>NC_140943.1:48244611-48942832 GCF_014529385.1 Adiantum capillus-veneris | reverse complement strand
AGGCCTGAACAGCTTCTCCATCAAGCGGTTGAATGTGGCTGGTGCATTGGTCAAGCCAAAAGGCATGACAATGTATTCGTAAAGACCAAATGTGGTGCGAAATGCGGTCTTACAATGTCTTGATTAACTATCCTTATTTGATGATAGCCACTTTTTAGGTCAATCCTACTGAAGTAGGTCGATCCTTGTAGCTTATCAAATAGGTCTTCTACCCGTGGAACGGGAAACCTATTTTTGATAGTGATCCTATTTAGTGCTCTATAGTCGACACACATACGATATGTGCCGTCTTTCTTCTGCACTAATAGCACAGGTGAGCAAAATGGAGATGAGCTTGGCCTAACCATACCCTTCTCAACTAACTCATGCACTTGCCGCATAATCTCCTCTTGTTGAGCTTGAGAAACTCTATAAGGAGGTTTTTTAGGCGGTGAACTTCCTGGAAGAAGTTCAATTGCATGGTCATCATTACCTCGTGTAGGAGGTAGCTCACAAGGGATGTCGTCAATAAAAACATCTTGAAACCCCTTGAGAACATTGGATAACTCTAATTCCTTTTGGTTGCTTTTATTTTCTTTTGCTAAAGCATTAGGTTCATTTTGAGAATCTTTAACAAAAATCATGTACACGGAAATAGAGCTCTTTATTGTCTTATTGAAAGCTGGTGTATGTACAATGGGGATAGTGTTACCCATTTCCTTAGCATCTATATACATGTCTTTTTCCCTGAACTTAAAGGAGATTGTCCTTTCAGGAAATTTAACATCGGCAGCCAGGCGGTCAAAACATGGTGCCCCTAGGATTACATCCTCATGCTTGAGAGGAGAGATAAAGAAGTCCTCTTTGTCCACATAGCCTTGGACATGAAGCCTCAATTTCCCGATTATGGGAGTGACTGAAGCTTCTTGCCCCTTGAAGGCACTGTCTGCGGGTAGGACATCTCCCATCTCGTAAGATTGTATGCCTAGCTTGGTGGCCAACTCTATAGATATAAAATTGTGAGTAGAACCAGGGTCAAAGAGAATAAAAGTATCATTTTCTCTTACCTTTCCCCAAGCATGGCATAGAGGATATCCTTTGTGGTGAGTTTGGTGAGTCTCCTCCTCTTGGATTTCAACCAAGGAAGCTCTAGGAGGATCTTGGCGGTTGTTCTTTTGGGGACAAGCGCGGTATGCATGCCCTTGTTCGCCGCGCTTCAAACACCGGTTATCCTTACGATAATGCTCAAGCTCTTCAGGAGAGAGTTTATTCTTACCTTTGTAAACTCCCTTCTCTTTAGCTTTGTTGGAGTTGCCCTTAGGAGACTTTTGGATCACCAAAGTCTTAAGTACTTCATGACGTAGACCAAGCTCTCCGACAAACAAATGAGGTGGGCAAATTTCCTTTCGCAATTTCATTTTCATATTGCTCACATTTCTGGCAAGCATAATCAAGTAGCTGATGCACTCTCAAGACGGCCGAGAGTGAATGCGGTTTCCATAGCAACTCACAATGATCTATCTTCAATGATAGATGAGTATGCTATTGATCCCGATTTGAAAGATGTGATTTCAGCCCTTGCATTAGGAAAGAAAGAAGAACCATTTACTTTACAAGATGGTTATCTTCTCTATGGCAATAGACTATGCGTTACTAACTCACTACGTGAGAAATTAATGTATGAATCTCATGCTCCACCTTATGCGGGGCATAGAGGGATTCAGTCTACCTTAAAGGGAATTGAAACATATTTCTATTGGCCTACCATGAAAGTGAACATACAAGAGTATGTTTCTAAATGTGTGGTATGCCAAAAGACAAAATTTGATAGAGGGAAGCAACTTGGATTGCTTCAACCCTTGCCAATCCCTAATTCACCATGGGAGAGCATATCCATGGACTTTATCTTTGGATTGCCTAAGTCTATCCATGGGAATACGGGAATATGGACGATAGTAGACAGGTTCAGTAAACAAGCTCATTTTATACCTGTCAAAAAGACTATCAAAGCCCTTCAAATGGCAACCCTCTTCATTTCACAAATCTTCAAGTACCATGGCTTGCCAATGTCCATAGTGTTGGATAGAGATCCTAGAATGACCAGTAATTTCTGGAAGGGTCTCTTTGAGAATTTAGGGACAAGGCTAAACTTCTCTTCGGCCTATCATCCACAAACGGATGGCCAAAGTGAAATAGCTAACCTAACCATTCTCGATCTACTAAAAGCCTATGTAACAGAAGTAGATCAAAGATCCCAATGGGAGAAGTACTTACCCTTAGTGGAATATGCTTACAATAACACTGTACATACTTCCACGGGAAAAGCATCTTTCGAGGTAATTGAGGGAAGATCAAAAAGTCCTTTGCTACTTAAAGTGCATGGGAAGATCTTCGCTGCAAATGAGTATAGCCGAGACCTACAAGAATCTTTTCAAAAGATTAAGGATGCTATCTCTATCTCACAGCAAAGACAAAAGGCTGCTGCTGACAAGCACAGAAGAGCCCAAGCCTTTAAAGAAAACGATTGGGTCTTGTTAAAGTTTCCCAAGGCTCGATTAAGGCACACGACGGACAAGAATCCTACGGGCCACCAAAAGTACTATGCTAAACTAGCAAAAATGATACCAATGTAACATTTAATGGCCTAATAACTTATGTGTAGCGGAAATTAGCATGAACATAGTGGGCATTTCATTAGAATAGATTCCTAATGAGAATTACAAGAGTGCTTGGGTGGAGAGAGCAACAAAAAGCATAACACCTAGTAAGATAGCATCGACAATACTTTCAAAAGAGAGAGAAATTAAGCTATTGACAACAGTTGAGGACCGGATTTGCATGGAGCCGGTCCCTCCTCCAAAAGGCTTTGTATCATGGTTTCTCCCATCAAGAGAGACATTGTACAATACAATTATTTGTGTTCCTTCAAGACTAGCTAGTGCAATGAAGATGAAAGCTTCATGCACTAAGCAAAACACTTAACAAACACAACTTTAATTATCCCCGTTCTCAGACCCAAGACCTCACACACCTTCGAAGATGGTGAGAGCTAGCAGGGTATGAGAGTAGATTGAGAGGAAGAAGGAGTATCTTACGAGAAAGATGTACATCTCCTCACATAATCACTCATATTAGCATAGCTTAGCTTAGTAATTAGCTTGGTAGAGGAGATGAGCATGCATTGAGGCTTGGCTCTTGGTTGGATTTGCATCCACATGCCAAGAGAGTGTTGATGTAGGCTTCTATCTCACAAGCTTGGAGTAGGTGATGAGCTCTCCATTAAAGCTTGGGAAGAGATAGTCTTCTTTGCTTCACACATAGACTGTGTGTGAGTGTGTGTGTGATAATGCCTTGCAAAAATCAGCCCCCCCCTCTCTCTCTTGGGCGAGCCCTCTTGCTATTTGCTCTTGCTGAGCCCTCATTGGCTCTCCCCAAGTCAAGCCAATGACCATTAAGCAGCATAAGTGATAGCCTTTTGACATGTGTCCCCCTTTCCCCTTTTGTGAGAGCTTTAGGTAATTAAATAATTAAACTAAACTCTCATTGGACCCCTTTGCCTCCTGGACAATAGGAATCAGGCAAGCCATTGGGCTCTTGAATGCTCATTGGACCCCTTGGGAGACTGCCCAATAGTCTTCTAGGATACTTAATTCTCATTGGTTTCTTTTATTAAATGTTTTTAAATTAATTAAACTAGATTTACTCTAGCTTAATTCTCATTGGTCCACTTCAAGGGTCATCCAATAGAAACTGGGCACACCTTGTGGAAATCTGGCCTAGGGAGCTGACATGTGTCCCTCATTCCCTTTGTGTAAAGGGAGCATGTGTGTGTGTGTGTGGCTTTCTCTCTCATCCCCTACCTTTAGGGATCTCCCCCTCATGTGTAGGGATGTTTGTTGACTTTGGAGAGCACACAAAGCATCCAATTCCCCCTAAGCTTTAACCCTTTGGACACAACCTTTGAATTTTGGAACCTTAGCATCTTGGAAGTCTTAATGGGCTGAAACCTTAGGGTCTTTTTAGCCCATTGTTGCACATGGCTCTTTTGCAGATGCCCCCCCCTTTGGATCCCTATTTTCCCTCCTTTGGATCCCTACTGTGGCCGGTCTGCTAGCTTAACCAATATTCTAGCTTTTTCTCCCCGGGCACTTCCCCACATTAAATGATCAGTTTAATATGAGAAAGTCATTTAGGAGAATTAGATATTGATTATTATGACACCATCCCATTGACTCCATTGAGGCATGCCATAACAGTAGCCCGTTTAAAAAATAGCTCATTGTTTGAACGAGGAGTCTTCACCTCAGACAATGTATGACAAATGCTGGAGAAAATCAGCCTCCCAATTGTCTCCGATGTGGGTTGCAACACTGAGAACGTTGGATGACTGCGGAGTTGCTGTAGAATGATCTGTTGAAGACCCTCAAAAAGCCCGTTTGTTTGATTATGTCAACACTTAGGAACCGCCCTACAGATTTTCTTTGTCTCTTGCTCATCAATGCCACCATCCTCTTGCGCTTGTGCCATCCTTTTTTGTATGTTTCTTTGTTCCCTCTTCTTTGCAGCCCAGTAGTTTCGTAGACTCGGCAGAAGATCTCTTGGGATATGATGTGTAGCAAATAATGGAGGAAGGTAAAGGGGGTTTGTACTGCCGTTATGAATATTATGTGATTCCATGTGGAACGTGTGAGGATGCTAATGACACGACAATGAAGACAGTCAAAACAATGCCATAGTACTCATAGAGATAGATAGATAGATAGATAGAGAGAGAGAGAGAGAGAGAGAGAGAGAGAGAGAGAGAGAGAGAGAGAGAGAGAGAGAGAGAGAGAGAGAGAGAGAGAGAGAGAGAGAGAGGAAAAGAGAGAGACTTCTCCTGTGCTATCCCTCGTTAACATATGGGCTTCAATTCCTCCCTTCCTTCCCTCTCCAATTCCTCCTCTCTATACGTGAGAGAGAGACATAGAAAGATTCGAACACCGAGCCTTGGTAGAGAGAGAGAGAGAGAGAGAGAGAGAGAGAGAGAGACAGAGAGAGAGAGAGAGAGAGAGAGAGAGAGAGAGAGAGAGAGAGAGAGAGAGAGAGAGAGAGAGAGAGAGAGAGAGAGAGAGAGAGAGAGAGCTCCGTCCTCCCCTTCTTCCCTTGTTTTCTTATTCACCCCATCCTTCTCCTCTCCTTTTGTCTAGTTGATCTTCATGCAATAGCCCTTCATGTTTGCTCCCTCCTTGCCTTGCTAAAAATAGATCCCTCTTAAAATAGGCCCCTCCCTAAGCAACGATGGCATCGTCGTTGCTAGGGCATGTGACCCATTGCATGATGATGTGGCATGGGAGACGAGGGTCGACCAAATCCACTGCGACTAGCACCAAACAGGGCGCCCTGGCCTGTAGGTGCAGTTTTGCTTTTTGCCCACGCTCGTCAGAGCACCCCACAGCCAGGCACGAGCTCTACTCTCTCTGTCCCGTGCCCCTGCCTGTTGTCTGCACTCCTCTCCATTATTTTCCTCCTCTTCCCACAGACAATAAGCCTATTGTACTCAATGAGCACCCAAACTATGGGCGACCCTCCCATTTCCAAAGCCCTTACTGGTGGCATCCATTGGGCGGCCAATCCTCATAATGCACCACTGAGGTAGGGCCTCATGCCCTCAAGATGCTAGTGTAGGTGTTTGCTTTTGAAAAAAGGCATTCCCCTCACATGCTATAAAAGCATCTCAAGGCTTACATGCCATAGCTATGTTGAATGCACCGCAAGAGACGACATTACTTGTGCTTTCTGAAGTGCATCGCATTCGGCATACATATCAATTAAGGCATTGCTAGGCATATCCCACAATCAAGGCATTCCGAGTGATGACAGTTTGGATGGGAAGTCCCTCCGCCTTTGTGAGGGCACCACATTTGACGACATATCGACCTAGGCATTGCCAATGCTAGTGGGCATATCCTGCTATCTGCAGTCTCCAATAAACAATATTCTTGCCAGGGACAACATATCAATCAAAGCATTGCCTGTCAACACATTTGTCATACATATCGGCTAAGGCATTGCCAAGCACGTCATTCCCCTTTTAGCTGAAATCTCATCAAGCACTTACTGCTCTACTAACTGCATGATATTCCAGAATGTGGTTGAAGCTCAGAACTCCTAGTTGGCACACTCACTCAGGCGACCAAACTGGTACAAAACCGACCCCCGATCAAACTTAAGCTACTAATATCTTGGCAACAAGAGCTCCAATGACAATCTAAAAAGACTGACGCGCTCCACAAAGTGAGAACTTCAAGCCCATGCATTCACTTCTTCCTTGATCCCACAGCTACAGTTGCCCAATCCGGTACAGATATGCAATCCCAACTTCAAACTGGAATAACTTCTTTATCGTAGCTCCAATTGACGAGCCGTAAAGACAAGCCCGTAGAATACCTTGAGCACAACAATTCTAATCCATAAATCCCATTGTTTGTCACTCTAGATATACCCACTTTTAGCATAAGAAACATAGGTTTTGATTGCTTAAAGCCACATCTGGCATACATAAGGCTTAAAACTAACTTGTTATCAAGCCATGATCACTGATCAATAATCAAGTAGACTTCAATCAAGCACAATGTGCATCCTTCTGATCTTTTTCCCATCATGGAAGCGGAGTTGCACGACAAGAGAATCTTTGGTCCCAACTTAGGCATCCGTTACTTTCCAAAAGTGGCTCGGACGAGACTCAAACCCAGCATCTGTTGAGTACCACCCACTCTATGACTGCCCTAGATCACCCCACCTTTGCGATGTCCTTGATGACTAGCTCAATGTTAACATTAAATAAAAGAAAGTTTCTCGTTTTCCTACTACCTTCACACTTGTACGCATGCGCTCCCGCTTGGTCCTTGTCTTTGCCGCCACCTCCGGCTCCTTCTTCGTTGTAACCTCTCTCCCCACCACCCCCTCCAAAGGGCCCCACCCCTTCATTCCTTTTTTCCCACTTCGATGGTGGCATAGTATCATTTTTTATTTAGTTGTGTAGCTATTTTTCAAAATGAGTAACACCTATTTCGGCCATTTAAAAAAAAAGACTTTTTTCCAAGATGCTTTTAGAATCTCCCACCCACTCAAAGCTTTGCACTTAGTGCACTCGTCGAGAGCCCCCTGTCCTCCCCCTGCCTCCGTCATCGTCCCCATCTTTCCATCGCTCTGCTCCTCCCTCCCCCAAGCTTTCTGTTGCTCCAATTATCCGTGCTTTCTTAATATAGATAGAGGGGGAGAGGCACATATAACCTAAATAGCAAGGGCTATGAGACAAGGACTAGGACAAAGAAGGATGCCGGTGCGCAACAGTAGCAGAGAAACAAGGGCTGAGAGAGAGAGAGAGAGAGAGAGAGAGAGAGAGAGAGAGATCTGCATGAGAGTGTTCGTTGCCAAGCATCAGAGTGTATTCGTTGCAAAGCATCTCCCTGGATTCCACATTAAATTTTTTTTTCAAATCATGGGCACATACCTTGAATTAGGCAAAACAATCCTATCCAATTTTCCATGGAACTGTGCCCACCAACAACAAGGATCTTTTGATAAGGCTTCCACTTCAAGGGCTTCAAGGGTGTCGTGAGAAAAGTTGTAGTGCACAAGCAACACAACTTGGTGCTTCAATATTACTTTTGAATCAAAATAATATTTAATATGTGTCTCCATGGTTGAGCAAGCATCAAAGAGAAACCATATAGATTTGATAATCTAATCTTAGCAAAAAAAACATCTCTAATTTTAATATACAACTTCATTATACCACCTTAGCTAAGGTGAACAAATGGCTTGCCTCGGCAATGACACAACCCAAAGAAAAACAAGTGAAAGAGTCACGACGGCTTTCAAAAACAATAAGAAATCGATAAAATTATTAGGTTAAATTAACTGGTATCAGTGTTTGGGAAAGGATTGCCTCAGCTTAGTCTCGAGCCGATTGAAAATCGAGACTAGCTAAGATTGGATTTGACAATATTCTAATCTTAACAAAAAACATCGAGAAAGGATTGCCTCAGGTTAGTCTCGAGCCGATTGAAAATCGAGATAACTAAGATTGTATTTGATAATATTATAATCTTAGCAAAAAAACATCTCTAATTTTAATATACAACTTCATTATACCACCTTAGCAAACTCCCAACTCCAACAACCTTGCAATATCACTTCAAAAGAAAAATGTTTGGATGCTAACGTGAACAAGTGCCTTACCTGGACATTGACACAACCCAATGAACAAACATCAACGCTTATAAAAATTTCCATAGCTTATACTTTAGAAAATTTTCCATATCTTATACTTTAACTTACATTGTGCTTAAGCGAAGTAAATGACAATCTCATCCATTTTTGAACATTGAAGCATGCACAAGAAGTTTTGGACAAATTCTCACAATATTTCCCACATCGTGACTTACCTCAACATCATCAGCTTCTATGAGGGAGACGCCGTATACCTAGCTAGGTACGATTGGGGCCAGGGGATTGCCGGCTTGGTGGGGGGGATTGTGGTCTCCTACCCCCAATCGTACCTAGCTAGGTATGCGGTGCTTCTCGAGCAAAAGCTCATGATGTTATGCATTGTATGAAAAACACCGAGAAAGACTCCGTTTTCCTACATGAGAAAATTTCTAAATCTTCTTGTGATGAGATTACCAAATAGAATTTCTCATTTTTGGAGAATAAAAGTGTAACTATGTGTCATTCATGACATACTAGATTCTCAAAAGCTGTTGCAAATTAAGCAAGAGTATCCATCATAACAGCACCTTCACATTGACAAAAGTGTCACCCACAACAATGGATCTTTCCATTCTTTATCTAGATGATGTTTGATGTAAGCATTCAGATATAATTATGGACCACTTCTTAGAAAACCAGTGTGCCTTTGAAGCACTTCCAACTCTGGCTTGGGAAGCAACAAAGTCCCCTTTTCCATAGTTGTTTTCCCAATGATTGAAATTCAAACTCCAAATCTGATTCAATGCAAGAGCTCTGTATAGCTCTGATTGAAAATTAGACGAAACATCAACCAAAGAGTTTGTTGTCGATGTAAGCAAAGAGAAGTTGCATTGCGCCTACTTTGCATGTTAAATTGCCAACTCCCACTCAGTTAATGTGGGTAAAATCACAAGGCAAGCTGAGAAGGGCCAATATCACCAGTAAACAACCTCCACATTGATACCGAATAGACCTATATGATTGAGAGTGGTAGTGCCTCTGCTATCCTAGGAGTCCAGCCTTGTTGAGCTTATACACAAGAAGATTTAGAAAATTCTAATGTAGGAAAACGGAGTCTTTTTTAGTGTTTTCCATACAATGCATAACATCATGAGCTTCTGTTCGAGAGACACCGCATACCTAGCTAGGTACGATTGGGGGCAGGGGACCCCCGGCCCCCCCACTGGGCCAGCGGTCCCCTGCCCCCAAACGTACCTAGCTAGGTATGCGGTGCCTCCCTCACAGAAGCTCATGATGTTGAGGTAAGTCACAATGTGGGAATTATTTGTCCAAAACTTCTTGTGTTAATTCCTTGCTCTATTTGGCACTCAAGAGTTTACAACTGAAAGAGCATACCAACAAATCGTCTTGTATGTACTCAACACTAGGAAGAAGACAACAACTAGCATGTCTAGAACATATATGTCTGGTTTTTTAATTAGTTCCCTAAACTGTCATGGCAATAGTTGGATAAAAGAAGACCCTAGAGGCAGTGCCACATGGCAAATAATAAATTCCTCTAGTCTAGCATGTCCAAGAAGGTCGTATATCTTTGTGATATATTCTCCAATGGTCACGCGAGGCTTCGTTATCAGTTATTTGAACAAATAATTAAGCTTCATTCTTGGCCACACACAAAAAGGAGCATTGAATGAGTTACTATGCCTACCCTTTGTAAGTATGCCGATTTTGGCATAGTTGTGAAGTTCAAGGCATAGTTGGGAGGATGAATGAATAACTAAGCTCGTGCGACCATGCAAGAGGCTTAGTCATTCATTTAATGCTTTGTCTTGGCATAGTAAGCCTCACGTGACCATGCCCTTGGTTCAAAGACATCGTAAAAGAACTTGTTGGGCTTACCCCAATGTTCAGGAAAAATCAATTTCACAAATATACAAAATTCTCTTTAAGATAGAGGAAATTGAGCAAATCACCGGCATCTTTTGCAATTTAACTCTATTTTCTTAAATTTTCCAAGCAGATTTTCTCCTCTCCCCCTCTCTTCAACTGGTTGATTTGGTTTTTCAAACGGCTTCAAGGCTAAGCTGAGGCACACTTTCCCCGAACATTGGCTTGCCCGCTTTGAGGATAGACTACAATCCTAGAATACAAATAGATAAAAGGGCAAGAAAAACAAATCCACACTTGGCACACACACACACACACACACACACACACACACACACACACACACACACACACACACACACAAGAGGCCGCTTGTCATGGACGTTTTCAGTCGCCTCCGTGCCACTGAGAGAGAGAGAGAGAGAGAGAGAGAGAGAGAGAGAGAGAGAGAGAGAGAGAGAGAGAGAGAGAGAGAGAGAGAGAGAGAGAGAGAGAGAGAGAGAGAGAGAGAGAGAGAGAGAGAGAGAGAGAGAGAGAGAACTATTGCTTGCATTGTGCAATGGGACCTCACCGACTAAGAATTGAGAGGGACCCTCCAATAATATTGTCCGCAATCTCACTTCTTGGATTGCATCCATCCTAAGTTCTATGAGCTCATATCCAATAAATAAAATGATGGTCAGATTGTTAGTGAAGGCTGTTGGCAATAGACAACCTACAAAGGCACTCCGATAGGAAAGGGCATGGCGGGCTGGAGGTGCTGCCCTTGAGCATCTTCGAGCTATAGGGATAAATCATTTTGAAAGCATCCACCATATTTGACATGCTAATGGGAAGGCCAAGAAGCTCTGGGGCTGTTCTTAGTACATGCAAAGCTAGTAACCAACTGCTATTTTGAAAAATGTTATCATGCTTGGTAGAGGCTTTGGTCAACATGTGCAGAGTGGGAGACTCTCTCCAAATGCAAACACCTGTAATGCTTGCATCTCTCACAATTGATCACTTGGATTGTCACAAACTAGGTGACATGGCATGGCCCTGGGCATGTGGCGACAGACCCGACACACACACACACACACACCTTTGAAATGCAGTAGTGATGTGGCAGACTTCCAGATTTCACACTGAGTGCTGACATGGCATGCTGTACAAATTGTGACAGCTGTACGAACAACTTTTCTCTATGCAAAAGCTGGGTAGATTCTACACAATGCTGATTTTGGTAGTTTTGAAGCTTTTGGAGCTATTTGCTTTATTTAAAAAGGCTTTTAAAATATGGGAGCTTTCAGAGGCTCTGCTTTTAGCATCCCTTGTAAACTTATAAATAAATGGGCAGGGCTCCCACTCTGCAGAGCATCTGGACGCAGAGTTTGAGAGTGAGACCCCTCCCACTCCTTATACTTTGAGTTGCAGATTAGTACAAAAAAGAAATACCGAAAGGGGCACCAGTCTTTGGGCCAATATCTCTAGGCACGGAACTCCACTGGGCCATGTCGAATCAATTGTAATCTGTGAACTGTTTTGAAGTGAATCTCTGCTGTGTCGCGGTAGAATCTTGACTTGGAGTGTCCAAGTTTGTTACAGTGGTATCAGAGCGCGGTCGATTTCTCTTCTATCATGAAATCCGATCCTTTTCTCGCAACACTTATGGATTCAAACAGAGATCGGTTGACTTCCTTTGCATCTGGGGATGCAAGAAGAGATCATGAAGAAGATTCTCACGAGGAGTACGGTGTCGTGCAGCTCCGCTCCCATGCTAAGAAAGATGTTAGAAAAATGCACATCGAGCTTATTTGGAGCTTACTTGATCAATGATCAGTGTTCAGGGCTTGGTAACAAGCTATTTTTATGGTTAATGTATGCCAGATGGAGCTTATAAGGGCCAGCAGATGCCTTAATGATGCTAAAAAGGAGTATGTTGAAAGTCACCACAGATGGGAGATGATGATATAGAATTGTAGTGCTTGAAGTACTCTACCAGCCTATCTTTACGGCTCATCGATTGGAGCTACGGTGAAAAAGTTATGGTAGTTTGAAGTTTAAGTCGATTGTTGTAGGTCCGTACCGGATTGGGCAACTGTAGTTGAGGGGAAAAAATGAAGTGAATGCACAGGCCTGAAGTGCTCACTGTATGGAGTGCATCGGTCCTTTCAGATTAGTGATCGAAGTTACGGTTATCAAGATATTGGACGTTAAAGATTCACCGGGGGTCGGTTCCGTACCAGCCTGGTCCCCTCAATCGGTGTGCCATCTGAGAATTTTGAGCTGCAGCCAGGGTTTCGAATGCAATAGAATAAGTGCTTGAGATAGTAGTGCTTTGGTTGAGATGTATGCCGAATGTGATGCACTTCATAGAGCACAATAAGTGCTTGAGTGGATTTAAAAAAAAAAGGTCGTCTCTTGCTGTTCAAGACCTCGGTACGGACAATGAGACTCATGATGAGATTGCTCGACATGGGCTACTGGAGAATTTTTTTGTGCCTTGCAATATGTTGGCCGGCATGTATACGAAATGTGGTGCCCTTACAAAGTGGCTACGTCAACCAATTAAGCCAATTGATTTTGGCCGCCCAAATTACTTTGTCGTGCTTGGCAATGCTTGGTCAATGTGTATGCCGAATGATGTGCTGAGCACTGCTTTGCCAGATATGTATACCAAATGTGGTGCCTTAATGAAGTTTAGGGATCGAGGGAAGCCGGCCACCCAAAGGCCCAAGGGCCAAAGGCCGCCCAAAGAACTCAAAATTGGCCGCGCATAGGTTAAATTAGGGAGCTTTAGTGTGGAAGAAAAAAAAAAGAGGGGCATGGTGTGAGCAGCGGGCAGATGACTGCGTAGAGGAAGACGAGGTCGCACCGGCCTATACAAGCCTTGGATGAGCGTGGCCAAGAAGGGAAAAATGTGTAGCTCGCCATTGCGCTCTTTTTCGGCAAACTCTCGGCAAAATCTACGTCGCTCCCGCTATCGACTGCCACGTCATCAAGAGGCAATTCTTATGCTCCCTAGCAATGACAGCGTCGTCATTGCTAAGGGAGGGGAAGGCTATTATTAGGGATTTTGTTTTGGAGCATGAAAAAGGGTGACGAGAAGAGCAAAGAGGGTGACGAGCAAGGGGAGAAGAACAACGGGCAAGAAGCATCGAGGAGGGAGGAGTGAAGCTTGGGGGAGATCGAAAGCATAAGAGAGCTCTCTCTCTCGATCCTTGAGAAACCTTCCGACCTCGCTCTCAGGTAAGCAAGGTGAAACTAAGACCGTCGCTAAGAGCGTCGATACAAGAACGTTGCTATAACCGTCGCTATATACGTCTCTATAGATGTCGCTATATAGCAACGATCATAGCGACGTTTACAGGCCATCTATAGCAATGTTTATAGTGACGCTGCAGAGCCTTATATAGCGATGGTCATAGCGACGCCCAAGAGAATTTTTTTTTGGTGGCAGCCATCAACCATGTTGAATGTTTCATTAATTGATTCACTTTTGAAAGAAAGTGCAAGCTTAGATATAGACCCAAAGTAGTCACCTACAAGACAATATAACCATTAACTCCATCATCCATAGTATTGTTTGCAGAATAAAGATACAAAACTAAACTGACAAAAGTAAATTGATGAAAGTAAATCAATGACAATTGTACACATCATAGGCAAAATCACTTGATTGTTAAACTTTGCAAATGTAATAGTTACAACAGCATTGTCATTATTGAAAAAATATACATGGTTTTCAAAAAGACGTATAAACATCATCTCATGATACATATGCTATGACAAAAGGAAACTAGTGCTATCTAGCTATGGCTAGACTGACATCGTCTAATCAGACGTCTCATCGCATCCAAGCGGCCTATCTGTCGGATTCTGTAAAAAAAACAATTATATAGATTTTTGTAAGTATAAACATATAGCAACGTTTATAAAACAATACAACAAATAGAAAAGAGTAAACCCTAATACTAACCATTCCGCCGCGAGAACTCAGAATGTCCATCAGGGCGTTTAAGCCCTTCTTGCCTGCATACTCGTGCTCGTATGGTGTGGGGTCACGTCCTGTCATCGATCACTGTTAAAACATACAAAGAATCCATTATGTTAGAATTAAAAAACCCCTAAACCCTAAACTATCAAACCTAAAGAGCAATGCAAAAACACTTAAAAAATCGGCCTCAAATGGTCCCCACTTGCCGCTCCCCAAGTGGTGCGAGCTCCCTGTCTCTACTCGCGCTCTGGCTGCCTTTTTTTGTTGCTTCCACTTGTGGGATTCTCGCGTGCTGCTTTCTTCGCATTCTTCCAATCTTCTTTGGCCAGCCAATCTGGTCTGTGCCACCCATGCTTAATTGCTTTTTGCACTTCGGAACGCTTGTGCTTGCAGTTTTTGTGCATTCGAACCTTCATCACGTCTTCATTGAAGCGGTCATCTCGTGTTGGAACGGGAAGCTCGTCATGAAGCATGCTGATGACTCTATCTTTTAGATCACTTGGTACTTTACTCCATGTGTTTAGTATGTAGTGTCTAAATACCTGAGAGCAAAGACCGCGCATGCGCGAGATCACCTTCTTGCCTTCATCATCCAAGATGATGCCGCCGCTGAAGTCGACGGAGTAAGGCAAGCCCTCTCGCCAGTGACGCGTGAACCTGGGTGTCCCGGCAGGGGTCTCTAGAGGCATGTCAACGGGGGTACGGACGTCAGGTGTCTCCACTAGATTCTGGGCCCCAAAGCGAGGAGTGTCGACTGGAGTGACTCTTGGAGGAGTAGCTAGTGGTGTGCAGCCGCTAGGAACGGCCGTCAGCCGCACAAAACCTGGTGTAGATGGCGATGCCATGGCTGGTGTCGGGGTGGGCAAACAAGGGGAGGGTAAAGAGTTTCGTCGAACACGAGGCGGTGTCGAGACATCGGCGGCGGCATCCCGACAACAACCGCCACCGCCACCGCCACCGCCACCGCCACCACTAGAGCGCCGGTGCCTAGACGAGTGTGAAGATCTTCTCGTCGACACCGAAGCTTCGGAGCGTGCTGAATGCTCCGAAACAGAGGGAGATGCGGCCAAAGTAGGAACGCGCTATGGTGCGCCAGAGCGATGAAGCTCCGCATAGCACTCTCTCTGTTGGGGTGACAAAGAAGAAAGAAACTTCTCATCATCCATACCTGCATTAAACACACGGACATTTAAACTTAATATTGAATGAATGGAGAAGAAAACATGGACAAGTAGAGAGAGAGAGAGAGAGAGAGAGAGAGAGAGAGAGAGAGAGAGAGAGAGAGAGAGAGAGGATTCATAAAGGGGGAGGGATTCTTGTGTAGAGAGATTTCGTTGAATTTATGTGAATTTGTAAAAGCAATGCGCTCCGGGTGCAATGGAGACTGAAGCTGCATCGCAAAGGTCTGCTCATAGAAGTTGCTTTCCTCACCACTAAATCTAATTGATCGGGTGAAAGAGATGCTGAGAAGTAGTAGTAGTGCTTCTTAGTGTCTCTTTCACCCGATCAGCTAGATCTAACGGTGGGACGAGCATCATCTATATTGAATAGACCAGCTTCGCGATTGCATCTTTAGTGTCCATCCCACTCGGAGGGCAGTGCTCATCGTCCCTGCTTGTGAGAACATACCTAGAGCATATGTACCTAGACTAGACGCAAAGACCATTAAATACAATGACACAATGACCATTAAATACAATGATGCAATGACGTATATAGACAGAAATGGACAAAAAGCCACGTGAGTACAATATACATTATAAAACGGAGCTAGATTGTTCAAATACTATATTTATGGCTTTAAGAGGTGTCTCTCTCATCCTCGCAAAACTCAACATAACTTCCTATATCTATATAGAGCTCTCCGTTTAAACAAATGTCCTCCGTTTCATTTTGTAGATCCTCTGCATGCACCTCATAGAGAGTAGCAGCTTGAGGCTCGTCTGGCACCACCTCAGCGGATTCTGACTGAGCATCTTCTCCGATCTCCTCCATTGATGCCGCTATGATTGGCACATGGTAGCCTTCATACGTCCGTGCACTACGAGGGGCTACCTCTATGATGTACCACAGTTTGATGCAGACTTTGTAGGATGAAATATCACCTGCCAGAGCCACATAACTTATAGGAGAGCTTCCAAGCACATAACTTCTAAAATTGGATCTTAACCATTTACATACTTACTTGTTCACAATGCTCGGGTACTACGAGAGTGTCTCTTAGGTCAGTCCATTTCTTAGTTGAATCCACCTTAAGAAAACCAGACTCTCCTCTACGCACTGTAGCATTGCGACCCTCCATGATTATTTTGAACCATTGCACGTCGAACAAGTCAACAAAAAATCCTCTATAATCGATCCTCAAAATCTGTTGTAGCGTGCCGAAGTAAGTGAGTTCCGCCACCACAGGATCTGCATCAGAGGACCGTCGTCAACTAGACTGTTCAAATTTTGCCATGATTCCACAATCTTGAGTAAAATGCTTTTTGTCGATCCGTTCCACCCTAAAATGTTGACCTTTACACCATGCTGCTATGTATGACTTATACTACAACCAACAAAGATTATGAGTGGCCGTTCAAACATCTAAAAAGTCACTAGTCGTACATTGCAAACTTACCTTGGTCGCGCAACCCTGAGAGAACTCCCACTCCTCCTCAGTCACTTCTTCACCGCACTGTTGTGCGCTTTTCAATTGGTTATGCAACCATCTTAAGCTCATGAATGTTGGTAGGCTCTCTAGACCCGTCGGATAGTGCATCGGTGGTCGTCTTCCCCGTCTCCACTCGATTCGTGCCCTTTGTCGCTCTTCCTTTGCATCCTCATATTATGAAATCCACTTTTGAATCACTCGACTGTGAAGCATGCAAAATCGGTTGATTTTAGCCTCTAGATCTTCCATCATCTTCTTCTCAACACCGAGATTGCACATGACAATCCCAGATATGCGCTCATCATCTATGGTTTGCCATAGTGTGTCCCGGGCTTTATCAAATCCGTCTAGCCACTCTCCAATGTACACTAGGGACTCTGATACCAGCCAACCTTCTGCCATGCTACCCTCCGGACGTGCCTTCTGACGCAGATATCCCTTGAGCGTTTTCATGAAATGTTCTAAAAAGAACATCCATCTGAATGTACTATGCCAGCTATTTCCACCTCATCAACTATGTGAACAAGAAGATGCACCTGAATGGTTAGCATGGTAGTAGGAAAGTGTTTCTCAAACATGCACACAACCTCCACATTGTTTAGTTTGGCGAATGGTATGGAGTCTATGTTGATCTCCTTTTGTGAAATCCATTGCACCAACTTTGCAAGTTTGTAGATTGTGTTACGGACGTCAAGAGACAAACATCCCTCAATGGCCACCGGTAAAATAAGCTGCAAAACATGTGCAACAATGATATTAAAGTCTACACACGAATTTGTTACACAATTTTTAACCAAGGGCCTTAGTCTAAATTCAAGAAAAAAGGACACTGTCCTTTTGTCATTGAAGATGTTTCACCAAGCGGTGTAGTCAAGTTAGCTACATTAGATGGAGAAATCGAATTGGATTAGTGGTGACAAGCGCAAAGCACAAAACAAATCCTGACCGCCTCAACGCTAGCACCGTGCACGTTGAACTCGTCACGAGAAGTGAACAGGGGGAACCACCTAGCTTTAAGAGGCTAGGATGGGACAACGATGATTTAAAATAGCACAAACACTGTACACCGCAAAGAGAGAGAGAGAGAGAGAGAGAGAGAGAGAGAGAGAGAGAGAGACGTAGACGTAGATGATGAAAACCCCTCGGGATGTGAGGGAAATCTTGATTCAAGTGGTATTTACAGAAATCTTAGCTTTGGCGAGATGGCAACCGTGGTGAGAGAGAGAGAGAGAGAGAGAGAGAGAGAGAGAGAGAGAGAGAGAGAGAGAGAGAGAGAGAGAGAGAGAGAGAGAGAGAGAGAGCCTGTAGTGTGTTCTCTAGGGAGAATTCCATATGTATGGAGATTCTACTTTTGTGTGTGGCGACCCTAGAGTCGGTGTGTGGGCATGGCTTCCTTCTCAAGTGCTCCACCCCCAAGTGCCCAAGTGTTTCCCAAAATGCTACACCACTCTCCTAGAGTGCTCCTCCCAAAATTCTGCCTCCCAAATTTTTGTAAAATCCCCCCCTTGGTAGTGACCTCTCAATGTCCTTTTATAGGTGTAGGCTGCATTAGTTTAAAATAATGTGATTAGGTTAGAGCTCTAATCAGGAGAGACAAAGCAAGGATCCGGGTCCCATATGGTTGACCCTTGCTTTGTTTTATGAGAACTTTTAAATAATATCTCCTAGGTGGGACTTTGTGACCATCACATAGAGATAGGTGGAAATATACAATTGGTTTTTTATACACGATTTTGGCTTGAAAATGAAAAAATAGGTTATCCTACGGATGTTTACTGCAGAGATGCTGTTGGATCCCAACAGTTGTATAAAGCCCCTTTGTAATGACTATCAAATTCCCTTTGTAATGCCAATGATGTCTACAGTCTTTCTCCAATTGTCTGGATTATGTATAGATTTATTAGTTGGCCGGGACGCAATGCGTTTCCACTTTGTAATTATGATGAGTAGAACTCAATTAAAATCCCATGTACATTTTGAGATAAGGTGACTAAAGTATAAAGGTCACCTCAGAACCATTTTTGAATTAACATTTGAATAACTAATTCTGTGTCGTACGAGTCTGAGAGAGAGAGAGAGAGAGAGAGAGAGAGAGAGAGAGAGAGAGAGAGAGAGAGAGAGAGAGAGAGAGAGAGAGAGAGAGAGAGATCGATCTTATCCTCTTCGCTACGCGCATCTCCCTCACCGGATTCACAAAGCGACCACACCATCGTGGTAGCCTCTCCGAGAGCTACGCGCCCACACCATGCATTTGCATCTTCGAGCTGTTCGCGAGCGATCTTCCCACGAGCTTGTTTTGCTTATAAGTAGCACAAACGGTGTCTGTTTTCAACAATCAAGTACTTTATGGAACAAGGGCGAGATTAGCTACGCATAGATGTTCATAGACTTAGGTTTCGCACACTTTTAGGTTATGACCTGTGAGTCTATCGCGATTGTATTTGAGGTAACTAGGGTTATAATCTGGTGAGATTGGACTTATAGGTAAGTGTATCCTAGTGAGGGGATGGTGCCTAGCAATTTTGAAGAGATTCCGAGTTCATTTGATGTGTAAACAGTGTTGTGAGCGTTTAGGGATAGAGTGGGCTAGAGTTCACAAGGATTAGTGATTGATGCATCATAGAAGGGCGTATGTGTAGGTTGGTCTCAGCATGACAAGCTAACGAGATTGCTTCCGTGCACCTACGGGTTAGTCGTGTCACCGGATGACAAGTATGTTGTCTCTATCGTGCTTGTGAGCATGAACAGGGGAGTAGTTAGCCCTAAAACATTGGCGCCGCTGTCGAGGACACAAGACCTTAAGTAGGGAGATCTACGCCACTCGTGTGATGGTTATCTTACTTTAGTTTCGACTAGAGAGAGCTAAAATTTTAAGAGAAGATCCAGGAGAGGGTATCTTGAGGTCTAGTGGATAGCCAGGAAGCCTGTGACTTGCCGAGGGTCTACGACTAGTTAGAGTTAGTTAGGTAGGATAAGGTGGAGTTAGGATTTATGGTTTTGAGTTCTAAGTGATGTTTGTGTGCGAATAGTGTAGAAAAACGCAGTAAAAACGTAAAACAAACAAAGAGAAGAAACAATGAGGCTGTTTGCTTGCCTTGAAAGCAAAACCCACATCATCCACTCTTCAAGGGTGTGAATAGGGTAGGCATTTGGATTTGTGATCTAGCGCTTGAAAAAACGCTAAAATTGCGACAAAACCAACCAAAAGAAACAAGGGAATGCCAAAAGAAAACACTAGGTAAACCTAAAGAGGCCAAGAAGAGATATAACCACTAGCCTTGGGTAAGCTAATTGTGTCATGTTGTACAATTGTTGTTCACAAGTTTCAGTTTGAATTGTCAAATCAAATTTGCATCATTTTAGTGCATTTGAGCTGTGAAATTGCCATAGAAGAGCAAAATTGACAAGTGCTTGGGTCTAAGGTCAAAATGAGTCTAAATTGCATGAAACTTGAGGGATAGTCTTCTGATAGCATAAGGGACCCATCTGGCTGAAAACAGTAGGAAAATCACTTCTCAGATAGCCTCGGGTGAGTCTATCACGATAGACTCAGGTTTTTGAGATGTGGACCTCATCTTGCAAAACCTTCTAGGGTTAGCTTGAGCTTGACTTAAATAGCACACACACAAAATTTCAAGGTGTTTGGATCACTAAAAGTGAGTCTAAGACCCAGACAAAGAATCAGGCTGTGACAAACACTAAAATTGGTCTAAAACCCAGACCAAGTGTCCAAATTGCATGAAACTTGAGGAATAGACTCAAGAGAGTAAGAGGAACCCAAGGGTGAAGTCACAATTTCGATTTGCGCCAAATTGCAAAATCTGTCAGTCTATCGCGATAGACTCATGATCTGTTGATTTTGGCATTTTTTGAAAATTGTGACTACACAGCAGGGATAAGCTCTTCACCTAGATCCCAACCATCATTTCAAATCTGAAATTTGACTACCAGAAGTCCCTGAGACATCTAGTGGGGAGAAAACGCAAAATTGCTCAAAGTGACCAGTGTCATAGAAAATTGATATTTGTTGTACATAATTGAAAAATTTATTCAACGGTTCAAAGAAAACCCTTGTGAACATACTAACCATACATGTGTAGATCCCAGAAGGAGATCATCACATAGCCGCACATGCAGGAGAAGTCCAGGTAAGCTTTAAGTTTGCAATACAGCTTTGAGTCTCTTATGTATTTAAGGTTAGGAGCCTTTTTTAAGTCAGGAGCTAAAAGTGTCAAAAGTCAAGTAAGCACCACGTCCACTGAGGAGAGTGTAACTCAGGCAAGGCTAGATCCATTAGCACCGATCATTGAGGAGGGTAGTGATACTGAGACTCAACAGCCAGGAGGTTTCTCCGGTGAAGGACCAATGCTAGGAGGAAGTACCTCCCAAAACCCTTTGAACGATGCCAAGTTCACTATAATCTTCTTAGAAGGAACAAACTCTAGGGGAGCCCTAGTTTATTCTGACTATCAGGGACGCAAGTGTATTTGTATAGAAGAAAGACCGTCTCAGAGACTAGAGATAATTCAAGTCTATGATGATGGAGATAAATTCCGAGATGAAAAGGGGAACCACTATCTGATAGTTAGCAACCCTGAGGATTACAATAGATATGGAGATAATGTGGCAAAAGGAAAAATGGTCTCAGAAACTCAAGAATCGCCTCCAAAAATTGATCGACCTGGAGCTCTTTTTATGTATGATAAGAAGACAACCAGGGTCTCTACCTATAATGAGAATGTGAGAATTTACAAGCATGAGAGCGAGGGAGTAGTATCTTATTTTCGATGCAAAGAACCCTACCCAAATGGATTAAGCAAAGACAAGGTTCTTTACTTATTCTCTTATGAAATTTCTATGGGGAAGGATATCATTTTTGTTGACAGGTACGGGTGAGAATACAAACGAATCCTTCCAGAGGAGGTAGAAAAGACAACAGGTCCAGAAACATCAACATATGCCCCCAAAGAAGTACTAAGGAGGGCTAAGAGATTTACAAGAACCACCACTCTATTCACAATATCAAGGTGAGAGTAAGCCAAAAACTCAAGAGTCGGCACAGCGTAGAAGACAACCCATAGAACGAGTTCGAAGAGATGAACCACCTCTTGCAAAAACCATAAAAAAATATGGCTTAGGGGCACCTCTGGGAGAGGAACCCTCCCACTACCGAAGGCCAGAGGAGGTATATCGAGTAGGAGAGGAGAACCAATGATGAGATTTGTAGACCGTTGTAGAATTAGACCTTCTCAGGTGCAAAAATAGGTAAACAAGAAATACACAGGAAACAGAGACCCTAGGGATCATGTAGCAGCCTTTGTGCGTGTAATTAGAGCTGAAGAAGTGTTGGACTTCCCTACTCAATTTGCAGGGTTTGGGCTTACTCTAGAGGAGGATGCCGCTACTTGGTTTGACTCTGTGGAGCGTAGAGATTTCGAGTCTATGGAGGATTTTTTTGACGAGTTTATTGAGTAATTCTCACAAAGGGGGATAGCTCATAATACAGTCTCACAAATCCATAAATTCAAACAGAAAGAAGGGGAATCTGTGTGAAAAGCGGCCGTACGACTAAAAAGATATGTGAAGTTCTGCCCTATGGAAGAACTGCCAACTCAGTCCAGACTTATGCTTATATTTATTCAAGGACTAAGGAACGCAGATCTCCAAAAGGACTTACATATGAAGAGGAGCACGACGTTAAATGAGTTAATTAAGGAATCTCTTTACCTTGTAGACAATTGTGCGGTCTACAAGGAGGGTGAATTCAAGGATCTTGATGACGATTCATCCTCACAACAAAGTGGAAGCAAGTCCACTAAGTCAACACCGAAAGGAGAAGTAGCTGTAAGCTAGGAGCAGTAAGCCAGAAGCAGCTTGTAGAGGAAGTGCTACAAAAATTAATATGTATGCCAAGCCTCAGGCTAAGCAGCCGAAGTGGTGTGCTACTGAACAAAAATGGACAAACCATGTGACGGAGGAATGTTATTATAACAAGGGATATGTGTGAGAGCGACCATATTCTCCCTAAGTTCAGGCAGCATATCCTCAACTTCCACCGATGCCTAGGTATCAAGCAGGCAACCTACCTAGACTTGTAGGTGTTGAAAGACCACAACCAGTATTGGGGCAACAACCACCCCTACCAGGAGTAAGACCGGTAGGCATAAGATACACACCAATGGTAAACGAACCAGAAGAGAAGGATTTGGTACCTATGCATGCATATTACGATGATTCCAATGGATATGCAGCAAATCATGTCTATTATACACCGAAAGAACCCCCAACACCAAAACCTTGGAGCATGATTGGAAGTACAGGACCACCAACAAGTGCATAGGCAGCAGGAGAAGGAAGATACAGCTTGGATGAACGAACACTTTTGTTCATAGCCAACAGAGGCATGGGCGAGCAGAGGCATGCATACCAACAAAGAGGAGCTCAAGGAGCACCTCAATAGCCTAAGGGACCCTGCTACAAGTGTGGTGGAGACCATTGGCTAAGAGACTGTCCTGATGATGAAATCATTAGAGTCAACGCGTATTGCACCGATTGTGAAATTACTCACTTGATTTTTGATTGCCCTAAGAACCCGAACAAAGGATCAAAAACTACTTTGAACATGCTGGAAACAGTGCCTTCCAGTGGAGGGTCAGAAAACAAGACACTAATACCTATTCAGCCAGTGACACGAGCACAAGCTCAAACAATGACAAACGAACCCATAATTGAAGAGCCAAAGACCGATGCCCCAAGTGCAGAAACAAAAAAATCAGAGAAGCACTTGGAAAGCTAGAAAGGCGCGTATGAAAGCCAGGAGAGAACGAGAGCAAACGGCTCTATCCGAGGAGTTAAAACACACAAAAGATAGATTAGAGCGGTTAGAGGATCTAACTAGTTTAAGCTCACCCACTACGGCAACAATAGGGCCCAAGGAAGTAAAGGAACCCCGAAGCGTAGGATCAGGAGGATCAGTGCTGGTAGAAAAAGTAAATGAGCAGCTGGATGCACTTTTAAAAGCATACGAAGCCAGACTCAAAAACAACCAAACCCAAGAGCAAATATGGATGACTTATCCATATGCGGAAAAAGAAAAACAGAGGTTGGAAATGTGTCGAAAGATGATTGAAACAACCCAATCCTTGATAGAAAATACATTTGGTAAACCTGCAAGTTGGCACGAGGTACTAGCACCAACCCCTATCAAACCTACTCTAGAGAAACAAGTAGACACGAAGGAGAGACTCATGAATGCCTCTGAGTCTAGGAGAGAACCTATCATAGTGCCAAATACAACAGATGAGACAATTGATGGTTTCCAGCCTAAAACATTGGTAGAAATGGGTAAGGATTGTAATAGTCTAGATGACCTATGGAAGCAAATCCGGGAAGCAAATGAAGCTAACAGGGTGAACCACCAAATAAATAGCACGAGAAAGGAGAAAAATGCAATCTTACCTCCCATTGAAGAGTTTGAGGCAAGATCACAAATGAACTTTGATATGCATTCACATGGGGTAGACCAGGGTTCAATTAGTTCGGGGCACAGCCAACCAGACTCGCTAAAAACTCTACCCTCATACCTAGGGGATTATGAAGCTATGTCTGAGGTGAGAGCAATCCCATCTCAAAGAATTTCTTCCAACAGAGTGATGGATTCACAAGGGTTGATTGAGTTATTGTCCACTCCTGTGGCATGCACAATCAAGTTAGCCGAACTCCTGAGGTTACGACCAAACATGTGGACCACCTTAGGCAAATGCTTAGAAAAATTTGGAGTAAAAGATCCTACCTCGAAGCTTCAAGAAGGGGTCAGAGAATTGGACAACCCTCAACTAAACACTAGGCATGTACCTTTAAACAAGGTTCGAGAATATTGTGAAGGAGAAGATGGCAATACCACACTACCAGTAGAAGAAAAAATGGAGAAAGCCGGCTTTGAGAGCTACCAGAATGAAATTGCAACTGACAGATGGGTTCATGGAAAAGCCTCTAGGACTTTTAGAAAAAGTAATTGTCACCTCTTGCAGAATCGAGTATGAGCATACATTTGCAATAGTTGATTTTGACAAAAAAGAACAATTGCGAGATCATCTTGGGAAGACCATTCATGAGAAAATTAAAGATGGTCCAGGATTGGGGTTACGACCACATATACCTCAGACATGGGGAGACTACAACCAAAATATACCTGAAAGACCATAGTTACAAGGATGTGAACCAGACACCAGTGGCAGAGTTTGATTCAGCTACATTAGTAGGGTCCGAACTCCCAGCATGGTTAGGACAGAAAAAAGAGCTATGGATGTGCGGAGCTTCACATTGTGGGAGCTTAAAAAGAGAGGAATTCATCTTAGAAAGAGCTATGGAGGACAAGGATTACATTCTTGAACCTTTTTCCGAAGATTCCTTAGAACCTCTGGAATGGGAACACATACTAGCAACATTGGATGTCTGTACCATTACAGATAGCCCGATGACAAAATTTTGCGATAAGGATGGCTCTGATGTGCTACCCTATTACATGGTAAGCCTTAAACCAACAGGAGATGAGAATGTAAACTCACCAAAACAAGAAGAGTCTTATGACTCCTTTGAGCATCTGGAATTAAGTCATGATGTAGATAACGAGTGTTTAGACAACTCAAGCGAGCGTGGGGAGACAACCGCGAATATCAAGTTTTATGATTTTGCAAATCAACACCCTAGACACCAAGAACGCTATAGAAAAAAAAGAGCAGAAAAAAAAACTAGAGAGAACCTAATGCCCAGGATAAAAGATAAAACTCACTATCTAATGCTTGTCAAGGCAGAGGATTGTGTAAAAGACCAAATATCCGGAAGATTCTCAACAGTTCGAAGGGAAAGGACACATGAGGAAATAAAACAAGCACGGAAGACTAAAATAGAAACAAAATCAAGAAAATCTCAACAATTAAAACAGGAAAAGACCAAAGATCCAGAGTGGACCAAAATGGAGGGTAAAAAGAAATACCAAGAACTAAAATGGTCGTTATGAGAGGTATGGACTACTGAAGAAGAAAGTGAAGGGAGGGAGGATTCAAAAAAAGGGAACATGAATGTACCATCCCATTATCGAAAATTCACTATCCAAGATAGAAAAATCATAATGACGCTACCAGTAAGGGAAAGAATAAACCAGGAATCTTACGATGGGCCGGAAATGCAAAACGGATAGACCTCGCTGCGCCAGGCGAAGAGCCTCAGTCTGTCTATATAGCAAATGATTTAGAGCCTGAAGAAGAAGAAAGGCTAACACAACTTTTCAAGAAGTATAAAGATGTGTTTGCATGGTCCTAAAAAGACCTCAAAGGAGTTGATCCATCGGTATGCCAACATACAATTCCTTTGAAATCAGATGCCAAACCTAGCAAACAACACCCTTACACATATAATGACACATTCGCTAAACGAATCAAAGAAGAGATTGACAAGCTTATGGATACTGAATTCATCTATGAAATCGAGCATACAGATTGGGTGTCATCCATTGTGGTTGTCCCCAAAAAGAACGGAAAGCTGCATGTGTGTGTGAACCTCAAAAAACTGAACGCTGCCACAATAAGGGATAATTTTCCCTTGCCAATCACAGAACATGTGCTTGAGAGGGTAGCTGGAAAACGGGCTTATTCCTTTTTAGATGGGTTTTTGGGGTATAACCAATTGGCAATTGCAATAGAGGATCACTACAAAATAGCATTTGCCATAGAGTGTGGAATATATGTGTATAGAGTTATGCCTTTTGGCTTAACCTGTTGGGGTATAAAGCCCAATGTGGTCGCCCAGGTAAGTGGGCGGGCCTCCACGCATGTACACATATTCTTTTGTAAAAACCTAATAAGAACTCACTATGCTCTACACATTACAGTAGAGCGAGTTCACCATATCGTCGTGCTCTTCTTCTTGCACTCTCTCTCGCGTCGCACTTCCGCTCGTACTTCTTCAACTGGTATCAGAGCTCAGATCAAGGCTTGGGGCAGCACTGCAGGAGGCTAGAGTCACCAGCTCAGATTGGAGTGAAATTCGACAGGCAAAGACACGGCCATCTCGGTCACCGTTCGGCTTCGACAAAGTTTTGTGCAGCTCATTTTCGACTACGTGGTCTCAGCGGGTGCAGATCCGACTCTGCAAATTTGGGATTTTCGGCCTACGACTGCAGGGGTTGAGGATATAGACACTCCCAGAGTGTTGATTTGTGGCTGTCTACACATCGAAGGATGGCTCACAGTTCTTGGAGGCGTGTCACATACGACACGGGTGCATCTACACACAGACTATAGGCGACATCCACTAGTTCATCAGGTAGCTTGTGTTTGCTGCTTGATATTCCAGGTTTCATCCTGACATTGCAGGTACTTCCACATGGGATGTATTGTCAGAGATGATGTATGTCTGTTGAGGGTTTGCTGGCTGTGAGTCACGCAGCAAACAACCGCCGCAGCGGTTACAGCGTAGAGTGGGAAATTTATGGATGTATGACTTTGTGGGAAGTCTATGTACTGTCAGATTTACTGCAGCCTTTGTTGAGGGTCGAGTGAGGTTTTATTGAGCTGGGGGATTCTTGAATGTTGAGATCCTTTCGGTGATACAGGTCTTGGAGCGATCCCTCAAGCACCCTTAGATAGGCAGCTAGGATGTATTGACTGTGAGTTAGAGAGTTTGGATTGCATCTTTGCTTTACTGCCGTTGAGGCATTGTCGCAGTCTATGCTTACAGGACAGTGACAGGACAGTCAGAGACTGTATAGGTGCAGGACAGGTTTACCCACAGCTTACAGTGTTAGAGAGACAGTGGTTTTTAGTACACCAGAGCCATTTTACAAAGGAGACTCTGCCAAAATTTCTGCAGAATCTGGAGCTTTCTTGGTTCATTTGACAGGTTGATATTGGTTCAGAGGTCAGTTTATAGGGGAAACTCTGCCGAATTTTTCCCAGGAAAGTAAACTACTGTGAAGCGTAGCTATGGCTGGATCACAGGACACTGCTCTTTACAATATCAAGAAGCTGGATGGAACCAATTTCCCATTGTGGAAGAAGCAGATTTGGCACGTGTTGGTACAAAAGAAGCAGATAAAACCTATAAAGCTCAAGGGGATAAAACCAGAAGATATGGACGAAGATGAATGGAGGGAAATGGATGAATTGGCACTTTCTACCATTATGCTGACTTTGGCAGAAAGCGTTTACTTCAATGTAGCAGACGAGATGTCGGCTTATCAAGCATGGTTAAAGCTGAGTGATCTTTATAAGAAGCAGAGTGCAGCTTCACAGGTATACTGGCTTAAGAAGCTTGTTGACTTGAAGATGAAAGAAAGGACACCTATGTCCAATCATCTGAATGAATTCAACACAATCTATAGTCAGTTGTTAGCTCAAGGTGTCAAGTTTGATGAACCTGTTAGAGCTATGTTCCTGTTGATCACATTGCCGGAAAGTTGGGACACTTTTCGCACAGCTTTGAGTAATTCTGCACCTCCAGATGGTTTGAACATAGCAGGTGTAGAAGGAAGTCTGCTTACTGAAGAAACCAATAGAAAGACAATGGACAAAGGCAAAGGAACAGCCTTAGTTGTCAGGGGAAGGACCAAAGAAAAGTACAAAGGTGGAAAGAGGAATCAGTCTCGTAGCAAGTCCCGCAGTGCTAAAGGCAAGAGTGACATAGAATGCTACCATTGTGGCAAGAAGGGTCACATGAAAAGAGACTGCAGAGAATGGAAAGCAGAAAAAGGCAAAGAGAAAGCTGAAGACCATGGTAAGAAGAACAAGTCCTCAGTGAAGATTCAAGAAATAAATGTGACAAACACTGTTGCAGAGGATGACAGTCTAGTGTCAGGAGACATCTACTTCTTGAAGAATACAATGGACTCAGCTCTTCTTACAGCATCTGATGGAAATGCACTGAGTGACTGGATTATAGACTCAGGGGCATCACTTCATGTGTCTCCAAACAAGGAGTGGTTTACCTCTTATGTGACCACTAAAGATCATGTTCGGCTAGGCAATGGGCAGACATGTGAGATCTTAGGTGTTGGAGATGTTGAATTGAAGTTTCAGAATGGCTCTTCTTTCACGCTGAAGAATGTGAGACATGTTCCTACAATTACAAAGAGCTTGATCAGCACGTGTTTACTTGATGATGCTGGCTACTTCACCACTTTTGGACAGAACATGTGGAAGATATCCAAGGGTTCTATGACAATAGAACCCTTGGATATCCAAGGGTTCTATGACAATAGCACATGGAGTAAAGTCTGGAGGATTTTACATGATTTATGTATCAAATGTCTCTAAAAATGTAATCAATGTAACCGAGCAGCCGAACGTTTCTTTGTGGCATAGCCGATTAGGACATATGTCCAAGAAGGGAATGGAAATCTTGTCTCGTTCTGGTTATTTGCCTGGCTTTTCATTTAATGATTTTAAATTCTGTGAACATTGTCTGTATGGTAAGCAAACACAGCAGCCACATAAGCATAGAAGCAGTAGAAGAGATACACAGTTGGCACTTGTTCATAGTGATTTGTGTGGACCTATGCCTAACCTATCTCTAGGGGGAGCTTCTTACTTTATGACATTTATAGATGATTACTCGAGGAAAGTATGGGTTTACTTTCTCAAGCACAAGGATGAAGCATTTAGTGTTTTCAAAACGTTTGTGACACTTGTGGAGAATCAGAGTGGCAAGAAGCTTAAATGCTTACGCACTGACAATGGTGGAGAGTATGTTTCAAAGGCCTTTCAGGACTTTTGTGAGTCAAAAGGTATAAAACGTGAACTTACTGCTCCTTACAATCCTCCTCAAAATGGTGTTGCTGAGAGGATGAATAGGACCATACAAGAGAAGGTTAGAAGTATGTTGTCTAATGCACAACAGCCAAATGGGTTTTGGGATGAAGCTGTATCAACAACTGTTCAGCTTGTAAATAGATCTCCTAGCAAGGTTTTGCAGAAGGATTCAGTGCCAGAGATGGTATGGTCAGGCAAAATGCCCTCATACAAGCATCTCAGAGTCTTTGGCTGTGAGGCATATACTCACGTTCCAAAGGAATTTAGGAACAAACTTGAGCCAAAGAGTAGAAAGTGCATCTTTCTAGGCTATGGTAATTCTGGTGAGATGGGGTACAGACTTTGGGATCCCGAATCCAGAAAGGTTGTCCGCAGCAATGATGTTCACTTTAATGAATCCAAATATCATTCTAAACCAGAGAGGGTTGAGGAGATTAGAAGAGTTGTCTTCCAAGAAGATGGACCTGCACGTGCAAGACAAATGTCAGGGCTCAGGAGGAGCAAGGAAAGGATAGAGTGGAACCATAGATTGTGGTTGAGCCTGAGCCACCTATTGTGCGTAGATCTGGACGTGTCACGCGACCTCCTGATAGGTTTGTTCCATCTATGAACTATGTCATGTTGACTGATTGCAATGAGCCTTCATGTTACAAGGAAGCAGTGCAAATGAAGGACTCCGGGAATTGGCAATTGGCCATGTAGTGAAAGATGAAAGCTCTGCATAAAAACAAGACATGGAAGCTAGTTAAATTACCACAGGGCAAAAAGGCTCTACCTTGTAAATGGGTTTACAGGTATAAGATCACCGCTCATGATAGTCATCCAAAGTACAAAGCAAGGCTTGTTGCCAAGGGCTTTAAGCAAGAACAAGGCATTGACTTTGATGAAGTCTTCTCTCCGGTGGTCAAGATGACTACATTGAGATGCTTTCTTGGATTGGTTTCCATATTAGATTTGGTGTTGCACCAAATGGATGTCAAGACAGCGTTCTTGCATGGTGATTTAGATGTGGAAATTTACATGCAGCAGCTAGAAGGGTTTGTTGAGAAAGGCAAGGAAGATTGGGTATGCCAGTTGTTAAAGAGTCTTTATGGCTTAAAACAATCACCGAGGGCATGGTACCATAAATTCCACAAGTTTATGCTTTCTCAAGGCTACAAACGTAGTGAGTTCGATCACTGTCTATATACAAAGAAGGCTAAGGATGGTAGTTCGCTGATCCTTATTTTGTATGTGGATGACATGTTGATTGCTGGCAAGCACTTGGAAGAAATTTCAGCTTTGAAGTCAAAGATGGCAAAATCGTTTGACATAAAAGACGTGGGTGAGGCAAGTCATATACTTGGTATGCGCATTGAGAGAGACAGATCAAAGAAGTTGATTTGGTTATCTCAAACAGAGTATATTGACAAGGTTTTGCAACGTTTCAATATGGAGAAGGGAAAGGCACTGAGTGTTCCATTGCCACCATATGTGAAACTTAGCAAACAAGATTGTCCTGTGTCTGAGGAAGAACATGCTGAAATAGATAAGATTCCATATGCGTCTGCAGTGGGTAGTTTGATGTATGCAATGATTGCTACTCGCCCAGACATTGCATTTGCAGTGGGAGTAGTAAGTCGATACATGTCAAACCCAGGCAAGAAACATAAGGAGGTAGTGAAAGGAATATTGAGATACCTGAAAGCTACAAAGAGTATGCGTATATGCTATGGGAGTCAGGAGCTAAGTGTAAAGGGTTTTACAGACTCAGATTATGCAGGTAGGGTATGTCTTTACATTGGCTGGTGGAGCAGTATCATGACGTTCTAGATTACAAGATTGTGTTACTCAGTCTACTACAGAGGCTGAATATGTTGCAGCATTAGAGGCATGCAAAGAATCGATTTTGCTTAATCGACTAGTAACAGATTTGGGAATCAAAGAAGAGATGCCTGTGTTATATTGTGATAGTCAAAGTGCTATACAATTGGCTCGCAATCCAGTTTATCACTCAAAGACAAAGCATGTGGATGTGAAGTATCATTTCATCAGGGAAATGCTCGAGGATAAGCAACTTCAGCTTGTCAAAGTTCACACCACAGAAAATCTTGCTGATCTACTTACAAAAGGACTTCCCTCAGAAAGCTTTGCGCATTTTCGCAAGCAGTTAGGTGTAGGGTAGTACATCACTTCTCTACATCTCTTGTATATTAGCTTGTATAGTAGCTTCTCTCACACTTAAAGTACCACATTGGACTTTAAGTGGGAGGTTGTTGGGGTATAAAGCCCAATGTGGTCGCCCAGGTAAGTGGACGGGCCTCCAGGTATGTACACATATTCTTTTGTAAAAACCTAATAAGAACTCACTATGCTCTACACATTACAGTAGAGCGAGTTCACCATATCGTCGTGCTCTTCTTCTCGCACTCTCTCTCGCGTCGCACTTCCGCTCGTACTCCTTCATAACCAATGCCCCAGCTACCTTCCAAAGGTTAATGACTCATGCGTTCAAAGAATACCTAAGAATATTCCTACAAATATAGATGGATGCTCTCTGTGTCCACTCTCTTATACGAGAAGAATATATTGACCATTTACAAAAGGTATTTGAGAAGTGCAGAATATATCGAATCTGTCTCAACCCGAAAAAGTGCATTTTTATTTTAAGACAAGGCCAAATCTTAGGACATATTGTCTCAAGAAATGGAATAACCAATGACCTTTACAAAATTAGAGTCATAGTAGACTTGCCTAGGCTTACTAATGCCAAACAAGTACAATCCTTCATGGGACACTGTGGATATTATCAAAGATTCATATATATGTATGCGGTCATTGCACAACCACTATATCGCTTATTAGTCAATTTCAACTGGACCGAGGAGTGTGAAACTTCATTCCAAAAGCTTAAGGAAAACCTTGTATTAGCACCTGTACTTAAGGCACCAGATTTGGAAAAGATATTCCATGTTCACATTAGTGCATCTGCATATGCAATTGGGAGTATTCTGGCTCAACTTGGAGACGGAACAATGGATTTTCCAGTTTGTTATGCAAGACGACATCTAAATAGTGCAGAAAAGAACTACACCACAAAAAGAGAGGGATTAGGAATGATTTATGCTGTAAATAAATTTCGGCATTACTTGCTTGCAAACAAATTTGTAAAGAAATTTCGGCATTACTTGCTTGCAAACAAATTTGTGTTCTTCACAGATCATCAAGCTCTTTTGTATCTAGTAAATAAACCATGCAATACTGGGAGAATTGTACGTTGGTTTATTATATTGCTAGAGTTTGACTTCACAGTGGTAGTAAAAAAGGGTAAACCTCATCTACGGGCGGATAATCTTTCAAGGCTGCAAAACAGGGAAGCTCTTGAAGGAGTAGATGATGACATACCTGATGCTTATCTTTTCAATATTGAAATGATACCCAAATGGTCTCAGAAAATTGTTAGCATTCTTTCCTTTGGAGGAAGATTTAATAACAAGGAGGACAAATCCAAACATCAAACATTTCAACAAACAAAAAACTTTCAGTTTATTGTAGGACGACTGTACCATCTAGGTTCGGACCAAATTCTACGATTATGTATAAATCCAAAGGAATTCGAGTGTTATCTTGAAGAAGCACACATCCAGGATTGTGCATTTCATTGTTCAACAATGAAAACACACCAAAGATTGAAACATTTAGGAGTTTATTGGCCAACTATGTATGCTGACACACATGCTTATGTTAACAATTGTACTATATGTAGTGCCAAATGACCGGTGGATCACACGACATTGTTTCAGGTAAACATTGCACCTGCATGGAGTCAATATATCATTGATTTCTTAATAACAAGGACATTTCCTGAAAACATAACAAAAGTGCAAAAAAGGGCTATAGAGTTGGAGGCTCGAGACTTTAATTTAATTGGAAATCAACTCTACAAGAGAGGAAAAGACAATCAACTTAGAATCTGTGCAAGTGAAAGTGAATACCTGCTGATTCTAGAACACGCACATGGAGGAATAAGTGGAGGCCATTTTTCGGGCGATAAGATGGAAAAAATTGTCTTAACTGCAAGAATCTGGTGGCCTACATTGCACATGGATGCTGAGGAGTTTGTAAAGCGTTGTGATGCATGTCAATGTACTAAGGTGCCGATAGAGAGAGATAAGATGCCACTATGGCCAATGATGGGAGCACGGGCATTTGCAAAATGGGGCATTGATTTTGTGGGGCCTATTTCGCCCCCTGCATATTGCACCCATACCCCATATATCATTGTGGCTACGAACTATCTCACAAAATGGGCAAAAGCCAAAGCAACATAAAAAGCAGACGCAAGAACCACTGCACAATTTTTGTATGAGAATGTCTTTGTATGATACGGATTACCAATAGAAATTGTCAGTGATCGAGGAACACATTTTCTTAATGAAGTCATTGAATATCTGCTAGAGGAATTCATGGTCATACTGCTGGATGGATACGCCGCAACGAACGTTAGCACAACGAGAACTCACCTAACAAGATTTGTCAGCTAAGGACGAAGCTCGACCCGCAGGCGCGTGGAAGCAAGCATAGGGTGTCAACCTACACTCGACCGACTCCTAACTAATTCCTACAGAGGTCTCTACCCAATGTCTAAGCTACAGCCTTCAGGAGTGCATAAGAGGAAACTTCCTACAACGCTTTCTAGAGTCAAATACCCATCAAACGATCTCGAAACGCCACAGAACTCGAAGGAGACCCTACAAACACCAATAGGTCGCTCTCCCTAAGGTCTATGAACCAAAATGCCAACCCAAAACACCCGGTGCAAAATCACGTAGGATGTCTAGCCAAAATTTTCAGGTCATCATTTTCAAAAACTAAAGTGTCTAATGCGTAGCTCTACTCAATGCGAACGTGTGGATATGCTGAAATGCAAAAACGGATAACGTATGCTCACCGAACCACCAGATGAAGCTCGTAGATGGAGCTTGCAAAACCGGACCGTATGCGCGCAATGTAGGTATTCGCGCGTAGCTCTCGTCAGGGGCAACACGCTGCACTTCTCCGCACTCAATTCCGACCACTGGTGCACGCGTAGTGTCAAGATGAAGCTCTCGCTCTCTCTCGTACACAGTACGCTCACTCACAGACTTCAAACTTTTTAATAATGACAAAGGTTTCTCATTAAGGTCAAAAAGTGGTATAAATACCTTACAATCTCAAACCCTAATGTTCCAATTTAACCATCTACTCAATCTAAATGTCAAAATTGGGATACAATCTGGAAACTTCTTATTGGAATTAGGGTTGCAGAGAAACGCACACAACTTGGAGAAGACGAAGGAAGCTCAAGGCACACAATAGAGAGTGTGTTACATAGTGTGCAATGGAAAAGATAGATAGCCCTAAAGTGATGGACGTATATACAATGCATGGGGGAAAAAACCTCCTAAAGAGGGAAAAAATGCCCCAGTGGTCTTAGTGTGTTCACACACATCACTACCACATGTATATGGTAACAAATCCCCCCTGGAGTGATGCGGTGAACGAGAGCTGGCACATGAGTAAAGGGAAGTGCCATGCCCTGAGGACAGGATCAGTCTACAAATGGGAGTAAGCCCAAAGCTTTGCGGAAAGCTTCAAGCTTCTCACGAGACAATGCCTTTGTGAAAAGATCTGCAAGGTTGTCCTGTGTTGGCACATAAGCCAAGCTAATCTCTCCTGCTGAGAGCCTCTCCTTGACATAGTGGTAATGCACCTCAATGTGCTTTGTGCAAGCATGAAAAACTGGGTTCTTTGCAACTGCCAATGCGCTCTGACTGTCAGTGTAGATAGTGTTGGCAGTGTCCTATCCAACACCCAAATCAGCCATAAGGCGTCTGAGCCATACACACTCAACCATAGCTGTGAAGACTGCCCTGTACTCAGCCTTGGCAACTCGAAGTGGCCACAATATGTTGCTTCTTTCTCAACCATGATATACATGAACTGCCAAGCATAAAACAAAAACCACTTGTGGACACTCGCATGTCAAAACAACCAGCCCAATCTGAGTCCGAAAAAGCATGTAAGTCTGGCGGCAATGATCCCCCCTTGGGATAAAACAAGCCAAGATGTAAAGTGCCACTAAGGTAGCGGAAAATCCTCTTGATAGCCTGCCAATTCTTAGACCCTGGGCTATGCATAAATCTGCTGACCTTTGAGACTGCAAACTGAATATCCGGCCTCGTGTTGCATACATAAATGAGGCAGCCAACAACAGTTTGGTAAAGAGTGACATCATCCGGATCTCCATCATCATGTAGACTCAACTTCAGACCTGTTTCCATGGGAGTGGCAATAGGTTTGCAATCCTCAAGTCCAAACTTACATAGCAATGTCTCTATGTAACTTTTCTGACACAAGGCAATACCACCATCACAATGCTTAAACTGTATACCCAAGTAATGATGCAACAACCCCAAATCTTTCATCTTAAAAGTAGCAATCAAATCAGCCTTAAATTCACCAATATGTCTCTCATTTGGTCCAGTGATCAACAAATCATCAACATAAAGAACCACAATGAGAAGTACATCACCCTCACACTTCACATACAATGTGCTTTCTGTTGGACTTACGAAAGCCTCGTTTAACCAAATGAGTGTCAGATTTCTCATACCAAGCACGAGGAGATTGCTTCAACCCATACAAAGCCTTCTTACATCTGCACACTTTGTCCTCTTGTCCTTTTATGACAAAACCGCGAGGCTGCGTTACATAAACTTCCTCAAATATGTCACCATTCAAGAAAGCAGTAACAATGTCTGATTGATGTACATCCCAACCAAAATGAGCTGCCAATGCACATAGAAAACGCACAGTAGAAATACGACAAGTGGGAGCAAAAGTCTCTTCATAATCTATGCCTTTTTGTTGTGCATAACCCTTTGCAACAAGTCGAGCCTTATGGTGATCGATCTCACCATCCGGCTTGCATTTCAACTTGTAAACCCACTTTGTACCAATGGCCTTTTTGCAAAGAGGCAAATCACATAAAGTCCATGTGTAATTTTCTATAAGTGCATCATATTTTGATTGCATGGCAGCCATCCAATTTTCTGAATTTTGTGCTTCATCAAAAGACAGAGGCTCCTCAACATCATGTAAGCTACACACAGCCAAAGCATAAGAATATGATGCATAAGATGCATGGCGAGAGCCTGAACGAGTACGACTAGACAAAGGTGCATCCAATTTACTGTCACGCAAAGTGTGCACCAGCCATTTTGGCATACCTCTAGCCTGCTCATTTTCAGCCCTTTCCTCATCAAGTACATCATGTACATTTGCATCAGTAATAGACTGATCTAAAACATTTTCAGAAACCCCCATAGGATGTACATTTGCCTCATTGGAACTTACATTCGTATTTCCACCACTGAAAAGAGGCAACAAAGTGTCATAAATGTCCTATGAGCTTACATTACTCTCTAGTACATGACAGCAAGGGATGAACAGAATCTTCCACAAACACTATATCCCGTGAAACCAGAATAAGTTTGTTTGCAGATGATACAACTTGTAACCTTTTCTTTCAGCACTATAACCAACAAAAATACATTTGACAGCCTTATCATCCAATTTTCTACGCTGCACTTGTGGCACCAAAGCATATGCCAAACAGCCAAAAACACGCATGTGCTCAATAGAAGGCTTTCTATAATGCCATGCTTCATATGGAGTAATAGACTGCAAAGCTTTCGTAGGACACTTGTTAAGTACATAAGTGGCACACATGAGGGACTCAAGCCAAAAAGAATGCGGCAAAGCTTGACTTTTGACCATGCATCGTGCCATTTCCGTCAGTGACCCGTTTTTCCTCTCAGCAACACCATTTTGCTGAGGTGTATAAGGCACTGTACATTGGTGTTTTAACCCACGACTAGCCAGAAATGCATTAAATTCATGAGACATATACTCCCCCCCTCGATCGGAACGGAGGGTGCCCATAGTACATTTCGAGACATTTTCAGCCATAGCCAGAAATTGTTTGAAGCACATAAAAACTTCGGACTTCGCTTTAAGAGGAAATACCCATGCATGCCTAGAGTAATCATCAATGAAAGTCACGAAGTACAGGTAATTGCCCACAAACGGAGTTTGCATGGGCCAACAAACATCACTATGCACAAGCTGCAACCTGCATGTGGCCCGAACTGAACCATCCTTTGGAAATTTAGAACGCTGCATCTTACCCAAAATACAGCCTTCACAAACATGTTTGACAGGTGCTTCAAGAGGCGGCAAAGAAGCAACCATATCAGATTTCTGCAAACGCAGCAAACTGGAAAAATTCAGATGACCAAAACGTGCATGCCAAAGTTTTGCATCTGAAATAGCCCTTGAATCAGCAACAGCATTTGCAAAATTTTGTCCACACTTGTCTTACAAAGTGAGCTTATCCAGCCCACGACACAAAAGCCCAGATGCAACAATTTCATCACCAAAACTGACATCATGAACTGTACATCTGTCATCCACAAATTTGACTACAAGTCCAAGTCTAGCAAAGTGCGGGTATAGACAAGAGATTCTTCTTGATCCCAGGTACATAAAGTGCATCAACAAGTGTGAAGGAACTGCCATTAGCAGCAGTGAGCACAATCTTTCCAACTCCCTGAACTGGATAAGAGGCGTTGTTGGCACAAGTGACTGAATTCCCATGAGGGACAGACTCGAGAGAGGTAAACAATTCACGATGTGAGGTAATGTGCTTTGTAGCACCACTGTCAAAATACCACACATGTGAATCTGCAGCAACAACTGACAAGCATGCATCATGGACATCAGGATTGTAAGTGCACTCTGCGCTAAAATCCCATTTTGCATCAACATCAGCAACACAGTCTCCTTTCACAGAAGACTCAACAATGGCTGCATTTGTAGTGGAACCAGCATTTGCAGTGGAACCACCCTCTTTCTTCTTAGCCTCTTTCGCCTTCAACTTAGGACACGACTTGATCAAGTGATCATTGGCTTTACAATAATGGCAACGCATCTTCTTTTTGCCCTTATCACCAGAATTTCTAGACGAATTGCTGCCAGCAAAAGCATTAGGAACAAAATTTTTGCCACTCGCAGCAGAACCATAAGAAGTGGCTGCACTACTGTTACCACCCTTTCTTTGAGAAGCAATAAAAGCCTGTTTAACTGCACGCTGTCTAGTCCTATTTTTTCTAGAAAGTGACTCTTGCAACAGCAATGTGCATAATGCATCAAACTTGACAACTTCAAGATTTCCTTGGGTCATCAGTCTCTAAGTACTAGCGAAAGTCTGGTAGGAATCTGGTAAGGCATCCAGAACAGTCTGCACAAGGGAACTGTCTGAAATAACTTCACCTGCAGAAATAAGTTGCTCATTGATATCCTTGACACTAGCAATGAAATTGTCCATATCATCTTCCTCATGCATAATCTTCGACTCTAGCTCTTTACGCAGCAAAGCAATTTTAGCCTCATTGCGGCTTGCATAAAGACTTGCTAGAATATCCCAAGCCTGTTTTGCAGATTTTGCTGAACGGATGTGAGGAACAATGGTGCGCTTCACAGACAACGCAATCAATGCATGAGCCTGCGGATCCTTAACATCCCAACGAGCTTGTTCTACCGTAGGCAAAACAACTCTAACAGCTGCAATCCCTGCAGCAAGACCTCCAACATCCTCAACATCGCCTACATCCTCAGAACTAGGACGTACATCAATGCCCTGCACAATGTTCCGGACGCCCTTTGACACAAGAACATGTTGCATCATATAAGCCCACATAGGGTAGTTGTCCCCATCCAACCTATCCTCAGCAACAAACATCTTGAACACATCTGTGTTGTTGTTGTCAGCCATGGTAAATGCTGCACCTGATGTGAAAACTGCCCGAAAATAGGAGAAACGGAGCGGGAACAACCTGTGCTATATAGCACAACCCGTAGAAGACTATAAGGCACATGTTATGCAGAAAACGACAGTGACAGAAATTCTGCACAAAATGACGAAATAGCCTGTGCAGTACTGCCTGTAGTGGAAACGGAGGCCGAAATGAGCCCAAATCAAAAATCTGAGCAGACCAAGGTCTACGAGCTCTCCCAAAGTATTTTTCGACCTGTGAATGCTCGCCAAAGCTCACTGAAATCGGAGAAAGTGAGTAGGCGTACTAGAGAAGCTGGCGACTAAGCCCGGGAGGACGCAACCTGCTCTGATACCAATTGTTGGAATTAGGGTTGCAGAGAAACGCACACAGCTTGGAGAAGATAAAGGAAGCTCAAGGCACACAATAGAGAGTGTGTTACTTAGTGTGCAATGGAAAAGATAGATAGCCCTAGAGTGATGGGCGTATATACAATGCACGGGAGAAAAAACCTCCTAAAGAGGAAAAAAATGCCCCGGCGGTCCTAGCGTGTTCACACACATCACTACCACATGTATATGGTAACACTTCTGTAAGCCCCAATATTTACAAAGGTGAAATGTCGGGTTTTCTCAATAAATGAATAATTACAAAAATAATAATCCGCCGAGCAGTCATTTCCCATACGGTGTGTTTAGCTTCTAACACTCCCCCCCTCCTTGTTCATGTCGTCCCCGACATGGATGTTGAGCTGCTTCTTCATCTTAGGCTTTCTCTCATCTTGAGCAGTGACTCATATCTTGCATGTTGAGCTAATAGTGTCGGGCCGAATATGTCAGTGCTGATTGTGAAGAAGCCGGTGTAGAAGGCTTCTTCAAAGTCCTTGAGGTGATAGGATGGCAAAAACATAATCCTTTGATACAATGCATATATCACCTCGTGGGAAGGCTGACCAGACAGATTGTATTCACATTTGTATGTATCTTGAAAGAAGAAGATAATGTCTGTCGCCTGGCCTGGTTTGAATGTCTCGAAGACTGCCAAAAGTGTTTTGCAAATCTTTCTCATCATAATGCAAGATAGGTCAGGCGAGGCAGTGAACAATTTGATGGCGCCCGTTAGGGTTTTCACCATGTATTGCTCACTTATTCTCTCGCCTGCCTTCAAGCCTTGCAGCTTCAGGTAATTTAGCCAAGTAGGTTGGCTTCTTTCCAATAGCTCATGGGCCTTCCACGTCCGCATCCTTGGTAGAGGGCAGAAACTTAGGTTATCTCTGATGACTTTAGGTGCCTCTACCAGATGGATTGGATACTTTGGATACTTTGTCAGCCATGCCTTTCTCCACCTGGGTTGAGAGTCGACTATCAACTTTACCCCTTCAGGCTTGGAGATGTGTGATTTGTATATTGGCACTGTTGGCTCTTCTCTGATCTACTTGTTGATTGTGGCAGCTTCATATTTCAACAGAGGATATGGGAGAGAGGGATGTAGCCATTCACGCTGAAGGTTGCTGGCATCTATCTTCTGAATACTCATTGAGTTAAAGACCCTCTGCTCCCACTCCAAAGCTTCTCTGGCTGTGTCTTTGATTGCTGCTTCTATTGCCTTTTGTAGCTTCTCTTCTTCTTCTTGTGTCAGATCTTGTGGCTCTTGAGAGGGTCCTACAAGGATTTCCTCTTGCATGGTGGTGTCCACAGGATCTGCCACATTCTCTAAGTCTATTCCCTCCATGGCTACTGACCCTGTGCTAAACCGCTCTTTGGTTTGCTGCTGGCCTCTCAACTCTTCTATTTTCTTCTGAAATGTCTTCTTTTCTGCTTCAGCTTGTTCTCCCATATTCACAAGGAGGTCGTTTAGATCTGCGTTTATCTTTTCTGCCTCTTCGAGCTTTTTCTTGATGGTTTCTAGCTCATTCTGCATTGCTTTGTGATCTTCTTCCATGCAGGTTTGCATGACCATTGACCCCTCGGCCATCATCAACCTCTGCTTTCTCTCTAAGGTTAACTCTTTTTGGAGCTCTTTCATTTGTTCTTCATAAAGCTCCGTCTCTGAAGTGGTGTGAGTTGAGCTAGCAGCTTTGACTCTGGTAGGAGATGCTCGTAGCCGTTGGATGGTTTGATCTTTGACTTTCATCTGGTCTTTAAGCTCTATTACCTCATCCTGGCTTGCCTCATTCTCTAGCTGTGCCTTCTCCTTGGCATTTCTCAGTGCTTCCACTTCCTTGGATTCTTCAGCAAGTTGTAGGGTTAGGTTGTCCCTTTCCCTCTCTGCATTTGTCAATGTCTTGCTGAGTTTTCTGTATTCTTCTTCAGCTCTTTGCAATCTTTGAGCTGCTGCCTGATTTTCTCTTTCCATCTCCTGGCATCTTTGCAATGCCGTGGCCAGACTGGCTTGCATCTTTGCTTCTTTCTCTATATGCCCTTGGCTTTGTCTTTGTAGTGTGTCTACTTCAGATTTCATCAGAACTTCATTGGCTTTGAGATTAGCAATCTCACTTTCCGTGGCCATTGATTGTGTCCTGAGCCCGGTTAGCTTGTTCATCACCACATCCCAATCATTGGTGGGTGGCTGCAGGTCCAATGTATCAGTGGCCATCTCTTTTAGTTCTACTAACCGCAGTCTCTGCATCTGTTCTTTGGGCCCTGTGCTTGCCAAGTCAAATGCTACTGTATCTGCCTCTTCTCTTGAATATCCCACAGCTAGTAGATCTTGAAATGTGTTAAACCTTCTTTCCTTTGGATCTATCTTTTCCTCTTTCTGTTCATATTCTTCTTGCTGCTCTTGCTCTTGGCTCTTTTCTTGCTGAAAATCTTCATATTCCTCCTCCTTTTGTTGGGTTTGTGGAGGGCTACGAGGAGGTGGTGATGGCGGTGGGCTGGACTCCGGGCTTGACGATGGAGTTGGTGGCTTCTTCTTGAAGTCCCGATCTGCCTTGGTCTTCCACTCTTTTTCCTGGCCTTCCTGCTCTTTTAGCAGTTGCTGTCTTACCTCATCCACTTCTTCTTCTGTAAATGGGATGTTAGGGATGTTTTCTGTCGTAGCATCCAGGATCTCAAAATTTTTGATATAATCTTCAAACCTATCTCTGTGCACCCATTGGGATGATCCCGAAATGGCTTCTAGGGACGGCTTCCATAATTCACTCAAATCCCTTTTGAGTGATCTTTCCGCTCTGAAGCTTTCCATTAATCTTTCTAACCATGCCGCTTTCTGTGATTTTGTCTCCTTGACCTGCACTTGTACAATTTCTTTCTTTCCGTTCTTCAACTCTGACTGCTCCTCTTGCATGGTCTCTAACCGGCGCTTCAATCGTGTGGCAACTCTGGGTGCTTTGGGCGGTTCATCCTCTTTATCTTCCTTGAGCCTTAGCCAGTCATTTTGTGATGGAGGGTCAGGCCATCTTCCCTTGGAGTGCAATGCCCCATAAACCACTTTCGTTATCAGCTCACCCGGCACAATGTAGGTGGGGTTCTTGTTGCCCATCTTCACCAGATTATCATGGAAATAGGCAGCATAGTTGATCACCTTTTGCTTGCTCTTCTGCATTTCCCAGGTGAATGTGGTGGCAATGGCTCCAGGTGGCATTTTGTACTTCTGTGGCCGCTTTGTACACATATGGAAGTACTAGTTATAAAGTTGGCTCATGATAGCCACTTTAGGGTTTGCAATGTCTTCAAAGGTGTAGTTGCTTTTCTTTTCGGTGTACACCTTGACTTCATCTCTTCTTTTGGTTACACTATCCCCTTTGTTGGAGAGGTCTAGTGCTGCTGCTACCACTCTCTCTGTGATTACAATCACAGTGTCTAGCTTGCCTTGCAGATCAGTAACTCTCGCCACTCCATCTTCTTTGATAGTGGTCACAAACTCCCATACTCTTTTTATGTCAATTACAGCTGGCATAGCTTTAAAATAGTTATGGAGATCTATCTTCTCCAGGTACTCTGCCATCTTGCTTCTGACAAACTCATTGAGCTCCCGAGGTAGCATGGGTAGCTCTATTGTATTTCCTTCCGTATCTTTGAACACGCCATGGTAGATCTTCATATCATTTGACTCTAGCAAATCCTCCTGAATCCACGTGCTGGTTGGCTTCATAGTTCCTTCTGGGATGACAAACGGCTCCACTTCTTCTAAATAGTCTTTTATTGCCATCCTTTTCTTCTTGGCCGGTGATTTTGCGGTTGCCATGGATCCTATTGCACTCAGTAGTCCAAAGTTAACATTTTTTCCATATCAGCTGAGAAACTGAGTTTTAACTATCCAAATGACTTGAAAATTGAAAATAAAACTTAAAAGGAACTTGGGAAACCTTGCATGTGCTCACAGTGGCTTTCTGGCTAAAATTTATCATTTAGACATCCTACGCGTAAGATGTCTTTTTCATCAATTTTTGGTGAAACTTGGCATGCTCGTGGTCCTTGGCCTGTTGAACATGGCTATGTGATTGGATTTGGGTTTGGGCATCAAAGAGTGCATTTTTGGGTAGATTCAGGCTTTAGGCTCACAAATTGGGTAGGATGTCCACAATAGGTGGCAAATGATATTCAAATGGGTTGAAATTTGATATATGGGCTCCTTGCATCATGGTAATGGCTCCCATGATGTCATTTCTTACACAGAAGGTCAAAATTGAGCAGGAGACATCCTACGTGTAGGATGTCTTTTCATCAAAATTGCTTGAGATTTGTTCTGTGGGTAGCTCTTGGCATGTGGAATATGGCCCTTCTCTTGGATTTTGATTTGGACAAGAATTGGTATTGGTAAGACCATGTGTAGTGTTTTTGGGCTCAAAAAGTGTATCTTGGAGGTGTTGGAGGCCAAAAGTGATGGGAATGGCTTGAAACTTGACATATGAGCTCTTGAAGGTGATATAAAGAGATCTGGAATTGAAAAACACCATCTGTGGGCCAAAAATGTCATTTAGACATCCTACGTGTAGGATGTCTATTTCATCATTTTTTGCATGTGACCACACAGATAGGTTGGCAATGTGCTCATGAATGTATTATGCAAGTTTCATGTGATTTGGACAAGTTTTGGTAGGTCTATGGCCCATTATTGCCTCTATGCCCTGACTTTGCGTTTTTTCATGCATATGAGGTCAATTTTTGTCCAAATGTGATGAAACTTGGTGGCTAGCATGTAAAGGCTATTCAGAAACTTTGTGTGATGAGAGATGTTGGGGTTGGTGCCCAGAAATGGCCTTGAGACATCCTACGCGTAGGATGTCTCCTGATGAAATTTTTGTGGAGACTGCTGGTGCCTGCCCTTAGCCCCCCCTGAGTCCCTTTTAAGCCTTATTTCAACAAAAAAGTCAAATAGATAGAAAGTAACTCCCTGTGTGGATTTCAGAGCCTCCGAGCCATTTTTTGACTTTTGGAGTGCTTTCCGGCGATGAAATTTCTTGATGTTGGTCTCCATAGCTTCCCGATCCCTTGGGGATCCTTATCGTATGGTTTTTGTCGACTTTGGCTTCACCGGAGCTCCGTTTGGCAATTTGTCGCTCTAGAAGCACCTGTGGTTGCGTTTTCATGTCTTTGATGACTTGTGGTGGTCTACCACCATAGGACTTGGTTGTTGATGGTCTAGGAAAGCCACTCGTGAAGTTTGGTGGCAAACGGACATGCGGTTTGGCCGGGAGAGCTATTTGACGCTTTGTGTGTTTGATGCCGTTTCTGAAGTTTATTGCCACTTCGGGTCACCTTTTGGTCATGTGGGCTACATAGACTTGTCGAGTATGTTGAGATGCTGCTACCCATGAATTTTGGTAGCATTTGGGGCCTCTCCGCCAATTTCCCATTTGGTGGCCTCTTGCGGGGCTCTAGGAATTAGAGTTTTTCCCGATGGTTTTCTATTGCGTTTGGGCATCCAAGAATGGTTTCCTATGCTAGGGTAAGCTGCCGATGAAGTCTCATTGCTTTTGGGTTAGCCGTTAGGTGGTCACTTCTACTTGTAGGTCTCTACTGTCCGCTTTCCGTGTGAACCCTACGCTAGTTTTCGCGACAAAACGACAAACATGCATGAAAAGCTCAAGGTGGTGAGCCTACCTCTCATGTCTGGAGCCTGTCGGGTAGTTGTGCGCGTCGTAGAAGCTGTTGGAAGTTCCGTTCGCTCTAGTGGCAGAAGCTCTCTCTCAAAAGGCAATAGTGGAAATGAGCTTAAAATGAAGTGAAAATTTCTTATAATGGGGTTTCCTGAACCACTTTTCATGAAATTTGACATGTGCTCCCCACTCCCAACTTGCTGCGAGATGTAGTTTAGGCTCAAAAATTTCTTGATTTGGACTCCATTTGCCGAGTTTCCAAGAAATTTGATGTTTCGGTCAAAATCTGGCCAAAACACGCTTTCCGCTCTAGTCTCATAATTGCACCCCCATTGTACCATAGGTTGTCCTATAGTCACTGATCATCCCCATATTTTTTGTTTTTCATTACGACCGTTTTTAACCTGCTTTTTGTATCTTTGAAGTTTTTTTGCCGAAAATTAGTAAAATTAAAATAAAAATAGCAGATTAAACCCAAAAAATCCCCAAAATCCATAATAAATAAAAAACATTACGGCAAAACACTATATACACTCACATGCAATTTTTATGACCGGATTTCTCCGTTTTTTCAATATTTTGCTCGAAAAATGGCTATTTTTACTTATATAGACACACCTAGGGGCTTGATTTGGTGTTTGGCCTCATATACTTGTAGATTCATGATGTATAAGGGAATATGTACTTGGGTTAGTCCAGAAAATTTCACAATCAAACGACAACCCTTTAAATAGTCGAAAAACATGCCTCTTTTTTGCTCTTTCTGCCATTGGGTCCGCATTTGAGAATGCCTCCCCCATCCTAGCCGGAGTCCTCCCGGACGATAAGGTATTACCTCGGAGTACGTGCCGTGCATGGGTTGAAAACTCGTGCTAATGCTTGGCCCTGTAATGTGGACCTATAGATGCATACTCGGTCAATGCATGGAAAAAATTAATGCTGTGCAAGAGAAGGGTATAAGCAAGATGCTTATTGGCATTCGCCGTCGAGGTGTCCTGTTTGTTGTTGATTTGGTCAGCAGATTTTCTTTGCAAGTAAAAGTTGTAACTCCACCGCTCTCTGCTTGATTGTCTTTCTTGCAAAAGTCGGTTTTGTTGCCGCTATTGTCGATATGGCCATAGTCGTCTCCTTGGAGAGAATTTTTGTGGCGGAATTGGCCGTAGACCTTGTCTCTTTTTCTTTCCATGTATAACTTTGCCTTGCCGGTTTTTGTAGGTTTATTGCTACTACCACGGTTGCCATTGTTTTGTTGCTGATTGGCACCCACATAAATCGGTTTACTAGTTTCATATGCAGTTGTCTGCCTTCCGATGTTGCTTGTACCGAAGGGAGTTCCTTTTGTTTTAGTTTCGGGATCCAAATGCAAGTCGTATTTAAGTTTTTACTGAGCATTTTCTTTGGGATCCATATCTGTTTTATTCCCTTGGTTTTTGGTTGAATTGTCTGCTTCATTTGACTTCTTCTGTTGTATTGTTGTTTGTCTGCCATGTCATTTCTATCCTTCCGCACCCATACTTGTTTTTCTTGTGTTGCTAACCTTGATCTTGTCACTGCGATCGGTGACTTTTTATACTCATAGTGAACATGTTGGAAGTTCCCTGTTTATTATCCTTGGGTATCATGTTGTTCTTTAGTGGCACCCTTCCTCTTGGTTCTTTGTCCAGTGATTGCATTGCTGGCAGCTAATTCTTCCGGGGTTGCTGAGCAAAGGTTACCACCTGTTGTTCTTGTGCATGCTAAATTTTGACTGCATTCACATTCCAATCTATCTGCACATTATAATCTTTTTGCCAAGGTTGTCCCAACAACATGGGGTGTTGTGTGCTTTCATCCTCGACCACATAAAATTTGTGTGGGTAAATATATTGATGTACTTGTACATGCATATAGTCTAGCCCAATGTTTTCAGCGAATGTGATGTACTATTTTCCAGCACTTGTGGAGTAGGATGTAGTTGAACTTTGAGCTTGAGCTCTTTGTATAATCTGTAAGAGATTAAATTTGCTTGAGCTCTAGAATCAAGTACTGCCGTCGATTCAACTTGATTGCTACCCACTTTGACTGCAATTATTGGTTCCACTGTGTCTTCATCAAAATTTGTTAGTCGAACGACATTGATTTGCAATGGTGATCCAAATTGTTGTTGTTGTCGTAGAAGCCGTCTTTTTGCAATGCGTTCTTTTGCTTCTGCTTGGGATTCTTCCTGTACCCTTTGGTTCTCCTTCATCCGTTGTTTGTCTTGATAGATTTGTTGAAGCATATCCTGTGTTAGTGGTAAATGATATTTCTTTAATCGACACCCACTAATCCAATTTGGCATTTCTTCTCCTGCTAATGTAGCAAGCTTGACAGCTCCACTTTGTGATAGGTCATTAATCACAAAGGGTTCCATCTCTTGCTTCTTAATTTTCTTGGCATGTTGTTTCAAGGTATAAACAAGTACATAATCACTCGTTTTGAACTCTTTCGTGCGCACATGCTTGTCAGAAAACTCCTTTTGTCTTCTCTTTTTAGCATAGATCAAAGCTACAAGTCGTAAGCGAAGTTCATCTAGCTTTTCAAGATCATCTATTCTTGAAGAAATCTCATGCCCTGTCCATTCTAAGTGTTTCGCTACTCGTAGAGTTGGAATTGCGATAGTCCGTAGCCACAATGATATTGAGGCGGTCCGGGGCGGGCAACAAGAGAGGCGACCTCTAAACACCCCTCAAGGCTCCCGTGCTGCTCAATTGCGGCTGGGGCAACCACAAGCACATCGCAACAACAAACCCACAACCAAACACAAACAAGATAGGGGCACCACCTAGTTATGGTATGCGAACTAGGACGCAAGAGAGATTTTGGCACAACCAAGAAGATGCACCACACAACACACACAAGCAACCTCACACCAAGACACACATGAAATGGACCAGAGAGAGCTAGAGCAAAGGGAAGAGAGAGAGGAAAGGATCTTGCGTAATACCTTATTTGTGACTTGCAAATGGAGATGGTTCGTTATGATGCTATCGTAGAACTTGTACAAAAATCACTCAATGCTTAGTGATTGCTAATCATTGCTAAAACACACACACACTGTCTTAGGGTGTGGGAGACCTCTCACCACAATACCCTCTTACAATGGACACAAAACTGGCAATGAAAAACACACTAAAACACTTTCTAAAATCAAGATCAACCGATAAAACTCAAAATACACAAGTCACCTTGAATTCACCAAACCGTATTGCACAAATGGAAGGACGAAGATTTGAACGCCGAATCACGCCTTTGATGCACCAAACCTCAATTTATTGATGATGAAGGAGCATGTACAATAGTGGTTTTGAGATTTGTGGAACTCATGCTCTCTCACTTGCAATGTGTAGCTTGAAGGCTTCTCTCACACCAAGAGTGAAGCTCACAAGTGGTTGCTACACCTAAGTCTCTCCTCACGCATAGAGTGTTGGGGTGCTATGTGAGATGTTGGAGGTTGTTTTACAAGAAGGAGAGGGGCCTATTTATAGGTTGGAGACCCCTCATTAAGATTATTAGAAATCCTAATTTACAAGCTAACAAATCAAGATTATGATTTTTTTGAGTATCAAAACATTGCGGGCCTTCTTTGTCTGCTTGAGTCATGGGTGTGGGCTCAAAAGAGAGCATTATTGATGGTAGATAAGGTGAAAGTAAGTAAGGAGAGAGAGAGAGAGAGAGAGAGAGAGAGAGAGAGTTACTATACACATGTCTTGAGGTGAGGTGTCTTTTATGGTTAGGTCAATGGCTATTTTGTGTTAGTATGTTAGTGGTTAGTGTTAGTAATCACTAGAAAGTTAATGTTACATTTACAATGGGTAGAATGAGGTGGATGGTTGAAGTAAGATGGTTGAATGAAGTGAGAAAATCCTTGTGATGGTGAAGCTTGAAGAAGTTTTGGACTTACTTGTGTAGGTTCTCAAAATGACTATCGACCTTCTTCTTCGTCTTCCCTTCTTTACGCCACCGCCGCCAAGGTTGATTATCGCGATGAAAATGGTAATTCCGTTGATGATATCTCTTGATTTGCAGAGGTTAATCATGGTACACATGCTGAATTTATGTATATATATAAGGGGTAAGATGGAATTGTACTTTGGAAGTAATAGAGAGAGGCATAGAGATGGCGTATGTACATGGAGAGCTCATATGAGAGCTATGGGAGTAAGTGGGGAGGTTAATGGTGAAGAAGGTGAGAGAAACCATTGAAGGTGCAGGTTTGAGTGAGGGATTGAGAGAAATGTGTGTGTGTGTGTGTGTGTGTGTGTGTAGAAGTGTGGAAAGAGGTGAGAGAAGACTATGGGCTACTTGTGAAAAAAGTGGGCAGACTGGGGTCCACTCAAAACATCATAGCTCATTGCTGGTAGCTCCAAAAATCATGAAAAAATTTGAGGTGATTATTCAAAGCGTGGGCTACATTTTCTCTTTTGACCATTGCTCCAAATTCGGAGTGGAGATAGGTGCCAAAATTCTCACCAAAAAGCCTGTTTTTATGCTTGCAAAAGTCTTTTAGTGGACCCCTCCTTTGTTGAATTTGTACAATGCATCCAAGAGTGAGCCCCTCCTTTGTCATATCATAATACAAAGCATCCAAGTTGCCCTTGACACATGCATGGAGGAGGATTATTGGTTAATAAAGAAATATATACATGGTGGGACTAGTGTATGGACTATTCATGGACTTTAGCTCAATGAGCACATGGTGTTAGAATAATGATTAAAAATAATAATAAAAATATGGAGGAGTTATGGATATGGAAAGATATTGGAATCATATGATATGGTCCCTCTTTGAATTATTTTGGGTGAAAGAGGAAAAGGTATGCAAGTAAATAATATAATAAACTTGACCAATGAGTAGAAATCAATTTTTTGTTTTCACGAGGTGAGGGTGAAAATGTGGGAGTGATTTGTATAAAGGAAAAATATAAGGTTAGAGTATGTACATATTGGCAAAAAATATACTTATGGTGTAAGAGGATGAAAGAAGGTGTACATATGTTTAATAAAACACACACCTAAGTAGAAATATTTAAATAAAATACCAAAATAATTATAAAAAATCCCTATATTTATGCCATATTTACAATGAAATATTTACACACAAAGAGGCCATAATATACTTTTATTTTTTATTTTATTTTAATTTTTTTTGGCTCACCTAGCCCAGTGACTAGCTAGCTGAGGGTTTTTAAGAAGATATGGGAAAAGCCCCCTAACTCACACACGCCTATGTACAGTGAAATGGTAAGGATAGCCATAGAGTTTGGGTGAATTTGGTAGGGTGGAGTAATCTAGTATGGCAATTATGGAGAGCCGAAAAATGGCTATCATTAGCCCTTCCCCCAGGATGATGGTATATTCATGTACCATCATAGAGCATATTTTCCAAAGAGAGTGCTTCAGAGTCCTTGACGAGATCTTCATTGTTTGGCCCCTCAGAATTTTGGCTGGAGTTACACTCATGCTTCATGTAACAATACTTACATGAGACAGCGGCCTTGGGACAGATCTTTGGTAGATCCTTTGGTAGAAGGCGACTCAAATAGGGCTTCAAGCGATACCCGTTTACCTTCCTGGAGTGCTCTTTACCATTCATGTCCATAAGCTGATAGTAACTAGAATTGAAAGCCTTGTTGACTATGTATGGCCCTTGCCATCTAGTTTCAAACTTGGCATCAAAACGATTGTCAAGTCGATTGTCATACCTTAGCACAAGCTCTCCTTCCTTGATGCCTTTGTCCTTCAGTTTCTTGTCGTGCGTTTCTTTCGCTTGTGTGGCTTTCCTCTTGTAGCACTCGTATGCTGCTTCTCTTTTCCACTCAAGCTCCACTAACGTAAGAAGTCGATCCATCCATACCTCTTGATCATCTTGTGCTCCTTTGCCATGAAGTCGCATTGTTGGAATGTTGAGCTCGATAGGCTGCAAAGCCTCTTGACCATAGACCAAGTGAAATGGTGTGAACTCCGTGGCTTCCCTATATGTGGTTCGATATGCCCACAAGGCACCATCCAAGAAGTCATCCCATAATTTTGTCTTGTTTTGCACCATCTTTCTAATGATTCCTGCAATGACACCATTAGCCTTCTCCACCAAACCATTTGACTGTGGGTAGTATGGTGTGCTATGACGATGTAGAATGTGAAGCTCTTCACAAACTTCTGTGAGCAAGCCCTTCCTAAACCCTGGACCATTATCAGAAACAATCTCCAAAGGTGTGCCAAATCTGCAACAAATGTGAGTGTACACAAACTTGCTAACTGTCCTCTCATTCACTCTTGCCACACTTTGAGCTTCCACCCACCTAGTCATATAGTCTACAGCCACTAGAATGTAGAGTTTACCATTTTTTGTCCTAGGCAGAGGACCCATAGCATCAATGCCCCACTTTTCAAAGGGTCCATTTGCAAGCACTATTTGCCTCGGGCCATGCACCAACCTTCTATTTCCATTTATCTGACAATTGTGACAGCTTTTACACCAATGTTGAACATCCACATGCAAGCTTGGCCAAACATACCCCGCAAGCAAAATCTTCTTCACAGTTGATTCTTGGGAAAAATGACCACCACATGCCTCTTCATGCAAACCTTTTAGAATGGCTGGAATTTCCTCGATAGTTGGTACTCTTCTGCACACTTGATCCTTCCCTTTTTGATAGAGGGAGCCTTCTAGGAAGAGATAGAAACTTGCCTTCTTCATGAGTCTCCTCTTCTGAGCCTTCGTGAAGTCTTGTGGAAACTCACCCTCCAAAATGTAGCCGATAATGGGAGCCAATGACTCCAATCCCTGGTATCTCGGTTGCTTGACAGCTGCTGCCACCATGATGACCTGCACTTCTCTCTCAACACATGTAACTGCTTGTTGTGCAAGTAAATCGGCATCTTCATTCTGTTTCCTAGGAATATGATATAGTTGCACTTCTTCAAATTGATTAAACAATCTACGAATGGCATGAACTTTTGTCCGTAAGCTCTCATTCTTGCATGCCCAAATGCCTAAAATCTGTTTAACAATGAGAAGTGCATCTCCCTTTACCATGAGGCGTTGTATCCCTTGGCCAATGCACATCTTCAAACCATGAAGTAGAGTGTCATATTCTGCTTCATTGTTGCTAGCTGAACTTGGTAGATTGAACTTCTCTTTCATGACCACCTCTCCACTTGGGTTGAGCAACACTAGCCCTCCCCCTGCTTTTCCTGTGGCTCGACGAAAAGCTCCATCAAAGAACAAAGTAAAAGCATTAGGAATACTTTTTGGTGGTGGCAATGGTAGGGTCTTTACTTCAGGCACCTTAATCTCCTTTTCGTGCACCCTATAAGTGAGAATCCCTGCCAATTGTGCACGCACACTATCTTCTACCTTGAAAGAGTATTGAAACTCTTGCAACTCCATAATCCACTTTGAGATCCTAGTACTAAGATTCATTTGAGATGACACCCAAGGGAACAAATTTTCTGCAGTGAGAATTACAAAAGGTTTTGGTAGCAGGTAGGATCTAAACTTTCTCACCGCAAACATGAGAGAAAGCATCATGAGTTCTGCTTCTGTGTAGTCTCTCTCCAAAGCATTCATGACCCTACTAGCAAAGTAGATGGGTCGCATCCTTGTACTGTGGGGATCTTGTTGTAGCAACACAGCACCAATTGTTTCTTTCCCAGCACTAGAGCTAACAAAGAATGTGTACTCCCAACAAGGAGGCATGAGTGTTGGTAGCTCTGACAAAATGACATTAATGTTACAAAAGTACTCTTCAAGCTCATCAGACCATGCAAATTCTACTTGTTGTGTCAACTTTTGCAAAGGGTGAAGTAACTCCGAGGCTAAGTGAATGAAGCGTGACATATACTTCACCTTTTGAATGAATAAGATGACCTCCTTAAGACTCTTGGGTGATGGTAGCTCAATAAGAGCCTTTGCCTTCGAAGGATCCACTTCAATGCCTTTGTAAGAAACTTTATGACCAAGCAAGATTACTTCATCCTCACCTATATGGCACTTGTCGGGGTTGAGTTGACCTCCCATGTCGTAGAGCTTCTTTAAACCTTCTTCTACCCTTTGTAGATGCAATGATTTTGAGCTATAAATGCAAAAATCATCAATAAAAACCCTAATGGACTTTCCAAAGAATGCTTGAAACACCATGTTCATGAAGCGTTGGAAAGTTGCAGGAGCATTTGTCAGGCCAAATGGCATGACTCTAAAAGCATAACAACCCCAAGGAGTGATAAAGGTTGTTTTCAATTGATCCTCCAATGCGATACCTATTTGAAAGTAACCCGAGTAGCCATCGCACACAGTGTACTTCTCATGACCAGCTACCTCATTTAGTATCTCATCCTGGAATGGGAGGGGAAAGTGATCTCTTTTTGTTGCCTCATTGAGTGGACGATAATCCACACACACCCTCCACTTGCCGTTTTTCTTAGGAGTGACAACAACGGGAGAGACCCACTCTGAATTCTCCACTGGATAAATGAAACCTGCTGCTAGAAGCTTTCTTACCTCCTTGAGTAGAGCCTGCTCCTTAATGACTCCTAGCCTTCGTAGCTTTTGAGCCTTAGGTGTGGCCTCTGGCTTCAACTCAATCTTGTGTTGAACAACATCTACTCCACGCACATCGGTGTAGTCTTTAGCAAAAAGCCTCGGAAATTTCCTTAGCACACATTTGAACTCCTCTCTTTCATCCTTTGTAAGTGTTGTAGACAACATACCTTCCAGCATCCCTTCATCTTGAACACCTTCGTTCTCTTGAGGACCTACCTCCTCCAAGCCTTGACAAGAGGTCTCTTGGTTGCTTGGCTTAAACCTTACCCCCATGACTTCGATGGAAGACTCCTCTTCAGTAATGCTGCTGCTACTTTCTTCTTCTGAAGTGCTATCGGTCCAACCTTCTTCCGTCTCACTTTGAGATGATTCTTCATGGAGCTCCTCTTGGCGTTGCTCCTTCATGTCAAAGACAACCTTCTTATGATTGTCATTCCTGCAAATTAATTTCCCACTCTCCCAATCCTGCAAAGCTCGCATTTTCATTAGCCATGGTCTTCCTAGGATAAATGGATAACCACTTCCCTTGGTCGACATAACATAAAAATCCACTGCCTTCTTAATGCCAAAGGCCTCCACAAAAACATTTTTACAAATGCCTACGCACCTAGCCTTGCTATTGTTTGCCATCTTGACCTTAATTTCAGGTGTCTCATGGATGTGCATGCCTAGTCTTTGCATGAGTCCCTCTGTCATGATGCAAATTTGTGCACCCCCATCCACTAGACCTTTCCTAACCAATCTTCCTTTGATGTAACAGTCTAGCACCGGTGTAATGTCCTCATTCATTTCAGCTTGTGCAATTTTTACAACAGGCACACTCTCTTTTACCTTTCTCCTAGTGCTAACTGCCCTTGTTAAATCCCTCCTAACTTGTGGACATAATGCAAGAAATTGAGGCCATGAAATATCAGGACCCTTACCTCTCATGTCTTCCAACAAGTTGTACGGAGCCATACCATGTCCAAGAGGGAAGTCTTGGAGGTTGATACGACGTCGAGTCCTCTTGGTTTCCTTGGTTTCCTTTGCCTTCTTGCCTTGTCCATGGTCACTCTGTGATGTGAATCCTTCTTTCTCTTTACCTTTTCGTCGGCCACGCTTAATGCCATTGGCTTCCATGTCAACCTCATTTGAATTTGTCACCTCTACCACATGCACATTTGGATCTGGCAAAGGTGGAACTCCTTCTACCCCTTGTGGAGGTGGTCTTGGTCCATTTGGCCTTTGTAGAAGCCTTGGTTGTTGACCAGCTCCTTCTCCTGCATTTATCACTGGGTAATTCAAGTTAGGTCTCCCTGGCTCTCCACGGGGCCAAGGACAATTATACATCCCATGTCCACACTCTCCGCAATTCCAACATTGCAAGACTCTCCTAGGTCGTGGGTCTCGCTCTTCAGACTTCTTTGCTTGTCCCTTTGGACCTACGGCTTGTGCAAGGTGAATTGACAGGCTGCTTAAGGATTCATTTAACTTCTCAATCACTTCAACCGTTACCTCAGGAAGCTCCTTAGATGTTGATGCTTGTGACTTACCTTTGGGTCTAAGACCTTCTATTGGAACCTCCCCCCTTAAGCACTTGAGTTTCCTATATTTCTCAACAGCCCTAGTTTCAGCTGCATCAAAGGTAGCAGGTGCACCCGCCTCAACTTTTACCTTAAGGTCAGGAAAGAGTCCGGCTATGAACCTCTCCTTCTTTAGAAATTCTGCACCATCACCAGGGTTAGCAACATTTCGTATCCATAGAGCCCAAAGACGTAGGAACTCTTGCTTGTACAAGTAGTAGTCATCTAAGTCTTTTTGCTTATGAGAAACAATGTCTTGCCATAGCTTTTGAGTGTTTTGGGGATCAAAGAAGTATCTCTTGAAATGATTGACAACTTCCATGTAATTTTCTTTAACTTCCTTAGGCAAAGAGTCAAACCAAGTGCTAGCATCTTTCCTAAGGACTACCTCAAACATTTCTACACGTTCTTGATCAGTTACTATCCTCTTGATACGACAAGACATCTTGAAATTTGCCAAAAATAATTCTGCATCCTCTCCAGGCTCTCCAAAGAAAAGAGGATATCCAGACATTTGGCGTTGGTTCTCCATTGAATTGATTTCAAAGTGACGCGTTTTGTTTTTTCTTTCTTTAAAAGATCTACACAATAATATTCTCTAAATTGCAATCTATTCTACAACAAAATAAAAATATTCACATCAAATGACCTATGATAATCAATGAGAGGTAGGATGACAGGGTTTGGTGACGCGAGAATTTCTCCTACTCTTTGGGCACCAAACATGAACACCATACGTTGTTGAAAATGGATTTTTCTACTAATTGCAATGTTTATTCTAATGTGTGGAGTGAAATGAAAGGGGAAAACCTCTATTCTTGGGCCATTATCCATTGTCTATGCATGACCTTATGCTTAAAACAAAACAAAAATATAGACGTCCAAACTAAGGTCGTACCTAATGAGAGGCAAAATAAAAGGATTTACTGATGCGTTTATCTCTGCCAACCTAAGAGGACCTAAAATTCTACGAATTACACGTTGAAATTGCAACTTAGTACTAACAATTATGTGTACCTTTTGCCTTGCAATGGGAATGAAGGGATCATACAAATTCTCGTGATTCATGCAAGCTACTTGATTATGCTAAAGGTTGAGCCTACACAAAACATACACAAGTCTGTCCTCCGTGGGGGCACCAAAATTGAGGCGGTCCGGGGCGGGCAACAAGAGAGGCGACCTCTAAACACCCCTCAAGGCTCTCGTGCTGCTCAATTGCGGCTGGGGCAACCACAAGCACATCGCAACAACAAACCCACAGCCAAACACAAACAAGATAGGGGCACCACCTAGTTATGGTATGCGAACTAGGACGCAAGAGAGATTTTGGCACAACCAAGAAGATGAACCACACAACACACACAAGCAACCTCACACCAAGACACACATGAAATGGACCAGAGAGAGCTAGAGCAAAGGGAAGAGAGAGAGGAAAGGATCTTGCGTAATACCTTATTTGTGACTTGCAAATGGAGATGGTTCGTTATGATGCTATCGTAGAACTTGTACAAAAATCACTCAATGCTTAGTGATTGCTAATCATTGCTAAAACACACACACACTGTATTAGGGTGTGGGAGACCTCTCACCACAATACCCTCTTACAATGGACACAAAACTGGCAATGAAAAACACACTAAAACACTTTCTAAAATCAAGATCAACCGATAAAACTCAAAATACACAAGTCACCTTGAATTCACCAAACCGTATTGCACAAATGGAAGGACGAAGATTTGAACGTCGAATCACGCCTTTGATGCACCAAACCTCAATTTATTGATGATGAAGGAGCATGTACAATAGTGGTTTTGAGATTTGTGGAACTCATGCTCTCTCACTTGCAATGTGTAGCTTGAAGGCTTCTCTCACACCAAGAGTGAAGCTCACAAGTGGTTGCTACACCTAAGTCTCTCCTCACGCATAGAGTGTTGGGGTGCTATGTGAGATGTTGGAGGTTGTTTTACAAGAAGGAGAGGGGCCTATTTATAGGTTGGAGACCCCTCATTAGGATTATTAGAAATCCTAATTTACAAGCTAACAAATCAAGATTATGATTTTTTTGAGTATCAAAACATTGCGGGCCTTCTTTGTCTGCTTGAGTCATGGGTGTGGGCTCAAAAGAGAGCATTATTGATGGTAGATAAGGTGAAAGTAAGTAAGGAGAGAGAGAGAGAGAGAGAGAGAGAGAGAGAGTTACTATACACATGTCTTGAGGTGAAGTGTCTTTTATGGTTAGGTCAATGGCTATTTTGTGTTAGTATGTTAGTGGTTAGTGTTAGTAATCACTAGAAAGTTAATGTTACATTTACAATGGGTAGAATGAGGTGGATGGTTGAAGTAAGATGGTTGAATTAAGTGAGAAAATCCTTGTGATGGTGAAGCTTGAAGAAGTTTTGGACTTACTTGTGTAGATTCTCAAAATGACTATCGACCTTCTTCTTCGTCTTCCCTTCTTTACGCCACCGCCGCCAAGGTTGATTATCGCGATGAAAATGGTAATTCCGTTGATGATATCTCTTGATTTGCAGAGGTTAATCATGGTACACATGCTGAATTTATGTATATATATAAGGGGTAAGATGGAATTGTACTTTGGAAGTAATAGAGAGAGGCATAGAGATGGCGTATGTACATGGAGAGCTCATATGAGAGCTATGGGAGTAAGTGGGGAGGTTAATGGTGAAGAAGGTGAGAGAAACCATTGAAGGTGCAGGTTTGAGTGAGGGATTGAGAGAAATGTGTGTGTGTGTGTGTGTGTGTGTGTGTGTGTGTGTGTGTAGAAGTGTGGAAAGAGGTGAGAGAAGACTATGGGCTACTTGTGAAAAAAGTGGGCAGACTGGGGTCCACTCAAAAAATCATAGCTCATTGCTGGTAGCTCCAAAAATCATGAAAAAATTTGAGGTGATTATTCAAAGCGTGGGCTACATTTTCTCTTTTGACCATTGCTCCAAATTCGGAGTGGAGATAGGTGCCAAAATTCTCACCAAAAAGCCTGTTTTTATGCTTGCAAAAGTCTTTTAGTGGACCCCCTCCTTTGTTGAATTTGTACAATGCATCCAAAAGTGAGCCCCTCCTTTGTCATATCATAATACAAAGCATCCAAGTTGCCCTTGACACATGCATGGAGGAGGATTATTGGTGAATAAAGAAATATATACATGGTGGGACTAGTGTATGGACTATTCATGGACTTTAGCTCAATGAGCACATGGTGTTAGAATAATGAGTAAAAATAATAATAAAAATATGGAGGAGTTATGGATATGGAAAGATATTGGAATCATATGATATGGTCCCTCTTTGAATTATTTTGGGTGAAAGAGGAAAAGGTATGCAAGTAAATAATATAATAAACTTGACCAATGAGTAGAAATCAATTTTTTGTTTTCACGAGGTGAGGGTGAAAATGTGGGAGTGATTTGTATAAAGGAAAAATATAAGGTTAGAGTATGTACATATTGGCAAAAAATATACTTATGGTGTAAGAGGATGAAAGAAGGTGTACATATGTTTAATAAAACACACACCTAAGTAGAAATATTTAAATAAAATACCAAAATAATTATAAAAAATCCCTATATTTAGGCCATATTTACAATGAAATATTTACACACAAAGAGGCCATAATATACTTTTATTTTTTATTTTATTTTAATTTTTTTTGGCTCACCTAGCCCAGTGACTAGCTAGCTGAGGGTTTTTAAGAAGATATGGGAAAAGCCCCCTAACTCACACACGCCTATGTACAGTGAAATGGTAAGGATAGCCATAGCGTTTGGGTGAATTTGGTAGGGTGGAGTAATCTAGTATGGCAATTATGGAGAGCCGAAAAACGGCTATCAATATATTGGGTATGGGTGCGATATGCAGGGGGTGAAATAGGCCCCACAAAATCAATGCCCCATTTTGCAAATGCCCTTGCTCCCATCATTGGCCGTAGTGGCATCTCATCTCTCTTTATCGTCACCTTGGTGTGCTGACATGCGTCACAACGCTTTACAAACACTTCAGCATCCATATGCAATGTAGGCTACCATATTCCTATGGTTAAGAAAATTTTTGTCGTCTTATCGCCTGAAAAATGGCCTCCACTTATTCCTCCATGTGCGTGTTCTAGAATCAGCAGGTATTCACTTTCACTTGCACAGATTCGAAGTTGATGTCCTTTCCTCGCTTATAAAGTTGGTTCCCAATTAAACCAAAGTCGCGAGCCTCCAACTCTATAGCCCTTTTTCGTGCTCTTGTTATGTTTTCAGGAAACATCCTTGTGGTTAAGAAATCAATGATATATTGACTCCATGCAGGTGCAATGTTTACCTGAAACAATGTCGCGTGATCCACTGGTTGGTTGGCACTACATATAGTACAATTGTTAATATAAGCATGTGTGTCAGAAAACATAGTTGGCCAATAAACCCCTAATTGTTTCAGTCTCTGGTGTGTTTTCACTGTTGAACAATGAAATGCACAATCCTGGACATGTGCTTCTTCAATATAACACTCGAATTCCTCTGGATTTATACACAATCGTAGAATCTGGTCTGATCCTAGATGATACAGCCGTCCTGCAATCAACTGGCAGTTTTTTGTTTGTCGAATTGTTTGCTGTTTGGATCTGTCTTCTTGGTTATCAAATCTACCTCCAAAGGAAAGAATGCTAACAATTTCCTGAGACCATTTAGGTATCATTTCAATATTGAAAAGATAAGCGTCAGGTATGCCATCATCTACTCCTTCAGGAGCTTCCCCATTGTGTAGCCTTGAAAGATGATCCGCCCATAGATGAGTTTTACCCTTTTTGACCATCACTGTGAAATCAAACTCTAGTAATATAATAAACCAGCATACAATTCTCCCAGTATTGCATGGTTTATTAACCAGATACAAAAGAGCTTGATGATCTGTGAAAAACACAAATTTGTTTGCAAGCAAATAATGCCGAAATTTCCTTACAGCATAAATCATTCCTAACCCCTCTCTTTCGGTGGTTGTGTAGTTCTTTTCTGCACTGTTTAACTGTCGGCTTGCATAACACACTGGGAAATCCATTGTTCTGTCTCCAGGTTGAGATAGAATACTCCCGATTGCATATGCAGAAGCATCAATGTGAACATGGAATATCTTTTTCCAATCTGGTGCTTTAAGTACCGGTGCTGATACAAGGTTTTCCTTAAGCTTTTGGAATGAAGTTTCACACTCCTCAGTCCAGTCAAAACTGACTAACAAACGATCCAGAGGTTGTGCGATTACTGCATACATATATATGAATCTTCGATAACATCCACAGTGTCCCATGAAGGATTGCACTTGTTTCGCGTTAGTAGGCTTGGGCAGGTCTACTATGACTTTGATTTTATCTAGGTCAGTGGTTATGCCATTTCTTGAGACAATGTGTCCTAAGATGCGGCCTTGCCTAACCATAAAAATGCACTTTTCCAGGTTAAGACAGATTCGATATGTTTTGCACTTCTCAAATACCTTTTGTAAATGGTCAATATGTTCCTCTCATAGAAGAGAGTGTACACAAAGATCATCCATGTATATTTCTAAGAATATTCTCAGGTATTATTTGAACGCATGCATCATTAACCTTTGAAAGGTAGCTGGGGCATTAGTTAAGCCAAAAGGAATAACTCTATATGCATAGATTCCCCATTCTGTAGCAAACGCTGTTTTGTGTTGATCCTCTATTGCAATTTCCAGTTGGTTATATCCTGAAAACCCATCTAGAAAGTAATACGCCCGTTTCCTGGCCACCCTCTCAAGTACATGTTCAGTGATTGGCAAGGGATAATTATCCCTTATGGTGGCTGCATTTACCTTTTTAAGGTTCACACACACTCGCAGCTTTCCGTTTTTTTTGGGGACTACCCAATCTTTATGTTCGATTTCATAGATGAATTCAACATCCATCAGCTTGTCAATCTCCTCTTTAATTGGTTTAGCAATTAAATGTGTCCTTATATGTATAAGGACGTTGTTTGATAGGTTTGGCATCTGATTTCAAAGGAATTGTATGTTGGCATATCGATGGATCAACTCCTTTGAGGTCTTTGTAGGACCATGCAGCACATTTTTGTACTTCTTGAGAAGTTGTGTTAACCGTTCTTCTTCTTCAGGCTCTAAATTAGTTGCGATATAGACCGGCGCAGGCTTCTCACCTGGTTCAGCGAGGTCTATCCATTTTTCATTTTCCAGCCCATCGTAAGATTCCTGGTTTGTTCTTTCCTTGACTGGTGGTGTCATTATGATTTTTCTGTCCTGGATGGTGAATTTCCGATAGTGTGATGGTACATTCATGTTACCTTTTTCTGACTCCTCCTTACCATCACTTTCTCCCTCAGTAGTCCATACCTCTCGTAAAGACCGTTTTAGTTCTTGGTATTTCTTTTTATGCTCCAATTTGGTCCACTCTGGGTCTTTTGTTGTGTCTTGTTTTGATTTTTGAGATTTTTGTGATTTTGTTTCTGTTTTAGCTTTCTGTACTTGTTTTATTTCCTCTTGCGTTCTTTCCCTTCGACTTTTTGAGAATCTTCCTGATATTTGGTCTTTTACACAATCTTCTGCTTTGACAAGCATTAAATAGTGAGTTTTGTCTTTGATCCTGGGCATTAGGTTCTCCCTCCTTTTGTTTTCTGCTCGTTTGTTCCTATAGCGTTCCTGGAGTCTAGGGTGCTGATTGGCAAAATCATAAAACTTGATATTCGCTGTTTTCTTCCCACGCTAGCTTGAGTTGTCTGAACACTCATTATCTGCATCGTTATTCATCTCCAGATGCTCAGAGGAGTTACAAAACTCTTCTTGTTCTGGTGATTCTACAATCTCATCTCCTTCTCGTATAATGCTTACCATGTAATAGGGTAGCACATCATAGCCATCCTTATCGTAAAATTTTGTCATTGGGCTATCTATAATGGTACAGACATCCAATGTTGCTAGTACATGTTCCCATTCCAGAGGTTCCAAGGCATCTTCAGGAAAAGGTTCCGGAATATAATCCTTGTCCTCAATCGCTCTTTCTAAGACGCATTTCTCTCTTTTTAAGCTCCCACAATGTGAAGCTCCGCACATCCATAGCTCTTTTTGTTTCCCTAACCATGTTGGGAGTTTTGACCGTGCTAATGTAGCTGAATCAAACTCCTCCGCTAGTGTCTGGTTCACATCTTTGTAACTATGGTCTTTCAAGTGAATTTTGGTTGTAGTCTCGCCATGTCTGAGGTATATGTGGTCGTAACCCCAATCTTGGACCACTTTAATTGTCGCATGAATGGTCTTCCCAAGATGATCTAGTAATTGTTCTTTTTGTTGAAATCGACTATTGAAAACGTATGCTCATACTCGATTCCGCACGAAGTGACAATTACTTTTTCTAAGAGTCCTAAAGGCTTTTCCATGAACCCATCTGCTAATTGCAATTTCATTCTGGTAGCTCTCAAATCCGGTTTTTCCCATGTTTTCCAGATTTCCTTGGTGACGATAGCAACTCCTACTCCACTGTCAAGAATAGCTTTGGAAACTACTCCTTGGAATTCTACTGGTAATTTGGTGTTTCCATCTTCTCCCTCGCAATATTCTCCAACCTTGTTTAAAGGTATTGGCCTGGTGTTTAGTTGAGGCTTGTCCAATTCTCTGATCCCTTCTTGAAGCTTAGAGGTGGGGTCTTTCACTCCAAATTTTTTTAAGCATTTGTCTACTGTGGTCCACATGTTTGGTCGTAGCCTCAGAAGTTCGGCTAATGTGATTGTGCATGCCACCGGGGTGGACAATAAATCAATCAACCCTTGTGAATCCATCACTCTGTTAGAAGAAAGTCTTTGAGATGGGATTGCTCTCACCTCAGACTTGGCTTTATACTCTCCTAGGTAAGAGGGTAGAGTTTTTAGAGAGTCTAGCTGGCTGTGCCCCGAACTAATTGATCCCTGGTCTCCCCCTTGTGAATGGATATCAAAGTTCAATTGTGATCTTGCCTCAAGTTCTTCAATGGGAGGTAAGATCTCATTTTTCTCATTTCTCGTGCTATTCATGTGGTAACTCACCCTGTTAGCTTCGTTGGCCTCACGGATTTGCTTCCACAGATCATCTAGTCTATTACAATCCTTACCCATTTCTACCAATTTTTTGGGCTGGAACCCCTCACTTGTCTCATCCATTGTATTTGGCACTATGATAGGCTCTCCCCTAGACTCAGAGGCATTCGTGAGTCTCTCCTTCATTTCTACTTGTTGCTCTAAAGTTGGTTTGATAGGGGTTGGAGCTGGTACTTCATGCCAACTTGCAGGTTTACCACGCGGGTTTTCTATCAAGGATTGAGCTGTTTCAATCATCTTTCTACACATTTTCAACCTCTGTTTTTCTATTTCCGCATATGGATAAGTCATCCATCTCTGCTCTTGGGTTTGGTTCTTTTTGAGTCTGGCTTCGTCGTCTTTTAGAAGTGTATCTAACTGCTCATTTACCTTTTCTGCCAACACTGATCCTCCTGATCATTTACCTTTTTTGCCAACACTGATCCTCCTGATCCTTGGGTGCTATGGTTGTCGCAGTGTGTGAGCTTAGGCTAGCTAGATCCTCTAACCGCTCTAATATATCCTTTGTGTGTTTTAACTCCTCGGATAGAGCCATTTGCTCTCATTCTCTCCTGGCTTTCATACGCGCCTTTCTAGCTTTCCAAGTGCTTCTCTGATTTTTTGTTTCTGAACTTTGGGCATCGGTTTTTGGCTTTGCAATTATGGGTTCATTCGTCATTCTTTGAGCTTGGGCTCGTGTCACTTCCTGAATAGGTATGATTGTCTCGTTTTTTGACCCTCCACTGGAAGACACTGCTTCCAGTATGTTCAAGGTAGTTTTTGCTCCTTTGCTCGGGTTCTTAGGGCAATCAGGAATCAAATGAGTAACTCCACACTTGGTGCAATATGCGTCGACTCTAATGATTTCATCATGAGGACAATCTCTTAGCCAATGGTCTCCACCACACTTGTAGCAGGGTCCCTTAGGTTGTTCAGGTGCTCCTTGAGCTCCTCTTTGTTGGTATGCATGTCTCTGTGCGCCCATGCCTCCGTTGGATGTGAACAACAATGTTCGTTCATCCAAGCTATATCTTCCTTCTCTTGCTGTTGGTGGTCCTGCACTTCCTATCATGCTCCATGGTTCTGGCGTTGAAGGTTCTTCTGGTGGATAATAGATAGGATTTGTAGCATATCCATTGGGATCTTCGTAATATGCATGCATAGGCACCAAAGATTTCTCTTCTGATTCGGTTACTATTGGTGTGTATCTTATGCCAACTGGTCGTAATCCTGGTAGGGGTGGTTGCTGCCCCAACACTGGTTGTGGTCTTTCTACACCTACAGGTCCTGGTAGGTTGCCTGCTTGATACTGAGGCATTGATGGAAGTTGAGGAGATGCTACCTGAGCTTGGGGAGCATACGGTCATTCTCTCACATATCCCTTGTTATAATAGCATTCCTCCGTCCCATGGTTTGTCCATTTTTGTTCTAGCACACCACTTGGGCTGTTTAGCCTTGGGTTTGGCGTACAAGTTAATCTTTTTTAGCACTTCCTCTACAAGCTGCTCATGGCTTACAGCTACTTCTCCTTTCGGTGTTGTCTTAGCGGACTTGCTTCCACTTTGTTGTGAGGATGAATCATGGTCGAGATCCTTGAACTCACCCTCTTTGTAGACCGCACAATTGTTCACAAAGTAAAGAGCCTTCTTAGTTAACTCATTTAACGTCGTTCTCCTCTTCATATGTAAGTCTTTCTGGAGATCTTCATTCCTTAGTCCTTGGATAAATATAAGCATAAGTTTGGACTGAGTTGGCAGTTCTTCCACGGGGCAGAACTTAACATATCTTTTTAGTCGTAGAGCTGCCTTTCGCACAGATTCCTCGTCTTTCTGTTTGAATTTATGGATTTGTGAGACTGTATTATGAGCTATCCCCCTTTGTGAGAATTCCTCGATAAACTTGTCAAACACCTCCTCCATAGACTCAACATCTCTATGCTCCACAGAGTCAAACCAAGTAGCAGCGTCATCCTCTAGGGTTAGTCCAAACCCTGTAAATTGGGTAGGGAAGTCTAACACCTCTTCAGCTCTAATTACACGCACAAAGGCTGCTACATGATCTCTAGGATCTCTGTTTCCCGTGTATTTCTTGTTTACCCATTTTTGCACTTGAGAAGGTCTAATTCTACGATGGTCTACAAATCTCATCATTGGATCTCCTCGTCCCAATCTATATACTTCCTCTGGCCTTCCGTAGTAGGCTGGTTCCTCTCCTAGTGGTGCTCCTAAGCCATAACTTCTAACAGTTCTTGCAAGAGATGGTTCATCCCTTTGAATTCGTTCTATGGGTGGTCTTCCACGCTCTGTTGACCCTTGAGTTTTTGGCTTACTCTCGCCTTGATACCTTGAATAGAGTGGTGGTTCTTGTAAATCCCTTAGCCCTTGTGCGGCTTGATAACCATCTCAATTTCGGTCTTGTTCTAATGTTACACTCTGTCGAAGCCATGCTTGCAATGATGACTGAGTTGCTGGTTGGTTTTGGTTGTTGAATGTCTGCGATCGGGTAGAATGTGAGGTCGCGTCATAATATTTTGAAAATGGATTTGTCGACTTGCTAGGGGTGTAGGTGTCTCTTGGCACTTCATCGGGGGCATATGTTGATGCTCCTGGAACTGTTTCCTTTTCTACCTCCTCTGGGAGAATACGTTTGTATTCTCGCCCGTACCTACCAACAAAAACGATATCCTTTCCCATAGCAGTTTCATAAGAGAATAAGTAAAGAACCTTGTCTTTGCTTAATTTGTTTGGGTAGGGTTCTTTGCAACGAAAGTAAGAGACTATTCCCTCACTCTCATGCTTGTAAATTCCCACATTCTCATTATAAGTTGAAACCCTGATTGTTTTCTTTTCATACATAAAAAGTGCTCCAGGTCGATCAATGTTTGGAGGTGGTTCTTGAGTTTCTGAAACCATTTTCCCTTTTGCCATGCTATCTCCATATCTATTGTAATCCTCAGGGTTACTAACTATCTGTTGAGATGTCGAGCTCTACATCTTGAGCTGGCATCCACTACGGGTCTTCGCCGCTTACGGCATTTACTCACTGGCGCGTTAGGTGACTGACACAGAGGATCTCTGCCAGTGATTCTACAGCTGGACTACACTTATAGAGCCAGCCTAGTACGCTTCTAGCGAGTTCACACTTAGTGACCGCATGTACATATGGGCTACTTTTTAACTTTAGCACTTAGTCATCTTGTACTCTCTTTTCTTAGTGAAGAAGAAGAAGAAGATTTCCATCTCTGTGTGCTATGTGCTTGTCTTGTGTAGCTCTCTTGCATCCTTATTCTTTACATGGTATCAGAGCCTGGTGCAGGTAAGAGAGGCTAAGAGAGCAAGAGCATCACAATCTCTTCGTTCGCAATTCACGTACCAGATGCCGAAGGCGCCCCAAAGTTTCTGAACAGGTCTCCAAAGTGCATTACACAGATATTTACTGTACAAGTACAGTGGTTGTATGTACGCTTGATTGTGGACACTCGTTGAGTGTAGAAAGCGTTACAGGTACCACGATAGCAGGTTCAACAGATTTGCAGGTTCTTGCAGATTGTAGCTATTTTGTCTTAGTGCTTCAAGATGTTTGACAGTTTCAATCAGATTCTCACTTAGAAGCTTGAGAAAAATAACTACCCTGCATGGAAGTTCAGAATAACTAATTTCTTAAAAGGAAAAGGTTATTGGGACTATGTAGAAGGAGACAATGAAAAGGAACCAAAGATTCCTGAGGCAAATGCTACAGTAGAGCAAAGAAAAGCTTTGAGGGACTGGCAACAAGACCAGAGCAAAGTGATGTATCGGCTTTCTATGAGCATCACAGATGGCATGATGGGCTATCTACAGGATGCTGAAACCCCCGCCATTGCATGGAAAAACTTAGTCAGAGTGTTTTGAGGTGAACACCAAGGCCAAGAAGCTTCACCTAAAGTCGGAGCTAAATCAGGTTAAGAGGAACAACCTCTCCATCAATGATTATGCCTTGAAAATCAAGAGCATCATTGAGGCTCTTGGATCTATTAAAGTCTCAGTGGAAGACGATGACATTGTCCGTGCATGCTTGGATGGTCTAGGAGATGAGTATGTACATTTCAGGTCTTCCATGAATACAAGAGACGACATCCCCGTGTTCCAAGATTTGATTTCTATGCTTATTCTTGAGGACAAGAACCTTGGTCTTGACACATCTTCTTCTCCTGGTAGAAATAGGTCTGAACAGGCCTTCTATTCTAACTCCAACAGAGGTAGAGGTCATGGTTGAGGCCGAGGCCCAAGTGGTTGCAGGGGCCAATTGCAAGAAGGTCAATAAAATCAAAACAATACAGGTGGCAGGGGAAAGCAGTCTCAAGGCGGGGGGATTCAAAGAGGTTGTGGTGCAGGATCAAGCAAGCAGCAACATACTGCAGATAGCAGATAATGTTTGACTTGTGGTGAAAAAGTTCACATGTCACATGACTGTCCAAAGGGAAAAGCAAGTGGAAAGAGAGAACATGGCAACTATGCATCTACTTGCACAGATGCAGATGACAATAGAAGCGAGCGCATGTTTGTTATGCAACATGTAATGAATACAATGACTGCAGAGAATTCCACCCAAGATGATGTTTGGTATGTGGATTTAGGTTCCTCTAATCACATGACTTCTCATGGAGAGTGGTTTAGAGATATGCGGAAACCAGATGTGTCAGGCTATGTGCAGACAGGAGATGACACAGCTCACCCCATTGCTCATGTAGGGGACATACCTCTAAATACGAAGAGTGGAAAATCAAAGTACTTAGGAGATGTACTTCATGTCCCAAACATTACAAAGAATCTTGTTTCTGTTGGAAAAATGGTTGAGCAGGGTTCAGAAATTGACTTATGATGGGTATCTAGCGCATCACCAAGCCTACATGGCTAAGGTGATACAGGATGTGGAGCCCACATGTTTTGAGGATGTAGTTGAAAAATGTGCATTGGATAAAACCAAGCATAAGGCTGATGGTAACATTGAGCGTCACAAGGCAAGGCTGGTCGCAAAGGGTTATGCACAGACATATGGCATAGACTATGAGGAGACCTTTGCTCCAGTGGCAAAGATGACAACTGTGAGAGCTGTCATAGCAGTGGCTGGATCTAGAGGATTGATTATGCATCAAATGGATGTAAAGAATGCCTTCTTGAATGGTGAGTTGCAAGAGAAAGTGTATTTGGATCAGCCACCTGGTTATGTCGATCCAGGTTACCCAGATTATGTATGCAGGCTTCTCAAAGCTTTGTATGGTTTGAAGCACGGCTCTAGAGCATGGTATGACAGGATTTCCAAGTATCTTGTCATTATTGGTTGTAGGAAAGCTCATGGTGATCATTCACTCTATGTACGTGAGAGTGATATGGGGATTGTGGTCATTACCATATATTTAGATGACCTTATTATTGTGGGTGACAATGCTATGGAGATTGACCATGTGAAGGGTCTTCTCAAACAGGAGTTTGAAATGAAAAATTTAGGCGAGTTGCGCTACTTTCTTGGCATTGAGGTGATCAGGACTCCAGAGGGTGTATGGTTGTCACAGAGACATTATGCTTTGGACATGTTGTCAAAGTATGGTATGGTTGATTGTAAGCCAATTTCTATTCCTTTGGATGTGAATGCAAAGCTGAGTGCAGAGAAGGTGATGTTGTTGAGGATGTCAAGATGTACAGGAAGATTGTGGGTAGTCTAATCTACTTAACTATCACGAGGCCAGAATTGAGCTACACAGCAGGCTTGGAGAGTCAGTTCATGCAGCTTCCGAGGAATCCACATTTGGATGGAGTACAACGCACACTTCGGTATGTGCAAGGGACTCTTGACTACGCATTGTTCTATACAGCAGATGCGCCATTAGCATTGTATGGGTATACAGATGCAGATTGGGCAGGTAGCATTGCTGATAGGAGATCTACGAGTGGCTTCATGTTCTCTTTTGGGAGTGCTGCTGCTACTTGGAGCAATAAAAAGCAGCCTACGATTGCTTTATTGAGCACAGAGGCCGAGTACAGAGGTGCAGCAGTTGCGGCGTGCGAGGTAGCTTGGCTACGCACATTACTTGAGGACTTGGGAGTGCAGGTTGACCAGTAGATTTTCATCCATTGTGACAACCTCAGTAGCATGCAGTTGGCTAGGAACCCAGTGTTCCATGCCATGACCAAGCACATAGAGGTCCATTACCACTACGTTCGAGAGCGAGTGTTGGTGGGGGACATCGACTTGGTGTACGTCAGCACAGAGGAGCAAATAGCAAATATCTTTACCAAGGCCCTCGGAGCTGAGAAGCTTCGACATTTCTGGACTATGCTTGGACTCTGCAACATGTAGAGCTCAAGGGGGAGTGTTGAGATGTCGAGCTCTACATTTTGAGCTGGCATCCACTACGGGTCTTGGCCGCTTATGGCATTTACTCACTGGCGTGTTAGATGACCGACACGGAGGATCTCTGCCAGTGATTCTACAACTGGACTACACTTATAGTGCCTACCTAGTACGCTTCTAGCGAGTTCACACTTAGTGACCGCATGTACATATGGGCTACTTTTCAGCTTTAGCACTTAGTCATTTTGTAATCTCTTTTCTTAGTGAAGAAGAAGAAGAAGCTTTCCATTTCTGTGTGCTTTGTGCTTGTCTTGTGTAGCTCTCTTGCATCCTTATTCTTTACACTATCAGATAGTGGTTCCCCTTTTCATGTTGGAATCTATCTCCATCATCATAGACTCGAATTATCTCCAGTCTCTGGGCCGGCCTTTCTTCAATACAAATACACTTGCGTCCTCGATAGTCAGAATAAACTAGGGCTCCCCTCGAGTTTGTTCCTTCTAAGAAGATTACAGTGAACTTAGAATCGTTCAAAGGATTTAGGGAGGTGCTTCCTCTTGGCATTGGTACATCATAGGTGAAACCTCCTGGCTGTTGACTACCCATCATGAAGAAGGATTTGTGTGATGAAGTGTCAGTATCACTACCCTCCTCAATAATCGGTGCTAGTGGATCTAGCCTTGCCTAAGTTACACTCTCCTCGGTGGACACTAAGCTACCTTGATCACCTGCCACCTTTTGGTTTTTAAAAATGTATCTTCCTGATCTTAAATTCATCAAACTTAGCAATGCAACTTACACAAATCCAACCACTCACCTGGCAAAGGATTAGTTTCCGCACACTTCTTTCTTTGCTGAATCTACCTGTACACAAGCGTTTAATTTTGATAATGGAATCAAAGCATTTAACCGCTAGAGGTGATCTTAGTAATGATTGGTATAATTGGAGAGTTAACCTCAACCACTACTGTATTTTATACACTTCTGATGTTCTGGATTAGGTCTGCTAATGTGGAACTATACTTCCCTTAGATGTCGGTCAATTTACTTGAAAGAGTCTTAATTTTGTCTTTGCTCCGTCAAAAGGTCAAACAAGGTCCAAATTCACTTTTGAAAGAAGCTCTCGAACCCTTAAGTCAAATAGAACATCACTGTACAACCTCAGTCAAATATTTTCTTCACTAAGCTCCAGTAGACATCCTACGCATAGGATGTCTCCTACTCTGTTTTGCCTGGATTTTTGCACTATGGATTCCCCTTGATGTGCTGAGTCCACAGCTGTTTTTACTTTTTGATTTGGACACCTATAAGCTGGTCAATGGATCAAAAATCTGTTCCGACCACCTGCTATTGGTCTGATCAGTCAAATCAACTCCAATTTGGACCAAAATTGACTAGGAGGCTTGCCTCAGGCTATACAACACCTTGCTAAGCCTACAGTCAGTTTCTGGCTTGAATTTCTTGCTTTAGAAATTCTATGCGTAGCAAGTCTTATTGCTCAAAATGGCTTCAAATGCAAAGCACAGACTCCTCTTGAGGTGTTGATCACTTTGGTATGCTCAAAATTAGGGTTGGAGTGCCAGATCACCCAAAACACATCCTACGTGTAGGATGTCTTTTTGGCATGTTTGACCCCAGACTTGACCCACAGCTTCCCCTTGATGTCAGCAACCCAATGGTATTCTTAGATTTTGGTTTGGATTTCAAAAGACCCCAATTTTAGATGTTCTAGCCTTTTTCAGTCAAAAGTGCTAAAGTCTGCTTCTCACCCAATTGAGATGAAACCTCTCTCAGTCACTCAATATATCATGCAGATCATGCTCATGGAACCATCCTATGGTTTTGGTCTTAAAATAATGCCCTGGCACAATTTGGGTAGGATGTCTGGCACTTTCTGTCTATCTGGACTTATCCTGTCAAGATATGGTCGAATTTCCACTTTCCAAGTGAAAATAGGGTAAAATCTACCTTCTGAACACACTGGTCAACTCAAAATTCTCAAATTTCCACCAGATTAGCCTGTAGACATCCTACGGGTAGGATGTCTCCTGGCTTAAAATGTAATTTTTTCCTGACAAAAATACTCCTGATGCTTTGCAGCTCTATCAAAAACACTCACAGTAACTTTTGGACTTCACTTCAGCTTTCAAACACTCTTTTGCATCTTTTACAACCTTGTGATGAACCTAATAAGCAAGTACAACATGCATGAAGTGCTCTAGATCATAAATCATGATGTCCTACTTACCCTACTCCTACTCATCATGTGAAATGGTGATAATGGTGTTTTGGTTGCTTCCTAGCCTCTCTGGACTCTCAAGATCTCCTCTCACCGCTTCTACCACTCCAACTCTTACTCTCTACACCACAACTCCACTAAAAACTACCTAAGTCTACCTAAGTCGAAGGATCTAGGCCAGACACATGCTCCCTAGACTCCCTCTAAGACCTAGAGAGTCCTCCACCCTCTGATCCTATCTAAATGTAAAACAAGACTTTTGGCAAGCCAAAGAATCCCTATCCTCAAGGACTAGTCTCGGTCACCTACCTAGGGTTTTCGTCCCGGGCAGCGGTGCCAATGTTGGACGGATACGTCGCGACGGATGTTAGCACAACGAGAACTCACCTAACAAGATTTTTCAGCTAAGGACGAAGCTCGACCCGCAGGCGCATGGAAGCAAGAATAGGGTGTCAACCTACACTTGACCGACTCCTAACTAATTCCTATAGAGGTCTTACCCAATGTCTAAGCTACAGCCTTCATGAGTGCATAAGAGGAAACTTCCTACAATGATTTCTAGAGTCAAATACCCATCAAACGATCTCAAAACGCCACATAACTTGAAGGAGACCCTACTAACACTAATAGGTCGCTCTCCCTAAGGTCTATGAACCAAAATCCCAACCCAAAATACCCGGTGCAAAATCACGTAGGATGTCTGGCTGAAATTTGCAGTTCATCGTTTCCGAAAACTAAAGTGTCTAATGTGTAGCTCTACTCAATGCAAACGCGTGGATATGCTGAAATGCAAAAACGGATAACGTATGCTCACCGAATCACCAGATGAATCTCGTAGATGGAGCTCGCAAAACTGGACGGTATGCACGCAATGTAGGTATTGGCGCATAACTCTCATCTGGGGCAACACGCTGCACTTCTTTGCACTCGATTTCCACCACCGGTGCACGCGTAGAGTCAAGATGAAGCTCTCACTCTCTCTCGTACACAGTACGCTCACTCACATACTTCAAAGTTTTTAAAATGACAAAGGTTTTTCATAAAGGTCAAAAAGTGGAATAAATACCTTACAATCTCAAACCCTAATGTTCCAATTTAACCATCTACTCAATCTAAATGTCAAAACTGGGATACAATCTCGAAACTTCTATAAGCCCCAATATTTACAAAGGTGAAATGTCAGGTTTTCTCAATAAATGAATAATTACAAAAATAACAATCCGCCGAGCAGTCATTTCCCGTAGGGTGTGTCCAGCTTCTAACACATACATAGAAAATCTGCTCCATATTATCCAAGGAAAATGGACAAGCTGAGGCCACAAATAAAACACTATGCACTGTTTTGACTAAAATTGTATCAGAGTCAAGGATAGACTGGGATCAGAAATTACACTCTATACTATGGGCATACAAGGTAGCTTACAAAACATCAATCTAAACAACACCGTACAACATGGTGTTTGGTCTAAATGCTATATTACCCATAGAGTTTTTAGTTCCAACTCTACGAGTAGCGAAACGCTTAGAATGGACAGGGCATGAGCTCTCTTCAAGAATAGATGATCTTGAAAAGCTAGATGAACTTCGACTGAGAGCTGTAGCTTCGATCTATGCTAAAAAGAGAAGACAAAAAGAGTTTTTTGACAAGCATGTGCGTACGAAACAGTTCAAAACAGGTGATTATGTACTTGTTTATACTTTGAAGCAACATGCCAAGAAAATTAAAAAGCGAGGGATGGGACCCTTTGTGACTAGTGACTTATCACAAAGTGGAGCTGTCAAACTTGCTACATTGGCAGGAGAAGAAATGCCAAATTGGATTAGTGGGTGTCCATTAAAAAAGTATCATTTATCACTAACACAGGATATGCTTCAACAAATCCATCAAGAAAAACAATGGATGAAGGAGAAACAGAGGGTACGAGAAGAAGCACAAGCAGAGGCAAAAGAACGCATTGCAAAAGGAAGGCTTCTACAACAACAACAACAACGTGGATCACCGTTGCAAATAAATGCTATTCGATTAACGAATTTTGGTGAAGACACAGTGGAACCAATAATTGCAGTCAAAGTGGGTAGCAATCAAGTTGAATTGACGGCATTGCTTGATTCCGGAGCTCAAGCAAATATGATCTCTTACAAATTATATAAACAGCTTGTTTGCGGGTCGCCGCGACGGACGTCCATAGCATAGCTCTCAAGCATCAACATATTTATCAATACAGGGGAAGCGACTTAGATGAGGCATGGAAAATCACTAGGGTGTCATTCCTAATGAAGTGAACTCGAAGAGATGCAACTACTAACTCTACAAGCGAATCAAACGCATTACCGCCAAGTAATTTGCCTATGTCCTCCTACAAAGCTCTTCAATCATCACGCCCGTTTACCATGCAAATCATATCGGAATCGCACGAAACTTGAAGGGAAGCTACAGGGGACTATAAGGAATATATCCTATCACTGTCAGTGCATTCTGGAGAGGTACAACGATCGCGATCGTTCATCCCAAAGTCAACAAAAACAGCGAACAAGTGATCCTAATGGGTCGTTTTAGGGTCCCTAAAGCCCCTCCTAGGTTCAAAAGAACATAAACACGCATATAGACACTCAAAATAGCGATTTAAGGCCTCAAACTCATAATTGAAAACCTACACCGAATCTTGAATGATTACACGTGAATGAAAGAGCAAGAGGAGAGGAACACAATGCAATAATCAAATCTGAATTTGGATTACCGTAGCCGCAATGGCGAATATTACAAGTTTGAACAAGAGAAGCTCTCAAACGTACGCTGTCTTCTCAGTTCTCCATTAAAAGATTATCTTCAAACTTACAAAAAATGAACTTTATAGATTAGGTCTTTACAAAATGGCTTGTTCGGCAATAAGCTCCCAAACTTCTAACTGTCTCTCTAATATACAATTGCTCCCATAAGAATAATCATACATCCTTTGAAAAATTCCCGGCTTAGAGATGCTTCTTTACAAAAGAATTTTACAATGGTTTCTCAGAAAAATATGGTCCTTCTGGCAACGACCGCTTGTTGCTTCGTCCGCCAAACACTCCCCCCTTCCTTATCCTTGCACGTCCTCGTGCATGATCAGTGCTTTGGCCGTTGATGTGGCTCTAATGAAGCGAGTGTCGCTGAAAAACTTCTTGTTCGCAGGACGGCTTCGAGGGCTTCTTGATGCTGTCTGAATGGATTTCAGATAAGGTGTGTTGGTATGACGAAGGCCTCTTCAAATGTCTGCAAGTAGTGTGAGGGCAGGTACATTAGCCTGGAGTACATGGCCATCAAGATGTGTCGTGGCGGTGAATCCTGTAGATTCCAGCAGATGCCTTTGTGTCCTTCCAAGAACAGATTCCATGGATGATCGTCTCCTTTAGTGTCTTTAAACACCTGGATGCAGGTGACGATCATCCGGGCTATCTTTACTAACATTTGGCATGCCAAATCGGAGACATCCCACAACAATGTGACTGTTGAATTCAACATGCTCACCATGTAGGCCACACCGTAGGGGGTTGCTACGCTGTCAGAACCGGGTAATTTAGCTTGTGCGGCCTTGACCCCTTCCATGTGGTGAAATATTTCCAAGTGCGTCTTCGAGGGACTGGGCAAAATGTAGTATCTATTTGTATATGTTGAGGAGCGTTGTGGTAATTTGTTAGATCCTGTGGCCTTTTGTCCAACCACTTCTGCCTCCACTTGGGGTGGTCATCGACAAGCACCTGAGCTTCTTCCATTGTTAGTGCAATGCCTTCATAACCCCCATGTTTATTTCATGGCAAGGCTGGCCGCATCTTTTCTTTCCACAAAATCGCTTCATGGCATAGCAGAGGAATTGGGAGGTACTCATGGCCAAATCCTTCCACCTGATCTTCTGGTTGTAAGTATGCTAGGACTGCTGATTCCAGTATCTTCTTTTCATAGAGCATGTATTTCTTTGCTGGCTCCTTTGGCATGTCCTGAATGATCTAATTGAGCTCATCTCTTATATCCAGATCGGGCCCTTCAAATTCCTACTCCTGTTGCCCTTGGTGTGATGTTCCTGGCAAATCTGGCGCTTGTTGTCCGGGCAGCAGTTGCGGTTGAGTCTGGGCTTTGTCTGCTTTGATTTGCTATTGAAAAAGTAGATCTTCTTTTTCCTTTAGTAGCGTGTCACCGATCTGCTTTTGTTTCTGTAGTTCAGCGCTTGCTTGAGCTAGTTGCTGCTTCATTTCTTTTAACTTTAGCTCATTTGCCACCCTCTGGGCCACCACCCCTGATACGAGCAGCTGTCTTTGAAGCTTTTCTTGCTCTAGATCTACTTTTAGTGCTGCTATAGTGTTCACTACTATGGCATCATCAGATGTGGAGACCAATGCCCCAGCAGGTTTCTGATTCGCCATTAAAGTCGTCAGAGTGCCTTTGACAGTACTGTAGGAACTTCTAAGTCTTTGGAATCTTGCACTCTCGTAGGCAAGCTTCTCCGTTGCTTTCTGGACTCTTGCCGTCAGCTCTTGGCACTCCTTATCTTTGGCGGTAAAGTCTGTCCTGACGTCCACCAAGTCTTTGATCAGAGACTGAGCCTGCTGTCACTCAAGGTCTCTTTCCTCCATTGTGCATTCTAGTTGCGTCCTCAGGCTCTCTAACTCTTCTTGCCCAGATGCTTGCTTTTGTTGGTCTTCCTGTACCTGCCTTTCCTTGTCATTGAGCACCACATGCTGACACTGGAATTGCTGTTCTAATTCTCGTAGAGTTTGCTTGTAATCAAAACCAGCCACTGCCTGGCAGGCCTTGTGGTATCCGATGGATTCTATAGGTGGTATAAATTCCTTTTGCGAGGTTGAAGGGGGAGGAGTTGGCTGTTTTTTGTTCGATGGAGAAGGGGGAGGAGGAGGAGAGTTTGGTGATGGAGGAGGCAATTTTCTAGGCAAGGGAGGAGGTAATTTGGGCGAGGGAGGAGGTGGACTTGATTCTTCTCGTACATGTCTCTTCTTGGAAGTCTCTTCCCCTTGTTGCAAAGCAGATGCTTCCGCTTTTCTTTTCTTTAAAATCCTGATTATTCTTTGGCGGGTGAGATCCGCCGCCCTTCGCGCTTCCAGATTCCTCTCTCTTTGGATCTTCTTAAGCTGATCCGCCTGATTTGTCTCATCAGCCGCATCTTTCTCCTTCGTTCCTTCAGTGGAATGCAAAGAAATGTCCACTTCCGTAGCCTTTTGTTCTGCTTCTAACCTTTGCTTCTCAGCCCGTAGGCGAGTTGCATTTTCTATCCTTTCTTGCCTTTCCCTTTCGAATCTTCTTTTTTGTGCCTGTTGTGTTGCAGCCGCTCGAGCCTGTCTGTCAGCCCGTAATTTGGTTCGTCTTTCCTCGACTGTTTTTTGAGATTCCGCATATGCTTTTTGCAGGTCCGACTGCGGTACTACACTTCTCTCCTCTCTTTTTCTCTCGAGCGGCTTTGTTGAATCTTCCTCCTCGCTTTCCTCAAACTCTGAGGGCCCTTTGTCTTTAGAATCTTGAGACTTTTCTTCATCATCTGTCTCCGTTTTTTCTTCATCACTCGAACTTTTATTGGTGGCCTTTGCTGCGCCCGGTGATGTCGCGCCGGGGGTCGTCCTTAGGAATGAGCAACCAGCTTGGCTTTCTGGATCAGGTCCGTTTGAGAGCTGGCAGCAACTGGCAAATCTTCAATCATTCCCAGAGCCTGGTATGCTATTCTAGTTAGCATCGGCTCTGCGTTCATGTAGGTTTTGTTTTTTGCCGAGCTTTTTAAATTTGCTTCAATCAGATTGTCCAGAATGTAGGAGCGGTAGTTGTTGAGATGTCGAGCTCTACATCTTGAGCTGGCGTCCACTACGGGTCTTGCCCGCTTACTGAATTTACTCACTGGCGCGTTAGGTGACCGACACGGAGGATTTCTGCTAGTGATTCTACAGCTGGACTACACTTATAGTGCCAGCCTAGTACGCTTCTAGCGAGTTCACACTTAGTGACCGTATGTACATATGTGCTACTTTTCAGTTTTAGCACTTAGTCATTTTGTACTCTCTTTTCTGTGCGAAGAAGAAGAAGCTTTCCATCTCTGTGTGCTTTGTGCTTGTCTTGTGTAGCTCTCTTGCATCCTCATTCTTTACATGGTATCAAAGCCTGGTGCAGGCAAGAGAGGCTAAGAGAGCAAGAGAATCACAATCTCTTCGTTCGCAATCCACGACCAGATGCAAGTTTCTGAACAAGTTTAAAGTGAAGTACACAGAGATTTACTGTCAAGTACAATGGTTGTATGTACGCTTGATTGTGGACACTTGTTGAGTGTAGAAAGAGTTACACGTACCACGATAGCAGGTTCAACAGATTTGCAAGTTTTTGCAGATTGCAGCTATTTTGTCTTAGTGCTTCAAGATGTCTGACGGTTTCAGTCAGATTGTCACTGAAAAGCTTGAGAAAAATAACTACCCTGCATGGAAGTTCAGAATAACAAATTTCCTAAAAGGAAAAGGTTATTGGGACTATGTAGAAGGAGACAATGAAAAGGAACCAGAGACTCCCGAGGCAAATGCTACAACAGAACAAAGGAAAGCTTTGAAGGACTGGCAACAAGGCCAGAGCAAAGTGATGTATTGGCTTTCTATGAGCATCACAGATGGCATGATGGGCTATCTACAGGATGCTGAAACCCCCGCCATTGCATGGAAAAACTTAGGCAGAGTGTTCGAGGTAAACACCAAGGCCAGGAAGCTTCAACTAAAGTCGGAGCTAAATCAGGTTAAGAGGAACAACCTCTCCATCAATGATTATGCTTTGAAGATCAAGAGTATCATTGAGGCTCTTGGATCTATTAAAGTCTCAGTGGAAGACGATGACATTGTCCGTGCATGCTTGGATGGTCTAGGAGATGATTATGTACATTTCAGGTCTTCCATGAGTACAAGATACGGCATCCCCGTGTTACAAGATTTGATTTCTATGCTTATTCTTGAGGAGAAGAACCTTGGTCTTGACACATCTTTTTCTCGTGGTAGAAATAGGTCTGAACAGGCCTTCTATTCTAACTCCAACAGAGGTAGAGGTAGAGATCGTGGTCGAGGCCCAAGTGGTTGCAGGGGCCAATTTCAAGAAGGTCAATCAAATCAAAACAATATAGGTGGCAGGGGAAACCAGTCTCAAGGCAGGGGGAGTCAAAGAGGTTGTGGTGCAGGATCAAGCAGGCAGCAACATACTGCAGATAGCAGAGAATGTTGGACTTGTGGTGAAAGAGGTCACATGTCACGTGACTGTCCAAAGGGAAAAACAAGTGGAAAGAGAGAACATGGCAACTATGCATCTACTAGCAGAGATGCAGATGACAGCAAAAACGAGCGCATGTTTGTTATGCAGCATGTAATGAATACAATGACTGCAGAGAATTCCACCCAAGATGATGTTTGGTATGTGGATTCAGGTGCCTCTAATCACATGACGTCTCGTGGAGAGTGGTTTAGAGATATGCGCAAACCAGATGTGTCAGGCTATGTGCAGACAGGAAATGATACAGCTCACCCCATTGCTCATGTAGGGGACATACCTCTAAATACAAAGAGTGGCAAATCAAAGTACTTAGCAGATGTACTTCATGTCCCAAACATTACAAAGAATCTTGCTTCTGTTGGACAAATGGTTGAGCAAGGTTTGCAGGTTTGCTTCAATCCAAATGGCTGTTATGTAGAAGATTTCCAGAATGGCTATAAGCTGATCACAGAGGGAAAATGTGTGGGCAGAATGTTTACGCTGAATGTAGACATGCCTGAGGTAAAAGCTGCATTATTTGCACAGGGCACAGGTGTTGTGGCTGATGTTGACATTTGGCACAAACGCATTGGCCATGTCAATGAGCAGAGATTGCGCAGCATGCAATCAAAACAGATTGTAAAAGGTTTTCCCAAATTCAAGGTAGATGGTATGCATAAAGTGTGTGCAGCATGCCAGTTTGGAAAACAGTGAAAGGGCTCATTTCCACATGAGCGCAATGTATGTAAAAAGCCACTTGAGGTGGTGCACATAGATGTTTGGGGTCCAACCGATACTGCAAGTATACATGGTTGCATGTATTATGTCTCTTTCATTGATGACCATACAAGGAAAGTATGGGTCTACTTCATGCATAACAAAAGTGAAGTGTTTGGTCACTTTCAGGACTTCAAAGTCATGATTGAGAAGGAGACAGATATGAAAATCAAGAAATTGAGGTCAGATGGAGGTGGAGAGTACTTCTCCAACGATTTTTCAGATTTTTTGCGAATACATGGTATACGCAGACAGTTTACATGCAGATATATTCCACAACAGAATGGGGTCGCAGAAAGGAAAAACAGGCCAATTGCAGAGGTTGCACGTGCATTGATGAATGAGAAGAACATGCCTCATCATTTCTGGGCTAAAGCTGTAAATACAGTTGTGTACATTATGAACAGGACACCTACAACTGCGGTGCATGATGTAACACCTGAGGAAAAGTTTACAGATACGAAGCCTGATTTGGCACACTTGAAAGTGTTTGGTTGCATAGCTTACGTGCATGTACCAGATGAGTTGCATAGGAAATCGGATCCTAAAGCAGAGAAATGTATTCTTGTGGGATATTCCCTTGAACAAAAGGGGTACAGGTGCTACAATCCTACTACACGAGAATTACGAGTGAGCAGAGATGTAGTCTTTGATGAGATGAGCAGCTGGTACAGTAATGAACATGGCACTATTGGGGCTGATGTAAAAGATGATGTGGTTGTACAAAATGTGAGTCCACAATCACAGGTTTTGAGTGGACCACAAGAGTCCTCTTCTCGTGGATCTATTGAGAAGGCATGGAATGGTAGACTACGTACGCAGGTTACTCCACCAGTAGGTACAGGGAATGTATCACGAAAAGGAAAGGAAAATGTTGATGCATCATCAGGTTTTTCACATGTAGACATGGATTCAGATGGTTCTGAACAAAGTCTTGATGAGGAATTTGGAATTCCGGCTGTCAGGACACGTGGTGTAAGGAAAGTACAAGAAGATGCTAGAGGGCAAAGGAGTGACCCAGGACCGCGCAGATCTAACAGAGTCAAAAATCCAGTTCAGAAATTGACTTATGATGGGTATCTAGCGCATCACGAAGCCTACATGTCTAAGGTATACAGGATGTGGAGCCCACATGTTTTGAGGATGCAGTTGGAAATGTGCATTGGGATGATGCAATGAATGAAGAGATGGATGCATTGGAAGCAAACGACACATGGGAGTTGGTGCCATTGCCAAGAGGCAAGAAAGCTATTGGCTATAAATGGGTGTACAAAACCAAGCATAAGGCTGATGGTAACATTGAGCCTCACAGGGCAAGGCTGGTCGTAAAGGGTTATGCACAGACGTATGGCATAGACTATGAGGAGACCTTTGCTCCAACGGCAAAGATGACGACTATGAGAGCTGTCATAGCAGTGGCTGCATCTAGAGTATGGATTATGCATCAAATGGATTATGCATCAAATGTATGCAGACTTCTCAAAGCTTTGTATGGTTTGAAGCAGGGGCCTAGAGCATGGTATGACAGGATTGCCAAGTATCTTGTCAGTATTGGGTTTAGGAGAGCTCATGCTGATCATTCACTCTATGTACGTGAGAGTTATGTGGGGATTGTGGTCATTACCTTATATGTAGATGACCTTATTATTGTGGGTGACAATGCTATGGAGATTGACCATGTGAAGGGTCTTCTCAAACAGGAGTTTGAAATGAAAGATTTGGGCGAGTTGCGCTACTTTCTTGGCATTGAGGTGATCAGGACTCCAGAGGGTGTATGGCTGTCACAGAGACAATATGCTTTGGACATGTTGTCAAAGTATGGTATGGATGATTGTAAGCCAATTTCTATTCCCTTGGATGTGAATGCAAAGTTGAGTGCAGAGAAGGGTGATGTTGTTGAGGATGTCAAGATGTACAAGAAGATTGTGGGTAGTCTAATCTACTTGACTATCACGAGGCCATACTTGAGCTACACAGTAGGCTTGGAGAGTCAGTTCATGCAGATTTTGAGGAAGCCACATTTGGATGGAGTACGACGCACGCTTCGGTATGTGCAAGAGACTCTTGACTATGCATTGTTCTATGCAGCAGATGTGCAATTAGCATTGTATGGGTATACAGATGCAGATTGGGCAGGTAGCATTGTTGATAGGAGATCTATGAGTGGCTTCATGTTCTCTTTTGGGAGTGCTGCTGTTACTTGGAGCAGCAAAAAGCAGCCTACGGTTTCTTTATCGAGCACAGAGGCCGAGTACAGAGGTGCAGTAGTTGCGGCGTGCGAGGTAGCTTGGCTACGCACATTACTGAGGACTTGGGAGTGCAGGTGGAACAAATTGTCATCCATTGTGACAACCTCAGCAACATGCAGTTGGCTAGGAACCCAGTGTTCCATGCCAGGACCAAGCACATAGAGGTCCATTACCACTACATTTGAGAGCGAGTGTTGGCGGGAGACATTAACTTGGTCTACGTCAGCACAGAGGAGCAGATAGCGGATATCTTTACCAAGGCCCTCGGAGCTGAGAAGCTTCGACGTTTTCGGACTATGCTTGGGCTCTGTGACATGCAGAGCTCGAGGGGAGTATTGAGATGTCGAGCTCTACATCTTGAGCTGGCATCCACTACGGGTCTTGGCCGCTTACGGCATTTCCTCACTGGTGCGTTAGGTGACCGACACGCAGGATCTCTGCCAGTGATTCTACAGTTGGACTACACTTATAGTGCCAGCCTAGTATGCTTCTAGCGAGTTCACACTTAGTGACCGCATGTACATATGTGCTACTTTTCAGTTTTAGCACTTAGTCATTTTGTACTCTCTTTTCTATGCGAAGAAGAAGAAGCTTTCTATCTCTGTGTGCTTTGTGCTTGTCTTGTGTAGCTCTCTTGCATCCTCATTCTTTACAGTAGTCGCAGCGAATGGTTCTATTTTTTGCCGTCACTAGAGCCATAACTACGGCAATGTGCAGGATTGGCTCGGTGTAGTGAGGAGGCTTTTGTACTCTGAAATGCTGGGAGATCAATCGCATTGGCAATTCCAGCTCTCCGTATATCATGTCTTTGTGTTTCCCTTTGCTTTGAGAAATGCTTTCTCATTATCCAGTGACTTTGTCTTTGCCAGCAGATCGTGTTGCCCTGGGAGGAAATGCAAAGCTTCGTTGATGATTTCCTTCGTGATCTTTACTTTCACCTTCGATCCATCCTTATCCATGAGCATTGCCTGCCCATCATATTGTATCGACCTCATGAGCTCGTGGGCCCTCATGTAATCTGTCCCCCATGGCTATAATATGAAAAACTGCTCCAAGTGTACAGGTCGCACTGCCTCTATCACCTCTGGTCTTCGGTGGAGGTTCCATATCTCTCGTGGCATGATAGTTGTCTTTAGAAAGTCACCATTAGCATCCTTAAACTTTGAGATGAATATGTGGGCAGGGATTTGAGCAAGTATTTCATCTGAGATGTGAGCCTTTTCATTTGTGGCGAGCTCCTCCACTTCATATGGTGTTGCTGTCCACTGCCTTTCTTTCTTTTGGCGAGGCATTCTGTGTCAGGAGAATCACAAGTTGTCAGGATTCTCCTTTCGCAATCAATCGCATTTAGACTCTTAGTAAAAAACTGTTCAAAAGTTAAAACTGATCATAACTTGAACAAATTTCATCCATTTTTGTCCATATTTCACCAGTGGGACTAGGAAGACTAGAGCTATGACTGATAAAAATCTGAGCCAGTTCTGGGTCTGAGGTACACCGATCGCGATCGTAGTACAGAGGTCAAAATTAGATTTGATCACATGAGTGGGTTGCTGATAGCTGGAGGGTCATTTTGGTTTACTCTGTGTGTCATTTGAACCACTTTTGAGTTTACAGGTCCCATTTCTGGGTTGCAAGGGAGTTTTGGACTAGACTCTGACTTTTCATGAGTTTTTGATGTCCAATTGGCTTGAAACTTGGTAGGTGACTTGAAAAAGATGTATACAAGGGATCTGATAGGTTTTTGTCAAAATTTGAAGTTGAGGTACACCGATCACGATCGGTGTTCTGGGCCTTTTTTGGGTGAAAACTAGATGGTCATGAACCCCTATGCCTGCCTAGCCCACTGATGATTTATTTTCAAGTTTGGACTTAAAATGAACAAATTAGAGCAATTTTTCACTGTTTGACCATATTTCACTAAGTCTAAGAATATTGGGTTTTTTTGATGAACTTTGGTTGGATCCTGGAGTTAGTTGAAGTTAGTTTTAGAGATCCCACTGCTCCATGAGGTTCTGCTACCATCAGCCTACTCCATTGTCTGATTTTGACCTTATCAGGCACTTTATACCCTGTCTTAGGAGGTTTTCCAGATTTGTGCATTTTTCAGGCATTTCTTGGATATCCATGTGATGCTTGAACATCCTTAAGTGACCTTTTGGTTTTGGCATTGGCTCAGCTCCAATTCTACCTTTGTGTGATCATTTGAGACTGAAAGGACTATATCTGTACTTGCAGGAGATTCTAAGATACATCCGAGGTTTTCTACAACTGTTCTGACTCTTAGTCGGATAAGTGTACCTTAAACCATTCTCATTATTTTTAACTGGATTTTGGTAGTTGTACGTCAAATTTTCCCTTTTCGGTTGTGTTTGAAAAATTAGGCCCATTTTATGAGAAAAATTTGTGCATTTTCCTTGAAAATTCAAGAGTGTGTGCTTTTAATTGAGTTCCAAGCCTGGGCCAAGTCAAAAGTTGCAAAACCTGCATCTGGGGGCACCGATCGCGATCGTACCATGGAGGCCAAAATTGATTTTGACACCAGCAGATTGTAGGCGAGGCTGAGGGGAGGTGTTTTGCATGCTCTGTCCCAGTTTTTGTCAATAAGGTACACCGATCGCGGTCGGTGTACCACCACCAAATTGTGATTTGACCACATGGCTTTGTTCCTGACCTTGTGGGGAGCACATTGATGTGTTCTGTGGCTGAAAAAAGTTTTGTTTGAATGCCTCTAAGGGCCCTTGACCTCTTTGACCCGATCCGACTTTGATTTGATCCCTTCGCCCGTTTGTGCAATGATTCGCACTTGCATGCATAATAGACTTGATCTTTACTTCATAGGGAACATACTTGTGAAATCTGGTGTGAAATGCTGGCTCCGACCGTCCGTACGGGGTAGAAACGTGGAAGCTCACTCTAGGTCAAAAAGCTCTCTCCTTCTCTCTAAAAAGGTGAAAATGAACAATGAGCTAGAGTTTGGCCTACCTGGCCTATATCTTCCCGAGATTTTCGTGACACAGGGCTGATTTTTCTCACCTTTGATCCCGATATAATCTGCATACTATCTGTGGGTCGAACCACTTGTCGTTCCGGCGTCGTATGACCATTTGATGCAATTTTGGCGAAATGTAGTCATGATTATTAAGGCTGAAATTTGACATCTTCAGATTAGCTTCATATCTTCCATGCTTGATAACCTTATCATCATACTTCGGCGTTTGCTTCCAGAATTTGATTCCGACACTTGTGAGCGAGATTTTTTTAATTTTTGATGTTTTATTAACAAAAATCAAACAAAATAAATTGGAAATAGTTATTAACTGGCAAAATTTGGCCAAAATTATTATACTCACCCCTAAGCACATATTTTCTCTAGAAGCATCCCAATGCTCCGGATTTTGTCATTACAACTCATTATTATGCTGGTCGGATGATACAAAAATGCTAAAATTGCTAGGTTTTGATCGAATATGTTCAAAACTGAACTCTAAATAATGAAAAAAAAACACACACATTATGTACATATATACACGTTGGACCCCTTAATGGCCCTGACTGTTGCTAGATTCATCAATTACTCCCCCCTTCCTTGTCTGAGTCGTCCCGGACGAAGGTTGGGTGCATGTGCATGGGTTTCAGAATCTGTGTCTATGCATGGCCGTGTAATGTGGCCCTATTCTGATGTTTGAGTCAATGCGTTGGGTAACAATATGTTGTGCAAGATGTGGGAACTGAATGTAGTTTTCAGTGGCTTTTGATGGCGAGGGTAGGTGTTTATGGAACAGAAGAGCTTGAAGTCGAATTGCTCTTTCCTTGATTGTGGGTGTTGTGCTGGCAACTATTTTTGGAACCCATTGGTACGATTCTATTTTAGTTTTCACAGGTTTCCAGTGTCATTTTGGAGGTTCAGGCTTCTTGTTTTGAGTTTTGGGTTTGCTTTCGAGCTCTGACGCCGAATCTGTAGTTTTCTCCATTTTTGGTTGCCATTTCCACTTTGGAGTAGCTTCTGAAGGTCTTTGAGATGATGTTGCTGCCGTCTGGAGTTTGTCCTTAGGTAGCCATATCTTGCTCGGTTTGTTGGTCAAAAAAATTTTCTTTATCCATACTTTCCGAATAACCTTTTGTGTTGTTTTTGGATGATTCGCTGGTTGCTTTTTGTCGATGGGGATGCTTGGCCACGAGTGATCTGTTTTGGCGAATGGAGTCATGTACAAGTTAGAGTCGTGTGTGTACCTTAACGCATGTTCTGACCATTCAGTGATGACTGCATTATACGTTCTCATCCATGGAACTCCCAAACATATTGATTCTCTAATTTCTCCGTCTTTCATTACGAAAAATTGTTGAGGACAACTATTTCCATCAAGATTGATTGGTAAGTTTACTATCCCCAATGTTGGCATTGTTGCACCGTTTGCTGCTTGTAGATCACGTATGAATTGCACGAGGGGTTCATCTGTAAGCATCTTGTAAGTGGAGAAGTTGATCGCATTAACTCTTGCTCCTGTGTCAATCAATGCTTGCTGATATCTGCCATGCGGGAGTCTGACATTGATTCGAACATCGATTCGTGTTTCCCATTGCTCATCAGTTTGAATTATAGACAAAGGAATTTGAGCCTGTCTACTGGTTGAGGAAGTCTTTGTTGTTGTAAGGTTTGTTTTCGTTTTAAAATCCTGATTTTGGCCTCCTCTTGCGCTTGAGCTTTTGTTTCCTTTGCTTTGTTCTTGCGCTCCTTCACAACGTGTATTTTGGCAAGCATCTCTGTGGTGAGTGGTATGTTGTATTTCTTTAGTCTGCAACCACTAATCCAGTTAGGCATTTCCTCTCCCTCTAATGTCGCAAGTTTAATGGCACCGCTAGATGATATGTCATGAATCACATAGGGTCCATTTCCTCGCTTTTCGAGTTTTCGGGAATGTTGTTTCAGGGTATACATTAAGACGTAATCCCCAGTAGCAAATTCCTTGCTGATAACATGTTGATCAAAGAATAATTTCATGTTTCGTTTTTGCGCGTAGATTGATGCAACGGCTCTCAATCTAGTTTCATCCAGTTTTTCCAGGACATCTACCTGTAATTCATGGCCCGTCCATTCTAATTGATAAGCGACTCGAAGCGTGGGGATAAGGAATTCAAGTGGCAAAATCGCTTGAATTCCATAAACCATGTTGAACGGAGTCGTTCCGATCGATGTTTTGTAAGCTACTCTATATGCCCATAAAGCTGAATGCAGCTTTTGATCCCAGTCAGCTCACGATTCTCCAACAATTTTGGTGAGAATTGTCACCAAAATCTTATTCGTACTTTCGGCTTGGCTGTTCGCTTGTGGGTGGTAGGGAGCGGATTTCCTGTGAATTACCATGAATTCATCCAATAGGAATTTGATCACTTCATTGATGAAGTGAGTTCCTCTATCGCTCACTAGCTCAATTGGTAAGCCATATCTGGTGAAAATGTTCTCATACAAAAACTGTGCTGTCGTTTTTGCATCATTTTTGGTTGTTGCTTTAGCTTTCACCCATTTTGTCAGATAATCTGTTGCCACAATAATGTATTGAGCGTGAGTTTTATATCCCGGAGGCGCTATCGGTCCTACAAAATCTATTCCCCATTTCGCAAACGGTCTTGCCCCCATCATTGGTCTTAAGGGCATATCATCTTGTGCTCTAGGAATTTTTGTTTTCTGGCAATCATCACATCGTTTCACAAACTCTTCAGCGTCCATGAATAGTGTAGGCCACCATATGCGTGCAATAAGAATTGCTTTGGCCGTTTTGTCAGCCGAGAAATGTCCACCAGCTTGTCCACCGTGTGCTTGCTCTAAGATAGGAATGTATTCCTCTTCAGTCGCGCACATTCTCAATTGATTGTCTTTTCCCCTCTTGTAAAGAGTGTCCTCAATGAGTACATAGTTTTCTGCCTCTTTCATAATCGTTTTGATTCGTGATCTACTCATCCCCTCAGGCAGTATCCTGGTGGTGAGGTATTCAACAATGTAGTTACTCCATCGGGGTGCGACAGATAATTTGAATAGATTCGCATGCTCTATTGGCTTTTGAAGCGTGCATTTAGCGCAAGATTTGACATGCATATGAACACTATGTCGCATTTTTGGCCAATACACACCCATTCTCATCAATCTCTGATACATCTGGGCATGCCCATTGTGAATCCCCATTGTTTGTACATGAGCTTGGTTTAGGTACAATTTCCGTTCACTCAATTCAACACAAAGCCGAAGGATTTGATCCGATCCCTGTTTGTATAGCCTGCCCGCCAACATTACCAATGATCTGGATGCTGCAATGGTAGATGGTTGTCTTGTCACATTCAATGACCCGATAGTCAGCAAAGGAATTAAATCCTCACTCCATCTTGGAACCATTTCTATGTTGAAAAGATATGCATCTGGCAAATCATCATCAACTCCTACAGGGTTTTCTCCATGCATCATTCTAGATAAATGATCCGCTCTTTGGTGTGTAGTTCCTTTTTTGACTACTACCGTGAAGTCAAACTCAAGCAGTATGATGAACCAACAAACAATTCTCCCCGTACTGCAAGGTTTGTTTACTAAGTACAACAGTGCTTGGACAACAAAGAATACAAATTTATTGGAAAGTAAGTAGTGTCTAAACTTTTTCACCGCATAGACCATACCCAATTCCTCCCTCTCCGTTGTCGTGTGATTCTTCTCTGCATTGTTCAGTTGTCTACTGGAGTAATTTATTGGAAAATCCATGTTGTTCTCTCTAGGTTGTGCAAGTATGGATCCTATTGCATATGCTGATGCATCCTATTGCATATGCTCATGCATCTACGTGGATGTGAAATATCCTTTCCCAATCCGGAGCCTTCAAAATTGGAGCGGAAATTAATCTCTGCTTCAACGTTTGAAAAGCTTTCTCGCACTCATCCGTCCACTCAAATTTAGTTATCAGTGCATAAAGTGGTTTTGCAATTATAGCATATGAGTAGATAAATCTGCGATAATATCCACAATGGCCCATAAATGCCTGTACCTCTTTCACCTTTACTGGTCGTGGTAGATCAACAATGACGCTGATCTTCTCTATGTCTGTCTAAATACCGTTTTTGGAAACTATATGTCCCAATATTTTTCCCTGTCTTACCATGAAGACACATTTCTCTGGATTTAGGCAAATCCGATACAGTCTGCATTTTTCGAACACCTTGGTCAAGTGCTCTATGTGCTCCAATTTTACAAGAGAGTGAACACACATGTCATCCATGTAAATTTCTAAGAACTGTCTTAGATATTCTATAAAAGCATGACCCATTAGCCTTTGAAATGTGGCCGGTGCATTTGTTAAGCCAAAAGCCATTACCCGGAATGCAAAAATACCCCATTCAGTTACAAAATCCGTTTTGTGCTGATCCTCTGGCTTTATTGCGAGTTGGTTGTAACCCGAAAAGCTATCTAAGAAGCTAGAAGCCTCTTTGCCTGCCATCCTTTCTATTACATGATCAGTAATGGGTAGGGAATAGTTGTCCCGAATCGTAGCAGCGTTTACTTTCTTGAGATTGATGCACACTTTTAACTTTCCATTTTGTTCGGGACCACCACAATCGGGGAAACCCAATCGGTGTGCTCAATTTCGTAAATAAACTTTGCTTCCTTAAGTTTATCTATCTCCTCCTTGATCTTTTTCGCAAACGTTTCATTGTAAGTATAGGGACGTTGTCTGCTGGGTTTGGCGTCATTCTTAAGGGTTATTGTGTGTTGACAGATACTTGGATCCACACCCTTAAGATCTTTGTATGGCCATGCAAACACATCTCTATATTGTTTAAGAGTAGCTACCAAAAGATTTTCCTCTTCTTCAGTAAGATCCGTGGCAATATATGCAAGTTTTAGATCTTCTCTTGGCTCCGCTAGATCTATTCATTTGGCTTTCTCAGGACCGTCGTACGATGTACCCGGTTCCTTCAGTTCTCTCATTGGTTGTTGTACTATGATTTTCCTATCTTGTATGGTATATTTCTTATAATGGGACGGTGCATCCATCTTGTCAGAATTCGTGTCCTCATTTGTTTCAAAGTCAGTCGTCCATATGTCTTTGAGGGTTCTCTTGAGTTTATTGTACTCTGTTTTCCTCTCTGTTTTGGTCATTCCAGACTTTGTTTTCTCCCCTTTCTGCGACTTAGTCATTTGCTTCTCGTGTCTGTTCTTCTTCTTGTTTTTCTGCGGTTTAGTTTTGATAAACCGTCCAGTGACCTCGTCTTTGACACAATGTTCAGCTTTGACAAGCTTTAGATATCTCGTTCTGTCATTGACAAGAGGCATCAGATTATACTTATTCGCCCTTGATTTTCTAGTTCTCTTGGATTTATACCGCTCCTGTCGACTAGGTTTTTGGTTATGAAACTCGTAGAACCTGTCCTGTCTCGACCTGTATTTCCTATTCGTCTCTGATGCGCTTGTTCTTTCATCATTAGCCTCTATCAGTTGGATTTCATCGTCCAGTGATGGAAGGTCATAGCATAGTGAATCTGTGAATTCCTCCTCTGTTCGATTCCTATCGTTCACTACAGATATCTCATCAATGATTCTTTTACACTCGGTCTCACATGGTAGTCCTTCTTGTTCCTCACTCTCCGATCCTGATTCCAGGATGACGCTAGCCATTTGCAACGTTACTAGGTCGTATCCTTCTTCGTCACAAAATTTCGTAGGTGTACATTCATTAACACAAATGTCCAAGGTTGACAATATTTGAGTCCACTCGAATGGCTCAAATAAATGTTCCGTGAAAGGTTCTGGGAAATAAGCTTCGTCTTCTACGGATCTTTCCAAAACGCATTTCTCCTTGATTATTTCTCCACAATCAGATGCTCCACACATCCAGACATGCGCTTTTGTTTGCATCCATGCATGTATTTATTTTTCATTTACAGTGGTTGAATTAAATTCTTGCACTGGTGTTTTTGCAACGTCTCTATAGCTGTGATCCTTCATGTTGATTTTCGTTATTAGCTCTTCGTGCCTTAGGTAGATTTGGTCGTACCCCCAATCTTGTATCATTTTGAGTTGACGCATAAAAGGTCGTCCCAAAATAATGTCAAAGTTGTTCATTTTCCCGAAATCCACCACAACAAAGGTGTGCTCATAGTTAATTCCACATGAAGTTACAACTATGTTGCAGGAGCAACTCACACACCCATGAAGTGCATGCAAACACTACCTAGATCAACATAATGTCAATCGAGGACATAGATGACACGATAGACACACGGAGGAAATCTCTTTAGCTTGTTAGGCTGAGACCATCCTACACATACAACACTCTGGAAGGCCAACTATACCACAATCAAGAACCTCACTGCTCTCAACTACACCACCTAGCCACATACACACATACAGAAGGTAACTCACCTAATCATGCTAGATTCGTACGAAACTTAAGGAACACCATCCCCTCACTAGGATACACCTGTCCCTAAGCTTCTACACTCAAAACCCTCACTCTAAACACATTTGCAGAAAACGCGTAGGATGACAGAGGAAAATTTTGAAAGTACCTGAAACTGAAATTTATGAGTACCTATGAGTAGCTTATGTCGCCACGATTCTATAGACTACTAGCACGCAGAAAATAGACATCGTTTGATACACTTACGGCCACAAATAGCTCGTACATGCGTCCGCGTGTGCGCTTCGTCTCGCGTGGAATGCTTGGCGTTGTCGCGTAGCTCTCCTGGAGCCTACAACAATGGTGCAGTCGGATCTCCAATGTGTTGATCGAGCCGGGCGTAACTAGAGGATAAAGCTCACACTCACTCTCTTTCTCTCTCACACACAGTAGACGACAACGCTAAAGTTTTGATTATGATTAAAGTCTCCTTTACAAAATGACCTAGCTACCTTAGGTTTAACCAAAAATGGGGTTGAAAGGGTCAAATGGCTTTGTATTTACAATCTGGAAGTGCCATTGCACCCCGGCTTCTGAAACTAGAATAACTACTCATTACAAATGACGTTTATAGCCATAATCCGCAGCATTTCATAACTCGCAAAAGATAAGACTTTGGTACAAAACTTGAGTTATGTTGTGTTGTTGATCCAACGTTCAACACTCCCCCCTTCCGTGTTCATGTCGTCCCCGACATGGCCTGATTGTCGATGGCGATGTGGTCTTTGCTGTCGTTTTGGCTTCATCTGTTGCACTGCTTGTAACTTTGTCGAACCACAACAAGAACTATGATCCATTAGAGCGGACATCTATCATCATAACCATTCATCTTTTGAGATCCTCTGATTACTTTTATGTCTGCTCTTCTTCATTGGGGACTTCTTTGTTCCTGTGCAATCATGTTGTTAGTGTTGTCTACAGCTTTGCCATTGTAGGGCATTCTTCGACCCGCCATTGAGGAGAAGTATGCTATGATCTCAAATTGGTGCTCCAATTCATTTTTCAATTGATTTGAGTAGCATTTCCTTATTGTTGATGTAGAAGGAATATGTACAAGAGGATGGTGATAGGTGTCTTTAGATTAGGGTCTAAAACCTGGATGACGAAAGGGAAAAAACCTGGTGGGAAAAAAAATGTCTTTGGTATACGCTCTTATTGGAGTTGAGCAGTTGAACGTGAAGTACATGTTCATGAAAGGTGAGTTCTTGGGTGAAACACGGAAATAGTGCCTAATGCAAGTGCCAATTATGGGACACTCTATATGCATATGAGAAATTTATCAACAAAAGCATGCAATGTGAAAGAAGGAGATGATGGGTGTTTCGAGGAATAAATGTAGCACATGTGACATCAAAAGATGTCTCAATAGCTTCCACCTTTCCAAGAAGGGTTTTCAATGTAGAAGTTTCTCCACTCGTATCTCACTGTGCTCAGTACGTGAGTGTCTTTTGGACCTTCTCCTTCACTTCACCAGACTTAAGTACTTAGACTTCGACTCTTTTGCTCACCTATACCAGCATGAGTGCCACAACGTAAATATGCTCAACTCTTCCAGCTTGAGCAGTACCTAGAATAGCTAAGACGCTTAGACCACAGAGAATATTACTTGAAGCTTTGGGACTAACACCTCACTCATTTTGTGGCTTAGCTACTCGACTCTGACTTGTATGACTTGTCGGTTGCATGTTGGCACTGCTTTGTGACAAGTTCTTCGGCTGTTGTAGTGGCTACTGAGACATACTTCGTGAAGTTTCATCGTTTTCCTGTACCTTCTTCTCTTTGTAGTGCTCAGGCCTCTCGTCAGTCTTTTCTTCATTGGATTATGGATTTTTTTATTTTTTCTTAATAATAAACAAAGAAAATCTTAAAACAACTCAACAAAAGAAAAATCATTCAAATAGAAATCTAAATGCTATGTACACTATACACATGTCCCTAGGGGCTCATATATGGATTTTGTCCCCATACTCCTCTGTAACACTACTATGAGGGCATATACTCTAAATTTTGTCAAAAAATTATCACAATAAAACGCAAAAATTCAATGCATCTCACAAAACATTGCCCTCTAATAGTCATAATGTTAGGTCCGTATTCAGAATGCCTCCCCCCTTCCTATTTGGAGTCATCCTTTATGACAGGGTATCGCAAAGGGTATGTGTTGTGCTTGGGCAATTAAAAGTTGTGCCTATGCAGGCCTTGTAATGTAGCCCTATTATGCATACACAGTCAATGCATGGAAAAGATTTATGTTGTGCAAGATGTGGGTATAAGCAATTTGCTTATTGGCATTTGTTGGCGAGGCTTCCTATTCTAACAAATGTAATGGTCTTTGAAGCTCCTATATCGTTGCTTGATTGAAGCGACTTGCTCTCTTCTAACTGTACTGTAATTGTAGGAAGAATTGTAAGAATTCAAGCGGTGATGCACTGAAATCAGTTTTGTTTTTCTTCATTGGGACCCATTTCTTTGCGATTATTGGCTGTTTTGTTGCTGACGCTCGTTTGGGAACCCATACTTGCCCGTGCTTCGTTTGTGTTTGAAGAGACTTCTTTGGGATCCACCTTTTTGTTGTGTGAGTAGACAGTGGTCTTTGCTTTAGACCTTGTACGCTTGGTTGGGGACGGGATTTAGGCTTTGAAAGTTGATACTGTGGTTGTTTTGGAATCCAAATGAATTCCTGACTTTTTTGTGCTTCAATCAACTTCTTTGGAGCCCAAACCTGAGTTGTGAAAGCTTGCGACTTTGTGATATTCTTACCCGTTTGTGCACACTTTCCTTGTTTTTGTTTTGGTGTTGGATCTTGTGATTTGTCATTAGAGATCTTTGTCTTCTTGATCCATATCTGTTTTTGGCCGATCTGGCTTTTTGGTATTCAGATTTGTCAAGATTTTTGGCTTTGACTTGTTGTCCTGTTCTTTTGACCTGTCATGGTTGTTGCTGAAGGGGTTGGTGATAGTGATGGCCTGAGTTGATGATAGGGGATGTCGTAAGATTTATCACTATCGCTACTATCCTAAGCAAGGTTGACTTCTTGTACTTTGCCTTGATTTTTTGGCTGGTAGTGGAAAGTTACTGTCTGTTTGCTCGTGGGTGGTAGTTTCTTGGAGGACTTTTCTAGCCCATTGATTAGAGCATTGTTAGCTCGTTGCTCTGGTCGTATTCCTTCTAGCTGAGTCTTTGCATCCTTATTAGGAGCCATGTATGAGGATGCTTGTGGTGGCTGTGTCTTCACTGAGGACTTTGGAATCCACTTTTGATGCACTTTATTCGTGTAGCTATGACATTGATTCTCGGGTTGTTGATCTTCTTGAAGCTCGAAGTGTTCTACAGAGTCATAGAACTCGTCGTCTTCTTCATCTTTTGATTCTCCACATTTCTTTGTTTGCTCCTTATTTCAAGAGCTTGTTGATGTCTGGATCTCTTCGTTTTCCTGGATTACACTCACTGCAATAAGGAACAACATCATAGCCATTTTCATCACGAAACTTTGTTGTGGGAGCATCCTCCACGGCACACACGTCCAGAGTAGCCAAGATGTGTTCCCATCCAAAAGGCTCTAACTCTTCTTCAGGAAATGGTTCTGGGATATAGTCCCTATCCTCTATAACCCGCTCTAGGATATATTCCTCACGTTTCAAGCTACCACATTGTGAAGCTCCACACATCCACAGTTCTTTAGGCTTACCTAACCAAGCTAGAAGTTCTGATCCTGCTACTGTGGTGGCGGAATCAAACTCCTCAACCGGTGTTCTTGTCACATCCCTATAGCTATGGTCCCTCAAGTTTTTCTTGTTATGGTTTCCATATGTCTCAGGTATATATGGTCATAACCCCAATCTTGGACCATTTTCAATTGTCGCATGAATGGTCTTCCCAGAATGATATCATAGTTGTTCTTCTTGCCAAAGTCAACAACAACAAAAGTGTGTTCATATTCAATGCCACAAGAAGTAACAAGTACTTTTTCTAGCAGTCCTAGGGGCTTTTCCTTGTGTCCGTCTGCAAGCTGCAGGGTCATTCGTGTGGATATCAAGGTAGGTTTTCTCCATTTTTTCCAAACCTCTTTGGTTGCAATGCCACACCAGCTCCACTGTCTAGGATTGCCATGGTTTTTACACCATTGAATTCCATAGGAAGGGTGGTGTTTCCATCTTCTCCCTCGTAATACTCGCCTACCTGGTTTAATGGCACTGGCCTAGTATTTAGTTGAAGCATTTCAAGCTCTTTGATGCCTTCCTCGATTTGAGTCATTGGGGTTTTTACACCAAATTTCTCTAGACATTTACCCACATTAGCCCACATGTTTGGTCTTATTCTGAGCAACTCGGCTAACATTATTGTACAGGTGACTGGGGTAGATAGAATATGTACTATCCCCTTTGAATCGATGGCCTTGTTGGGAGACAGTCTCTGTGATGGGACTGCAACCACATTTGACTTGGTCTCGTACTCTCCCATGTAGGACGGTAGTGTTCTTAGCGAATGGGGTTGACCATCCATAGATTGTACAGATCCTTTGTCGCCCCAATACGATTGCACGTCTAGATTCATTTGAGATCCAGTCTCAAATTCCTCTATTGGTGGTAGAAACACTCCTCGTTCATCACCAGTCTTGTCTACTAGTCTTCTTAGGTCATCGACTTCATTGGCCTCTCTGACTTGTTTCCACAATTCGTCAAGACCATCTATCTCTTTACAATCCTCAGGTATAGCTTGGTGAAATCCCTCGGAAGAGTTATCCGTGGTATTCAGTACTATCCTTAGTTCTAATGCTGGGTCTTTGAGGTTTGGTCTGTGCTCATGACTAGAATCTGGCTCTTTTAGTTCCTGGTTTGGTGGGATTACTTGTGTAGGTAGGACACGGATCACATCCTCAGGTTTTGCAACTCGTGGTTCTAGTAAAGCTTGGGCTGTTTGAATCATTTTCTGGCACATTTCAAACCTTTGCTTTTTTAGTTCCGCATAGGGATATGTCATCCACCTCTGTTCTTGGGTTTGGTTGTTTTTGAGCCTCACATCATAGGCTTTCAAGAGGGCATCTAATGTCTCATTAACCTTCTCTGCCAACACAGATCCTCCTAAACTAGCACTTCTCTGTTTCTCATCCGTGGATGGTTCTTCTAGAGGTTTAACCATTTGTGTAAGAGAAGGTGCCTCCTCTTCCTCATGTTGTTTTATCTTCTCCTCAGCTTCGGTAAGCTTCTCAGCCAGGGATTTTTGCTCTCGTTCCCTGCGTGCTTTCATCCTAGTCTGTCTAGCTTTCCAACTATTTTGTTTGCTCTTGGTTTTCTGACTAGGTGTGTCTGTCTTTGGTCCATCATCTGTCTTTGGACTCATGTCACTTTTCGTGTTCTTTGTCTCTGGATTCTCATCAGCTTTCTTTTGAGCTTGTGCTCTCGTAACCACTTGAACTGGTACGACATTTTCATTTTCTGAGCTACTAGGTAGCTGAACAATCCCTAATACATCTGTCGTGATTTTCCTGATTTGGTTTGGGTTTTTCGGGCAATCGGGGATCAAGTGAGTGATGCCACACTCAAGACAATAGGAATTTACTTCAGTGATCTCCGTATGAGGACATTGTTTGAACAAGTGGTTGTCACGACTTTTGTGACAATCTGTCTCTGGTTGAGGAGATTCTTTTAGCATTTCCTCTTGGCTATAAGCAAGCTTTGACCTAGATAAGCCGCTATTTGCAATGAATCGCAATGTCCTTTCGTCCATTTCATACCTTCTTTCTTTCGAGTGAAACCCAGGAGGTGGAGGTTGTACCGGCCTCACCACTCCATGTGTTTCTCTCACATTTTGTTGCTCCGAAAGGTAGTACTCACTTTGGTTGCTATACCACATTGTAGCTGGTACTGACGTTGGTTTATTTGATGCTTCCATCATTGGCATGTATCTCATGTCTACCGGCATTCTAGTGCCTGACAGCAGAGGTTGTTTTCCTAAGACAAGCTGTGACCTTAAAACTCCTACTGGTCTTGGCGCATTCCCCGTAATGTATCTAGGTGGAGTAGGTGCTTCTGGAACAGGTTTTACATACCTCTCCCTAGCATTTTTCATGCTATAATAGCACTCTTCCCCCGTATGGTTCGTCGATTTTCTCTCAATTTCACACCACTTCGGCTCTCTCGAATCAGACCTTACAAGAGGAATCAACCTCTTGACCAAGTCGTCGATAAGCTTTTCTTGATCAATAGGTGCCGTTGGCTTGGCAATGGACTCACTTATCTGTGAAACACTGTGCTGAGAGGATGTGTCATCTCCTTGACTCTTTAAGTCCTTTTCTTTGTATGCCTCACAGTTATCCACTAGATAAAGAGCTTCTTTGATCAACTCATTTAGCGTCATCCTCCTTATCATATGCAGATCCTTCTGAAGACCCGCATGTCTCATTCCCTGGATAAAGATCAACATCAGTCGTGCTTGCGTAGGTAATTCCGCTCTCGGACAGAGCTTAACATATCTCTTGAGCCGTAATGATGCTTTGCGTACTGATTCATCCTCTTTCTGTTTGAATCGATGGATTTGTGAGACCGTGTTGTGAGCAATGCCTTTTGGCGAGAATTATTCAATAAACTCCTCAAACAGCTCATACAGGGTCTCAAAATCCCATTTTTCCACCGAGTCGAACCATGTAGCTGCATCATCTTCTAGAGTCAATCCAAATCCCGCAAACTGTGTCGCAAAATTTGAAACTTCCTCTGCTCTAATCACTCTTCTAAAAGCCGTTACGTGATCTCTCGGATCTTTATCTCCGGAGTACTTTATGTTTATCCATTTCTGGACTTGGGATGGTCTAACTCGTCGATTGTCTACAAGTCTAACCAGAGACTCTCCCAATCCTTCTCTTGTTATTGCTCTTGAAGGGAATCCTGGTGGCTCTCTTCTTGAAATTTCTATAGGAATTCTCGTGTTTAGTGGAGGCATTTGTGGTCCTTCATTGACCAAATATCCACCTCTTTCTAGTACAGTCTGTGGATTTGTGCTTTCTACAACTCTGTATTCTCGTCCATACTTGTCGACAACTATAGATCTCCATTGACAGTCGACTCCGTATGTGTAGACATATAAGAGCTTGTAATCCGTTATCTCTTCTAGGTATGGATGTGAGTACCTATAAAGATTGACCTCATGGTCGTCAATGTATCTATATAGTCCTTCACTTGCATGACCAATCATCCAAACTCTCTCAACAAGATGGATCTTTATCAATTGCAAGTTTCAAAGATCCATTGTGGGAGGATATTCCTCTATCGTCGGGATCTCCAAGCTTGTGTAAGCTGCGTTTGAATCTAGGGTAGACATGATTTCTGGGCTTAAGAGCTTTTGCTTGGTTCAAGTAGACTTAGTCCACTGTGTTCAAGTGCTTTGGTTAGGGAAAAGTCGAAACTATGTCCAAAACCATAACCGGTTCGTCACAATTCTCGCAAATTGTCTCTTTTAGACACCCCTAACTTGCGGATGTATTTTGAGGCCTCAAACGACGTTTTTTTCAAAATTGACCTAAATGGTTACATTAACCATTTAGTTCATGTTTTGCTCGAAGATCTGCAGAGTCACTCTCAGGCTACGTCTTGATATAAAAACTTTTCCAATCCGATACCGTTTGTGAAAGTTATGGCCAAAACAGTGAAATGCAGTTTAGAATGGTCAAAATGAGTCCAAATTCAATTTTAAAAGAAGATTTGGGATCTCTGTGACACTGTGAACACTTATGTATGGTCAAAATTTCAGTTGGACCCTAAAACTGGCCTAGAGACATCCTACGCGTAGGATGTCTATATGCTCAGAATTTAACAAAATTTGGTCCAGAGACTCCCCTTAAGTCCAGCAACACAATGGTATGCTCAGAATTTCATTTGGACCTAAAAATGGCCTTGAGACATCCTACGCGTAGGATGTCTTTTTGCTCAAAATGACTTGAAATTTTCACCCCAAACTCTCCTTGATGTGCTGATCACAGTGGTGTGCTCATAGGTTGGTTTGGAGTCCTAAATCAAGCTGGAGACATCCTACGCGTAGGCTGTCTAACTGCTCAGATTTTGTCCAAAGTTGATCCCAAGATTCTCCTAGTGCTCAACAACACAATGGTATGCTTAGAATTGAATTTGGATGCGAATAGGTCAAGATTTGGGCTGCATAAGCTTCTAGTGCACTCCAAGAGTAGGATGTCTGACAATTCTTGTCTTTGCTTGGTAAATAGGCCAAACAAGGTCCAAATTCACTTTTGAAAAAAGTTCTGGAATCCTTGAGACACTTAGAACCTCCCTATATGGCCAAAGTAGAATTTTGACCACTTTATGACCCTGGAGACATCCTACGCGTAGGATGTCTTTTTGCTCTGTTTCAGCTCAAACTTGCACTGTAGCTTCCCCTTGATGTGCTAAACTCACAGCTATTTTTACTTTTTGATTATGACACCTATAGGTTGGTCAAATGATCAAGAATCTGTTCCAAAAGCCTGATGTCTGTTCTGATGAATTCCCAAGTCAAATCAACTCCAAATTGGACCAAATTTTCCTAGGATGCTTATCTAAGGCTATATGACAGCATGATATGGTCATAGGAGAATTTTGGTCCCAGAATCATGCAGTAGAGATCCTACGTGTAGGATGTCTTTTTGCTCAGAAGGAACCCAAACTTGGACCAAAGATCCCCCTAGTCTTCAACAACCCACTGGTATGCTTAGATTTGAGTTTGGATGTCAAAAGACCCCAAAACGAGCTATTCTTGCCTTTTGTCTATCCAAAAACGCTAAAGTCTGTTCAATCTTCACTTTCACTGATCCAAATGAGATGAAATTTATCACATGCACTCAATACAACATTTAGAACGTGCCTATGGAGTCATCCTATGGTTTGGTCTCAGAATTAGGCCTGAGACACAATTTGGGTAGGATGTTTGGCAATTCTCGTCTTTTGGCTTTGATCTGTCAAAATTTGGTCAAATTTCCACTTTCCAGGTGAAAATAGGGTAAAACCTACCTTCTAAACACACTGGTAACCTCAGAGTTTCAAAAAAATGCCAAGATCACCCTGTAGACATCCTAAGCGTAGGATGTCTACTGCTTATTTTTTCAGACTGAAGTGTCCCTGATGCTTCCTTATGCTCTTAGCAAGTGCAAGTATGCTTCACAATTGCAAAAACATGCAAAAATCACTCAATTCAAGCCTTTTCTGAAATTTTACGTTTTTTGACTCCGCCTTTTGGCTTTTGGTCAACAAAAATAGGGAAAAACACCCAAGTCAATATGTTACAAGGGTAAAACCTACCCTCTGAACCCACTGGTAACCTCAGTTTTCCCAAATTCCCTGCCAAAAGTGCCCTGGAGACATCCTACGCGTAGGATGTCTACTGTCTTAAAATGCAATTTTTTTCTGGCAGTAGTATTCCCTATGCTCTGTAGAGCTCTCAACAATAATCACAAAAAATTTTGGACTTCAAATCAGCTTCCAAACACAATTTACCGTCTTTCCTACTTAGTGTTTTTCACTTCTCTGATGAGCCTAACAACAAATAAGACATTTATAAAGTACTCTAGATCAGCAATGAAGATATCCTACTTACCCTACTCCTACTCATCAATGTGAGATGGTGATTTTGATGTCTTGGTTGCTTCCTAGCCTCACACGAACTCTCAAGTCAACCTACCACCACATCTACCACTCCAACTCCTACTCTCTACACCACAACCTACTCTAATCCACAGATCCTAACTAAACCTATCTAGTCGCAGACCCTCGGCAAGACACACGCTTCCTGTCTATCCACTTGATCACGGAATATCCTCTTCCGGATCTAGTTAAGAAAAACGCTTTCTTTAGCCAAAACTAAATCAAGCAACCATCACACGAGTGTTAGTAGGAAACCTACTTAGGTCCTTGTGTCCCCGGCAACGGTGCCAATGTTGCGGGAGCAACTCACACACCCATGAAGTGCATGCAAACACTACCTAGATCAACATAATGTCAATCGAGGACACAGATGACACGATAGGCACACGGAGGAAATCTCTTTAGCTTGTCAGGCTGAGACCATCCTACACATACAACACTCTGGAAGGCCAACTATACCACAATCAAGAACCTCACTGCTCTCAACTACACCACCTAGCCACATACACACATACGGAAGGTAACTCACCTAATCATGTCAGATTCGTACGAAACTTAAGAAACACCATCCCCTCACTAGGATACACCTGTCCCTAAGCTTCTACACTCAAAACCCTCACTCTAAACACATCTGCAGAAAACGCGTAGGATGACAGAGCAGAATTTTGAAAGTACCTGAAACTAAAATTTATGAGTACCTATGCGTAGCTTATGTCGCCATGATTCTATAGACTACTAGCACGCAGAAAACAGACATCGTTTTGATACACTTACGACCACAAATAGCTCGTAGATGCGTCGACGTGTGCGCTTCGTCTCGCATGGAATGCTTGGCGTTGTCGCGTAGCTCTCCTCGAGCCTACAACAATGGTGCAGTCGGATCTCCAATGTGTTGAGCGAGCCGGGCGTAGCTAGAGGATAAATCTCACGCTCACTCTCTTTCTATCTCACACACAGTAGACGACAGCGCTAAATTTTTGATTATGATTAAAGTCTCCTTTACAAAATGACCTAGGTACCTTATATACTAAGGCTACCTTATGTTTAACCAAAAATGGGGTTGAAAGGGTCAAATGGCTTTGTATTTACAATCTGGAAGTGCCGTTGCACCCCGGCTTCTGAAACTAGAATAACTACTCATTATAAATGATGTTTATAGCCATAATCCGCAGCATTTCATAACTCGCAAAAGATAAGACTTTGGTACGAAACTTGAGTTATGTTGTGTTGTTGACCCAGCGGTCAACAAACTATTTGGTACAAGATTCCCAATGGTCTCTCTACATACCCATCTGCGAGTTGCAGTTTCATTCTCGTTTTCCTGAGAGCGGGACGGCCCCATTTCTCCCAGATTTTCTTTGTAGCAATCGCCACTCCCGCTCCACTGTCTAGGATGGCTATTGTTTTTATATCCCGATATTCAACAGGTAGGGTTGTATTACCCTCCTCACCTTCATAGTAATCTCCGACCTTGTTTATGGGCACTGGTTGGGCTTTGGGTTGACTTTTCCGTTTGTTTTCTTCTCCCATAGGGTTTGTCGGAAGAGGAATCTTTACTCCTTTGTGCTTTAAATGTTTCCCCATGTCTTCCCATAAGTGTGGTCTGACTCTCAAGAGTTCGGACAGCGTGATTGTGCATGTTATAGGTGTCGACAGCATCTCTTGAAGACTTTTTGAGTCAACCATATGTGGAATGGTTCTCATATGGGATGGAACTAACCTTATCTCCGATTGTGTTTCATGTTCACCTATAAATGAAGGCAAGGTTTTCAAGGATTGGGCTTTGCTTTCCACCGAAACCTCCGTTCCCGCATCCCCATACAGCGATTGTATATCGGCTGGATAAAATCCGTTATCCAGGTTAATCTCAGGAATTGGAGCAGAATGTAACGTCGCGCTCCCGTTCTTTCTGTTTCTAATGGTTTCGCATAAGTGTTGTGGCCATTCTTCTTCAACTTCTGAAATTGGCATTATCGTCATCAGTCGTGTTTAATTTGGCACCACACGATGATCCAGTGACAATATCGTTTTAGGCCTGGGTTCATTTACTTGTTTTGGTTCATCGATTTTTAGTTTTTTTAGCTCTTTGTGAATCAACACTTCTTGTTCAGGGGTTCTAACCATCTTAGGTTCCATCAACGCCTGGGCTGTTTCAATTAGGTGTTTACACATTTCCAAACGCTTCGTTTCCACTTCTGGTTGAGGATAAGTTAACCATCTTTGCTCTAAAGTTTGGTTTTTTTTTAGCCTTGCTTCGTACGCTTGTAATAGAGCATCTAACGGCTCTAGCACTTTGTCAACCAAGACTGATCCCCCCGAGGACGCTTTCCTCGGCTTGTTGTTATCCTCAGCAGTTCTACTCTCTCTCTCTTGTTTGAGTTGCTCCTTCGTTTCCTGAAATTCGTTTTGCATGGAAATTTGGCTGTTCAATCTTCTTGTTTTCATCCTGTCTCGTTTCGCCTTCCAAGATTTTCGTTGGGTTCTCACAGATAAACTCTCGTGTTCTGTTGGTATCGGCAACTCGAACTTTTCCTCCACGGACTTGTTTTTCCTTACGTCCTTGGCTTGGGCTCTTGTTATCGCATTGATCTGGATCATGGGATCGGTTTCCAACCGCTGCTTGCACTTGGTATTACCCCCACAATATTCATAGTCGCTTTTCCCTTGTTGTCTAGATTTTTTGGGCAATCTGGCAAGATGTGATTCACACCACATCCATCACAAAACCCAAAATTTTTCACTCTTTCGCCTTTGAAAGGGCAGTTACGCTCCCAATGATCCGTACTTCCACAGCTATAGCACTGTCCAATTGGTGGTTGATTTTGAGGAGGTGGTCCCATAGGTTGTACTGCTCTATTAGGATATCCTATTGGTTTGTAATTCTAGTTCGCAATGAACATTAATGTTCTTTTGTCTACCAAATATTGATCTCCCGAAGGTTGTGCTACATACGTTGGTGGTGCCATACCCTCGCTATTTCCCCATGGTTGATAGGCTTCGTCTGCGTATATTTGTGATTCGGGTTCTGTTGCGTAAGGCTCATTCAGTTCCTCGTAATAAGAAACTTGAAGTGTACTATTTGTTCCTGGTGATGCTTCACAAGGTTGAGCATACCTAATCATGGCCCTATTTTCCTGTGGTAATGGAGGTTGTTGACCCAATACAGGTTGAGGTCTGTCTGCTCCTGCTACCAGATTCATATTAGGTCCAACTTGATATCTTGGAGGAGGTGGTTGGGATGGTCCTGCTGGAGGCCCATACAGTCTTTCCCTCATATAGTTTTTTTTATAAAAACACTCTTTCGTGCTATGATTCGTCCATTTTTGTTCTATGGCGCACCATTTCAGTACTCGTCCATTCGCAATTGGTGCTTTCGGCTGTTGTGGGCACCACGGCGTTGGATGATCCCCCCCACATGTGTCACACTTCCTCGTTTGAGACTGTCTCAACACCGGATTTGATCTCATATGTTGCTGCATTCTCTTCGTTACCTCCTCTATCAATGGATCAGCTGTCGGCATCAAGGATGCCTGGGCATCTTTTTTGGTGGAGGGTTCTCTTTTAATCGATGAAGAGCCACTGGTTAGTGAATCAGTCTCCTCTAACACTTCCCCATATGCTTTGCAGTTATCGACAAGATATAACGCTTCCCTTGTAACCTGTTGAAACGTGCTACAGGCTTTCAAGTGAAGGTCATTTTTCAAGGTTTCATTCCTAAGTCCTTCAATGAAGAGCACAAACAATCTCTCGTCCTGTGGTAATTCCCTCCTCGGGCACCTCTCAATGTATTTCTTGAATCTCAAGGTTGCTTCCTTCACCTTTTCATTCTCCCTTTGTTTAAAAGCGTATATCTGCGATACACTATTATGCTTTATACCCCGTTTTGAGAATTCTTCTGCGAACTCGCGCAATACATGTTCAATATTCGGACAAGTTTCAGGGTTTAAAGGTTGAAACCAGGTTAAGGCCGTCCCTTCCAAGGTCAGCCCGAATCCCTCGTATTGAGTGTGGAAATCAGTGATCTGGTCTGCTCTTAAGACTTGCTTGAAGAGAGATACATGGGCATATGGATCCCCCGATCCGCTATACTTCTTTGGCATGCACTTCGCTACTTGGGATGGCTTGATCCGTCTATGGTCTGCAGTCAATCTCATTGCTCCCGTGTCTCGACTTAATTGTTCTCGTACATCATGGAGGTCGTAGGTTGCTCTCGTTGGCTCCCCCGCCCCAAATCTACTACTAGGTGGTAAATATGATGGGGTGGCTGCAATTGTCGGACCTACAGCCGTATGTGTAGAGATAGGAACTGCACTACCTCGATTCGTAGCCATTGATTCTCTGGAATGTAACGTTCCCATGGGGCTTGGAATCGAATAATGGGGTCGACTGAAGAATCAGTCACATGAGTCCTCCCTCCACCTGTGGTCAACGGTTCTGGCATGACAGTTGTAGGTGCTGGTCTTAGTGGGATTGGAGTGACATAATACTGATGAAGCGGTCCCCGAAAGTACGTATATCCTTCCAATTCTTTTTTATCGATTGCTGCATATCGTCTTCCATACTTGTCGTATGCTGCAATTTTTGTTTCCGCTCCCTCTGTGTAGGTGAAGACATAAAGTCTTTTCCACTCAGTCATCTCCCCGACGTAGGGTTCCTCGCATCTATAATAGAGATCTTGCTCTCCATTATTATACTTGTATAACCCCAAGTAGACATTATCCGTGTTGATTCTCAACGTTTCGTTTTCTCGCCTTAATCTCGCATTAGGTAAGCTCATTGTTGGTGCCTTTTCCTCATGTTCCTTGCTATTTTGGCTTTTGTGCCCATCAATCCCCACTTGTCTACAATGTTAGGATTTAGGACTACCAAGTATATGATACCCTCGTCATCTAGGTAACTGTCTCCACTATAGCTTACAGGCACTAAGTCCCTGAACTCACTTGGTCTGTCTTCTATTTTCACACAGTAGCGGTCCATACCAACTTTGTATATCTTGGCACCCTGCTTGTTGTCACATTGATACTTGATGAACAATAGCTTTAGTGTGGCCGAGGGGTCTGATGGTCTTGCTGCCATGTTTTCTCTTCCGTTTAGTTTTATTTGTCCCAAGTGTTTTGTGAAATACTCGGAAGATCTCTCTGAAGAAGTGTCGGAGATGACTTCTTCAAGGATCGGCTCTAACGGTCGCACTATCCCTTGGTTTACACTCTCCTCCGTTGATGCAACACTCGTTTGATCCACTAAATTTAGGTGTCTGGTGTTGATTTGTTTTCCCGATCTCAAAAACATGAAGAAATTGGGATTTACTGGTGACTGAATCCAAACCTCTTACCTGGAGATGGAAAGATCTTCCAATTGCTTCGACTGCATGGGTTGTTACTTGATCGGTCTCTGCAAATGAATACACTGGATGGCTATGAGATCACTATATCATTCCAACTGTCAGCAGATTCAACACTTTAAAATGATCTCAACACAATTTTGCTTGCAGATTATTGACAGTATGTCCAATTTGAGTTTTGAAAACTCCTGGTATCTTGTATAAGCTAGGTCTATGAGTAGGTAAAAAATGAGCTAGATCTGGGCCAGAGGTACACCGATCACAATCATACTTATGAGCCCAAATCAGATGAAACTTCACCAGCTTGTTCACTAGGCTATTTTAAGACTACCTGCCAGACACTTTTGTATTTGGACTCAAAAAAGTCAAGTGTTTACCGTTTCTTGGTTGGAAGTGCTTGTTTTCCCAAATTTATCAGTTTGACTGGATTTTGATGTTTCATTTGGTATTTGAGAGATACCTGGAGTTGTCCTGTGTACAGGCTATCCCTCTATATGGTTCCTTCTTAGTTTTGATGTGTTTTGGTCTATTGAAAGTCAATTTCTAAGCCAGTTTAGCAATTTTTGACTTGGCATCTGTGTTCAGATGGTTTGACAGGTATTTTGAGGTTTCTGGCTCTAGGTCCTTTAGACTTTTATGTTTGTATACACCTGGGGATCCCACATATGAAATCTGGTCCAAATCTGGCACTTAGGTACATCGATCGCGATCGTACTTCTGAGCCCAAATCAGACCAAATTTTGCATGCTTGTAGACACTGATGTTTTAAGGCTATCCCCAAAGTTATTTTGCATTTGGATCACCAAAAGCCAAGATTTTACACTTTCTGGGTCTGTCAGGCTAGTTTTACCCAAGTGACCCGATTTCCTTGATTTTTGATGTTTTTGAGTGTGGTTGCTTTAGACAAAGTTGTTTAGAATCTTATCAGGAAGGCACATGTCAAATATTGTCCAAATATGACACTGAGGTACACCGATCGCGATCGTAGTACCTGGGCCAAATATGATGAAATTTTGTCTGCTCCCTCTGACAAGTGTTTCCTAGTGTTTTGTGCTACCTCTTTGTGATTTGAATAAAAAAAAATCCTATTTGGTTAGATTTTTAGAATTTCAATCTTATGGCTTTTTTGGCCAAAGTTATGGTTTTCTGGTTTCTCAGCTCTGACTTTTGCCCCAAATCTGACTGGAATGTGATTTACTTATCCTACTCCTAAGTACAGAAATGAAAAAACATAAGAAAATGAATCAAACAAAACAAATACGACGGATTTCGGGTGAGATTTCAGTACTCAATCGAATTAGAGAAATTGAAGAGCAAAAATGCTTTAACACACTCACTCACAGCTCCCTAAATCTCCTAAGAGAGGATCTAGCCGGTCCACTGGCTCTACACTCCACTAAGCTCTAAACCCTTGTCTAGCAGCCTAACTGAGGTGTAAAATGGATTTGTGGATTGATCTTTTTTAAGGAGTCTAACTGCGCACTCGGTCACTCATCACCTAAGGTGCATTCCCCGGCAGCGGCGCCAATGTTTGCGGGTCGTCGCGACGGACATCCATAGCATAGCTCTCAAGCATCAACATATTTATCAATACAGGGGAAGCGACTCGGATGAGGCATGGAAACTCACTAGGGTGTCATTCCTAATGAAGTGAACTCGAAGAGATGCAACTACTAACTCTACAAGCGAATCAAACTCATTACCGCCAAGTAATATGCCTCTGTCCTCCTACACAACTCTTCAGTCATCACGCCCGTTTACCATGCAAATCATATCGAAATCGCACAAAACTTGAAGGGAAGCTACAGGGGACTATCAGGAACATATCCTATCACTATCACAGCATTCTGGAGAGGTACAAGGATCATGATCGTTCGTCCCAAAGTCACCAAAAACAGTGAACAGGTGATCCTAATGGGTCGTTTTAGGGTCCCTAAAGCCCCTCCTAAGGTCAAAACAACATAAAAGACGCATATAGACACTCAAAACAGCGATTTAAGGCCTCAAACTCGTAGTTGAAAACCTACACCGAATCTTGAATGATTACACTTGAATGAAAGAGCAAGAGGAGAGGAACACAATGCAATAATCAAATCTGAATTTGGATTACCGTAGCCGCAATGGCGAAGATTACAAGTTTGAACAAGAAGGAGCTCTCAAATGTACGCTGTCTTCTGAGTTCTCCATTAAAATATTATCTTCAAACTTACAAAAAATGACCTTTATAGATTAGGTCTTTACAAAATGGCTTGTCCGGCCATAAGCTCCCAAACTTCTAACTGGCTCTCTAATATACAATTGCTACCATAAGAATAATCATTCATCCTTTGACAAATTCCCGGCTTAGAGATGCTTCTTTACAAAAGAATTTTACAATGGTTTCTCAGAAAAATATGGTCCTTCTGGCAACGGCCACTTGTTGCTTCATCCGCCAAACACAGCTCAAGCTCGGAGATCAACTACATCCTACTCAACAAGCCTTGAAAAGTAGTACATCACATTTGCTAGGAACATTGGGCTGGACAATATTGCATGTACAAATAAATCAATATGTTTACCCCCACAAGTTTTATGTGGTTGAGGATGCGAGCACACTACACCCCATGTTGTTGGGACAACCTTGGCAGAAAGAGTATAATGTGCAGATCCATTGGAATTCGGATACAGTCAAAATTCAGCATGCACAAGAACAACAGGTGGTAGCCTTTGCTCAAACAACCCGGAAGAACCAGATAATAGCACCACGATCACTGGATAAAGAAAAAAAGGGATGGGTGCCAATAAAGCACAACACGATACCCATGGAGAACAACCAAGGAACTGCCAACCATGTTCACTACAAAAATAAGACAACACAGACAACAGTGAATAGATCAAGGTTAGCAACATGCGAAAAAAAATTTATGGGTACGGAAGGATAGAGGCGACCTGGCATACAAACCACAATACAACAACAGAAGTCAACAGAAGAACACAATTAAACCAACAACCAAGGGAATAAAAAAGATATGGCTCTCGAAGAGTATGCTCAGTAACCACTTAAATACGACTCGCATTTGGATCCGCAAACGAAAGCAACAGGAACTCCCTTCAGTACAAGCAACACCAGTAGGCAGACACTCACTACATAGGAAACCAGCAAACCGATCTATGTGGGTGATGACCAACAAAATAGCAATGAAGACCAAGGAAGAAGCAATAAACCTACAAACGCATCCAAAACAAAGCTAAAAATGGCAAGCAAAAGAGAAAAAGATGACGGCCAATTCAGCCACGACAATTCAGTCCACGGAGTCCACGGCCATATCGACGGTAGCGGCAACCCAAGCAACTTTCGCAAAGAACACGATCAAACAAAGAGCTGTAGAGTTAGAACTTTTACTTGCAAAGAAAATCGGACAACCGAATCAACAACAAACAGGAAACCTCGACGTCGAATGCCAATAAGTATCTTGCTTATTCCCTCTCCTCGCACATCATTAATTTTTCCATGCATTGACTGAGTATGCATCAAATACGGCCCCACTACAAGGCCGCGCATTACCACAATTTTTAACCCATGCATAGCACATACCCTTGACAATACCTTGTCGTCTGGGAGGACTCCGACCAGGAGGGGGAGAGACATTCCAAATGCGGACTCACGTCATATATTAGAGGGCAATGTTTGTGATTGATTTTTCAACCAATTTTGCGTTTTATTGTGTAATTTTTGGGACAATAATATGCCCTTATAATTAATCAGAATTGGGGACCAAATGATCATATATGAGCCCCTAGGGATGTGTATATACTGTAAAGCGAGTCAAAATTGGCAAAAAACCGTCGAAAAACAGCAAAAAATAGGCCAAAGTTGACGATTGAGAGCGAGAATGTACATAGACAAGAGAAGAGTGAGCTAAACAGTGTTAGTATATTTATTGGTATTTTTCTAGGTTAGATTTGCTATTATTTGGGATTTATTTGCTCAATTTGAGCTATTTTTCTAGCAAAAAATAAAGAAAAAAATCCATAATCCAGATGGAAACACAACAGAAGAGACGCTTGATCAGAGCAAGGTAAAGAAGACACAGAAAAAATATTGAGTGCGAAGGTGACAGGGCAAAACTGGCCACCGTTATGTGGGACCTCCAAAAGGAGAAATCTGCAAAAATTGGTGGACTTGGAGCAAACGAGATCCAAATCAAAAAATTTGCGAGCCTAAACCGCATCTCCTAAAAAGTTATGGCCACAGGTAAAAGATGGGAAAATTTCATGTCGGAGCCCCGATCACATATGGGGAAGATAGGCTAGAAAACTCTCATTTGTATCATTTCACCTTCCGAGAGAGAGCTTCCTACAGCATCCGAGACTTCCAGGAGCTCATCCATCGTGCACGGACTTCCGACCTACACCAAATATGAGAGGTATGCTCGTCAACACTGACTCTAAGTGTTGTTTACTTCAGTTAGGCACAAACCCTTGCCAGAGTCACCATCCCAACCTGTGCACACACACTGTTACATGACTGATAGGGAGACCTAGAGGCCACCAAATAACACCAAAATTGAAAGGCACAATGCCTATAGCTTAGGGAACAAACCTATGACCCCGGATAGCGCAGAGGAAGCCTCCCAGAAAACCCTAATTTCACAGGGCCTGCAGAAGTGTAGCTGACCCCAAGTGAGCGGAAAAGAGCCAAATTACATAGGTAGCAAGCCAATGACCTCGACAAACCAACCAAAGGGTTAGACCATGAAAAAATTCAATCCAAGCTAGACCTAGAGCCTCTATTTGACAGAGACCGCGCAAAGCGTCACGAAGCTCTAACGGGCCAACCAGGTGACCAAATGACACCAAATTTGACAGGGCACATCCTAAGGATGTCGACTACAAGATGGAATGATGTGACTCAAGAAAAAGCATTTCCATGAGGGCAAACACCAGCAACAGGCCAGAAAAACGTCCAAATGATAGTTCTCGATGGCGTAAGCACCAAGAGAACAACCAACGGCTCTGACGGAAGGTCTAAAGAAATGGGAAGCCAGCCTGAGTCATACAATGACCAAAAAGTACGGCAACAACCACCTAAAGGGTCACCCCGACTCCAGAACAGCTAAGTGATGCAAACAGGAAGTACACTTTTCCAAATTGGTTAAAACTTAATGTGTGTGTCTAGAAGAGCCCACTAACACCAGGGGAATCAACTTACTTCAAAAAAGGTAGACAAATGACAACTTAGGGAGTCTATCGCGATAGACTCACCTTGATACACAGAAGCATGAAAAATGGAGTTTGACCTCACAAATTATATTGACAAGGTATAATAACAATAGATACCAGCTAAAATTGCAAAAATCAATCTATCTTGACCATCTTACAAGTCTATCACAATAGACTCATGATTACTATCTGGGGAGGTCTCTTTCCAAGGATTGTCACTGGGACAGACTTAACACAGCATGTGGACAAAGTACACCAAGTTTGGGGCAAGGTGGACACATAATGCAGGAGGAGATAGACTTGCCGGACAGTTCAAAGTCTAATAGAGCAATATCAAGCCCACACAAAGCCAAATGTATATGTGATGAGCTAGGTGACCTTACAACCACTAAGAGAAGGCAGCCAATGAGTTACAAGACAAAAATAGGGTAATTTGAGGCCAACCCCATGTCTATCGCGATAGACTTGGCAGAATGATGAGGGGGCTTCAACCTAAAATCTGGCTTCCACAATTGTCTTCTACATGCTATCAAGAAGGATACCCAAAACAACAAAAAATGAGGGAGATAGACCAACATCTCCTCACAAGAATTTTGGGAAAAGTGAAGCTGATCCAAATGTAGGTCACATGACATCCAAATGAGGTGGAAAAAAAATTAGACCATGTACAAGCCATGGGGAACAAGTGTGTACGGTCACATATAGAAAATACATCATCTAAGAGAAAAACCCCAGTCTATCGCGATAGACTGGGTAGAATGCTTACAGGGGTTGATTTTCAAATTGTGACTAGATGGAGACCTCACATACCCTATGCACATGTACCACACAAATTTTCAAGGAATTTGGACATGTTCTCCTTGACCTATGGATCTAATTTGAAGCTGTCAGGATCAGAAAATAATAATAACTTGTCTATTTGCTAACATTTGTCACTAACTCATCTTGGGGATTAAGAGAGCTCAACTAGATGCATGCTTAAGTGATAATCAATTTAGAAAAGATGTACCATGATTATGCATTAACCCCTACTTATGAATTCAGGATCCATGGAAGCCTCCCCAAGCAAGAAGAAAGGCAAGAAGCTGGTAGTGGATGATGCACAACCCTTCACACTGTTGCCAGACTCTCTGAAGCTAGAAACCACATGGATCCCAGCAGATGAACAACAAGCAGCAGCTTTCCAAATCTATCAGGGATCCTATGTGGAGGACAAGGGCAATGTAGTGGACACAGTCATGATCCCAAAAGAAGCAGAGAACTACTTGAAGAGGTCCCCACAAAGATCATGGCTGAAGAAAGTAGGGTTATGGGAATTTGTGTCCCTACCATCGGTGGGAATAGATTTCAAAAGGGTGCACCAATTAATTCAAACAATCCAAGAAGACGGAACCTGCAGAGTGTCAGGGCTTGACAATGAGATGATGGAGATTCAAATCACCAAGGAGATTATCAAGGAAGCCCTGAAGGTGTCACATAATGGGCTAAACATGAGGGAAAGGAGGAATAATCTGGTGGTCTACCTGCGAAAATCAAAACTGCCTTCCTTCAAGGACATAGCAAACCAAAAGGTGGTGGTAATCACTCAGATCTACAGTCAGTGCCTGCTGAGTTATAGCAAAAGACCAAACAGATATACTACACCACATGGAGTTATGTCGAGGACAATGACTTGGGTTATAAAAGCAAAATATGAATGTTACATAGATCATGCTTCGTATTTGTTTGAAGAGGTGACAAGAATACGGGAAGACAACCCCGGTTACATTGCAGGAGGAGAAGTGCTTACGAGGCTGATCTATCATGCAATAGGAGCAAGAGATCAGATGCCGCCTGCCCCTCATCATAATGACTGGCTTATTCTAAGGCAACAACTTGATGAAAGACCAAAAAGGAGAGTGCCTCCTTCCATCAACACCATTGGAGGACGCACATTGGAAAGGGTTACCAGGAGTACCCAAGAGAAAAGAGAAGAGGAGAGAAAGGATGAGGAAGAAAGATTGAGACAGAAGAAGAGAAGAGTTGAGGCTGATCACAACACCAGGCTGCAGAAAATTTCCAAGATGAACAGAATGCTAGAAGGGTTTGTCCTAGAAAGATCTTTACAAGGAAATGTAGGCGCCACCTGGAAACCCTCTAGTAGCTCTTACACACTAAGAACGAAGAATGCTAACAATCCAGCCTTTGAGTTGGACTGGTTTGAAAGATACATCCAAGAGAGGAATGCTACGGATGAGCTAGAGCTGCCACTTGAAGAGGAGGATCTCCAAACATTAAGAGATCAATTGAGGCCAACTACAATAGATGAGGAAGCACCACCTCCATCTCCAAGGCCAGTGGCAAGTGAAAGGCAACCAACTCCACCTGCCGACTCTCCTCCACATCCAGAGAGCTCACCTCATGATGAGAGAGTCCCTACACCACCCCATATAGAAGAAGAACAAAGGAAAGAGGACCATCCACCCACTGGAACAATATCTCACCTTGATAAATGCAAGCAAATAGTGGTGGATCTGACAAGAGAACAAGCAGCGTCCTCATCTCAAGTAATTGAGTTGGGAGCTAGTATCAACCTAGATTTGGGAGCAATGGAGACTCTACTAAACCAAGTAAAACTACACAGAATGTTGTTAGCCGATCAGAACGGGGCTAATAAAAAGAGAATGGAGACAACCCAGCAAGAGGTTCTGAAGTTGCAGGAGCAAAGAGACGACAACCTTACACTGATCAGCATTAAAGATGCTAAGATCTCGGGTCTCAAAAGCAGTATAGACCTCCTCAAGGAAAAATTCCAGGAGTCAAAAAGTTGCAATGCTATTTGTGAAGATACCATCTCTGTGTTTCTTGAAGATGTCAATGATAGAGATGAACAAATCCAGAGGTTGATGGTAGAAAAGCAAGATGCTCTGGAGGCAGTCAAAAATTTACAAGTCATAATTGATGACTTACAAATTGAAGTGAAGGATTTGAGAGCAGTGATGGATATATAGGCAAGGGAGATAGAAAGAGCAAAAAAACAAAAGACATTGCTACCAGCAACACCAGTGGCCCAACCAAAAGAAGACGTGGAGGCACTGAAGAGAGAGCTAGAATTGGAAAGAAAACAGAGGTTGATGACTCAGCTGAAAGTGCACTTAGAGCTGAGGATCAGTTGCAAAAGCAAATAGAAGACTTACAAAGCAGAAAACAGTAAGGACCAACTCAAGACATTGAAAGAGAAAGCCTCGCTTTCAAGTCCATCAAGGAAGAAAATGAGAATCTGCACAACAGAGTCAAGAAATTGGAAGATGCTGCAGTCCAAAAGGAGATGCAATTCCAAACACTACGAAATTGATAATCAAACAATGGCTACACAAATTGCAAATCTCCAAACTGCAAGCCAACCCCATGGGTAGGTGAGGGTGCACATGGTGCAAGAGGCCATGGATTTGACTGGCCTGGCAGAGCTATATGGTGGTGATGATGAGGCTGAGGAAGGATCAGAGGACCACGAGCCCCCAAATACTTAGGATGATCAAGCTGGCCCCAACAACCAAGAAGAAGATGAAGATTCCATCACAAAACTTGAAGAGCAGAAGCTAGACTAAGAAATGGAAAAGCAGTCAGATATGATGTGGTACAAGGCCATGAAACTAGAGAGGGAAATTCTACGAGGACTCTCTAGATCAGGCAAGACAACAGCAGAGATACGGGAAGAGTGGAATGCGCCAATGTTACCCTATGCTCTGCTGAAATATGAAACACTCACACATCAATGGCAGCTAGCAAATGAAGAGCAAGTGCCACTATTTGAAGGAGATTTACAGGTTCAAGAACAAAAAAGTAGAATCATAGATAGCCAGCCAAAGTGGAGGTGTTAGTGGCTATTGGATCATCTTGACAACGTGATCCACTTAGTGAATGCACCACCTGAGCTTAGATATGATATAACTTTTTGCCCAACACCAAGAACTTATACTTACAGCCAACATAAAGCCTTACAAAGCAGAAATCCCACATGGCTGAACTATCCAGTTTTGTGAGGACCGGCCGAAGGAGAGAGAATATCCGGTGCGTACATGGTGAAAACCCTTGAGGGCGCCATTGCGGAATTCGGAGGCTCTCCCGACCTGTCCTGCAAAATGCTAAATAGCTAGGACATTTTTGGCCTGTCTCACAGCGTTTTCAGAGAGCTGGAGTTCATAGTTCATGGATACGAAAAGAAACATATCGAAGCTATCATATGATCTTAGTGTGCCACCTACAGAGCCAGTTTTGTACGCATACTTCAGACGGCTCATGTTTTTGCCCAGCTACCATCTCCAGACATTCAAAGAAGCATTTTACATCGGCTTCTTCATGTACAAATCACAAATGTTTGGCCCATTAATGGCGAGCGAATCTATGAGATACGATGCCTTTCTACATCAAATAAACCAGGAAAGAAGGCAAAGATATTGAAGACGAAGCCAGTCATGTCATGGTAGACATGAACTAGGAGGGGGGGAGTGTTGGATCCCAACACTTGTATAAAGACCCTTTGTAATGCCAATGATGTCTACTGTCTTTATCCAATTGTGTAGATTAGTATAGATTTATTAGTTGGCCGAGATGCAATGCGTTTCCACTTTGTAATTATGATGAGTAGAACTCAATTAAAACCCCATGTACATTTTGAGCTAAGGTGACTAAAGTATAAAGGTCACCTTAGAACCATTTTTGAATAACATTTGAATAACTAATTCTGTGTCGTACGAGTCTGAGAGAGAGAGAGAGAGTGTGATCTTATCCTCTTCGCTACGCGCATCTCCCTCACCGGATTCACGAAGCGACCACACTATCACAGTAGCCTCTCCAAGAGCTACGAGCCCACGCCACACATTTGCATCTTCGAGCTGTTCGCGAGCGATCTTCCCACGAGCTTGTTTTGCTTGTAAGTAGCACAAACGGTGTCTTAGGTTTATTTTTGGAACGAGGGCGAGATTAGCTACACATAGATGTTCATGGACTTAGGTTTTGCACACTTTTAGGTTATGACCTGTGAGTCTATCGCAACTATATTTAAGGTAGCTAGGGTTATAATCTCGTGAGATTGGACTTATAGGTAAGTGTATCCTAGTGAGGGGATGGTGCCTAGCAAGTTTGAAGCGATTCTAAGTTCATTTGATGTGTAAACGGTGTTGTGAGCGTTTAGGGATAGAGTGGGTTGGAGTTAACAAGGATTAGTGATTGATGCATCATAGAAGTGTGTATGTGTAGGTTGGTCTCAGCCTGACAAGCTAACGAGATTGCTTCCCTTCACCTACGGGTTAGTCGTGTCACGGGATGACAAGTATGTTGTGTGTGCCGTGCTTGTGAGCATGAACAGGGGAGTAGTTAGCCCTAAAACAGATGCATCATGGAGGAGATGTTGGTGAATGGCGGGTTTGCTGGTGCACCGGTGTAGCGCGTTCGTCACTTTCGGGGCCGGCCCTGGCAAGCCTTCGGTGTCTTTGTTTGAACTGTGGTCGCCATCGCGTGATCTTGTCATCCTTCTTCTATTGTTTTAGGCATCAATGTCGAGTTCTTCCAATTTTTTTCTTCTTGTACGTGCATATGGCGTGCGTGTGCTTGTTTGTGTATGTGCATAGCGTGTGTGTGTGTGTGTGTGTGTGTGTGTGTGTGTGTGTGTGTGTGTGTGTGTGTGTGTGTGTGTGTGTGTGTTTATAGTATATGGGTGAGAGAGTGACCGAGGGAGTGTGTGTGGGAACGGGAGTCTAAGAGAAATATATATAATTTTTTTACTTTTTTTATGGCTGGCTCGGCTGTACAGAGAACAAGAGAGGGAGAGAGAGCATGAGTGAGAGATGGTGTGTGTGTGTGTGTGTGTGTGTGTGTGTGTGTGTGTGTGTAAGTAACGAGAGTGAGAGAGATGTTTTTGCACCCTGCGGTCTAGCAACACCGAGCTGGAGAGAGAGAGAGAGCGTGCATGAGTGAGCGAGAGGGGAGGAGAAGGAGGGAGAGGGTGAGGGAGTTGGGGATAGAGAGTGAGAGTAAGGGTGTGTGGTGGGTGTTAGAGAGAGAGAGAGAGAGAGAGAGAGAGAGAGAGAGAGAGAGAGAGAGAGAGAGAGAGAGAGAGAGAGAGAGAGAGAGATTACTCTTCTGGGCGAGGGAGGGAGCATGTGGGTGAGGGATGAGAGAGAGAGAGAGAGAGAGAGAGAGAGAGAGAGAGAGAGCAATTTTGCTTATGCATGGCAGGCCTTGCTTCTGGGTTGACGAACGAGGCGAGAAGAGAGAGAGAGAGAGAGAGAGAGAGAGAGAGAGAGAGAGAGAGAGAGAGAGAGAGAGAGAGAGAGAGAGAGAGAGAGAGAGCAATTTTGCTTATGTGTGGCAGGCCTTGCTTCTGGGTTGACGAACGAGGGAGAGAACAGAGAGAGATACATATATTTTTATGTTCCCTATATTGGGCTTGGTGACACAAAGAGCGAGAGAGAGAGAGAGAGAGAGAGAGAGAGAGAGAGAGAGAGAGAGAGAGAGAGAGAGAGAGAGAGAGAGAGAGAGAGAGAGAGAGAGAGAGAGAGAGAGAGAGAGAGAGAGAGAGAGAGAGTTGTCCCATGCATGGAATCCTCCTATGGGTTGATGAACAAGACGGAGAGAGAGGGTTTTTGGCTGCATGTGATAATGAAGGAGGGAGAGGGGAATAATGGAGGAGAGGGGGGAGGGTGGTGCTAAGGGAGGGGCGGCCCACTGTGAGCATGCATGAGCATGGGAGGGGTGGTAGCGGCATATGTAGCTTAAATTTTTTTTCTTCGTTGCTTATCATTAAGCTCCCCCTCTGAGTGGGGTTGGTTCTCGCGGCCACAGTTTTGAAAGCCGGCCATCAGTGGATGTCGGCTCCATAAATACAATCTTCCCTTGACTACTGAGCTTTTGTCGAGAATGCACACACCCAAGGAAAGAAACTTAAACAAAAACAAGTGATAGACGAGGCCGAGGAGGAGGCTTGCATTTGGATTCTAAAATGGAAAGCTGCAAAGCAACCTGTTCTACAAGCGTACCACTCAATACTCAGCCCATAGCTAAGGATGAGGTAGAGATTGATGTGACGAGTGAGTGGATGGTCTTGATATGTGGATCAACGTGAATCTGAAAGAGGGATACAAAGCAAAAGCTTTATCAAACACAAGACATCGAGCCAATGTTGTCACCATTTACTCAACTTATCTCAAGGTAACTACTCAACCACTTGAGTACTATCAAAAGGCTGTAACAAACAAATCGCTCCAACACTAGGACAAACTAACTTGAACATTATGGTTCATGGATTTTCCTGCCCGCATACCTTTATATGTATTGCAGATGAACACATGAATGAAGACCTAATACTAGGGGCTCCATGGATGAGAACCTACAAAGCAGTACAAGATTGGGATGCCCAAATGCTAGAACTCACACTTAAAGACGGACAACTAAGAATACCGTTTTCATATAGTAAGGAAGAATGGAAGGATCTCTCGGTAATTTCCCATCTAGGAAGTAGAAGTCATCAATAAAAAATACAACCACTCTTCCATTAAAAACTGATTTTAGCCAGCCTATGAAAGGAGTCAATAAAATTTGGGTACCCAAGAGCCATCTCAAGAACCAACCTCAACAAGTATGGGTGCTGGGTGCCAAAAATATTGCTACACATAATCGACAACTTTAAAGAAAAAACATTACATCCACCTGCTCAATAAAAGTCACCACTACTTGAGAGGACATCGATATGGTAACCAAAGAAGCAAAGAATAGCCACAAAAAGCCCAAATATCCACGGCAAACAAGCTCAACAATAGGTATCGAAGACGCCACATCAAGTCAATCCGGCTACACTCAAGTATAAGTGGGTAACTAAAGTCAAGGCACTCACAGTTACAGAGATCATTGTATCTAAACAACATGCAATGGACAATGCATGTTGCACTATCAAAGAACGATCTCAATTGCTACAAAATTTGCTCTTCAAAAGAGTCAAGCAACATGATACCTCGACATAAAAAACCCTTGAGTACCATACTCAAGACACACTTCTTACACAACATAATGTTTTTATTGCATTGACCTCCATAACATAATAGGGCCAATTAGGCCATGCATAGACACAACTTTCTAACCTCTAGACTGCACAACCTAGGTTCAATTGAAGTCAAGAGGGGGGGAGACAATCTGAAAAGAACAGAAGCATATGAATTTGGAAAGTAAAAAGGCCAATGATTTGATGTAATTGTGTGTTAATGTTTGATTTTTGTTGAACCAATCAAGTGATTTCCCTAATAATGAGATGAATGGGGATTGCCATATGATAACCCCTAGGTGTCTGTATATGTTGTACATATCTTCCAATAATTATAATATAGTACAATTTCATTTTTTAGCGTGTGATTCGGTCAAAATCATGATAAAAATGGACCAATCCACAAAAACATGGTTGAATAATAGAAGTGGATGTGTTTTAAATTTTTTTTAATGGTTTAGCTATTTTTCTTTAATTTTTGCTAATAAAAGCTAATAAAATCCAAAATAAATAAAGCAAGTAGGCAAGAATGTCAAAATTGGATTTCAACTTCAAATGCCAAATCTTGAATTTCAAGGGAAGAGATAGAATTTTTTTGAAGCAAATCGAATCAAAAAGTTCAGCGGCCTTATTCACTGACTAGTCATTGGGAAACAAATTACGACCGAATGATCAAGGAATGTCACTTTTCAAAATAATTCAATTTGAGAATATGAATTTAGATCTGATGAGCTCATTGGGTAGATAATTGAGAGGAGGTGTCAAGAAAGTCCAGATATTGATAGCCGTTTTTTGGCTATCCAAAATTGCCATAGTGAGCTACTTCACTGTACATAGGCGTGTGTGAGTTAGGAGACTTTTCCCATATCTCCTTAAAAACCCTCAATTAGCTAGTCACCAGGGATTTCATTAATGTGATCAATGAATACATGAACACGTTAATAACATTTTAAAATATGTGATCACGTTAAATATTCACGTGACTTACCCATAACCTATAAAAATTTTCCAATTCGATAAGCCCACTAGGATTTTTTCAATACTTGGTGGCCCCAGTTTAGCATTCTTATAGTTTCTTGATGGGCCCGTCGAAAAAAACACATACTCGAACGGAGTTTTGGTGGGTTTCCATGTTACCACTTATTGGCTTTTTTGTAATCACGTTAATTGTGATTATGTGAATATGATAATAAACATTGTGATCACAAGAAAATTCACGTGATCACGTGAATATTAAATCCCTGCTAGTCACTAGGCTAGTTGAGCCAAAAAATAAATAAAATAAAAAAGAAAAGTATATTATGGTCTTTTTGTGTGTGAATATTTCATTGTATATAGGGCCTAAATATATGGATTTTTATTATAGATATTTGGTATTTTATTTAGATATTTATACCTAAGTGTGTGTTTTATTAGATCTATGTATGACTTCTTTTATCCTCTTGCACCATAAGTTTTTTTTTTGCCAATGTGTAAATTCCCTAATCTCATAAATATTTTTTTCTTTTATACAAATCACCCCTACATTTTCATCCTCACCCTTGTGAAAACAAAAAAACTAGCTTCTACTCCCTTAATCACTTTTATTATATAACTTTCATTTACTTGCATACGTTTTTCTCTTTCACCCAAAATAATACAAAAGAGGGACCATATCATATAATTCCAATTTCTTTTTCCATATCCATAATTCTTCCATATTTTTATTATGTACTTATAATTTTAGCACCGTGTGCTCATTGAGCTAAAATCCATGAATAGTCCATACACTAGTCCCACCAGTGATTCTCCTCCGTGCATGTGTAAAGACAAAGATAACTTAGATGCTTTGTATAATGATATGACTCATGGAGGGGCTCACTCTTGGATGCATTGTGCAAATTCAGCAAAGGAGGGAGGCACTAGAAGCATCTTCCATGTATAAAAAATAGGCTTTTTGGTGACATTTTTGGCATCTATCTCCACTCAAAATTTGAAGAAGTCACCAACAGACAAAACGTAGCCCACGAGCTGCATAATTTTTGGCGCTACCATCAGTGAGATATGAGTTTTATTGTGGACCAAAGTCTGTCCACTTTTTCTCACAAGTCACCCCTAGTCTTCTCTCACTTCTTTTCACATTTCTACACACACACACACACACACACACACACACACACACTCATTCCTCTCAATCTCTCACTCAAACCTGCAACTTCCATGGTTTCTCTCACCCTCCTCACCATTACTCTCTCCTCTCATACCCATCTATCTTTATTGAAACTCTACCTACATACATTATCTCCATATACCTCTCTATTACTCCCACATTACAATTTTATTTCATCTTTTCAAAAGTGCATAAAAGCTAGCAACCTAACCATGCTTAGAACTCTCAAAAATGGGGTTTTTTATCAACAAAAAACCCTCATATTCTTGGAGGTGTTCAACTATGGCGGTGGCGTGAAGAAAAGAAGATGAAGAAGATCGATGATCACTTTTCACAATCTACACATGGGTGAGTCCAAGATATCTCAATGATTCATCCATCTCATTCATCCCTCTTTCCTCAGCCCTTCAAGTCATTCTAACTATTATAATTATATTACCTAACTTTTTTTAGTGATTTATTGACATTAACTGCTAACCCTTTCTTGTAAATTGCACCCATTTTACTCTACCTTGGAGTAGGAAACCTCTCACAAAAATCACTCACCTCTCTAGAATCTTCTCTATTTTACCTCAATAATTCTATCCTCTTTAGTCCACATCCATGTTACTCAAGGGACAAAAGAACCCCACTCTCATAAGAATATATATATATTTTTTCATAAAAATGGTTTTCTATGTAACTATTTATAAGGAGATAATCCTAATAAGGGATCTCCTCACCTATAAATAGAGCCCTTTTTCCTCTATAAGTGGCATGATCTCTAGACTATTTCTCACTAATTTCAGCATACCATTCTTCATCTTAGTTGTAGGGAGAGAGAGTGATCTCTCTATACACCATTACTTGTGGTGTATATGAAAGCTTCTTGAGGTAGTTGTAGCATGGCAAGGGAGTGAGTGATTCATAACTTCCAATCAAAATTGTACCTACTCTTGCACATAAATTGAATCAATAATCTGGGTGCAACCGCTGTTCAAAACTCTCTTGAGTCTCTCCAATTCATGCTTGTCAACCTCATCTCGTTTGGTTTAAGGTGACGCGTTCTCATTTTGATATTTTTTTGTAGTATTTTCTTGTATGTGACTCAAGAGCTCTTGTGTTTGTTTTATTTCTTGGAAAAACATTATAAGAGGGTTGTATGGTGAGAGTGTTCCTATAACCCTAAGATAATGTGTAAATTGCAACATCATCAAACTTAATTGTGTCTCTTGACTCTCCTCTGAGCTATTTATACACCCACATCAATCATTAAAATTGAAGCTAAATTCTTGCATAAAACTGTGTGTGTGTGTGTGTGTGTGTGTGTGTGTGTGTGTATTTGTAGCATTGATATTAGTGATAGTGTACCCTTCCTTATCGCTTGTATTGCTTAGGGATTCTCCTCTGCTGCGCCCTAGTTCTCTCTATAGCTAGGTGGTGCCCCTTTGCTTGTTGTTGTTTTGCTTGTTTATGGTAGCCCCAGCCCCAATTGAGCAACACGAAAGCCTTGAGGGGTGTTTAGAGGTCGTCTCTCTTGTTGCCCTCTTTGGACCACCTCAATTTTGGTGCCCCCACTAAAGGACGGCTTGTATATGTTTTTGTGTAGATTCAACCTTTAGAATAGTCAAGTAGTTTGCATGAATTACGAGAATTTTTATGAACCTTTCATCCCCATTGCAAGGCAAAAGGTACACATCATTGTATGCACTAAGTTGCAATTTCAACGTGTAATTTGTAGAAGTTTAGGTCCACTTAGGTTAGAAAAAATAAGCACCTTGATAAACCCTTTTATTTTGTCTCTCATTAGGTACGATTTGAGTTTGGATGTATATATCTTCGTTTTTTTTTCAGCATTAGGTCATGCATAGACCATGGATAATGGCCCAGGAATAGAGGTTTTTCCCTTTCATTTCATTCCACACATTAGAATAAACTTTGCAATTAGTAGAAAGATCCATTTCTAACAACGTATGGTGTTCATGTTTGGTGCCCAAAGAGTAGGATAAATTCTCGTGTCACGAAACCCTATCATCCTACCTCTTGTTGACTATCATAGATCATTTGATATGCATATTTTATTTTGTTGTAGAATAGATTGCAATTTAGGAAACATTATTATGTAAATCTTTTTAATAAAAAAAAAAGAAACGTGTTGTCAGTTTGAAATCGATTCAATGGAGGCCCAACGCCAAATGTCAGGATATCCCCTCTTTTTTGGAGAGCCTGGCGCATATGCGAGCTATTTCTAGCAAATTTAAAAATGGCTTGCCGCATAAAAAGAGTGATAGGATGAATGCTTAGAAATATTTGAGGTAGTTCCGAGGAAGGATGCTAGCACTTGGTTTGACTCTCTATCTTACGAGGTTAAGGAAAACTATAAGGAAGTCATTGATCATCTCAAGTGATACTTATTTGACCCCCAAAACACTCAAAAGGTATAGCAAGACATTGTTTCTCACAAGCAAAAAGACTTGGATAACTACTATATGTACAAACAAGAGTTTCTACACCTTTGGTCTATTTGGGTGATAAATGTTACTAACCCTCGTGATGGTGCGGAGTTCCTAAACAAGGAGAGGTTCATAGACGGTCTCTTTCCCACACTCAAGATAAAAGTTGAGGCGGGTGCACCTGCTACCTTCGATGCAGCTAAAACTAGGGTTATTGAGAAGTATAGAAAACTCAAGTGCCTAAGGAGAGAAGTTCCAATAGAGGGTCCTAGACCGAAGGGAAAATTGCAAGCATCAAAATCTAGACATACTTCTGAGGTAATAGCTAAGGTGATTGAAAAGTTAAATGAACTTTTAAGCAACTTGTCAATTAATCTTGCACAAGCTGTAGGTCCCAAGGGACAAACAAAGAAAGCAGAGAAGAGGAGCAAGAGACACGACGTAGGCAACTTTTGCAATGTTGAAATTGCGGACAGTTTAGACATTGGATGTATAATTATCCTTGGCCCCGTGGGGAGCCAAGGAGACCTAACTTGAATTATCCAAGGATGAATGCAAGTGAAGGAACTAGTCAACAACCATGGCTTCTCCAAAGGACAAATGGAGCAAGACCACCTCCACAAGAAAAAGAAAGAGTTTCACCTTTGCCAGATACAAATTTGCATGTGGTAGAGGTGAAAAATTCAAATGAGGTTGACATGGAATCAAATGGCATTATGCGTGGTGTTGAACCATAAAGTGCACCACTCCCTAGGCTTTACACTAAGGTCTATGGGAGCCATGAAGAGTCACCTTGAGGGAAGTGCCAAGAGGCATGAGCAAGTAATAAATGTGGAGCCTTGTTGTAAATGGATCAATCAATGATGTGAGTGGAATGAGGAAGTTGAAGTCTATTCTTGTCTTGTGTATCTCTCTCTCTCTCTCTCTCTCTCTCTCTCTCTCTCTCTCTCTTTCTCTCACTCTCTCTCATGCTCTCTCTCTAACCGCTAACCACCGCCACCTTCTCCCTCTATTACACATGGCGATCCTGCTGTTTGTGTCGTATCGACATGGGAACGAGTTGCAGACATCATGAGGGCAATGGCGAGTTGGTTACGCTGCCAACTTGAGGCTTATTTTTCTGTGAGGATTGTGTTGAAGCCTCGATATTGCTAAATTTTGCCGAGTATATTCGTTGCGAACCAAGGCAAAAGCCAACCATATGCACTCAGTCAAAGGGAGAGATTGAATCTACAGCCTGGCACTACCTATCTTTGGCACAGCCAGTGAGGTAATTGACTTCACAATAAAGAATGATTGAGAAACTAATTTTATGTGTATTGATACTACGACAGGCAGCAAAGCAAATCCACGGGCAAGGATGAGAAGGATTTTTGTGCATGGCTAGTGCAAATTAAACTAAAGCGGTGCTGCCACAACAAAAGGCACATTTCCGTTTTGATAGAATATTTCTACAACAGTCGAGGTTCCGCGTCAGTGATCATGCTCTCCCAATGGCTAACCAAGTCTGAACTTGCACGCCAAAATTGGGCTAAACTTGTGCTTATTGCGCTGCCCGAATCCATCTCTGATTTCACTGTTTAAAGGTCAAATTGCATGAGGCTCCGAGAGTTAAAATAAAATAAAATAAAAAATCTCAAGCTTTGCATAGAGTCTACTCACACACATATGAACAAAAAGTCTCCAAATTAACTTACACCGCAAAATGTTTTGCTGCAAGGCTATATACTCGGAGATTTTAATGTGTATGTTCTTTAATTTCAACACATTGTGGATATAAAATGGACATGGGAAAGAAACGTAAAGAACCTTGCTTTTTTTGTCGTGAAATTGTTCATAGCTGGGAAAAATGTAGTCGAAAGCCAAGTTCACAATGTGATCATGATGATCATAAATCACGACATTGCTCATTAGTACTTTCAGAGAAATATTACATTCTTGAGCATGATGTTACACATAACATATTGCATAAACCAAAAGCATGGATAGAAGATTTTGTTGATGCAACAGAGAAAGCTTATGTGTGGTTTTATAAGCATGGTGACAACACATCTTGCTCTCATAAGCAATTGAACTTGCTAAAGGAGCTATACAATCATGCAAATCATTTGCATGATTTGCTTCATAAAATGAGATTTCTTAAAAAAAAATTGAGAGCATGGCGTAGCATAAACGAAGAAGGGGATGGTGATGACCATGATGAACATGGGATTGGTGGGCAAATGATGGAAATTGGAGTGAAGAGAGAGGACCCTATGAGCCAAGAGAGCCAAGGAGAGTCCCCAAGTAGCTCTATACTCACATCTTGCACCATCAACCAAACCATTGTGGTTCAAATTCCATCAATTTTTTAATGGTGAATTGCATAGTTTTGATGTCGTAAATGATGAAGTGACATGGACTTATTTGTTGATTATCATGAGATGGATCAAGAAATTAATGATTGCAACTCTAGAAATGAATGCTTTGTTGAAATTTGTGAAGAAACATTGAAGAAAATCAAGATGAAAATGATCTCTCATGTCTTGATGATGATGAAGAAAATGATGTCATCGATGCTTTTGTGAATTCTCTCACACTGGAAGACGATTTTGGTGGCTTACATGATGCTGAAATGGTGACAAACCAAATTGATGGTTTTGTTGATGAAATTTTCAAACATGAAGAACAAAGTTTGGTGTGTGGGAAGCAACCTTTTGGTATGCTAAATGAATGTTTGCTTGAGGCAATGTTGTGTGATGGGATATGTGTATTTATCCACACAATTAGTGCCTATATAAAGCATGATGGGGCATGTATGCTTATCCATGCTAGGAAATGTGATGATGATGTGATTTTGATCAAACTAATGCTTATTTTTGTGCATGATGATGCAAAGATCTTATGGCTTTTTCTCATTGTAAGCCTAGAAGGAGATCATGTTTGGTGTCTTGGAGTACAAATTGCATCAAGGAATGAAGTTTCTCTTTGCACAAATAACATGGAGCTAATGTTTTTGGATGCGAATGTTGTTAAAAGCATAGATTTACAAAATGAAGCCAAAGATTGCAATGTTTTTGACAAAGGATGTGTCAAAGCAAATGATTTTTTGTTGAAGAATTTTGATCCTTGCAATGAAGCTTATTTTGAAGTGATTGGTTCAAACATGGAATATTCTCAATGGAGTGGAGATTTTCTCATTACTTTATGGTTCTACAAGTTTGTTTTGTATGATCTCTCATGGATGTTGATTTACTTGATGGGTTCCCAGCCCTAGCATGTTGCCAATAAATGGTGCACTTGTATTCACATTTTTGGTGAGAAGACACACTAGACCTGGTCTGGTGATTGTAATGCAATATATAGCTTTAGGAAGTGTATTTGCGCATCTTGGATTAAGTTCCAAGCATTGTGCTTTACATTTTCTAAATGCTTGGGGGGAAAAGGCGGTGTTTCATGGTTTATTGTGGTGTATATGTGTACCTTGGAGTAGATTCCAGGCACTGCACTTTGCATCATGGTATTCTATGAGCACTGAGATTTTGGAACAAGGGATTTGTGGGTATCGAGTCAAAAGTTTTTGTCTTTGAAAAAACTTTTTACCACCGGACTGTGCGAGGTGTTGAACCATAAAGTGCACCACTCCCTAGGCTTTACACTAAGGTCTATGGGAGCCATGAAGAGTCACCTTGAGGGAAGTGCCAAGAGGCATGAGCAAGTTATAAATGTGGAGCCTTGTTGTAAATGGATCAATCAATCATGTGAATGGAATGAGGAAGTTGAAGTCCACTCTTGTCTTGTGTATCTCTCTCTCTCTTTCTCTCGCTCTCTCTCTAACCGCTAACCACCGCCACATTCTCCCTCTATTACACGTGGCCATGGAAAAGGTAAGGAAAAAGAAGGAGTCACATCACAAAGTGATCATGGACGAGAAAAGAAGGCAAAGGAAACCAAGTAAAACAAGAGGACTCGACGTCGTATCAACCTCCAAGACTTCCCTTTTGGACATGGTATGGCCCCATACAACTTGTTGGAAGACATGAGAGGTAAGGGTCCTGATAGCTCATCGCCTCAGTTTCTTGCATTATATAAACAAGTTAGGAGGGATTTAACAAAGGCAATTAGCACTAGGAGAAAGGTTAAAGAGAGTGTGCCTATTGTAAAAATTGCCCAAGATGAAATGAACGAGGATATCACACCTATGCTAGATTTTTACATCAAAGGGAGGTTGGTTAGGAAAGGTCTAGTGGATGGGGGTGCACAAATTTGTATCATGATAGAGGGGCTCATGCAGAGACTAGGCATGCACATCCATGATCAGACACCTAAAATCAAAGTAATAATGACAAAAAATTAGCAAGGTTAGGTGCATAGGCATTTGTAAAAATGTTTTTGTGGAGGCCTTTGGCATTAAGAAGGCAATTGATTTCTATATTATGTCTACCAAAGGAAAAGGTTACTAATTTATCCTAGGAAGACCATGGATAATGAAAATACGAGCTTTGTAGGATTGGGAAACTGGAAAGCTACTTTATAGGAATGAAAATCATAAAAAGGTTGTCTTCGACATGAAGGAGAAACATAAAGAGGAGCTCCATGAGGAATCATCACAAAGTGAGATGGAGGAACAGTGGACTGATAGCACTTCAAAGAAGAAGGTAGCAGTAGCACTACGGAAGAGGAGTCTTCTATTGAAGTCATGGGGGTGAGGTTTAAGTTAAGAAACCAAGAGACCTCTTTTCAAGGCTTGGAAGAGGTAGGTCCTCAAGAGAACCAAAATGCTCAAGATGAAGGAATGCTAGAAGGTATGTTGTCTACAACACTTACAAAGGACAAAAAAGAGCAATTCAAATGTGTGCTAAGGAAGTTTCCTAGGCTTTTTGCTAAAGACTACACAAATGTGCGTGGAGTAGATGTTGTTCAACAGAAGATCGAGCTAAAGCCTGAGGCCACATCTAAAGCTCAGAAGCTATGAAGGCTAGGAATTATCAAGGAGCAAGCTCTACTCAAGGAGGTAAGAAAGCTTCTAGCAGCATGTTTCATTTATCCAGTGGAGAATTAAAGTATCAGACCACACCTAAAGCTCAAAAGCTACGAAGGCTAGGAGTTATCAAGGAGCAAGCTCTACTCAAGGAAGTAAGAAAGCTTCTAGCAACAGGTTTTATTTATCTAGTGGAGAATTCAAAGTGGGCCTCTCCCGTTGTTGTCACTCCCAAGAAGAAAGGCAAGTGGAGGGTGTGTGTGGATTATCGTCCCACTGCATGAGGCAACAAAAAGAGATCATTTTCCCCTCCCATTTCAAGATGAGATACTAAATGAGGTAGCTGGTTACAAGAACTACACTGTGTGTGATGTCTACTCAGGCTACTTTCAAATAGGTATTGCACTAGAAGATCAATTGAAAAAAACCTTCATCACTCCTTGGCGTTGTTATGCTTTTAGAGTCATGCCATTTGGCCTAACAAATGCTCCTGCAACCTTCCAACACTTCATGCACATGGTATTTCAAGAATTCTTTGGAAAGTCAATTAGGGTGCTCATTGATGATTTTTTGCATTTATAGCTCAAAATCGTTGCATCTACAGAGGGTAGAAGAAGGATTGAAGAAACTCAACCCCGACAAGTGCCACATAGGTGAGGATGAACCGATCTTGCTTGCTCACAACGTTTCTTACAAAGGCATCAAGGTGGATCCTTCAAAGGCAAAGGCTCTTATTGAGTACCATCACCTAAGAGTCTTAATGAGTTCATCTCATTCATTCAAAAGGTGAAGTATATGTCACGCTTCATTCACTTAGCCTCAAAGTTACTTCACCCCTTACAAAAATTGACACAACAAGTTGAGTTGTTTGGTTTGATGAGCTTGAAGAATATTTTTGTAGCATTAAAGTCATTCCATGAGAACTACCAACACTCACGCCTCCTTGTTGGGAGTACACATTCTTTGCTAGCTCTAGTGTTGGGAAGGAAACAATTTGTGCAGTTTTATTACAACAAGATCCCCACGGTACCAGGATGTGACCCATCTACTTTGCTAGTAGGGTCATGAATGATTTGGGAGAAGCTACACGAAAGCGAAACTCATGATGCTTTCTCTCATGTTTGCGGTGAGGAAGTTTAGATCCTACTTGCTACCAAAACCTTTTGTAATTCTCACTGCAAAAAAATTGTTCCCTTGGGTGTCATCTCAAATGAATCTTAGTATTAGGATCTCAAAGTGGATTATGGAATTACAAGAATTCCAATACTCTTTCAAGGTAGATTCCATAATCTTCCTCTCCTACTTCCAATCTGCTCAAATAATGAGTCAATACATGAATTCTGTTTGGAATATGTATTACTATATAGTCAAATTCTTGAAATAGCATTATCCATCTTGCCAAACTCCCTGAAAGGTGTGGTTTATTTGCCAAGTAGATCAATGCCTGGTGATCTACATGAAAAATTACCCTATTTGCCAATAGGTAATGTCTAAACTTTTGCAATGCATAAACCACTCCCAATCACTCCCTCTTTGTAACTATGTAATTCTTCTTTGTAGGTGTCAATACCCTGCTTGCATAGTAAATAGGTCTACACCAACCTCTACTAGTTTCTTGCATTAATGCTGCACCCACTACTACATGAGATGCATTCAAAAATGTGAAATGGTAACTTTCAATCAGGAACAATCAACATTTGTGCTACAGTCAACATGTTATTCAAAATCTTGAATGTCTTGCTCTGCTCTTCTCCCCATTCAAATACAATATCCTTCCTTATAAGATTTATTAATGGTGTGCAAACAAGAGCCAAGTACCTCAAAAATCTGTTATGCCAATTGACCTGTCCCAAAAATCTGCTCAATTGTTTAAGTGTTCTTGGTTCTGGTGCCTTGCTAATAGCTTCCACATTTCTTGGATCAATAGAAACCCCTTCTTTAGAAATCACATGCCCTAAAAGAACTCCTCTTTTCACAGGAAAAGCACATTTGGCTAGATTTAATGAAAATCTGAATTACCTGCATTTTTGAAAACATAGTCTCAAGTGTTTAAGATGCTCTTGCTTCTTTCCAAAAACACTAAAATCATCCATAAAAACCCTCATAATGTTGTGAAAGGAATTCAGAAAACACATGTTGTATTGCTTTTTGAAATGTTGGTGGAGCATTTTTCAACCCAAATGTCATCACATTGCTAGCATAAACTCCACATTCATTCACAAAAGCAATTTTTTCCCTGTCTTCAAATGCCATTGAAATTTGGTTGTAACCACTATAACCGTCCAAAAAACTATAAATTTCATGTCCAGCTACTGCATCCAGTAGTATATCACAAAATGTAAAGGAAATGGATTAGTTACTATAGCAACATTCAGTTTCCTGTAATCCACACACACCCTGATCTTTCCATTCTTCTTTAGAACTACAACTGTTGGTGACAACCAAGCAACTTCCTCCAAACGATAAATCAAAACAGCATCCAATATTTTGTCAATCTCTTCTTTAACCTATTTGGCATAGTTAGGATTCATCATGTACCTTTGTTGTACAACTAGAACTGCATTTGCTTTCAAATTACTTTTGTTGTGATAGAAGCTAGCATCTACTCCTTTCATATCTGTGTATTTACATGCAAAAACATCTTTGAATTCTAGCAACAATTCCTTCAGTTTCAGTTTAAACCCTTCATCCATATCTGATGATACCTTGACTGTCTATGGTTCCTCCTGGGCATTCAAGTTTAGTTCTTGCAGTTCATCCTGAGTCACTCTAGTAGTTCTTTCCATTTGATGTTCAAAGGCTCTCTCTTCTTGCTTCACTACTTCAATAGCTTCCTTCTCTTTGTAATTCCTAATTCCTGAGTCATTCACTGTATTCCATCACCTTCTGGATGTATCACATCTGGTTGCTATCTTCTGCACATCCACTTCAAAAATAGGTACAACCGATAAATTAGTTCTAGGAAATCCTTCTTCTGCATCCTCTCCAATTTCTTCTACCATATTCAGTCCTTCTGAATGCAGTGCCCTGAAACCAAGTGGTATCACCTTTTTTGCATCCATTTGCATCCTCACTTTCTTCTTTCCTCTTTTGATCACTATAGAGTCTACTCCGCATAGCTGCTTTACTCTTGCTGCTCTTAACCAGGGTGACTTCCCTATATGTGGTTTGATACGCCTACAAGGCACCATCCAAGAAGTCATCCCACAACTTCAACTTTGTCTTGTTTTACACAGTCTTTTTAATGATGTCTGCAATAACACCATTAGCCTTCTCCACCAAACCATTTGACTATGGGTAGTAGGCTGTGCTATGATGATGTAGAATGTGAAGCTCTTCACAAACTTTTGTGAGTAAACCCTTCTTAAACCTTAGACCATTATTAGAAACAATCTTCGAAGGTGTGCCAAATCTGCAATAGATATTAGTGTAGGCAAATCTGCTCACTGTTTTTCCATTTAGCCTTGCCACACTTTGCGCCTCTATCCACCTAGTCATGTGATCCACAACCACTAGAATGTAGAGTTTACCATTTTTTGTTGTAGGCAGAGCATTAGGAAAATTTTGAGCTCATTTTTGGGCCTTTTAAGAGTGCCACATCATCAAAGTTGTACAAAAGAAAGCAACCCGGTAGACCCCTCTAAATATTGCTTAGAACCCCATGATATGACCTATCATTGGAAAGTTTTTGAAAAATGGATTCTAAAGAGCCAGAGTCCGAAAAGTTTGGATGACTTCTATGAAAGTTATGCCATTTTTTTTCAATCAGCCAGGTTTTGTTATCGTTACGGTAATCTAAAATCACCTTTTTCTAGATCTACATGAAGGCAATGTTCGATACATGCATGCTATATATCAATAGATAGAATTTGAAGAGTAGATTCTAAATATCCAACCTCCGACAAGTTTGGATCTTATTTGCAAAAAAATTACCGATCCCCACTTTTTGAAAGCTATGCCACATCAACAATTCTTACAAGGCCCATTTTTGAGTCCAAACTTTTCCTAATGGGACCCATAGCATCAATGCACCACTTTTCAAAAGGGTCCATTTGCAAGCACTATTTTCCTTGGACCATGCACCAACCTTCTATATCCATTTACCTAACAGCTGCGACAGCTTTTACATCAATGTTGGACATCCATATGCAGGCTTGGCCAAACATACCCCGCAAGCAAAAATCTTCTTCATGGTTAAGTCTTGGGCAAAATGACCACCACATGCCTCTTCATACAAAACTTTTAGAATTTCTAGAATTTCCTCAGTGTCTGGTACTTTTTTGCACACTTGATCCCTCCCTCTTTGATAGAGAGGGAGCCTTCTAGTAAGAGATAACATGAGCCTCCTCTTCTCACCTTTTGTGAAGTCTTGTGGAAACTTGACTTTCAAAATGTAGCTCACAATGGGAACCAAGGATTCCATCCCTTGGTACCTTGGATGCTTTACCAATGCTACCACCATGATAACATGCACTTCTTTGATAACACATGCAACTACTGTCTGTGCAAGCAAATCAGTATCTTTATTTTGTTTCCTAGGAATATGACACAATTTCACCTCTTCAAATTGATTAAAAAACTTACAGATGGCATGAAATTTTGTCCTTAGCCTTTCATTATCGCATGCCCAAATGCCTAAAACGTACTTCACAATGAGAAGTGCATCCCCCTTTACTATGAGATGTTGTATACCCTGGCCAATGCACATCTTTAAACCATGAAGTAGTGTGTCGTATTCTGCTTCATTGTTGCTAATTGAGCCTGGTAGATTGACCTTCTCTTTCATGACCACCTCTCCCCTTGGGTTGAGGAACACTAGCCCTCCCCCTACTTTTCTTGTGGCTCCTCAAAAAGCTCCATCAAAGAACAAGGTAAAATGCATTAGGGATACTTTTAGGTGGTGGAAATGGTAGGGTCTTTACTTCAGACACCTTAATCTCCTTCTCATGCTATAAGTGAAAGCCCTACCAGTTGTGCATGCACACTAGTGTACCTGATCAATTGCCTGATGCAAAGTTGTTTCTAGTTATGGTAACTCACCAGTCAGGGGACTATTATGAAGACATGCTTCAGTTTTTGATTGAAGGGGTGTTACCTAAAGCAATGACTAAGGATCAAAGAATGAGATTGGCATTAAGAAGAAAACATCATACAGTTATTGCAAAGGTTTTGTACAAAAGAGGAATTGATCAAGTGATCTAGAGATGTGTCCCTGAGTTTGAACAAAGAGCAGTACAAGGAGAAGCTCATGTAGGTAATTCAGGATGACATTTTTTAGGAGATGTTACTGTAAGGAAAATATTTCAAGTCAGACTCTGGTGGCCAATTGTTCTAAAGGATGCTCAAGAATTTAGTAAGAACTGTTTGTTATGTCAGAGAGAGGGCAAGCCATTGAATGTAGATAGGATGCCCTTGCTACCTATATTACCTCTGGAACCATTTTAAAAGTGGGGATTAGATTTTGTTGGTCCCATCAAGCCACGTGCAAGGTTTACACAGAACAAGTACATCTTGGTTGCAACTGATTATTGCACAAAATGGTGGAATTTGTGGCTTTGAGAGATAACACAACAAGGAGTGTGGAAAATTTTTTGTATAAAAATATTATGACCAGGTTTGGATGCCCTATTGAGTTAGTTTCCGATTAGGGAGGACATTTCATTAACAAAGTGATCAGTAAACTGACTAAATTGCATATGAGCTTGCATAAGAAATCAATTGTGTACTATCCTCTGGCAAATGGACAAGCAGAAAGTACCTATAAGATTTTGATCAGGATAATCAGGAAGTTGGTCAATCAGAACAAGACAGATTGGGATGAGAAGTTGGATTCAACACTTTGGGCTTTTAGGACTGCATTTAAAGTGACTACAGGCATGATACCTTTCAAGTTGGTGTATGAATTAGAGGCAATAATTCTTATAGAATTTTTAATGCCAAGTTTAAGGGTTGCAGTTCAATAGAAATTGTCTTCTGAAGAGTCAATAAACTGCAGGAAGGAAGCATTACTGAAACTAGAGGAAGATAGAGTTCAAAGCATGTATATTGCAGAGGTTATTCAACAAAGAAGACATGCTTGGATCAACAGGAACATAAAATTCAAAATTTTATATGCAGGAGATTGGGTGATGGTTTACAATAGCAAGCTAGGACAAAAACCTGGCAAATTGAAACTGAGGTATGTGGGACCATTTCAGATAGCTAGAATTGTGGGGCCTAATACTGTTGTTTTGGCTAATGAGTCAGGGCAGGTAATTTCCAAACCAGTTAACGATTTCCAACTAAAGCCATTTTTTGGAGAAATAAATGAGACTCAAGCAGAGCATAAGTTTAATGATGATCCTAGGATAGTGACAACCTATTCATGTGATGTGGTTGATGAAGTGACCATTAGCAAGTGCGCTACGAGTTTCCCTCCTCTTTGTTTTTCTTATATGCTGGGTTCTCCACTTTGCTACAACATGTCTAGCCTTTGTAACATTTTTGGGGAGCAGGGTGCGAATCACCCTTGGAGGATGAAGAACCTCTTGCCATGCTAAGACCTCTGCGTAAAGCCAAGCATCAATGGGCCATCATACCTAACTCAAGTTCTAAAGATGAACCCGATATGCTGACACCTATCAAAGCTATGCCAATTGCCAAGGAGGAGCCAGCACAAAAGTATACTTTTTTGGATTTCAAGTATGATTTGGTAGCTAATGATGATAATGTGCCATGGTTGAGGAGCATAGGGTTATTGGAGTTTTCAAGATTTCCATGGGTGAGTTGGAGGCAGAATCAGATGCCCATGGTCTACTTGAAATATTTGCAGGAAAATGATGGTCATATTTTTCTCAGGATTACCTGACTGAAGCACTGCTTGCCAAGGTGTTTGATGTGCCTACTACAAAAGATAATGAAGCCAGTAAAGCCACATAGAAGGATATGACAAAAGCTTTTGGGCCATCTTAGGGTGACACACACTACTATCAACTATCAGGCATGAAGAATCAGGTCAGGCAGCAACAAGTCAGATGGCTTCTTAAAAGGGTGTTTTTGTTGGTCAAAGCAGAATACATAAGTAGGGAAAATTATGGAATCCTTTTGGCACGTGAAGGTGGCAGACAAATTGGATGGACCAATATCCTCTTTGACAGAATCAAATTTGAGATTCACACCAAGCAAAGAAGAAGAGACAAAACAACCAAAGTGGGTCCATACTTGGCAGTAGTTTTTCAATATGACAATAATAAAATTATCTTGCAGGGGAATTTAGAGTTCAAAATATTGGCATGTCTAACGAAATTTTTCCAAATGTATCTTTAAATGAGGTGCAAATTGCATTGGGTGTAGTAAAGGAGTATGTTGAACATCAATCAATGGATTTTACCTTATTGAGCAGGGAAAATGAGGGATTTCACAATGAGTTGAAGCAGATCAAAGAGGGTCACTAAAGGAAAATAAGACTCAATCTAAAGTGTAAATATTACAACAGTAGGTCAAGAAGCTAAGTGATAGCCAAGAGCTCATGAAACAAGAATTAGCCTCTTATAAGCAGTTAGCAGTGTACAGAGAAAAGACTTCAAAAGGAATTGCACAGTGGAAAGATGAATGGCAAGGTGTACTACATGGTCCATTGACTGAAATGACAACTTTGAATGCTACACTTGAGAGCAGTAACAGGGTTTTATTAAACACAGTTACAACATGCAGAAGAGTGGAAGAAAAGATCAGACAAATGGCAAAAGAAGAGCTAGATGTAGAAGGCTGGTATTTAGCTTCAGCTGATGTGGACAAAATGAAGACTGAGATAATGGAGTACATGAAAGGAGTGTGGGATCAGATCAAACTCAAAATGTATGATGTGGTTAGTAAACCATAACAAAATTTGCAAAAGAAGAAGCCAAAGAGGAGAATTTGTTTGTGTAGAGACAGTTTGATGAACTGAAGAAGAAGTATGAGGAATTGCAGTTGAACAAGTGGTTACTTAGAGTGATACTGTAATGCTGGAGCAAACTGAAGAAGAAGTATGAGGGATTGCAGAAAAGTCATCAACCTGAACAAGTGGTTACTCAAAATGATACTGTAATGCTGGAGAAAACTGAAACTAAAGTTCAAGGACAGTTAGCTAAAGATGAAGTCACAGATCCAATTGCATTTGCAAATGAAGAAGCAGGTGTTGCAGATGGACAACAACAGTTTAAAGGTCCAATATTGTCTATTGTGGATGAGATACTCAATGAAGAATATGTTGAGGTTGCAATGAAAGAACCTGAAGTTGAATTGGATGCAGGATTTGGTAAAGATAGTAAGGAAACTACCACAAAAGGGGAAAGTTCAAAGCATCCTGAAGATAAAGATTATCTTGATGTTGAAGTTCTTGATCAAGGGATGGGTTCTCACAATGTTTGAGAAACATTGCCCACCAGGAGTGCCAGGTGTTAGTGCTTGATCTATCAGGGCACTTACTTTTTGATTGTAACTAAGGTCTTAGCTTTAATCCTTAGGGGGTTGTTTACACAAGGACTTTAGGTTAGATAGTTTTAAAACATTCGAATTGTCATATGGCATGTAGCAGTTTTTGGATGTAACCAACATGCATTTTTGCAGTTCTTTGTAGTCGTACTGCTATTTTTGCTCTGTAGTTCAATGGTGATGATGAATATACAGTGAATGCAGTACTTTCTTATCTTCATTATGGTGTTTCTTCTTCATCTACTTACAGTTTTGTGATTAAATGTGAAGTCTCCTGCCTCGTTTATCTCTAGACTGCATCATTCTTGTATTGATTACCTGTTAGGGCTATGAGCCCCTAATATTCCTACAATCCACAACGGGTGCTACTAGCATAGCGGAGAAACAATAAAGAATTTGTGATGACATCCATAGGGTTGTTAAGCTGGAGAGGCAGAACAAAGGGATCCACATGCCTTCACCGGGTCTCATGAGATACTTGGATACAGGGAAGGCTAAGCAACCAAATTTATCGCAAATGGAGACTCCCGTGGTAAGCCCTATGGACCCAAGTTTCCAAGTTTAGTTCATCTTTCTCTTGATGACACCACAGCTACCATGCCTACTCCAGTGATGGGCATGACAAAAGACATGCCATGGACCTCAATCATTAGTAAACCACCGCTACATGGTGGCCTAATGCCTACAACGGTACCTACAAGTGTGTATCAATCATATGCATCTATGGACCCTCATGCTCATGTAGCTCCTACTTCTCCCATTGTTTCAACAACTTATGCTCCACAACCACAACTCCAAGCCCTTATTTCAACAAGACCATACCAGCTAGCATTAGCATATCACATCCGACATTTGCTATGCCTAGGGCCACACATATGAACTTTGGGCCACCACATGACACAACATCATACCCAGCTTGGAACCCAAGGGATGCATATACATCAAACCCAATGCCAACCCCCATTCCACATGCAGTCTCAAGAGCATCTATCCCCACTATACCTGCTCACTTGGGTGACTTGTTGGCACCATCTTCTCACACAGAAATTTAGTGGAGACGGGGATGTGAGAAAGCATATCGAAGTATTTGAACAATGAGATGCAATTCCCTAGGAGAACACAATGACCTACATAAGAGTAATGCTTTAAGCCTGAACTTGAGTGGGAAGGCTAGGGATTTGTTATAGAACCCTAAGGGTGGAAGAAAAAATGATTTACCCTACTCTTAGGAGATTGTCCTTGAAAAAGTACATACAAGAGGGAGTACTTTGGGGTGTAGCATCTCAGCTCCAAAAATCCCAACGAGAGGAAGGAGAGTCGGTGAGAGACTTTGTTAGTCGCTTGAAGCATTTTAATTCTTGTTGTAATCCAAATGAGAGCTTAAGTAGTAACCAATTGCCTGATAGATTCATTAGGGGACTATGACATGAGGATATCTACAATGGCCTAGTCATTAGAGGAATCACAACTTGGGAAGCAATCACCACCAATGCGATCCAATTGGAGGATAATTTAATGATTCAAGGAGAAAGAGTGTCTGTTGAGCCTAAGTTTGCTAGCTCGCAAGCATCGGGGCATGAGCCAATGACCATAAAGCCTATTACTAAAGAGCCAAAGATATCTGAGATGACTTTAGCAGATCTCACCAAGGCCACTCAATAAAGTCTTAGAGACAATTGTGCTCTTCAAAACAACCATATGTATCCAAGAAGGGAGCAACAATGGTGCTCATTTTGCTATGGTCCACATAGTACCAGTGAATACCCTACGTTTAGAGTAAAATTTAATGGGAATTGCAATGCATGTGGGAGGTATGGTCATTAAGACAAGGATTTCATAGTATTTAAACGTACGATGGACAATAGACCAACCTTAGCATGGATGGACACACCTAAAGTGCTTGCATCGATGTTGGCCACACCTATTGAACAATTGTCACAATACATGGTCCCTAGGGCCCAAAAAGTTGTTCAAACAACACCATTATCACCTCCTGTGCTAGGACCACAACCCCCACATCCGAGAATCACTTCTATGAATCAAGTGGGTTGTGAGTCATCTACTACTTGTGTGGATTGTGAGGACAAGTTAGACCCTAATATTGCATATGGAATTTATGCACTTGAAGAAAGTCCAGAATACTACATGGAGGACTATTTGGGAGAAGTCAAACATGTGTATCAAGTAGCTACTCTTGCAAAAAGAGGCCAAAATATCAATTTCACTTCCAAGAGACCACCTCTTCAATGCTACAAGTGTGGGGGTCCACATCGTGTAGGTGACTGTCCAATTAGATTACAAAAGAAAGCAACACTTATGCAAACCAATCAAGCAAGCACATCTACAATGCTGATACTCATGTGTAATCAATGTGGCATAGATCATTTGATTGCCCAATGTCTTAATAATCCAAATGCACCAAAGATCACGCCATTAAGTTTAATTGAGGTTACCGAGGAGCCATCACAAAGTACGCATGTGGTACCAGTAAATGTACTCACACAATCGATGCTCCAAAACCAAAATTATATTCTTGAAGAAAGAGACACAACATCAATTGCCCAATCTCAGAAGAAGAAGAAAACAGGAAGGAAGAGATTGCAAAAAGCAACAAAGTCAGATCCCAATTCAAAGACCAACATAGGGGTTGGTGACGACCCCGCATATACGAACGACACTAAAGAGGATTTTGATTCAGGTGAGACCATGGAGACTAAAATGACCACTAGGAAAGAAACAAACAAGGAAGTCATGAGCCACAATGGCCACGACCCAAGAAGAAGATAGGAACTTACCCAAACCCTACAAAGAAAATCGAGCGAGTCAAGAAATTAATGGGTTTGCTAGAAGAGACCCAAAAGGATCTAGAGTCAGCACCTAGGCAGATCCAGATTACCTACAAAAAATCAACCTCACAAAGACCGTAGACCACTAGCCATACCTAGTGTCATTCAAGAAGAAAGTCACTTTAAGTCATTGAGTAGTGGGCGTACTCCCTTCTTGTTGGAGATAATTTTTATAGAGGGATTACTTGACCCTATGGAAGAAATGGAGATCCCATCTTCCCCACGTCAAGGGACTGAAGCCCAAAACATGACGTTAAATATTGCCAAATTGATGGATTTCATGGATTCAAAAGTTAAAACCACCATCACGTCCAAACTATATGGAGACCCCGAGCTATTCTTAGTTGTTCAAGCTTTCCTCAATGGAAAACTGAAAGTCGGGCTACCACAATTTGCACAGATGGATGGAGCTAGGGAGGTGCCAATAGAGGAGGAACACTTAGATCCACAACCCAACCTAGATGAGAACTCTTTTGTTGAAATACATGTTGACAAGTTGGGACAATACTTTGAAGGCGATGAATCCAATGCGTGTTAAACTCAGTTGTCGATCGTTCATGTAGTGGCTGTGTTGAAATAGGTTTTTCCCCTTTCTATCATTTTTTATGATAATGGAAATCATTGGCATTGATAGAGCAATTTGGGCTCCTTCTCAATGGTACTTGTTCACTAAAATTTCAGAAATTTGTAATTTGTGCTCTTGGGCTCAAGTTTCTCTTTACATTACAGAAGGGTGTTGGTATATTTGTTTGCTAAGTTTGTTTAGCCAAAATCTGATGTGTTAGGCCTCGCATGTAGGTGGTTGGGAAGCTTTCTATATGGAAATTCTTTGGGGAAAATTTTACTCTTGAAAAACCAAATATATCCTGCCTTTGAAGCTTTGACAGAATGTACCCTATGGTAGGTTTAAATCAAGATTTTTTAAAGCATTTACTCCCTTACGGGTATAATATAGAAGTTTTGCATGCATTTTGCCAAACCTTATTCTCATGTTGTGCATACTATAGTCATGACTACTCTACAACTTGGTTGAGTTCTCAGTATTTGACTAGGATTGATTAAACTCTAAACTTTGGTCGCTTATAAAGTTTTGTGGTTCCTAAAAACTATTTGGGTGTATTGCTTCTATAGATTGCATTGACTTTTTGGATCAAATCTAAGGTAGATAGGGTCTAAACTTAGGAAAGTGCAATCGTTTACATCTGGCCTTTGGAGTTGTTTTACCACTGGGAGTTCTTTGGACTATTAGGAGTTTTTCTAGATTATGCACAGTGTGAAAGTTTGCTAGTTTTTATCAATAAGGGATACTAGGTACTTTTTTTACAACTTGGGAACTCCTACTTTATGAAATTGGTTATTGAAAAATGATATGGTATAGAGTACTTGAGACTGTTAGTTAAAGTTGTGACTTTGGCTTATAATGATTATTCATTTAAATAAGGCATGATGGGTTTACAAATCATCTTTTTTTCTTGTCTCATACAAACAACCGATTGACTACTGCAATAGTTGAATAATGATCCTACTTGTGACACGTGGAAAATCTTACAATTCTGGAACCCTCAAGTGGTTTGGCAGAAAGGCCTCATGTTGAAAAGAGATGGGTAAAACATTTGGATCAAAAGGGGTGATGGCCTTCTACTCATAACTTAAAAATATATATATAGTTCCCTAAAACAATAGTGGGTTACTGCTAATCTTAATACTCTCACAAACCTAATATGAAGGATCCCACTTGGACTAGGAGGGGTAGTGGGCTTCTTATCACAACTAAAAACTTCTAAAAAGATTGGAGGGGTAATGGCCTTATGTAGCTTCAGAACAGTTCTACTGAGAATGGATACTTGTCTATATTTAACACATTATGTATGGTAGATATAAGTTTAAAAGGTTTTAAGCAAGACATGGAAAATGACTGATAGGGTTTGTTGACACCTGTAAATTGTATTCAAGTCTAACGAGTTATAACTCTCTTATGCCAGACCGTGCAACACCAAAAACACAAGTTCATAAAATCAACTGATATGGCTTGATTATCAGTTTGGTTACTACCTCGTTCTTCAAAGAACCTTCAAGTACATAATTTCTCAATATATTCTATTAATATAGATCTAATGATAGCATTTGAATTTCCTTTCATGAGTGAGTTCTCTCAATATGCCCAAATGACATGTATAATATACCATCTTAGTGCTTTTTCTACTTCCTTCCTTACCTTAAGATCTCCAAATTTTGCATTGTCTTTTACAACATCTTCGTATACGACAATCACCCAAGTTTAATATACTCAATTTGATAAATTAATGCTCATTTTATTTCTTTGAAGTAACTCTTTTTGCAAATATCTTAAGGGGCTACACTCAAAAAAATTTGCAACAAGCGAGAATACTACTAGGCACTCTTTGTAGCAAGATATTTGATCTTGGTAAGCAGGCAGGCCCCCTGCTTAAGCACAGCCCTAGCTCAAGCAAGCTGCCCCCTTGCCTGCTTATACCTTAATTGACTAAAGAGTAAAAATTAAAGACTATGTCTTAAGGCTTTTAACACTTATCTTTGGAGGCTTTAATGAAGACAACCCTAAGATCTTTTTCTCCATTGGTTAATCTTGCTCTTTGATAGACCATTTCTCATTTGGGTCCCTTTACCATTGGCCCTGTGTTGAAATAGATCTATAAGCACATCTATATCTTAACCCTTGTTCCCGTTTATTCTCCCACATTAAGTGATCAGTTTAATATGAAAAAATCATTTGGGTTGGTTAGAAATTAGATTTTATGACAGCGAAAATTCATTTCCAAAGGTGTAAAATTGAATGTATTGAGAAATAGTGGACACTATGTGTCAGTTCATGAAAGGCAATTGCAAAGTGAGATAGTCTTGGAAAGATCACAAAGAGTGAAGTACCTAATTGATATATTGACATATAATAGCTATATGAGGATGAATTATGCTTATATGATGGAAAAAGTTCAGCATATAGAGCCTACTTGCTATGGAAAAGCAATCCAAAGTTACCAATGGAAAGATGCTATGTATGAGGAGATAGAAGTTCTTGAGAAAAATAAGACATGAGATTCGGTATCATCACCTCATGGGAATAAATCTATTAGTTGTAAATGGGTTCATAAGGCCAAATGAAAGGCTGATGGCAAGGTAGAAAGATATATAAAGCAAGGTTAGTTGCAAAGGGATATGCACAAACCCATGACTTGGACTATGATGAAACATTTAGTCTAGTTGCAAAAATGTCTACCGTGAGGAGTGTGGTAGCATTGATAGCAATGAATGGATGGAATTGAAGCAAAAAAATGTGTGTGTTTTTTTTAAGGAGATTTATATGAGGAGGTGTACATGTATCGACTACAAGGGTTTGTGCATCCAAAGTATCGAGTCTATTTATGTAGATTGAGGAAAGTTCTCTATGGTCTAAAACAAGTATCATGAGCATGGTGTGATAAGTTTAGCAATTTGTTAAAGAAATTTGGATTCTTATTGCATAAAAATGGTGGTATTGTCATTGTGGTTATTTATGTAGATGACTTGATCATACGGGAGACAATATGGTTGTCATTATTAAAGATTTTGAACAGAGATTGCATGTGAAGTTTGACATGAAAGACGGTGAGTTACAATATTTTTTTGGCATTGAAGTCATTGACATAAAATATGTTATATGGTTGATTCAAAGCCAATACATCCTTGACATGCTTGAGAAGTTTGATATGAAAACATATAAGCCATTGGATGTACCATTGGATCAAAATCTAAGGCTTGTTAATGTTGGAAACTATTTGGAGAATGCATACATGTTTCAAAAGATTGTTGGTGGGCTGATTTACATGACCATAACAAGATGGCCTCAGTTCATGCATAGATGGATAATCAAGTTGCATATATATATTTACAAAGTCACTAATAAGAGAGAAGTTTGTGTGCTTTAGAGAAGCATTAAGTCTGCATGATATGTAGTCTCGAGAATTTTATGCTTGAGGGGGAGAAATGAAGAATGGAAACTATGTGATAAACTATGGTTGATTCAACACAAGAACCGGTGATGGATTGACAAATATATATACTATGGTGGAGAGATTTCCACTTCACTTCTTATGTGTACTTGGAGATCACTTAAATAAAAAATATAAGTGACATTAGTGACTCGCATACTATGACCAACTAAATATCTACTAACTAGTCTACTACTAAGAGTGTGTTCATATTCTCTACTATCTCAATGAAGAAGAAGAAGTGAGTGCAATCATGGATTGAGATTTTTGGTCTGTGTATGATTACACTATGTGATACACTATGGTTGATTTAACACAAGAAACAATGATATATACTACGTTGGAGAGATTTCTACTTTCACTATTGTGTGTACTTGGAGGTCACTTAAATCATCCATACAAGTGACATAAGTGACTCACACACTATGACTAGCTATATATGTACTAGCTAGTCTTTCTACTAAGAGTGTGTGTATATTCTCTAATATCTCAATGAAGACGAACAAGTGAGTGCAACTATGGACTGAGCTCTTTGAGTGTGTGTATGAGTGCATGGGCTCTCTTATTCTCTACAGTTTGGAAATTTTTCCAAATCTTGTAGATTTAAAACTCTTAACATCTTTAAGAAATACAAAAACATAGGCGATGATGATATTTGGACAATTGTCTAGATCCCAATATAAAATGAGTTTCAAAAAACTATCCAAATCTCAAGACCACCTTCAAAAATCCCCTTTTCCCTAGGGTTTATCCAACTAAATACCAAATTCTATATACGTTAATTCTATCTATGGGTCTTGCACCAGTTATGTGCTTGTTATGTTTCAATGGCTCATCTCAAATCAAATATCCTTTTGTTGTTGCCATCTTTACATACTTAACACATATACAATCCTAGGGGATGAGATTTCTCAACCTCAAACTAAATTCCATCCTTGAACATGAGATTTGGATGGTTTTCCAAATCTCATAGATTTGTCACTCATAGGTTTAGGACTCTTAACATCTCTAAGAAATACAAAGACATAGGGGATAATGAGATTTGGACAACCATCCAGACCTCAAGCATAAATGAGACTTGGACATCCATCCAAATTTTAATCCCAAGCTTCAAAGACCACCTTACCCATGCAGTTACTCCATCCAAATTTTAAACCCAAGCTTCAAAGACCATCTTTCCCATGGGGTTGCTCCAATAACATACAAAATGTTACAATTGCTAATTTTTACCTATATTTCTTACACCAGATATCATCGATTATCATGTTTTCATGGCTTATCTTGTCAAATACCCTTGATGACCAGTGTTGACATCTTATTACCTCCCTAGCACATATATCCTAGGGATGATATTTGGATAATCTATCAAATCTCAACCCTAAACTAGATGCCATGATTAAATACAAGATTTGGAATGTTGCCAAAATCTCATAGACTTGTCACTCATAGATTTAAGACTCTTAATATCTCTAAGAAATACAAAAACATAGGGAACAATGAGATTTGTACAACCATTTAGATTGTAACCAAAAACAAGAATTGGACAACCGTCCAAATCTCAAACCCATGCTTTAAGATCACCTTTCTCGTTGGGTTTCTCCAATCAGATACCAAATGCTACAATTGTTAATTTTTACTTATGAGTCGTGCAGTAGTTATGATTGATTGCCATGTTTCCATGTCTTATCTCAAGTCAAATAAACTTGATCACTGATAGTGACATCTTAACAACCTTAATACATACAATCTTAGGGGATGCAATCAAACCATATCCCGTGCTTAAACATGAGATTTGGACAATTGTCCAAAACTCATAGACATGTCACTCATAGATTTATGACTTTTAATATCTCTAAGAAATAAAACATGTAGAGGGTAATGCCAAGATTTGGGCAACCGTTTAGATTTCAACCACAAACAATATTTAGATAAGCATCCAAATCTCAAACCTAAGCTTCAAACCACCTTTCCTATGGGATTAGTCCAATCAGGTATACAAAATTCTACATTTGTTAAGTTTACCTATGGGTCTTGTGCCAATTATGGTTGATTGTCATGTTTCCATGGCTTATCCCAAATCAAATATCCTTGATCACTGTTGTTGTTTACATCTTTATAACCCCAACACATATACAATACTAGGGGATAAAATTTAGAGAAGCATCCAAATCTCAACCCCAAACCAGATCCCTTTCTTAAACATTAAAGTTTTAAATCTTATATACTTGTCACCCATAAATTTTGGAATTATAACATCTTTAAAAAATATAGGAACATAGGGATGATGAGGTTTGAACAATTGTTTAGATCTCAACCACAATCTAGATTTGTACAACCAAATCTCAAATCCAAGCTTCAAAAAATACCATGGGGTTGCTCCAATCAAAGTATCAAATTTGACATTTGGCAATTTTACTTATGGGTCGTACACAAGTTATGGTCAATTGTCATGTTTCTACGGCTTATTTCAAACCAAAAACCCTTGATCATTGTTGTTGACATCTACATCCATAGCACATGTACAATTCTAGGGGATAAGGTTTGGAAAATTGTCCAAATATCAACCCGAGATTAGATCCATGGTTGAACATTAACTTTTAACAATTTTTTGAATCTCATACACTTGTCACTCAAATATTTAGGAAAACGGTCCAAATCTCAAGCCCAAACAAGTATTATATATGCCTGAAAAAAATTAGTCAACAATTTTATTTAATGATCAAAATTGCAAATTTAACTATTTTTATGAATTTATCTTGCATAGTTGATATCACAACAAGTGAGATAAAGAAAAGAGAATCCAATGAGGAAGTGTTAGATTGTGCTTTGGAAGCACTTAAGTGGGAGTACTTAGATTTTTGCAATGTAAACTACACAAAGTTGTCAAAGCTACATTTGTTTGCATTCATGGATGATACTGAGGACTACAAAAATGGAAGGTTTCCATCTTTTTGGAAGCAATAAAATAAACCCTGAAGCTTAACTGAGAGCAACATACCATCAAATTGGTAAACCACTATCTCAGAAGTAGCCAAAATTGGTATTTTTGGAATCTTAAGCATAACAAACCTATAACTAGGAATTTTCAGAACTGAATTCATGTGAAAATCAATTTTGATATGGCCTCTAGAAGTATTCACAGCTACTTTAATTTGATAAAGTAATTGAATGGTTTTAGTAATCATTGAAGCAAGAGAATTTTTAGAAGAATTTTTATAACCTCCCATATATTTACTGTTTAAGTAAAAAATAAGCTTGAAAAATAGCAGAATTGAATTTTAAAATGGACAAGTGTTGGAAGAGAGTATACTGGACTTGCCAAAATCAATTTTAGCAGAAGGTGGTGCTAGGGGGAGGTGGAGGGCTGCTTGTAATGTACCCAACATTTATCCATATAAATCATTTCAGATATTTTGCAAAGTAATTGAGATTCTCAATTTTGTGAGTCATCATGAGTTTATCAAAGCAATCGAATTGAAAATTGGGTTCAAAATCCATTTATTTATGATCTTTCTTTATGTGGAACAATAGGTTTATGTGCGAACCTAATCTATGTGTGAAGAAAAAGCTTAGAGATCGTATTTTTAGGAAAGAAAGAGAGGTGAGTCAAAATTAGGATACTTCTTTTTTTCTCTTTCAAAATAGAATAGGAGCTTGTAAGTATAGAGCTTTTTAAAAATTGCGCATAGGATTTGCGAACGCGCAAAATATATATATTTGTATCTATATATATATATATATATATATATATATATATATATAGATACAGATATATATATATATATATACATATATATATATATATATGTATATATATATATATATATATATATATATATACATATATATATATACATATATATATATATATATATATATATATATATATATATATATATATATATATATATAGAGCCGCGACGGTGCGCAGGCTTTTCCTTCTCCTATTCTTGAAACCTCTCAGTATTCTTAGCACCCCCCTATAGCCTATATAAAGGACCCTTCTCCTCTCACTTTGAACATACACATCTACCGAAGCGGAAGCTCTCTCGCAACGACGCGCCGGAGGAAACCTCTCTCCCTTAACCTCTCACCCTCAAGCAATCTCCATCTCCAATCGTCGACGTGCCGTCTCCCTATTTGTGGACACACTCTCTCTCTCTCTCTCTCTCTCTCTCTCTCTCTCTCTCTCCCTCCCTCCAACAACGCGCTTTTCTTTTCTCCATTCCGAAGCGTGTAACACGAAGTTCTAAGGACGCCCATGCCGTTGCACCACCAAGGAAGGTGGGAAGAAAGGTGTCAACTCCGAACATATCTCATGCGGAAGCATCAACCAAAGAAGAAGTCGAAGCCATCCAATCTCCAGCACAGGAGTTAGACGCACGTGCCCTAAATCCGGTAAGACAAATTTATAATTCTGCATTGCTATTCATGTTTGACTTGGGAAGCTAAGCGTAGGGAACCCCTTAAACTATCCGAGAAACGTGATCTAGTATCACAAGAAACAAGCATTTGTTTTCATAGATTAGTGAAATGACTATTTGATAAATTGTCACTGTTTGTTGAATTGTTATGACTTAATAAACTGTTAATGTTTGATAAATGGTTACTGATTGATATGAAGAATTGGTTGATCATGTTTGATGAATCATTTAATGAAAAGAATTGTTGAAAGAATATATTTTGTTCTCGCGGGTAGCGAGATGATTCCGCGGTAAGTGGAGATTAAGCTAAGGTTATCGGCTCTCTTTTATCCCTTGCGGGTAGCGGGATGCCTCGCAGGTAGCAAGATGCCTCACGGGTAGCGGGATGCCTCGCGGTTAGCGAGATGGGAAGGTTGCGCAATTCACGGTTAGCGAATAAATCCTTTGCAAAGGCTCTGTTGGTTAGACAAAGGAAGTCCGCGGGTAGCTGCAAACTCATGAGCATTTGGAAAAGTTGTTGAAATATAGGGTTGTTTTCATTAGGCCTTGTTTGAATTGTTTTGGAATTGTTCGAAGGACTGTATAAAAGAACCTGTATTTGGAATTAATTAAGGAACATCGTTTGTATATGAAAACAGTGTGGTAAAAAGTGTGCGTGTGGGGTGGAAAGTGGGGACTAGCTCAGATTGCGAGTCAAGGATGGGTGGTCTCGATTAGTCGAGAAACTCTCCACTCCCTCTTATTAAGAGAAGTGAAATTAAAGACTCATTGTGCTAAGGGTTGAGATGGCTCAGATCTACGTGACACAAGATTACTATCTAGTTACACTAAGTCTCATATCGTATTTATGGTTTATAGATAACGGCCGTGCCTCTTAAACGTGGGGAAAAAGACGTTGTTTATGGATTCTAAATATGTTAATGGGATTTCATCTTTATGTTAGGAAAAAACTTCATTAGAATCCTAGATTTATCGACCTGGCTTGTGGCGTTGATGGGGGCTTTTCACAAGCCAAGCTCCCATACCCCTCTTCTCTCGTTCCCACCCCATGAAAACCCCCTCTTAGGGAGGGAGTGATAAAAGGCATTGGAAAAAGTAAGAAAAAAATAAAGTATGATTATGTCAATATATAAGAAAGGTAAAATAGGCCACCTCATGCCTGCGGGGTAGCCCATCCTCACCTTGCCTCCTTTTTCTTCACTGTTGCCCCGCCGGGTGTCCCTTTTCCTCTCCTCCACTCAAAAGGTCAACCCCCTCTCTCTTCCCCTTGTCCTTTCTCCTTTCTCTCTCCCCTCAAGCTACCCCACCTCTCACCAATAATGCATTATAACTCACCAATAATGCACCCTAACTCACATGCAAGTTACCCTATCTTCCAAAATAGTATACCCCACCCCCTCTTTCTCTCTCCTATCATATCCCATGACCCAAATACCCCCCCCTCTCTCTAAAGGGCGCCATGTCTCTTGTCTTGTAGCTAAATAACCTCCTCCACACTCACACACACTCAGTTTCACTAAAAAAGGTGCCCACAGACCCATCCCCACCCGGTGGTTACCTGATTTTTCTTGTGTTCACACACATCTGCACACAGATTCACCTCTGAACACACTCCCCTCCCTCCCCTCTTGTAATTACTTTATTCTCCATGTCACCTCTCACTTTTTTTCATCCACCCATCTCTCTCTCTTAGTCTCTCTCTCATGAGACTGCTGTTCTGGCACATATACACACAGCCAGACAAGTGGGGCCCACAGTCACATGGCCTATGTAGATAATGATTTCTTCATTTCTAAATTCTAGAATTTCTCCCCCCTCCTCCCCTATATAAAGAGGGGTCACCATCACACTAAATACACACACCATCACCAAAAAGTACACTATGCACTGTGTGTGCCTAGTGCACACACACACACCCACACCATCACCATCACCGCAATCACCATGCTTGTCTTGAGCATGACCTCTACACCCTTGGCTATGGAAGATGAAGGGCAACTAAATGAAGGATGATGGCCATAACCCTCGTGCGAGTCTTCTCCATCAACTCCCACCTATCCGCCATGTGCTCTATCACTCTCTCCCTTCTCATTCGCCTACCCTATGCTCCCCATTTCATCGCCTTATTCTCTAAATAAAGCTTGAGGTTTTGTGAGTATGTTTTCTTGCAATGTTTTGCCCATGTGAGGTGTGCGGAATTGTCACCTAATATTGTGTTTGGAGTAAGCTTGTGTATGTGTGAAGGGTGTGCGGATTCGCCATCCTTTTGTGGTGCCTAAGTACTAAGCCGCTATACCCCCTCCCTCACTCTCTCTCTCTCTCTCTCTCTCTCTCTCTCTCTCTCTCTCTCTCACTCACTCACTCACTTGATCTCATTCCCTTTCCCTCTTCATCATTACTCCCAAGCATCCATCTCTCTTGGATGAAAAATTTGTTATGGTGGTGTGTTGTTTGCGTCCTAGCCGCTGAAGCTAGGTGGTGCCCCTGTTTGCTTTACCATGATAGGCTCGAGGCGCTCCATTCAGTCCCCGGTGTTTTAGAGGCCGTCAGGGGTTCGGGGTTCACTTTGCTCCCGTCATTTGGTGCCCCCACCGAGGATCGTTTAATGAAACCCTTCAGTTTACAAGACTGAAACCCCTAAACTATTGTGAATGGATGAATGGCTAGTAGGATTTGCTAATTGGACGACAGAAGAAGAAGAGCTCCAAGCACAACTAGACGAACTCCGCATCTCCATCGAAGCTCAAGTGCCAGGCGTAACGGTAATCGATTTACAGTGGGAGAGTCAACCAACACGCCAAACCGAGTGGATATACATAGGCCAAGTGCCAAGAAGAAGAAGGAGAAGGTCGAAACCATGTCCGCAACCTACAACCAACCCACAACAAAAAACTGGAAGGAGCTCTACACAATAGAGAATCAACACTATTCTACTTTGAGAATCGGGTAACTCAAGTCACCGAGGTAATTATCACAGTCAGTTTTCAAGTCGCACCTGATGCTGCAGCACAGATAACGGAATCATTGGCTCACACTCTCACTAGAGAAACTAGGGATCTACTGAGTTTGTTTCAGGAAAGAACACCACCCTCTCCCACAAGCTTGGACAGTGACTAAGCACCTCTAAGCTTCACATGAATCAGTACAACCTACCTCAAGACAGATCACACATACCAACACGTCTACGCTCAATCAAGGTAATACTGGATTTGAAGGCTCACTACCAGCACGTCATTGACACCATGCTGGGTGGGGAGTGATTTTTTGAGGTTCTGGCATCAGATCAACCATTTGTCCTACCTTTGGTACAAGGCAATGTACCGTTTGAAGTTTTAATCTATGTCCTAGTATAAGAGGGTATACACGCCTCCTTGTAAAGAAGAAAAAAACTTTTGCAAGTTAAGTAGTGTGTCTTTCTATCTCTCTCTCAGTAATCATGGCAAGTGTAGCATTTCCAACATTTAAAGGAAAGAAGGCGGAGGATTTGGTAACAGACTTCCTAGATGACTTTGAAGTAGCATGTGCAGTGAGCAACAAAGATACGGATGAATCCCGGGTTAGAATCTTTAAGCATCTCATGAAGCTAGAAGCTAGATCATGGTACAATGCACTTCCACAAGCAACCAAGGATGACTGGGAACCCTTAAAAACCGCTTTTAAGAGGCGCTTTGGGGGAGGTACCACTTCAGAAAAGTTGTGGGACAAGTTGAGAGACTTGAAGCAGGAGGGTCTTTTAGAATATGCCACCTATGAGTCCAAATTTGTGGATTTGTGGGAACGGTGGGTTGAGTCACTGGCAAGGGGGGAAGCTGCACCCGATTTCCTAAAAAAAGATAGGTTCACGCATGGCTTATGGCCGCTTCTCAAGGAGAAGGTGAAAGGTAGATTCCCGGCTACATACGAGTTAGCCGTTGAGATTGCTCGCCTTAAGGACAAGAAGCTGCGAATGAAATCCAAAGAAACCGAGTCAACAGAAACAACAACATCACGTCGACCAACAACTACGACAACCACCATACCACCACCACCGGCTCTTGGGGTAAGAGATGACCAACAAGATATGTTGGCCCATATTACTGACCAACTGCAGAATTTGTCTGTCCACTTAATACAGCAAGGGAGGAGTCAAGAAAGAGATCAAGACCCTGGAAGAGCACGATGAAAAAACAGGGAGAATCATTGCTACAACTGCGGAGAAGATGGTCACGCTATGTACTACTGTCCCAAACCACGACAAAACTATAATAGAGGAGGTAGGAGGAACCAATTGTCACCCCCTAGAGAAAAAACACCCCCACCCCGAGCACCACCCCCACCAACACAAATTCTACATCCACCCCAGACACCACTACAAGCATCCATCCCACCTCTTCCACCAGCCCCACCACCTGATCACCCTGTAAACATCATAAGGCTAGAAGAGAAAGGAAAAGCCGTAGTAGTGGATCCACCCAGAGCAAAGGAGAGGGACAAGGGTAAGGAGAAGGTACCTTTTTTAGAACCACTTGAGGCCATAACTGTGAAAAGAGCTAGGAGGGAGAAGGCTACACAATCAGATGATGAGAGAAGCATGAGAGGAGAAACTAGCAAGAGGCCATCCAGGCCACAACGGAAATTGGGCATCACCGACTTCCAGCTAGGGGAAAGTTCTAAGCCCTATGATCTAACATTGGATGTGGCAGAGCAAGGACCGAAGATTACATGGCCACAGCTGCTACATCTTGCACCAAAAGTAAGGCAACAATGGTCTAAAATGGTAAGTACAAGACGCTCCAAAACAAAGGTAGCCGGAGCAATTTCAGGATGCAACATGGATGACATCCTTCCAATTGTCAACGTAAACATAAAAGGAAAGAGGGTTGGAAACACCTACATTGATGGAGGTGCACAAATCTGTGTAATGAGCGAAGCTATTGTTGGGGTATAAAGCCCAATGTGGTCGCCCAGGTAAGTGGGCGGGCCGCCAGGTATGTACACATATTCTTTTGTTAAAACCTAATAAGAACTCACTATGCTCGACACATTACAGTAGAGCGAGTTCACCATATCGTCGTGCTCTTCTTCTCGCACTCTCTCTCGCGTCGCACTTCCGCTCGTACTCCTTCAACTGGTATCAGAGCTCAGATCGAGGCTTGGGGCAGCACTGCAGGAGGCTAGAGTCACCAGCTCAGATTGGAGTGAAATTCGACAGGCGAAGACACGGCCCCAAATCCTGTGGGTAAGCCCAAAGGGCTTGGTGTGCTCAGAATTTCATTCTGAGGTCATCTCGGCCACCGTTCGGCTTTGACAAAGGTCTGTGCATGCCTTTTTCGACTACGTGGTCTCGACGGGTGCAGATCCGACTCTGCAAATTTGGGGTTTTCGGCCTACGACTGCAGGTGCTGAGGATATCGACACTCCCAGAGTGTTGATTTGTGGTTGTCTACACATCGAAGGACGGCTCACAGTTCTTGGAGGCGTGTCACATACGACACGGGCGTATCTATACACAGGCTGTAGGCGACATCCACTAGTTCATCAGGTAGCTTGTGTTTGCTGCTTGATACTCCAGATTTCATCCTGACATTGCAGGTACTTCCACATGGGATGTATTGTCAGAGATGATGTATGTCTGTTGAGGGTTTGCTGGCTGTGAGTCACGCAGCAAACAACCGCCGCAGCGGTTACAACATATAGTGGGAAATTTGTGGATGTATGACTTTGTGGGAAGTCTATGTACTGTCAGATTTACTGCAGCCTTTGTTGAGGGTCGAGTGAGGTTTTATTGAGCTGGGGGATTCTCGAATGTTGAGATCCTTTCGGTGATACAGGTCTTGGAGCGATCCCTCGAGCACCCTTTGATAGGCAGCTAGGATGTATTGACTGTGAGTTAGACAGTTGGGATTGCATCTTTGCTTTACTGCCGTTGAGGCATTGTTGCAGTCTATGCTTACAGGACAGTGACAGGACAGTCAGAGACAGTACAGGTGCAGGACAGGTTTACCCGCAGCTTACAGTGTCAGAGAGACAGTGGTTTTTTGAGCTGTTTTTTGGTCTGTTTTTAGTACACCAGAGCCATTTTACAAAGGAGACTCTGCCAAAATTTCAGCAGAATCTGAAGCTTTCTTGGTTCATTTGACAGGTTGATATTGGTTTAGAGGTCAGTTTACAGGGGAAACTCTGCCGAATTTTTTCCAGGAAAGTAAACTACTGTGAAGCGTAGCTATGGCTGGATCACAGGACACTGCTCTTTACAATATCAAGAAGCTGGATGGAACCAATTTCCCATTGTGGAAGAAGCAGATTTGGCACGTGTTGGTACAAAAGAAGCAGATAAAACCTATAAAGCTCAACGGAATAAAACTAGAAGATATGGACGAAGATGAATGGAGCGAAATGGATGAATTGGCACTTTCTACCATTATGCTGACTTTGGTAGAAAGCGTTTACTTCAATGTAGCAGACGAGATGTCGGCTTATCAAGCATGGTTAAAGCTGAGTGATCTTTATGAGAAGCAGAGTGCAGCTTCACAGGTATACTGGCTTAAGAAGCTTGTTGACTTGACGATGAAAGAAGGGACACCTATGTCCAATCATCTGAATGAATTCAACACAATCTATAGTCAGTTGTCAGCTCAAGGTGTCAAGTTTGATGAACCTGCTAGAGCTATGTTCATGTTGATCACATTGCCGAAAAGTTGGGACACTTTTCGCACAACTTTGAGTAATTCTGCACCTCCAGATGGCTTGAACATAGCAGGTGTAGAAGGAAGTCTGCTTACTGAAGAAACCAATAGAAAGACAATGGACAAAGGAAAAGGAACAGCCTTAGTTGTCAGGGGAAGGACCAAAGAAAAGTACAAAGGTGGAAAGAGGAATCAGTCTCGTAGCAAGTCCCGCAGTGCTAAAGGCAAGAGTGACATAGAATGCTACCATTGTGGCAAGAAGGGTCACATGAAAAGAGACTGCAGAGAATGGAAAGCAGAAAAAGGAAAAGAGAAAGCTGAAGACCATGGTGAGAAGAACAAGTCCTCAGTGAAGATTCAAGAAATAAATGTGACAAACACTGTTGCAGAGGATGACAGTCTAGTGTCAGGAGACATCTACTTCTTGAAGAATGCAATGGACTCAGCTCTTCTTACAACATCTGATGGAAATGCACTGAGTGATTGGATTATAGACTCAGGGGCATCACTTCATGTGTCTCCAAACAAGGAGTGGTTTACCTCTTATGTGACCACTAAAGATCATGTTCGGCTAGGCAATGGGCAGACATGTGAGATCTTAGGTGTTGGAGATGTTCAATTGAAGTTTCAGAATGGCTCTTCTTTCACGCTGAAGAATGTGAGACATGTTCCCGCAATTACAAAGAGCTTGATCAACACAGGTTTACTTGATGATGCTGGCTACGTCACCACTTTTGGACAGAACATGTGGAAGATATCCAAGGGTTCTATGACAGTAGCACATGGAGTAAAGTCTGGAGGACTTTACATGATTTATGTATCAAATGTCTCTAAAAATGTAATCAATGTAGCCGAGCAGCCGAACGTTTCTTTATGGCATAGCCGGTTAGGACATATGTCCAAGAAGGGAATGGAAATCTTGTCTCGTTCTGGTTATTTGCCTGGCTTTTCATTTAATGATTTTGAATTCTGTGAACATTGTCTGTATGGTAAGCAAACACAGCAGCCACATAAGCATAGAAGCAGTAGAAGAGATACACAGTTGGCACTTGTTCATAGTGATTTGTGTGGACCTATGCCTAACCTATCTCTAGGGGGAGCTTCTTACTTTATGACATTTATAGATGATTACTCGAGGAAAGTATGGGTTTACTTTCTCAAGCACAAGGATGAAGCGTTTAGTGTTTTCAAAACGTTTGTGACACTTGTGGAGAATCAGAGTGGCAAGAAGCTTAAATGCTTACGCACTGACAATGGTGGAGAGTATGTTTCAAAGGCCTTTCAGGACTTTTGTGAGTCAAAAGGTATAAAACGTGAACTTACTGCTCCTTACAATCCTCCTCAAAATGGTGTTGCTGAGAGGATGAATAGGACCATACAAGAGAAGGTCAGAAGTATGTTGTCTAATGCACAGCTGCCAAATGGGTTTTGGGCTAAAGCTATATCAACAGCTGTTCATCTTGTAAATAGATCTCCTAGCAAGGTTTTATAGAAGGATTCAGTGCCAGAGATGGTATGGTTAGGCAAAATGCCCTTATACAAGCATCTCAGAGTCTTTGGCTGTGAGGCATATACTCACGTTCCAAAGGAATTTAGGAACAAACTTGAGCCAAAGAGTAGAAAGTGCATCTTTCTAGGCTATGGTAATTCTGGTGAGATGGGGTACAGACTTTGGGATCCCGAATCCAGAAAGGTTGTCCGCAGCAATGATGTTCACTTTAATGAATCCAAATATCATTCTAAACCAGAGAGGGTTGAGGAGATTAGAAGAGTTGTCTTCCAAGAAGATGGATCTGCACGTGCAAGACAAAATGTCAGGGCTCAAGAGGAGCAAGGACAGGATAGAGTGGAACCACAGGTTGTGGCCGAGCCTGAGCCACCTATTGTGCGTAGATCTGGACGTGTCATGCGACCTCCTGATAGGTTTGTTCCATCTATGAACTATGTCATGTTGACTGATTGCAATGAGCCTTCATGTTACAAGGAAGCAGTGAAAATGAAGGACTCCGGGAATTGGCAATTGGCCATGCGATCAGAGATGAAAGCTCTGCATATAACAAGACATGGAAGCTAGTTAAATTACCAAAGGGCAAAAAGGCTCTACCTTGTAAATGGGTTTACAGGTATAAGATCACCGCTCATGATAGTCAGCCAAAGTACAAAGCAAGGCTTGTTGCCAAGGGCTTTAAGCAAGAACAAGGCATTGACTTTGATGAAGTCTTCTCTCCGGTGGTCAAGATGACTACATTGAGATGCTTTCTTGCATTGGTTGCCATATTAGATTTGGTGTTGCACCAAATGGATGTCAAGACAGCGTTCTGGCATGGTGATTTAGATGTGGAAATTTACATGCAGTAGCCAGAAGGGTTTGTTGAGAAAGGCAAGGAAGATTGGGTATGCCAGTTGTTAAAGAGTCTTTATGGGTTAAAACAATCACCAAGGGCATGGTACCATAAATTCCACAAGTTTATGCTTTCTCAGGGCTACAAACGTAGTGAGTTCGATCACTGTCTATATACAAAGAAGGCTAAGGATGGTAGTTGGCTTATCCTTATTTTGTATGTGGATGACATGTTGATTGCTGGCAAGCACTTGGAAGAAATTTCAGCTTTGAAGTCAAAGATGGCAAAATCGTTTGACATGAAAGACATGGGTGAGGCAAGTCATATACTTGGTATGCGCATTGAGAGAGATAGATCAAAGAAGTTGATCTGGTTATCTCAAATAGAGTATATTGACAAGGTTTTGCAACGTTTCAATATGGAGAAGGGAAAGGCACTGAGTGTTCCATTGCCACCATATGTGAAACTTAGCAAACAAGATTGTCCTGTGTCTGAGGAAGAACAGGCTGAAATGGATAAGATTCCATATGCGTCTGCAGTGGGTAGTTTGATGTATGCAATGATTGCTACTCGCCCAGACATTGCATTTGCAGTGGGAGTAGTAAGTCGATACATGTCAAACCCAGGCAAGAAACATTGGGAGGCAGTGAAAGGAATATTGAGATACCTGAAAGCTACAAAGAGTATGCGTATATGCTATGGGAGTCAGGAGCTAAGTGTAAAGGGTTTTACAGACTCAGATTATGCAGGTGACTTAGACAACCGAAGGTCTACGTCAGGGTATGTCTTTACATTGGCTCGTGGAGCAGTATCATGGCGTTCTAGATTACAAGATTGTGTTACTCAGTCTACTACAGAGGCTGAATATGTTGCAGCATCAGAGGCATGCAAAGAATCAATTTGGCTTAATCGACTAGTAACAGATTTGGGAATCAAAGAAGATATGCCTGTGTTATATTGTGATAGTCAAAGTGCTATACAATTGGCTCGCAATCCAGTTTATCACTCAAAGACAAAGCATGTGGATGTGAAGTATCATTTCATCAGGGAAATGCTCGAGGATAAGCAACTTCAGCTTGTCAAAGTTCACACCACAGAAAATCCTACTGATCTACTTACAAAAGGACTTCCCTCACAGAGCTTTGCGCATTTTTGCAAGCAGTTAGGTGTAGGGTAGTACATCACTTCTCTACATCTCTTGTATATTAGCTTGTATAGTAGCTTCTCTCACACTTAAAGTACCACATTGGACTTTAAGTGGGAGGTTGTTGGGGTATAAAGCCCAATGTGGTCGCCCAAGTAAGTGGACGGGCCGCCAGGTATGTACACATATTTTTTTGTAAAAACCTAATAAGAACTCACTATGCTCTACACATTACAGTAGAGCGAGTTCACCATATCATCGTGCTCTTCTTCTCGCACTCTCTCTCGCGTCACACTTCCGCTCGTACTCCTTCACATTCCTTGTTGATTTCTTGCAAATTTTATTCCTTCAATTACGTCCTCCCCTAAACCCTTTGCTTGCATCGTTCTAGCATGGAAGAAGTGCTTTTCAACAATAACTCCTTGATGACCCCCTAAGCTCTATAATCGGACCCATTAGCCTCGCTAATTAAACTCCCTAATTTTTTTCATAAATAAGTGCACACACACACCTACTACATGATAGAACTTAAGTATTTATTCTTGTATCCATTGTCCAAACAAAAGGCTTGGCCCACTTGGCTAGGCCATCGAATATTGGGCGCTCACGATGACTCTGGTCGTGAGTTCAAAGGGCTATTTTTACCGTAACAAATGTGGAAAAACCTGAACTCGCTGCTCAGTTGAAGTATAGAAGACCCTTTGAGTTCGCAAGAGGGGGCTCCCACATTGAAAACATGCTAAACGTATTGATCACACGGGCATCCCCGCATGCGTCCATTCCTGCTCACCTGCTTGCCTTTGTACATGGGCCATTCCGACACGTGGCCCTGATGCATTGGAACCTATTGTGGGGGGAGATTTCCTATGACACTACATAGCTTCAAGCCATTGGCCCTAAGGGGTGCATTCCCATGGCGAAAATCCCTTAGGTTTACCAAGAGTGTATTTCAACACTCCACAAGCAAGACCAATTTCCTGCGAGAAGGTCAAAAGCCTCCGCACTCCAAGGCAACTATCAAACCTTCAATGGCTTCTTCCTAGCATCAAGATAGCCACCAAGATTTTCAAAGAAGGAATTTTTCAAAGCTTCAAATATCTCAAACTTCAAGCATCAAGCATTTAGTGAAGCTTCACAGCAAAGGAGACATTTTCCCCTCTCTACAAGCTTTGTAATCTAAAGTTATATTTTGCATCTGAGCACAATAAAGCAATGTATGCCACAACTACGATAGTGTGTATCATTGACAAGGGGATAGGCTCAAGCATGTAAGGGTGAGTATGATTTCCTCCTTTCATTAACTGATACAAGTCTCACTCCATCTGGGCCAAGTAAGCTTGTTCTTCCGTCGCACAAGGCGTCACGAAGCAATCCGAGACTATCTGTAAGTGATGACTCCTAAAAGAAGATCTCTCTGGAGATGGGCTCTCATCTCTCTGCACTCTTCATCATACCAACTATTATGGGGCATGCTCCCAGATTGTCACCTCTAGCCCGACTGAGTGTGCGGGTATGCCTCTGACGCTGCACCATGCAGTGTCTCAGTCAGTAAAGTGGTGCACTCCTCCACTGAGAGGCCAGGACTAGTTGTGAATATACAGCTATAGATCTCCTCTGTATAAGCTGAGCCAGTCTCTGGTGTAAATGTATAATGGGTATGTGACCTGCCTCTTGATGTCTGGGATGTACTATACTGAAATGAGACATCGTTATATACAGTTCCTGGACAGAACCCCCTTCGAGATCCTATAGAGCCATGCCCACCTACCAAAACCTTGTTTACCACTGAGATGGTAAAGAGAGCCATTAACAAGATGAGGACTAGCAGGGCATATGATCATGATGGTCTAGTAGTAGAGCACTTCATACATGCTAGAGATATGTTGGTAGAGGTTCTTGCAGTGTTGTTCAATCGTTCCATGTGTGAGGGGTTACCTGAGACTTGGAGGTTGTCTACTATTGTGCCTATATTCAAGGCAGGTGATCCTACAAATCCTAGGAATTACCGCACTATTATGGTTGGACACACATTGACATGGTTGTATGCATCCATTCTTGAGCATTAGTTGAGCAATTGGGCAAAAGATGAGGGTGTACGAGCAAACGGTGCAGGCCGGTTTTAGAAGGGGTTTCTCCACTCTTGATCATATTCTGAAACTCAGAGCCATCATTGTGGGAGACGGATTTATTGTAGCTTTATGGATTTCCGCAAAGCATTTGACATGGTACCGAGAGCTCGATTGATGCGCAAACTATAGGAGATGGGGGTGTCCATAGTGTTGATTTGGGGGATTATGGCTCTATATAGATCAGTGATGGTACATGTACGCACCCCGGAGGGCATATCTGATTTAGTTCAGTCCACCATTGGGGTCAAACAAAGGTTGCCCATTGTCTCCTACTCTCTTTGGTATGTATGTTGATGAGGTGTCTGATTACATTGACAGAGAGGGTGATAGAGGTGCCCAGCTGGTAGGGACGTGGATCCCATTGTTGTTATATGCTGATGATATTGTGTTGATCTTTGACTCACCATAGGGTATGCAGCGACAGTTGGATGCATTCCACAGTTTTGCAGAGAATAGTGGATTGTCTGTAAACCAAGGTTATGGTGTTCAACACCACACCACAGTGGATCAAGAGATCAACACAACTTTCACATATAGTCAGGAGATTGTATACAAATGCATACACTTACCTTGGGGTTGTCTTCACTGGGCCGAGGTTTTCTTTGGGGAGAGCAGCAGAGACTAGACTGACTAGAGCTTATGCGGCCTTGGGAGGCTTGGAGAGGATGTGTTCTCAGGTTCAGTTCCAGTAACCTCGGACAAAGTTATGGCTCTTTGATACCTTAGTAGCCTCAATTATATTGTATGGGGTGCAGATATGGGGACCTTCTGTAGGCCAAGATGGTTGGAGACATATAGAGAGGCCCTTGGTATCTATGATCTCTTGCCTTATCAGAGCCAAGGCCACCGTACCCCACGCTATCATTTGAGAATAGCTAGCTGCCCCTCCTATGGAGATTGAGGTGCTTACCAGATCAGTCTCCTTTGTGCACAGCTTGTGGAATACTACTAGAGACAGGTATGCTAGACTGACCCTTGAGTTTTCCAGACAATTAGCTCTTCAAGGGGACACTTCATGCTCGTATGGACATATGACATCATGGTTTCAGATGCAAGGCTTCACCATGGACAGTCTATCCCCTTTCTAGTACTCTCTTCAGACACCCTCGATGTCTCTTACATAGGTGAAGATTACTAGACTCATTTGTCAGGACCTGATCTAGTTGGATACCGGGAGGACATGGATAGATCCGCCACAAGAGTTGGACACAAAGATGGCTTTCTATAGAGAGCATCTTCTCCACCTCACAAGAGATGGGTTTGTGATTGGACCCAGCTACATGGATACACATGTATCATGGTTTGTAGTGTGCCATTGGTCAGATACGCACATCCTCACATCAGCTAGAGATTGAGACTGATAGATTTAGAGAGATGGGTTTGTGATTGGACCCAGCTACATGGATACACATGTATCATGGTTTGTAGTGTGCCATTGGTCAGATACGCACATCCTCACATCAGCTAGAGATTGAGACTGATAGATTTAGAGGAATGCCAACAGACAGCAAGATATGCCACTTATGCCAACTAGAGCCAGAGCCACAACTACATTACATATTTCATTGCACAATGTACAATGAGATTCGTGGCCGTTTCCATTTGCTTATTCAGAGAGGGTTTCGGTACTTTCTCTAGGGTCATGAGTTATGAGGATCAGAGATGCCTTGCCCTATATCTACTTGAGTTACACAGATATAGAGACACTTTACTTGGGAGAGCTAGAAAGAGACATTCCCTGAGACAGATATAGATTTCTTTTCAATAGATATGGGATAGCCAGAGGAGCAACCATCACTGCAGAGCTCGGCCCACCCTCATTCGACCACTACCAGCACTCTCACCAACCGAGCATTGGAGCTACGGAGATCCAAACGGCCACGATTGAGGAGAGGGGCTACACAACATCGACGGAGACTACAACAGAGGATTCGAACCATACTCTCTCGACATCCAGAGTGCGGATGAGGATGGATTCTAGTAGTAGTAGTATTTTTGTTCTAGTCTTTTTGTACCCAGACATGGTATCAGATTCACTATTTTGTAACAGATTGGTCTCATAAATTATTTTAGCCTTTTGAAAACATTAATATAACATTTCATTTTCTCTGTGACCATGGATGAGATTGATGAGATCCACCAACAACCGATGCTAGATCTCCCGTGATCTAACTATTTATCTATTCGAGCCAGCTGCTTACTTTGTTTAGTTCATAGTTTCACATCGAGCAACTTGGGATTCCATAGTATTTTTGTTTTGTTATGTTGTTATTTTGTTACTCTGACCTTTGTATCAGATCCACCATGTTGTTACTTTCTGGTCTCATAGGTCACTTTGGCGTTTTGAAGACGTTCATATTTTATCTCTCTGCTGGACCCTACTGGTCTCTGCTGGTCTCTGCTAGTGCTGGCCGCGCCACCTCTCTAGGTCTCTGTTGCTGGCCGTGCCACCTGGGCTGCACCCTGCTGCCTGCACCATCTGGGTTGCACCCCTCCCTGCAAGGGCGAGGGTGAGTAGTCAGCCAGCCAAGGAAAGGGCGAGCAGCTAGGGAGAGGGCGAGCAGTCAGGCGAGGGCGAGCAGCTAGGGCGAGGGCGAGGGCGAGCAATCAGCCAGGCGAGGGTGAGCAGTCAACCAGCCAGGGCGAGGGCCAACCAGCCGAGGATGGTGATGCAAGTGGCTTCATCACCCCACAAAAATTGAAAGCGACTTTCAAGCGGAGGAACAGAGATAGTATACTATCGGCAAGCTCTCTACGGGTAGGGAAAACAGTCAGAGTCCAAGATGATTTAATGATGGAGAGGGTTCAAGTGATGATTAAATCCGAGCTCGGCTTTATGAGAGATGACTTCCAAAAGAAGATGTACGCAAACGCAAAGAGTTATAAGAATTCTATGTATGCAGATATGAGGAAAGAATTGGATAAAGCGATGCTTGGTAATCATGATGAGATGTATCTATCTATGAAAGGGGAGATGCAGGCTCTAATGCGGTTAGAAGTGAATGTAATGGAATGTATTATGCAGACAAAGTTGGATGAGGCAATTGCAAGCTTTGAATCTTGGAAAACCAATGTGGAAAAGTGCATGAAGGAAAAGGATGCAGTGATTGAAGAGGTTAAAGGGGAACTTGCAACTTGCAAAATTATGCCCAAAATGGAGGGGGGAAATCAGCCCTCGATGTTAAAGGAGCTCGAACAAATTAAGGAGCAGGTGAAAACTCTGCGTGAAGGGGAAGAACAAAACTCGAAAGAGGCTTCCTCATGGGCAGAGCGCCTTTTTAAAACACAGGAGAAGGTTGACGAAGCAGAAAAATGGATTGAAGGTGCAAAGAAAGGGAAGGCCCGAATGCCAGAAGCCGCACAGACTTCTACCATCATCAATATGACCATTGAGGGGGAACACAAGAGGAGGAATAGAGCCCTCCATGTGCATATTACTAGGTATCAAAGACACCAAAAATGTAGAAGAAGAAGTGAAGGAACTCTTGCAACGCATGGGCATCCCGGAGCCTATGCACACAGGTGCTTGGAGAGTAGGAAAGAAGGGCGTGGATGAGAAGGGAAACTTCAAAGAGAGAGCACTTATTTTGCATTTCCTGGATTTGGAAACAAGGAAGGAATTCTTGAAGAAGAGACCAGCACTTAAGAAAACTGGGATATTTATGGGGGATGACCTTACTTTAGCACAAATAGCACATATGAAAGAGTTGTTGCTAGAGATCAAGGCAGCAAGGGAGAAGGGAAAAATTGCCTTTTATAGAGGAGGGAAAGTAGTGGTTTTGGAAAGACGCACAACATGACGGTGCGAGACATATAGGACCACACTCCGGATGGTAGCATGGAATTGTAATGGATCATATAAGCTGGATGTGGGTGCCTTTGAGGATAGCTTTATAGATAGAGACATTGTCTTTTACTCAGAGACACATCAGAAATCTGGACATTTGATGCCAAGTGTGACTGGTTATTCATGGGAGACAGCTTGTCGACCAGACACTAGATCCCAGCATGGGAGTCGAGGTTCAGGAGGGGTAGCAGTCTTATTCAGGGAGGCAGTCTCATACAAGCATCTCAGAGTCTTTGGCTGTGAGGCATATACTCACGTTCCAAAGGAATTTAGGAACAAACTTGAGCCAAAGAGTAGAAAGTGCATCTTTCTAGGCTATGGTAATTCTGGTGAGATGGGGTACAGACTTTGGGATCCCGAATCCAGAAAGGTTGTCCGCAGCAATGATGTTCACTTTAATGAATCCAAATATCATTTTAAACCACAGAGGGTTGAGGAGATTAGAAGAGTTGTCTTCCAAGAAGATGGACCTGCACGTGAAAGACAAAATGTCAGGGCTCAAGAGGAGCAAGGATAGGATAGAGTGGAACCACAGGTTGTGGCCGAGCCTGAGCCACCTATTGTGCGTAGATCTGGACATGTCACGCGACCTCCTGATAGGTTTGTTCCATCTATGAACTATGTCATGTTGACTGATTGCAATGAGCCTTCATGTTACAAGGAAGCAGTGCAAATGAAGGACTCCGGGAATTGGCAATTGGCCATGCGGTCAGAGATGACAGCTCTGCATATAACAAGACATGGAAGCTAGTTAAATTACCATAGGGCAAAAAGGCTCTACCTTGTAAATGGGTTTACAGGTATAAGATCACCGCTCATGATAGTCAGCCAAAGTACAAAGCAAGGCTTGTTGCCAAGGGCTTTAAGCAAGAACAAGGCATTGACTTTGATGAAGTCTTCTCTCCGGTGGTCAAAATGACTACATTGAGATGATTTCTTGCATTGGATGTCAAGACAGCGTTCTTGCATGGTGATTTAGATGTGGAAATTTACATGCAGCAGCCAGAAGGGTTTGTTGAGAAAGGAAAGGAAGATTGGGTATGCCAGTTGTTAAAGAGTCTTTATGGCTTAAAACAATCACCGAGGGAATGGTACCATAAATTCCACAAGTTTATGCTTTCTCAAGGCTACAAACGTAGTGAGTTCGATCACTGTCTATATACAAAGAAGGCTAAGGATGGCACCTGGCTGATCCTTATTTTGTATGTGGATGACATGTTGATTGCTGGCAAGCACTTGGAAAAAATTTCAGCTTTGAAGTCAAAGATGGCAAAATCGTTTGACATGAAAGACATGGGTGAGGCAAGTCATATACTTGGTATGCGCATTGAGAGAGACAGATCAAAGAAGTTGATTTGGTTATCTCAAAAAAATTATATTGACAAGGTTTTGCAACGTTTCAATATGGATAAGGGAAAGGCATTGAGTGTTCCATTGCCACCATATGTGAAACTTAGCAAACAAGATTGTCCTGTGTCTGAGGAAGAACAGGAGGAAATGGATAAGATTCCATATGCGTCTGCAGTGGGTATTTTGATGTATGCAATGATTGCTACTCGCCCAGACATTGCATTTGCAGTGGGAGTAGTAAGTCGATACATGTCAAACCCAGGCAAGAAACATTGGGAGGCAATGAAAGGAATATTGAGATACCTGAAAGCTACAAAGAGTATGCGTATATGCTATGGGAGTCAGGAGCTAAGTGTAAAGGGTTTTACAGACTCAGATTTTGCAGGTGACTTAGACAATCGAAGGTCTACGTCAGGGTATGTCTTTACATTGGCTGGTGGAGCAATATCATGGCATTCTAGATTACAAGATTGTGTTACTCAGTCTACTACAGAGGCTGAATATGTTGCAGCATCAGAGGCATGCAAAGAATCAATTTGGCTTAATCGACTAGTAACAAATATTTGAATCAAAGAAGAGATGCATGTGTTATATTGTGATAGTCAAAGTGCTATACAATTGGCTCGCAATCCAATTTATCACTCAAAGACAAAGCATGTGGATGTGAAGTATCATTTCATCAGGGAAATGCTCGAGGATAAGCAACTTCAGCTTGTCAAATTTCACACCACAGAAAATCCTGCTGATCTACTTACAAAAGGACTTCCCTCAGAGAGCTTTGCGCATTTTCGCAAGCAGTTAGGTGTAGGGTAGTACATCACTTCTCTACATCTCTTGTATATTAGCTTGTATAGTAGCTTCTCTCACACTTAAAGTACCACATTGGACTTTAAGTGGGAGGTTGTTGGGGTATAAAGCCCAATGTGGTCACCCAGGTAAGTGGGCGGGCCGCCAGGTATGTACACATATTCTTTTGTTAAAACCTAATAAGAACTCACTATGCTCTACACATTACAGTAGAGCGAGTTCACCACATCGTCGTGCTCTTCTTCTCGCACTCTCTCTCACGTCACACTTCCGCTCGTACTCCTTTAGCTATGATGCTTCGATTAAGGCTCGAGGTTGACACGCCTTCTCCATGCAAGGGAAAGATGGCAAACAACGCAAAAGTAAAGTGTGTGGGTGTGGTAAGTGCCATGAAAATCAAAGCTTTCAACACTGAGGTAGAGGTAGATGTTTTTGTAATGCCTACTAAGGGGGAGGGCTATCCACTAATTTTGGGAAGGCCATGGTTGATGGCCATGAAGGCAAAACAGGACTGGGGTACTGGCCTTCTACGCATGACCGGTAAGAAAGGGGAGACAATCTACTACGACATGAGGATTGGCAAGCAGAAGCAAATGAATATGGAAACATCGGCCGATGAAACCACTAGCGAATCTTCCAATTCTGAGGAGGAGACCACATCCACCGACGAAAGTGACAGTTCCATTGATGTGATGGGTATCATTATGAAGGATCCACAAAGGGTAAGCACAACTGGTGATCCATCACCAAAAGGGCAACCGAATGAAGAGGAGAGCAAATCACCTGGCCTAGGAGGAAGTAGGTTGAAGGGTATGTTGTCTACGGAATTAACACTTGAGGAGAAAGATAGTTTTTTGCAAATGTTGATGGGATTTCCTAACCTGTTCATTGACAACTATGAAAGAATCACAGGCATTACAGTGGTGGAACATCATATTAAGCTGAAGGAAGGGGTAAAACCAGTTGTGCAAAAGCTACGACGACTGGGGGTCATACAAGAAAAGGCACTCTTGGCCGAGGTAAGGAAACTGCTGGAGGCGGGATTCATCTATCCTGTAGAAAACTCAGAATGGGTGTCACCCGTAGTGGTGACGCCTAAAAAGAATGGTAAGTGGAGGGTCTGTGTTGACTACAAACAACTAAATGCAGCTACAAAGAGAGACCACTTTCCTCTCCCTTTCTTGGATGAAATTCTGAATGAAGTAGCGGGTTTTGAATGCTGTACCATCTGTGATGGTTATTCTGGATACTTTCAAATACGTATAGCTTTGGAAGATCAGCTAAAAATCACTTTTATCACGCCATGGGGTTGTTTTGCATATAGGGTTATGCCATTTGGTCTCACAAATGCATCTGCCACATTCCAAAGATATGTCACATATGTTTTTCAACCGTTCTTTGGAACATCCATAAGAGTGTTCATTGATGATTTTTGTATATATAGCTCCCGTATTTCACATTTAGAAAAGGTAACTGAAGGTTTGCCCAGGTTGCAGAGCCTAGGTGGGCAATTAAATGTGGATAAATGCCACATTGGGGAGAGTAAAGTCATTCTACTAGGCCATGAAATTTCAGCAAAAGGTATCAACGCCGACCCAAGTAAGGTGTCCGCACTCATAGCCCTACCTTCACCAACGACCGCATGTCAACTGGTCTCTTTTCTATAGAAGGTGAGGTACTTAAGTAGATTCATACATCTACTATCACAACTTGTTCTGCCACTGCAACAACTCACTCAAAGATCAACTTTCACTTGGGACGAGGAAAGTGAACATCACTACAACAAGGTAAAGGAGGTCTTAGCCACTCTGCCAACTATCTCACCACCTAAGTGGGATGAAAAATTCTATGTCACCTCAAGTGTTGGTGATGACTCATTGGGGGCTGTGCTACTCCAAAAAGATATGGCGACATCTTTCATGAGGCCAATCTACTTCTCTAGTCGAATGATGACAGCAGGAGAGAAAGGTTTCACCCATGTGGAACACTTAGTCCTAGCTCTTAGATTTGCAACTACAAAGTTTAGGTCATATTTGCTGCCTAAGCAATTTGTGATTCTAACCACGGATGAAATATTTCCCTATGTTGTACAACACATGGATGTGTCTGCTAGAATTACTAAATGGCTAGTTCATCTACAAGAGTTTGACTACACGGTACAAGTAGAAAGCACGACAAGGGCAAGTTTGGGGGGACTCATGACCTACCAAGTCTTTGAAAGGAAGGAGAAGCAATCTAAGGAAGGAGAAGTCCGATTACCTCCAGTACCACCGATGGTAGAAGGAGCATACTCTCTCTACTTTGATGGAGCCTACAAGCGAGCGTCCGACAAAGCAGCTGCAGGCATAGTGGTCTTTGATGACAAAGGGACAAAGGTATTTTCGTTGGGCCAATTGTTAGATTCACATTCTAACAATGAAGCTGAGTATGCAGCACTAACCAAGGGTCTACAATGGTGCGTCTCACAAGGTGTACAACGCCTTAATGTATTTGGGGATGCTCTACTTCTGGTAAGGCAAGTAAATGGAGCATGGACATGCAAGAATCCTAGTTTAAGGACTCACTTAAGTGGTGTAAAAACCTTTTTGGGTAAGTTTGAAGAAGTTTAAATACACCATATCCCAAGGGCTCAAAACCAAGAAGCAGATGCCCTAGCAAGTGAAAGACTACAGGAAGTGGTGGTTGGAGCAATAAAACTAAAGCTCCCTCTATTTCAAGGAAGTGATGCCTTGCCTGACATCATGCATTTTTTGGAAACAGGGGAATGCCCATCAGATTTAACAAAGGGACAGAAGCAATGGCTGACGCGGAAGGCCACAAGGTATCGACTCATCAATGACGGTTTGTACTGTAAGGGTAAGGACCAAATACTCAGGAAGGTCCCTCTCTCTCAGGAAATCACGGGAGTAATTGCTAGTTGTCACGACAGGGTTTGTGGTGGTCACTTTGCCCTAGACATAACAAGTAGGAAAATCTTGCAGGCAGGCTTCATATGGCCTAGCCTCAACCTTGATGTACACCACTGGTGCAAAACGTGTAAGTTGTGTCAAAAGGCCGGCACTAGGTCACTTATGCCTGAACCACAGACACCTATTCTCTCATATGGCCCATTTGAAAAATGGGGTATCGATGCCATTGGGCCATTACCTAGGGCCAACTCAGGAAAATTCTACATTATCATGGGGGTCGACTACATGACTAGATGGGCAGAGGCTACAGCCACCACTAGAATCACAGCGGTAGAGGTAGCTAAATTTATCTACGAGCACATATGCTGTAGGTTTGGCACACCTTTAGAGATCGTCTCTGATAGAGGGCCAGGTTTCAGAGCAAACTTGGTAGGAGAATTAATGCAGAAACTGGGCATTACAAGGAGGCACTCTTCACCATATTACCCTCAATGTAATGGCCTAGTTGAAAAGGTAAATGGAATGGTTTCTAAAATTATTACCAAGCACGTAAACAATCATCCTGGGGACTGGGATAAGTATCTACTACCAGCTTTATGGGCCTACAGAACTTCATTTCGTACATCCTTGGGATTCACACCGTATCATCTAGTATTTGGTAAGGAAGCAATCTTGCCCATTGAAGTGCAACAACAAAGTCTCAGAGTAATGGCAAGCCAGCTTCAACAGCCCAACATGCATTTGAGAGATCACATCATCAACTTGGAAAGACTGCAGCTGGATAGAGAAGAAGCAATACATTATTATGCAGCACAAGCAGAGCATAGACGGCTTAGCTTTAACGAGCATCTCCGGAAAAAAGAATTGAAGAAAGGAATGTTGGTGCTCCGCTATGACAATCGCTTCTACACGCGCAAGGATAAGAAACTCCTGCTCCGATGGGAAGTCCCTTTCATCATCAGGAAAAAGTATGCCAATGGAAGCTACCAGCTTATGGAGGCTGATGGAAAACTTCATAAAACCAGGGTAAATGGTTGGCGACTTAAACCTTATTTTCTTCGATTTGACCAGGCTCCACCAATTGACATTCCAAATAAGGACACACCATTAGCCGCCACCTCCGACGATAATGATCAAACAGATGAGCTAGAGACATGAATGCCTCTAGCCAAAAGGGGAGGGCTAATGATGGGGGCTTTTCACAAGCCAAGCTCCCATACTCCTCTTCTCTCGTCCCCACCCCATGAAAACCCCCTCTTAGGGAGGGAGAGATAAAAGGCATTGGAAAAAGTAAGAAAAAAATAAAGTATGATTATGTAAATATATAAAAAAGGTAAAATAGGCCACCTCATGCCTGCGGGGTAGCCCATCCCCACCTTGCCTCCTTTTTCTTCACTGTTGCCCCACCCGGTGCCCCTTTTCCTCTCCTCCACTCAAAAGGTCAACCCCCTCTCTCTTCCCCTTGTCCTTTCTCCTTTCTCTCTCCCCTCAAGCTACCCCACCTCTCACCAATAATAGATTATAACTCACCAATAATGCACCCTAACTCACATGCAACTTACCCTATCTTCCAAAATAGTATACCCCACCCCCTATTTCTCTCTCCTATCATATCCCATGACCCAAATACCCCCCCCTCTCTCTAAAGGGTGCCATGTCTCTTGTCTTGTAGCTAAATAACCTCCCCCACACTCACACACACTCAATTTCACTAAAAAAGGTGCCCACAGACCCATCCCCACCCGGTGGTTACCTCATTTTTCTTGTGTTCACACACATCTGCACACAGATTCACCTCTGAACACACTCCCCTCTCTCCCCTCTTGTAATTACTTTATTCTCCATGTCACCTCTCACTTTTTTTCATCCACCCATCTCTCTCTCTTAGTCTCTCTCTCATGAGACTGCTGTTCTGGCACATATACACACAACCAGACAAGTGGGGCCCACAGTCACATGGCCTATGTAGATAATGATTTCTTCATTTCTAAATTCTAGAATTTCTCCCCCCTCCTCCCCTATATAAAGAGGGGTCACCATCACACTAAATACACACACCATCACCAAAAAGTACACTATGCACTGTGTGTGCCTAGTGCACACACACACACCCACACCATCACCATCACCGCAATCACCATGCTTGTCTTGAGCATGACCTCTACACCCTTGGCTATGGAAGATGAAGGGCAACTAAATGAAGGATGATGGCCATAACCCTCGTGCGAGTCTTCGCCATCAACTCCCACCTATCCGCCATGTGCTCTACCACTCTCTCCCTTCTCATTCCCCTACCCTATGCTCCCCATTTCATCGCCTTATTCTCTAAATAAAGCTTGAGGTTTTGTGAGTATGTTTTCTTGCAATGTTTTGCCCATGTGAGGTGTGCGGAATCGCCACCTAGTCTTGTGTTTGGAGTGAGCTTGTGTATGTGTGAAGGGTGTGCGGATTCGCCATCCTTTTATGGTGCTTAAGTACTAAGCCGCTATACCCCCTCCCTCACTCTCTCTCTCTCTCTGTCTCTCTCTCACTTGATCTCATTCCCTTTTCCTCTTCATCATTACTCCCAAGCATCCATCTCTCTTGGATGAAAACTTTGTTATGATGGTGTGCTGTTTGCGTCCTAGCCGCTGAAGCTAGGTGGTGCCCCTGTTTGCTTTACCATGACAGGCTCGAGGCGCTCCATTCGGTCCCCGATGTTTTAGAGGCCGTCGGGGGTTCGGGGTTCGCTTTGCTCCCGTCAGCGTATGACCCTTATAACCACGCAAAAGTTGGATAGAGGACTTCCTCTCTTTTGTTGCTTGTATCTCTACTTTGTGGAAATGGAGTAGGGTGTAGTCAACGGAAAAGGAGAATTAAGGAAGGCCATCTATCAAGTCGCCCCAATCTTGTCGGGTTTGGGGACCTCACAATTGGGATCAGAGCCAGGTTTTAAAAAAAATTAGTTGGCTACTTCAAGCTTCCTAATGTGTATGGTTTTCTATACCCATTACGAGACTCACAAGGATATTACAATATGCCGATTTATATGTATCATAGTTATGGTTGAAATCTCTATTATGTTTGCTCTTGGAGAGATCTTTTGTAGACCACTATATGACATTTTGATGACCTTATGATTAAAAGATTGAGTTATTTTCTACAAAGAAATTGTTTGAGTGGTTAAGTCATGTAGGTGAGTTTTTTGTGTAAGATTGAATGAGCCATGACTAGTTAAGTCATGCGATTGAGATAATCAGGACTGGTTAAGTCATAGGATTGAGTTTGATGGGGTTGTTGAAAGTTCAACCTTTCAACAATGCTTCCATAAAGATTCCATAAACATTCCTCAAAGATTCTCTAAAGATTCCAAATAAAGATGTTGATGAAGTGATGAAGATGAAGATGGATGCTGTAATGTGAAGATACAAGCTCATGGACATCATCAAATATCCCGTTATTATTATTTTGAGCCATTACGGCCACTTTTGTAATGTTTACGGGAACTTCATATTTTAAGTCGGCAATTGTATTTAGACCAGAGATTCTTGTTGGATGAGCAAAACCAGCTCACAGTGTTGTAATTAAGCTCTATAGAAGACTAGGGACAAATCAAGTCATTTTGGTCGGACATTAGGTTTTCTAAGGCTTAGTATATAAGCCAAAACCTAAATCTTTGTAAAGAGACTTACAATAATTTGATCTTCTGCGTCATTGGGAGACTGTGAGAGAGTGAGTGTGTGTGTGTGTGTGTGCTACAGGAGCTACGGTGGTCGGAATCGCAAACGGAGAGCAGCAGTGTGTTGCCCACGAGGAGAGCTACGCATTGATGCTTACATCACGCGCGTTCGTCTGTGTTTTGACAGATTCACCCGCGAGCTACTTTTGGAGTTTCGGTGAGTAACTGTTGTCCGTTTTTGCATTTCAGCATATCCACGCGATCTTTGCGAGTAGAGCTACACATTAGGCAGTTTAGTTTTCGAAAACGTCGACCTGCCAAAACTGGCCAGACATCCTACGCATTTTTTGCACGGAGGGTATTGAGTAGGTTTTTTTGGTCACGGACCTTAGGGAGAGTGGCCAATTGGTGTTGATAGGATATCCCTCAAGTTTCGTAACGTTTCAAGAGCGTCTAATGGGCTTTTGGCTTGCGGTAGCATCATAGGAGACTCTCACATTCACAGAACCGATGGCATGTAGATTTGATATCTCTGTAGGAAGTAGTCTCATTAGTCAGTTGAGTAGAGGTTGACACCCTTTGCTTGCTTCCACGCGCCTGCGGGTCGAGCTTCGTCCTCAGTTGACATTATATCTTAGGTGAGTTCTCGCTATGCTGACGTCCGTCGCGGCGTATCCGTCCAACATTGGCGCCGTCGGAAGCAACCAAGACATCAAAATCACCATCTCACATTGATGAGTAGGAGTAGGGTAAGTAGGATATCTTGATTGTTGATCTAGAGTACTCTATGCATGTCTTATTTGTTGTTAGGCTCATCAGAGAAGTGGAAAACGCTAAGTAGGAAAGACGGTAAATTGTGTTTGGAAGCTGATTTGAAGTCCAAAAGTTTTTGTGATTATTGCTGAGAGCTCTACAGAGCATAGGGAATACCGTAGTAACATATTGACTTGGGTGTTTTTCCCTATTTTTGTTGACCAAAAGCCAAAAGGCGAAGTCAAAAAACGTAAAATTTCAGAAAAGGCTTAAATTGAGTGATTTTTGCATGTTTTTGCAATTGTGAAGCATACTTGCACTTGCTGAGAGCATAAGGAAGCATCAAGGACACTTCAGTTTGAAAAAATCAGCAGTAGACATCCTACGCGTAGGATGTCTACAGGGTGATCTAGTGGAAATTTTGAAAATCTGAGTTGACCAGTGTGTTTAGAAGGTAGGTTTTACCCTCTTTTCACCTGGAAAGGGGAACTTGACCATATCTTGACAGGATAAGACCAAAAGACGAAAATTGCCAGACATCCTACCCAAATTGTGCCCAAGGCATAATTTTTGAGACCAAACCATAGGGTGACTTCATGTGCATGTTATAAATGTTGTATTGAGTGCATGTGATAAATTTCATCTCATTTGGATCAATGGAAGGAAGATTGAACAGAATTTAGCATTTTTGACTGAAAAAGGCAAGAATAGCTAGTTTTGGGGTCTTTTGACATCCAAATTAAAATCTAAGCATAGCATTGGGTTGCTGACATCAATGGGGAAGTTGTGGCTCAAGTTTTGGGGCAATTCTAAGCACTTAGACATCCTACGCGTAGGATGTCTTCACCATGATTTAGCACTCCAAATCAACCTCTGAGCATACCACAGTGATCAGCACCTTAAGGAGAGTTTGTGATTCAAATTTGGGGCAATTCAGAGCAGTTAGACATCCTACGCGTAGGATGTATAAGGCATGATTTAGATGCTAAATTCTAACTGTGACCATACCATGCTGTCATATAGCCTTAGATAAGCCTCCTAGGCAAATTTGGTCCAATTTGGAGTTGATTTTACTTAGGAATTCATCAGAACAGACATCAGGCTTTTGGAACAGATTCTTGATCATTTGACCAACCTATAGTTGACAGAATCAAAAAGTAAAAATAGCTGTGAGTTTGGCACATCAAGGGGAAGCTACAGTGCAAGTTTGAGCTGAAACAGAGCAAAAATACATCCTACACGTAGGATGTCTCCTGGGTCATAAAGTGGTCAAAATTCTACTGTAGCCATAAAGGGAAGTTCTAAATGTCTCAAGGATTCCAGAACTTTTTTCAAAAGTGAATTTGGACCTTGTTTGGCCTATTTACCAAACAAAGACAAGAATTGTCAGACATCCTACTCTAGGAGTGCACTAGAAGCTTATGCAGCCCAAATCTTGACCTATTGGCATCCAAATTCAACTTTGAGCATACCATTGGGTTGCTAGGCACTAGGAGAATCTTGGGATCAAGTTTCGACAAAATCTGAGCAGTTAGACATCCTACATGTAGGATGTCTCCAGCTTGATTTAGGACTCCAAACCAGCTTATGAGCACACCACTGTGATCAACACATCAAGGAGAAGTTGGGGTGAAAATTTCAAGTCATTCTGAGCAAAAAGACATCCTACGCGTAGGATGTCTCAAGGCCATTTTTAGGTCCAAATGAAATTGTGAGCATACCATTGTGTTGCTGGAATTAAGGGGAGTCTCTAGACCAAATTTTGTTCAATTCTAAGCATATAGACTAGGCCAGTTTTAGGGTCCAACTGTAATTTTGACCATACAAGAGTGTTCACAGTGTCACAGAGATCCCAATTTTTTTTTTCAAAAATTGAATTTGGACTCATTTTGACCAGTCTAAACTGCATTTCACTATTTTGGCCATAACTTTCACAAACGGTATCGGATTGGAAAAGTTTTTATATCAAAACGTAGCCTGAGAGCGACTCTACAGATCGGAGAGCAATTTGGCAAAAAAAAACGTCGTTTAAGACCTCAAAATGCATCCGGAAGTCAGGGGTGTCTAAAATCGACAGTTCGAAAGAATTGTGAGAAAACGGTCACGGTTTTTGAAGACTGCTAAGTTAGCAAATTGAAATTATCTTTTGGAAAAACCATTGGTCACCGCAGAAAGGTGTAAAAGTTAACTACGGCGTAGTGTACGTCCATACACAAATCTGATAGTAGTAAGACTATACACAAGGACTCTTGATTTTGCAACAACAGTCGCAAGTTTTGGAGAACTTTAACACAAGATTTTTACTTGCAAATCACTGCGACTTGTGCATAATTCTCTTGTGCTAGCTTAAGTTTAGTTCAGCTAAAAGAGAACTTGAAAGTCACTTCTGAGCTCAAGGAACAAGTGTGGCCGTCAAAGGTACATCAAGAATTTTTGCTTTCATTGTGAAAAAGTTTGCCAGCTAAATAGAATTTTGTAGATTGTGTGCTAAAGTGAACACAGGTTAGCTCGACTCAAGAATCGCTACAAAGGGAGCAGTCGTTGCAGTATAGTGGTAAGTTGCATAACTTATCATAGTGCTTCCAGTAGATCGAGGCCTGCTAAAAAGCTCTAGGGAAAGCAAGCAGCCAGACAAGTCAGTATCAACCCTGGCAAGCAAGGGAGCTAAGAAGTTCAAGCAAAGCCCAGTTCAGAAAACTCAGAGATTAGGGAATCCACAAAAGCTGAAGAACCTCAAGCGGAAAAGACCGACACAAGGGTGCTAATAATTTTTATTAGCATTGAGGCAAGCAATTAGAGCTATCACTGAACAGGTACAACAAGGGAGTCAAGACGAAAGCAATGGTGTCTCAGAGGAATCAAACCAGCCACTGAGATGAAGCTTCAAGTACATCCACAGAAATTACAAGAGAGCAAATTTGGATCTATCTGATTGGACACTACAAAGGACTGCCATGCTATGAGGATGACAATCGGAATTTGTACATCAAGACAAAGAAAGATACAGAGGAAACTCGGACATCTCAATATGTGGAAGTTGAAACAACGAAGAATGTACTACACCCACATCCAGATTTCGTGGAAGACTGTTTGGGATCAATTTACATGAGGCACGGAAAATTCATCGACAATGAGATAGAAATGTTGTACAAGGATCAACTTACAGAACTCTACGCATATCCTCCAAGTATTTTTCTGTACAAAGCACAAGATGAAAAACGGAAAACTGGTACCCTCTATGGAGACGAAGACGGTCGATACTACAGGGCTGTCACAAGTCATGAAGTTCCTGTAGAAAACAATCATTATTTAGCAGCAGAAGCATTTGGTTCAAGAGGAGAAGACTACATGTCTAAAAAGGTGGTAATGTATACCATCTCCTCATGGGTTTACCTCTAACTATGCACTTGGAAGAGTTAACAACGACAGCTGTCAATACACAAATGAGTGACACACAACAAGGCACAACATGGAAAGACACGACACAAGTCTCGTGCACCGCACCAGCACAAGAAAAAGCACAAACACACCAAATTGCACAAACAGGGAATACATCGGAAGTACCCGCTATGAAGATAGCACAACTTCAAAAAGAACTAGCTCGGTCTCAAGAGCTACTTAACAAATCACAAGAAGTCATATAATCAGGCATTGAACAGATGCCAACATCAGATATGGAACCCTGTCGGATGGGGGGAGTTCAAACTCAACAAAGAGACCCTATATTTTCAAGAGTGGGATTAAGAAGTCCAAATTTACAATCTGAGGATGAAAGCATAGAATGGTGTCTAAATACTTGGTGTCCATGGACACCAAGTATGATGCTATGGATGGCACCATAGCTGGGCTTTTAAGTCAATAATTTTTAAAAGAATATAGGTAAGATAACTGACTTCACGACTCCACTACTCAGATTTAAAGACATGGAGCGGTTAGAATGCGTGGACCTCTCCCTCTCTCTCCCTTTCTCTCTCTCTCTCTCTCTCTCTCTCTCAGATGGCCTCCAATGCCCATCTCCATCTCTCTCTCTCTCTCCTACTCTCCTGTTCAGAATATGGATGATGGAGACTCCCTTCCTCTTGATTTGGTTCCAAATCATACCTCCTCACAAGCAGCAATGGAGCTTCTTGAACTCAACAATGCAGCACAACTGGATTTTAGTTCACTATTACAATCAGGAAGTTTTGTACGACTTCATTCATTTCAAACTACTGCAGACTGTTCCAGGATGGTGGACGATGGATTTTATGATGAGGCACATGGAATAGACACTATTCATACGCATGTGCACTCCAAGAGAAAGGCTTGTCTAAATGAGGATGAAATTATTGCAGTGAGGAAGTATGAAGCACAGGCTAAATGTGAGTACAGAAAGCGATGTCGTGCAAGAAAGCAGGTACAGCCAAGCGTCAACATTGGAGCGGAAGATTGTCATAGGGAGGACGTCGATGTACACACAAAGGAAGACAAGAAGCAACATACTATTCAGAATATTGTTCAGCACATTGTCAGACAGTTGCATAGTTACGGGAAAGAAGATAAGAATGCAATTCTTCAAGGTGTTTTCAATAATGATAGAATCTTGCCATTCTGTGAAGATTTGTATCTTCCTGCAAATGGCCTTATTTCTGCACTCAAGGTCTCCTTATATAAAAATTAAAGATTCCAAAATTAGCTGACGAGATGTTTTTAAAACGAAGCACATTTAGCATGCTGGTGAATGGATTACTGCATGATAATGGGATCCAAGGTAGAGGTGTTACTCTACATAAAGTGGCAAAGCTATTAAATGTTCATCCAAGGAATTTATATTCAGCTTTGGGTAGACTTGACAATGATCCTATGTCAAGTACGCTGAGGTTCGACTTATGCAAAAGGAAGTCTGGAAATATTGGGTCCTTATCGGAGGAATTGAAGCAGACAATTATTACATTTTGGATAGAGCACAGTAGGGTGTCTCCAAATAAGAAAGATATTTGTCGAAAACGATTGGGCAGAAAACATTATCAAGAGCATCCCATACACTTACTTGATGAATCTCAGGTAAACATGTCTCATTCTTACAATGAATAACTCTCAAGTGAAACATCTCACTCTTATGAATAGCTACCCATTGCGTGTTATGGAGTTGTGTACATCCTACTATATGTGATATGTAGCCAAGTAATGTGTCAAGATAGTCCATTGTCTCTACCTACGCTATTATGTGTGCTATATTGCACAAGTGTAGCCCAATGTCCCTGTCTATGCTATAAGTGTGCCATGTAAAAGGACTCTATTGTAGTAAGATAGTGAGGCGGTCCGGGGCGGGCAACAAGAAGAGCAACCTCTAGACACCCTTCAAGGCTCCCGTGCTGCTCAATGGGGCTGGGGCACAACACAACACAAACCAAAACAACAAACCCACAGCCAAATCCCAACTACACAAGGGGCACCACCTAGTTTAAGAGCGAACTAGGACGCAAAAGAGGAGAATCGTTAGAGCAACCCACAAACAAGCAAGGAATTTACACTAACCCTAACACCAATGGAACACTCTCACACACTAAAACACGAGAGAGAGAGAGAGAGAGAGAGAGAGAGAGAGAGAGAGGGAGAGAGATAGTGCTCGAGCTGCTTTGAAACGTATCCGCAATGATCAAGCAAACACAACTATATATTTAAGAAAGAGAGAGAAAGGGGGGGAGGGGGTGCTTGTTGCATTAATACCTTCTCACAAACCTGTCATGACAAATCAAAGTGAGATTAGTATTTGTTCAACATAGCTTGCGTAAATCTCACCACAACACATCACAAGAAAAGCCACCCCAATCACTGTCTTAAAGCCAGGGGAGTCCTCTCCACCCTGTCGCCCTCTTACAGTATGTGGGATTTATGGCTAGATTGATGACAACACCAGAGACAAGCTATCAAGAACTTAATAAAAAACACCAAGACACTTACGCATCATTGTTGTCCATTACTTCACATTGGAAGGGAGACAAAGTATCCAAGCTTAGTCCAAATCCACCCTCCTTGATTCAGCAAATGTTGGGCTTACACTAGTAGGAGAAATGATAGATTTCCTACTCTCAATTGAATGATCACTCTCTCTCTTACAATGGCATAGAGTTCCCTTGCTAATCCCCTATTACAACACATGCACATGCATAAGACAATGAGCTTCCACTCAAGAGCTCCTTCTAGAGAGGTTGAGCTTGGCTTCTCAAGCTATAGCATGGTGCTCTTGCTTATGGCTCCCCCTTTTGTGCTAGCTACACCCTCCTTTTATAGAAATTTTGAAGGCTAGGGTTACTCCTCTAACCATGGTTGGGTTAGATTTTCAACAATTTATCTAATTTCTTTTGCTTGGAATTATCAAGAAGTTGGTGGGGAAAGAGAGAGGAGAGAAATGGAGGTGATAGGACTTTTCATAGTGGGTTAGTGTTAGTAGAGTTAGTATTAATTTACAAATGGAATTGGATATTTACAATGGGAGTATCCATGTAGGATACAAATAAGGAAGAAAAACTCTTAAGAGGTAAGAAAAGGTGGATTTCTTACAAGGTTGATGCTCCAAGTGTCTTGAGTAGTGCCAATTTTGACGCTTGTTGACGGTCCACTAGCTTTGACGGTACATTTTTTCTCCACTCTTGACCTTCCTTGAGAGACAAGGTAATTGAAGCTGAGTAATAAACCACCATGATGCTGTCTTTTAAGAGAAGAGGCTGAATTTTGTGGTTTTTTTGATAGATATGGGTAAATTGGAGGAGGAAAAATGAGACTAGGTGGTCAATTTTGGAATGGAATTGTGTGTGGGAGGTATGAGTTCACCATGGTTTCTCTTATTCTTCAAGGTTGAGGAGAAGGTGAGTAGGGTGCAGAGAGGAGTGGTGAGAGAGGTGGGGATGATGAGTGGAGAAGTGTGTGTGAAAGAGGAAAATGATAAAGTGGAAGAGAGAGTGTGGTTGCATAGCATGGGAAAACTGGGGTCCACTAATAAAATCATAGCTCACAGCTCGTAGCTCAAAAAAATATGAAAAAAATTGAGGCAAAAGTTTAGCTCACTAGCTACAACTTTTGTTTGTATCACCTTTTCAAATTCAGAGAGCAAGTGAACTTTAAAAATTCAGCAAAACTGACCGTTTTTTTCCACTGCACAAGGTCCTTGTGGGGTCCTTCTTTGGATGATTCTTTTGAATACCTCCAAGAGTGAGCCCTCCATAGTGCATGTATGCATGCCACCTACCCTTGACCTTATTTGGTAGGTCTATAATTGAAGATATTGTTGAGATCATGATATAAGTGAATAGTACAACTAAGAAAATCAAATATTGAGGGGTCTAAAAAATATGTACATGTCAAATATAAATAATATAAGTGGAAAAAATAAAAAGGGGTCAAAAGAAATCTCTCTCATTATGAGGCTACCATAAAAAGATAAATATTTTTGGTGTTCTAATTTTTTAGAAAAAAAACAAAATAGATGTAGGAAGGGAAAAATCACAATAGTGAAAAAATATACACATAAATAAAACTAGTTTTTTTGGATTTTTGTTGGGGTGGAGTTACACCAAATATAAGAGAAGCTTACATGAAAATATTTCTATATGGAATAAAGAGTATGAAAAATGGTAAGAAAAAATTGTGGTAATGGTGAGGCAATGTACAGAGCATAAATAGCACACACCTAGGTAGAAATATTTAAATAAATACCAAAATAATTATGAAAAAATCTTTTATTTAGGCCCTATATACAAAGAAATATTTACATACGCATGGGCCATAATATACTTATATTTTTTAATTTTTTTCGCTCAACTAGCCCAATGACTAGCTAATTAAGGGTTTTTTAAGAAGATATGGAAAAAGTCCCGTGACTCACGCACGCCTATGTACAGTGAAATGGTAGGGATAGCCACAGTGTTTGGGTGATTTTGGTAGGGTGAGGCAACTCACTGTGGCAATTACAAAGAGCCGAAAAAACGGCTATCATTAGCCCTCCCCCTGGATGATGGTATATTCATGTACCATCATAGAGCATCTTTTCCAAAGAGAGTGCTTCAGAGTCCTTGACGAGATCTTTATTGTTTGGCCCCTCAGAATTTTGGCTAGAGTTACACTCATGCTTCATGTAACAATACTTACATGAGACAGTGGCCTTTTGACAGATCTTTGGTAGATCCTTTGGTAGAAGGCGACTCAAATAGGGCTTCAAGCGATACCCGTTTACTTTCCTGGAGTGCTCTTTACCATTCAAGTCCATAAGCTGATAGTAACTTGAATTGAAAGCCTTCTTGACTATGTATGGCCCTTGCCATCTAGTTTCAAACTTGGCATCAAAACGATTATCGAGTCGATTGTCATACCTTAGCACCAGATCTCCTTCATTGATGCCTTTGTCCTTTAGTTTCTTGTCAAGCTTCTCCTTTGTCTGTGTGGCTTTCCTCTTATAGCACTCGTATGCTGCTTCTCTTTTCCACTCAACCTCAGCTAAGGTAAGAAGTCGATCCATCCATGCTTCTTGATCATCTTGTGCTGATTTGCCATGAAGTCGCATTGTTGGAATGTTTAGTTCAATTGGCTGTAAAGCCTCTTGACCATAGACCAAGTGAAATGGTGTGAACTCCGTGGCTTCCCTATATGTGGTTCGATACGCCCACAAGGCACCATCCAAGAAGTCATCCCACAACTTTGTCTTGTTTTTCACCATCTTTCTAATGATTCCTGCAATGACACCATTAACCTTCTCCACCAAACCATTTGACTGTGGGTAGTATGGTGTGCTATGGCGATGTAGAATGTGAAGCTCTTCACAAACTTCTGTGAGCAAGCCCTTCCTAAACCCTGGACCATTATCAGAAACAATCTCCAAAGGTGTGCCAAATCTACAACAAATGTGATTGTACACAAACTTGCTAACTGTCCTCTCATTCACTCTTGCTACACTTTGAGCTTCCACCCACCTAGTCATATAGTCTACAGCCACTAGAATGTAGAGCTTACCATTTTTTGTCCTAGGCAGAGGACCCATAGCATCAATGCCCCACTTTTCAAACGGTCCATTTGCAAGCACGATTTGCCTTGGACCATAAACCAATCTTCTATTCCCATTTACCTGACAATTGTGACAACTTTTACACCAATGTTGGACATCCACATGCAGACTTGGCCAAACATACCCCGCAAGCAAAATCTTCTTCACAGTTAATTCTTGGGCAAAATGACCACCACATGCTTCTTCATGCAAACCTTTTAGAATGGCTGGAATTTCCTCAATAGTTGGTACTCTTCTGCATACTTGATCCCTCCCTCTTTGATAGAGGGAGCCTTCTAGGAAGAGATATGCGCTTGCCTTCTTCATGAGTCTCCTCTTCTGAGCCTTCGTGAAGTCTTGTGGAAACTCACCCTCCAAAATGTAGCTAATAATGGGAGTCAATGACTCCAATCCCTGGTATCTCGGTTGCTTGACAGTTGCTGCCACCATGATGACCTGCACTTCTTTCTCAACACATGTAACTACTTGCTGTGCAAGTAAATCGGCATCTTCATTCTGTTTCCTAGGAATATGATATAGTTGCACTTCTTCAAATTGATTAAACAATCTACGAATGGCATGAACTTTTGTCTGTAAGCTTTCATTCTTGCATGCCCAAATGCCTAAAATCTGTTTAACAATGAGAAGTGCATCTCCCTTTACCATGAGGCGTTGTATCCCTTGGCCAATGTAAATCTTCAAACCATGAATTAGTGTGTCGTATTCTGCTTCATTGTTGCTAGCTGAACTTGGTAGCTTGAACTTCTCTTTCATGACCACCTCTCCACTTGGGTTGAGCAACACTAGCCCTCCCCCTGCTTTTCCTGTGGCTCGACGAAAAGCTCCATCAAAGAACAAGGTAAAAGCATTAGGAATACTTTTTGGTGGTGGTAATGGTAGGGTCTTTACTTCAGGCACCTTAATCTCCTTTTCATGCACCCTATAAGTGAGAATCCCTGCCAATTGTGCACGCACACTATCTTCTACCTTGAAAGAGTATTGAAACTCTTGCAACTCCATAATCCACTTTGAGATCCTAGTACTAAAATTCATTTGAGATGACACCCAAGGGAACAAGTTCTCTGCAGTGAGAATTACAAAAGGTTTTGGTAGCAGGTAGGATCTAAACTTTCTCACCGCAAACATGAGAGAAAGCATCATGAGTTCTGCTTCTGTGTAGTCTCTCTCCAAAGCATTCATGACCCTACTAGCAAAGTCGATGGGTCGCATCCTTGTACTGTGGGGATCTTGTTGTAGCAACACAGCACCAATTGTTTCCCTTCCAACACTAGAGCTAACAAAGAATGTGTACTCCCAACAAGGAGGCATGAGTGTTGGTAGCTCTGACAAAATGACTTTAATGTTACAAAAACACTCTTCAAGCTCATCAGACCATGCAAATTCTACTTGTTGTGTCAACTTTTGCAAAGGATGAAGCAACTCCAAAGCTAAGTGAATAAAGCGTGACATATACTTCACTTTTTGAATGAATGATATGACCTCTTTGAGATTATTGGGTGAGGGGAGCTCAATAAGAGCCTTTGCCTTTGAAGGATCCACTCAATGCCTTTATAGGAAACCTTGTGACCAAGCAAGATCACTTCATCCTCAGCTATGTGACACTTGTCGGGGTTGAGTTGACCTCCCATGTCATAGAGCTTCTTTAAACCTTCTTCTACCCTTTGTAGATGCAATGATTTTGAGCTATAAATGCAAAAATCATCAATAAAAACCCTAATGGACTTTCCAAAGAATGCTTGAAACACCATGTTCATGAAGCGTTGGAAAGTTGCAGGAGCATTTGTCAGGCCAAATGGCATGACTCTAAAAGCATAACAACCCCAAGGAGTGATAAAGGTTGTTTTCAATTGATCCTCCAATGCGATACCTATTTGAAAGTAACCCGAGTAGCCATCACACACAGTGTACTTCTCATGACCAGCTACTTCATTTAGTATCTCATCCTGAAATGGGAGGGGAAAGTGATCTCTTTTTGTTGCCTCATTAAGTGGACGATAATCCACACACACCCTCCACTTGCCGTTTTTCTTAGGAGTGACAACAACGGGAGAGACCCACTCTGAATTCTCCACTGGATAAATGAAACCTGCTGCTAGAAGCTTTCTTACCTCCTTGAGTAGAGCCTGCTCCTTAATGACTCCTAGCCTTCGTAGCTTTTGAGCCTTAGGTGTGGCCTCTGGCTTCAACTCAATCTTGTGTTGAACAACATCTACTCCACGCACATCGGTGTAGTCTTTAGCAAAAAGCCTCGGAAATTTCCTTAGCACACATTTGAACTCCTCTTTTTCATCCTTTGTAAGTGTTGTAGACAACATACCTTCTAACATTCCTTCATCTTCCACTTTTGGTTCTCTTGGGAACCTATCTCTTCCAAACCTCGAGAAGAGGTCTCCTGGTTGTTTGGCTTAAACCTTACCCCCATGACTTCAATGGAGGACTCCTCTTCAGTAATGCTGCCGCTACTTTCTTCTTCTGAAGTGTTTTCAGTCCAATCTTCTTTCGTCTCACTTCGAGATGATTCTTCATGGAGCTCCTCTTGGCGTTGCTCCTTCATGTCAAAGACAACCTTCTTGTGATTGTCATTCCTGCAAATTAGCTTTCCACTCTCCCAATCCTGCAAAGCTCGCATTTTCATTAGCCATGGTCTTCCTAGGATAAATGGGTAACCATTTCCCTTGGTAGACATGACATAGAAATCCACTACCTTCTTAATGCCAAAGGCCTCCACAAAAACATTTTTACAAATGCCTACACACCTAGCCTTGCTATTGTTTGTCATTTTCACTTTGATTTCAGGTGTCTCATGGATGTGCATGCCTAGTCTTTGCATGAGCCCTTCTGTCATGATGCAAATTTGTGCACCCCCATCCACTAGACCTTTCCTAACCAATCTTCCTTTTATGTAACAATCTAGCACAGGTGTAATATCCTCGTTCATTTCAGCATGTGCAATTTTTACAGCAGGAAAACTCTCTTTTACCTTTCTCCTAGTGCTAACTGCCTTTGTTAAATCCCTCCTAACTTGTGGGCATAATGCAAGAAACTGAGGCCATGAGATATTAGGACCCTTACCTCGCATGTCTTCCAACAGGTTGTATGGAGCCATACCATGTCTAAGAGGGAAGTCTTGGAGATTGATACGACGTCGAGTCCTCTTAGCTTCCTTGGTCTCCTTTGCCTTCTTGCCTTGTCCATGGTCACTCTGTGATGGGACACCCTCTTTCTCTTTACCTTTTCCTCGGCCACGCTTAATGCCATTTGCTTCCATGTCAACCTCATTTGAGTTTGTCACCTCTACCACATGCACATTTGGATCTGGCAAAGGTGGAACTCCTTCTGCCCCTTGTGGAGGTGGTCTTGGTCCATTTGGTCTTTGTAGAAGCCTTGGTTGTTGACCAGTTCCTTCACCTGCATTCATCACTGGGTAATTCAAGTTAGGTCTCCCTGGCTCCCCACGGGGCCAAGGACAATTATACATCCCATGTCCAGACTCTCCGCAATTCCAACATTGCAAGACTCTCCTAGGTCGTGGCTCTCTCTCTTCTGACTTCTTTGCTTGTCCCTTTGGACCTACAGCTTGTGCAAGGTGAATTGACAGGCTGCTTAAAGATTCATTTAACTTCTCAATCACTTCAGCCGTTACCTCAGGAAGCTCCCTAGATGTTGATGCTTGTGACTTACCTTTGGGTCTAAGACCTTCTATTGGAACCTCTCCCCTTAAGCACTTGAGTTTCCTATATTTCTCAGCAGCCCTAGTTTCAGCTGCATCAAAGGTAGTAGGTGCACCCGCCTCAACTTTTACCTTAAGGTCAGGAAAGAGTCCGGCTATGAACCTCTCCTTCTTTAGAAATTCTGCACCATCACCAGGGTTAGCAACATTTCGTATCCATAGAGCCCAAAGACGTAGAAACTCTTGCTTGTACAAGTAGTAGTCATCTAAGTCTTTTTGCTTATGAGAAACAATGTCTTGCCATAATTTTTGAGTGTTTTGGGGATCAAAGAAGTATTTCTTGAAACGATTCAAAACTTCTGTGTAATTCCCGTTAACTTCCTCAGGCAAAGAGTCAAACCAAGTGCTAGCATCTTTCCTAAGGACCACCTCAAACATTTCTACACGTTCTTGATCAGTTATTATCCTCTTGATATGGCAAGACATCTTGAAATTCGCTAAAAATAATTCTGCATCCTCTCCAGGCTCTCCAAAGAAAAGAGGATACCCAGACATTTGGCGTTGGCTTTCCATTGAATTGATTTCAAAGTGACACCCGTTTTTGTTTTTCTTTCTTAAAAAGATTTACACAATAATGTATCTAGCTTGCAATCTATTCTACAACAAAATAAAGATATTCACATCAAACGACCTATGATAATCAATAAGAGGTAGGATGACAGGGTTTGGTGATGCGAGAATTTCTCCTACTCTTTGGGCACCAAAATTGAACACCATACGTTGTTGAAAATGGATTTTCCTACTAATTGCAATGTTTATTCTTATGTGTGGAGTGAAATGGAAGGGGAAAACCTCTATTCCTTGGCCATTATCCATGGTCTATGCATGACCTAATGCTTAAAACAAAACAAAAATATAGACGTCCAAACTAAGGTCGTACCTAATGAGAGGCAAAATAAAAGGATTTACTGAAGCGTTTATCTCGGCCAACCTAAGAGGACCTAAAATTCTACGAATGACACATTGAAATTGCAACTTAGTACTAACAATTATGTGTACCTTTTGTCTTGCAATGGGAATGAAGGGATCATACAATTTTCGTGATTCATGCAAACTACTTGACTATGCTAAAGGTTGAGCCTTCACAAAACATACACAAGCCTGTCCTCAGTGGGGGCACCAATTTGAGGCGGTCCGGGGCGGGCAACAAGAAGAGCAACATCTAGACACCCTTCAAGGCTCCCGTGCTGCTCAATGGGGCTGGGGCACAACACAACACAAACCAAAACAACAAACCCACAGCCAAATCCCAACTACACAAGGGGCACCACCTAGTTTAAGAGCGAACTAGGACGCAAAAGAGGAGAATCGTTAGAGCAACCCACAAACAAGCAAGGAATTTACACTAACCCTAACACCAAGGGAACACTCTCACACACTAAAACACGAGAGAGAGAGAGAGAGAGAGTGCTCGAGCTGCTTTGAAACGTATCCGCAATGATCAAGCAAACACAACTATATATTTAAGAAAGAGAGAGAAAGGGGGAGGGGGTGCTTGTTGCATTAATACCTTCTCACAAATCTGTCATGACAAATCAAAGTGAGATTTGTATTTGTTCAACATAGCTTGCGTAAATTTCACCACAACACATCACAAGAAAAGCCACCCCAATCACTGTCTTAAAGCCAGGGGAGTCCTCTCCACCCTGTCGCCCTCTTACAGTATGTGGGATTTATGGCTAGATTGATGAAAACACCAGAGACAAGCTATCAAGATCTTAATAAAAAACACCAAGACACTTACGCATCATTGTTGTCCATTACTTCACGTTGGAAGGGAGACAAAGTATCCAAGCTTAGTCCAAATCCACCCTCCTTGATTCAGCAAATGTTGGGCTTACACTAGTAGGAGAAATGATAGATTTCCTACTCTCAATTGAATGATCACTCTCTCTCTTACAATGGCATAGAGTTCCCTTGCTAATCCCCTATTACAACACATGCACATGCATAAGACAATGAGCTTCCACTCAAGAGCTCCTTCTAGAGAGGTTGAGCTTGGCTTCTCAAGCTATAGCATGGTGCTCTTGCTTATGGCTCCCCCTTTTGTGCTAGCTACACCCTCCTTTTATAGCAATTTTGAAGGCTAGGGTTACTCCTCTAACCATGGTTGGGTTAGATTTTCAACAATTTATCTAATTTCTTTTGCTTGGAATTATCAAGAAGTTGGTGGGGAAAGAGAGAGGAGAGAAATGGAGGTGATAGGACTTTTCATAGTGGGTTAGTGTTAGTAGAGTTAGTATTAATTTACAAATGGAATTGGATATTTACAATGGGAGTATCCATGTAGGATACAAATAAGGAAGAAAAACTCTTAAGAGGTAAGAAAAGGTGGATTTCTTACAAGGTTGATGCTCCAAGTGTCTTGAGTAGTGCCAATTTTGACGCTTGTTGACGGTCCACTAGCTTTGACGGTACATTTTTTCTCCACTCTTGACCTTCCTTGAGAGACAAGGTAATTGAAGCTGAGTAATCAACCACCATGATGCTGTCTTTTAAGAGAAGAGGCTGAATTTTGTGGTTTTTTTGATAGATATGGGTAAATTGGAGGAGGAAAAATGAGACTAGGTGGTCAATTTTGGAATGGAATTGTGTGTGGGAGGTATGAGTTCACCATGGTTTCTCTTATTCTTCAAGGTTGAGGAGAAGGTGAGTAGGGTGCAGAGAGGAGTGGTGAGAGAGGTGGGGATGATGAGTGGAGAAGTGTGTGTGAAAGAGGAAAATGATAAAGTGGAAGAGAGAGTGTGGTTGCATAGCATGGGAAAACTGGGGTCCACTAATAAAATCATAGCTCACAGCTCGTAGCTCAAAAAAATATGAAAAAAATTGAGGCAAAAGTTTAGCTCACTAGCTACAACTTTTGTTTGTATCACCTTTTCAAATTCGGAGAGCAAGTGAACTTTAAAAATTCAGCAAAACTGACCGTTTTTTTCCACTGCACAAGGTCCTTGTGGGGTCCTTCTTTGGATGATTCTTTTGAATACCTCCAAGAGTGAGCCCTCCATAGTGCATGTATGCATGCCACCTACCCTTGACCTTATTTGGTAGGTCTATAATTGAAGATATTGTTGAGATCATGATATAAGTGAATAGTACAACTAAGAAAATCAAATATTGAGGGGTCTAAAAAATATGTACATGTCAAATATAAATAATATAAGTGGAAAAAATAAAAAGGGGTCAAAAGAAATCTCTCTCATTATGAGGCTACCATAAAAAGATAAATATTTTTGGTGTTCTAATTTTTTAGAAAAAAAAACAAAATAGATGTAGGAAGGGAAAAATCACAATAGTGAAAAAATATACACATAAATAAAACTAGTTTTTTTGGATTTTTGTTGGGGTGGAGTTACACCAAATATAAGAGAAGCTTACATGAAAATATTTCTATATGGAATAAAGAGTATGAAAAATGGTAAGAAAAAATTGTGGTAATGGTGAGGCAATGTACAGAGCATAAATAGCACACACCTAGGTAGAAATATTTAAATAAATACCAAAATAATTATGAAAAAATCTTTTATTTAGGCCCTATATACAAAGAAATATTTACATACGCATGGGCCATAATATACTTATATTTTTTAATTTTTTTCGCTCAACTAGCCCAATGACTAGCTAATTAAGGGTTTTTTAAGAAGATATGGAAAAAGTCCCGTGACTCACGCACGCCTATGTACAGTGAAATGGTAGGGATAGCCACAGTGTTTGGGTGATTTTGGTAGGGTGAGGTAACTCACTGTGGCAATTACAAAGAGCCGAAAAAATGGCTATCAATAGCAACATGTGTGCTATACAGTAAAAGTGTGTGTAAGAATAGCACAATGTTCTTGTCTATGATATGATGTGTGGTATGTGAAAGAGCTATATTACATATTGAGAGCACTATGTGTGCCATATAGCGTTAGTGTGTGTAATAAGAGGCCAATGTCCCTATCAATGCTATTATTTCATAGTATTTCTTACAGTATGAGTGCTATATAGCATAGCTATGTGTAATAATAGCCCGATGGTCCTGTCTATGCTATTATGTGTGCCATGTAACAGGACTCTATCAGAGTATGACAATATATAGCAATAGCACAATATACCTATCTATGGTATTATGTGTGCTATCAGATTTTATAATATTATGAGAGTACTATGTGTGCTACATAGCAGATGTTAGTATAATAGTAGCACGGTATCCATGTCTATGCTATTATGTGTGCTATGCAGAGTGTGATATGTGTAATAATAGCACAATATCCTTGTCTATGCTCTTTTGTGTGTTATGTAGAAGAACTGTGTTATAATATGAGAGCACTATGTGTGCTATATAGCAGACGTGTGTGATGTGTGTGTAATAACAGCTAAAAATCCCTATCTATGCTATTATGTGTTATATAACAAAATTGAGCATGTAATGAAAGCTGAGTTATCTATCTATGCTATGTAGCATAGCTATGTGTATTTATACCAATGCATCTGTAGCTATGCTATTATGTGTGGTATATAGCAAAATGTAATTCTAATGCATTTTTTTTTCAAGCAGATAGAGTATTTCTTGAAGTTTCAAGATAGCCACCCACATGTGACAATTGGGCAAAGGTCCTTTGAGAAGCTAAAGCCTTGGTTCGTGCGAAAGTTGAAAGATCGAAATACTTGCTGTTGTGTTTATCATATCAAACTGATGTATCTCAAAGATGCATTTAATGTTATGCGCTCATCTGCTTTTGGTTTTCATGGGAGGTCATGTACATGTAAATGCAATGTTTGCAAATCAGATGGGGTGAATGCAGAATGTCTCGCCGTTGAGCACTCGTTTTCATGGATCACGAAGTTGTGGGAATCATGTGTATGTACAAAGGCTGAGGGGGATATGTTCCATAAACACACCTGCTTGATGGGCCAATGCAAAAACTATGGTGTGGAAAAGCTCAGCCTTTGTCCACAAGAACTTGCAGAGATGACAAAGACAGTTCCACTGCAAGTCTTCGAGGACATTAAAGTTCAAACTAAGCATGGTCTAAGTAAGAGAAAGATGTTGTCACTCAAATAGGTGGCTTTAAGTGAGCTGACAAAGAGGATAAAAGATGACATCAGAATCTTCATCGAGCACAATTTCACTTACAGATGGCAGGCACATCAATGCAGAGAATGTTTGAAGGTGTTTCCTTCAGATACCATTATATCTATAGTAGACTTTGCTGAAAATTACTCGTTCAAAGAGCAAAATGAAGTACAATCCATGCATTGGCATACAGATCAATGCACCATCCTTGTTCACATAACGTACATGCGTGACAACGAAGATGACAATATTATCAAGCATATGCATTTCTACATCTCCGATGATAGGCAACATGATACGCTATTTGTCCAGCATTGTTTTCTTCTTTGTGATCAGTGGCTTAAAGACTAGGGGCTGAATTTCAAGAAGCATTGGGTGTGGTCAGATGGTGCAGCCTCGCAATTCAAGGCTGCAAGGCCATTTTACTTTGTTGCTAGATATTACCAACTAACAGGTACAGAGATGACATGGAATTTTTTTGGCTCTGGCCATGGCAAAGGGGAGCATGATGGCGCTGGCGCTGTGATAAAGAGAGCCCTTACACATGAACAACTCAAGAGTAATGGAGTTGTTCTTAGGCAAGATGCAGACGTGGTTGCATTTTTTATGAGAACAATGTCCAATGTTGCATGTAGCTCTTATGCACAATCCACTAAAGCAGGTCCTACTATAAACAAGAAATTTTGGCTAGTAAAAGAGACAGAAGTGGACAGGTCTAATCTATGGGGTTGTGAGAGAGTACCAGGATCTCGATCACTCCATCACATTTCAGGCTTTTGTCTTCATGATCCTACTCAATTAAGGACCAGGCAGCTTTCTTGTTTTTGTGATGCTTGCATGAAGGGCCATTGGAGGACTTGTTCCAACAAATCATATGCAGGCAAGTGGACACATAAGGCATTGAAACCACTCTCTGAGGTAGCAGAAGAGACTGAGGTACCAGAAGATGAAGCTGCAATGTTTGAGGGATCCCAGGATATGCTGAGTGAGTATCTCATTGAAGGTGATAACTTTGCAGTCAATGCAGACGCTGGCAATGCAGAAGGTGTAGAGTTCTTTCTTTTGAGATGTACAAAGAGAAAGTGGATGACAGATTGCATCTTAAGAGATAAGTGGAAAAACAAATGTGATAAAAACACTTATGTTGTCACAGGGTGTTATTATCAACAGCAAGAGGGGGACCCAAATCACTACACTCTACTTGATGATAGGGGAGTTACTAACCTGTACTCTCACCTTGTTCGGGCAATCAAGTTTGACATGCCTTTGGTAGATGCTACCTCAAAGACATATTATTTATCTCCGGAACTACATGAAACCATTTACAATGCCATGCCCTATGAAGCAGCATGATACCTATTTAACAGGCTTATATTATGTTCTATATAGCCTTCACCATTCAGTACCTCCTTACACATGTCCATTGTGCTATGTATCACATAGCACACAACCACACAGAGCACATAGCATAGAATCACACACATTTCAGATAATGAGGTTACTATTGTGAAAATGTTGCACCTTGAAAAAATTTAGCCAAGATATTTGTCGAAAACGATTGGAAAGAAAACATTATCAAGAGCATCCCATTCACTTTCTTGATGAATTTCAGGTAAACATGTCTCATTCTTATAATCATCTCACTCTTATGAATAGTTACCCATTTGGTGTTATGGAGTTGTGTACATGCTACTATATGTGATATGTAGCCAAGTAATGTGTCAAGATAGTCCATTGTCTCTACCTACGCTATTATGTGTGCTATATTGTACAAGTGTGTGTAATAATAGCCCAATGTCCTTGTCTATGCTATAAAAGGACTCTATTGTAGTAAGATAGCAACATGTGTGCTATACAGTAAAAGTGTGTGTATCACATAGCACAATGTTCCTGTCTATGATATGATGTGTGGTATGTGAAAGAGCTATATTACATATTGAGAGCACTATGTGTGCCATATAGAGTAAGTGTGTGTAATAAGAGGCCAATCTCCCTATCTATGCTATTATGTCATAGTATTTCTTGTAGTATGAGTGCTATATAGCATAACTATGTGTAATAATAGCCCGATGGTCCTGTCTATGCTATTATGTGTGCCATGTAGTAGGACTCTATTAGAGTATGACAACATCATATCAGCAAAATAAAATTACATCATATCACCAAAATAAAATTACATCATTCAATCATTAAGTTTAGAGAACTTTGAACAGGTCAATTTTTTGTATAGTAATCGCAAGTACATTCAGTGCACAAAATGCTGTATACATGATTCCATAACCACAATCAACCTTCCATACTTCTGGTTGACTTCTATAGTGGCTGATGACACGAGCAGACACATTGTCCGAAGGATTTTCAAACTGGTTCATCTTTGCATAAGCATTAGGGCTGGGTGAGACTGTCCACTTGAATAACCAAGGGAACAATGTGCTAACCAGGTAAACTGGGGTCTGACAAATATCTGCTGGTTCAAATGAAGTAGGACAGACACAAGTCCCGGGAGGGTTGAGCAAACACTTGTAGAGTGTGTCATCCACCACCAGTGTATTATCAGAGTTGAACTTAGGATGGTGCTTCCAAAAGTCTTTCAAACACTTGAAAAATATGGGCTTTGCGTTATCTCTACATGGAGGGATCCCAGGAACTTCATTTAGATTGAAGCTCGCCTCTCTACACCCCTCTTGACCGATAATATCGAGGAAATGCTATTTGTTCAGCCTAGGAAAGCATGCACTCAAAGCAAGTGCTAGATTGTCCTGGGTCATGCAGCTCCATAGTGCAACTTGTGCTCTTTGCAGCAGTGCATGCAAAAAGATTGATGCATTGGGCCTGACCACATATTCAAATTTCATCTTTCCTGTAGCATTTGGCACAGTGACTACCTGATACCTTGATATTTCCCAATAAGGAATACTGCTTCTCGCTATTCCTTTGTAGAAGGAGACCTTATACCTCCTTATGAGAAGCCCATTTACATCCAATATGATGCATAAATTGTCCCTTCTCTTCTTGTCCTCAAAAGACGCAGGAGGCAGTGCAACAATCTGTACTGGCATTACCACAAGACACGGCCTCTCTTGCCTCTCATATTCATGTCCATTTTTGGCCTCTTTATCAGCATTCTTTGTACCTGCCTCATCTGTATCTGTAGCAGCCGCTCGACCCATAGGGACCTCTGGACTTTTACCTTTGGTATTCCCAACAGTGGGATCTGTACAAGACTCAGTTGTATCATGTGCAACTGCCTCTTTCATTTCCACAACAGCCATGAAATGTTCTCCCATTGCCTCTCCCGATTGAGCTGCTCTATCAGTGGGCACCTCTGTGCCTTTCCCTGCCTCATTGTTTTGCTCTATACATGCCTCAGTTGTATTATGTGTATTTGCCTCTTTCATGTCCGTAGCAGCCACGAGAACTTCTCCCATTGCCTCTCCCGATTGAACTGCTCTGTCGTATGCCTCAATTGTGTCGGCAGAAGCCACGACATCACCGTTACCCACTGTTGAGCCTATTCCAGGTACTCTCTTAGTGAGGTCCTCCTCACCCAAGCCTCCCATATCTTCAACAACTGCATCTGTACCCTTTGTCTCCTCTGCATCAACAATGTCATCAGCTGCATCACTTGGATAGACCACCTGGGCTTGAGCTGTGACATCACTTGCACCCACTGCCTCACGTGTTCCAGCTTCTCTCTCAATGAGGACCTCCTCACCCATGCCTCTGGTATCCTTCACAGTGGCATCTGTACCCGTAGGCACAACTGCATCAGGAAGGGCATCCATGACAGCATGAACAATACTTTCTGTTCCACCATCATTAACATTGCCATCAGCAACAACATCTGTGCTAGCATCAACTTCCATAGCATCCACAATGTCATTTGTGAAGGCATCAACTACCGTAGCATCAGCAATGGCATCTGTGCAGGCATCAACTGTGGTAGCATCATCAATGGAATCTGTGCCCGATTCAACAGTGGCATCTGTACCCATAGCCACAACTGCATCAAGAAGGGCATCTATGACAACATGAACAATACTTTCTATTCCACCATCATTAACATTTCCATCAGCAGCAGCATCTGTGCGAGCATCAACTTCCATAGCATCCACAATGTCATTTGTGCAGGCATCAACTACCGTAGCATCAACAATGGCATCTGTGCAGGCATCAACTGTGGTAGCATCATCAATGGCATCTGTGCCAGATTCAACAGTGGCATCTGTACCCATAGCCACAATTGCATCAAGAAGGGCGTCTATGACAGCATGAACAATACTTTCTGTTCCACCATCATTAAGATTTCCATCAGCAGCAGAATCTGTGCGAGCATCAACTTCCATAGCATCCACAATGTCATTTGTGCAGGCCTCAACTAGCGTAGCATCAGCAATGGCATCTGTGCAGGCATCAACTACCATAGCATCATCAATGGTATCTGTGCCAGATTCAACTGTGGTGGGGGTGGATAATGTACCCTTTTCAAGTTTAGCACGGTCAACATCTGTATGCACATCATCATGCACAACCTGCACATCAACTGCATTAGGGACATTTGGAACAAATTCAGTAGCACTAGTAGGTGTGCAGGGATCAACTGTATCAAAAGACTCTTTTGTTTTGCTTGTAACCCCCCTGGAAGCTGTAGCACCCCCTCTTGGATACTTCATAGGATAATACTGATCCAGTGAACCTACAGACCCCTCAACTGTATCAAAAGACACTTTTTTTTGCCTGTAACCCCCCTGGAAGCTGTAGCATGCCTTCTTGGATTCTTCACAAGATAAGATTGAGTCAGTGAACCTACAGACCCTTCATCTAGAAACCCTGAAGAGCGAGTGTGTCTCATGCAAGTTCCTCTTTTTTCAGCTTCTTGATTATCTACGACAAGAGAAAGTAGAAACATATTACTAAACATGTACAGAAAATAAATCAAATAGTTTGCAACTACTCGATGCAAAGAATTAAGAGACATTTCACTAACAAATTCCAACACTTGATTCATCAATGAGCATGGATACAATAGGGGTGCAATGGATTGCACATGCCTTCTAAAGACATCTTCTAATTGCATGAAGTTACAAAAAAAACACACTCATTGCTTTGCATTTGGTTTCTTTCTCTTCCTAAATGAATCAAGAGGTATATCCATTGTGGGACTTCCACCTAAGTTCTTGGGAGTCGATTTCTTGCGCTTTGGTGTTGGCTTCTTCCCCGCTGGGGGGGGTGTTGCTTTCACCGCATCTGCAACTGCCTCATCTGATGCATCATCTCTAGTGTGCACACTTGGTGATGCTTTGGCACTCAACGGAGAACGCAACAGCCTTCTTGGAGTTAGTTGTTGCCTAGGATATTTGACTGCAGAATACTTTGCCATCAAGATGTCTTCAACTACTCCACGTATTGCATTCCCTACGGCAAACTCCGCTTCAAGGGCTGGCTGCATCCTGTGGGTAGACTCCGCTTCAAGGCCTGGCTGCATCCCTGGGGTAATCAGACCATTCTTCCTTGTGGAATGCATCGTCTTGTTGGAGCAAGCATGCGATGATTGTTCTACAAAGCAAGCTATTTACAAAGTCGCACTTGGAGTATCCCAAAATACACACATAAATACTGATTTTGGTACCTACCAGTGGCCTGCGTAGAGACTCTCTTTGTTTTTGTCCTCAATGATTCTTGTATACAGGTCTCTGTTGCAATGTCTATACCTACAAATGATTTCATTAAATGCAAGAGTTTAAACTACCAATGGAAAGTGGGCCTGCAATAGTAGTGACACAGTGACTACCTGCACTTGATTCTTTCATCTCACTCTTCACCTTCAAACCAATCATATGCTTAGCTCTATGGGGAACAGACATGTTGCAATCTAGTGCAACACAATAGCCATAGTCCCTACATACATGCGCGAAGCATAGCATATGGTACACATGGGTGCAAGGCAGGGAGAATACATCCAAGCTTCTGGCATCGAACGGGAATCCACATCCTACACAATGGTAGAACCCATTAAGTGCCACCTCGCTAATGCTCTGCTTAAAATTTACAGGAGGAAAAGGCTTCATCAAACTGGCTCCCACGTTATGTGAAGTCCTCTCCATGGTAACACAAAATTTAAAGTGCTCTGATTCCTGTGCTATGTTGGTCTCTACTTTTGCAAGTAGTGCGTGTGAAGCAAAGAAGACAACACATCTAATTTAAGTCTCAATAACCCAACAAAAGCAGATTGCTGAAAAGAATATGCAGTGTGAATCTTATCCCTTATTTGCAATACCACATATAAGACAAGCACTTACTCTATATGCTATAAACACAAGCTTGATGTGGTATATGATATGCATTGTGCTATATAGCACATAGCACAGTCCAAGTATAAAGTGCTATAAGTGCTACATAGAGTATGCACTGTCGATCATAGCAGAGAGACTTTTTAAAATAACAGATATAGCCCAAACATTTTCTCTATATATGGTATATAGCACAAGCTTGTTGGGTATATGATACGCAGTGGGCTATATGAGACATAGCACATAGCATATAGCACAAATATTGTGCTATGTAGCACATATCACAATTAGTGATGTGCTATGTAGCACATAGCAAAAATAAAGATTGTGCTATATAGCACAATTCACTATTCCACACACTCCAGGGCTATATTGTGAACATATAACACACAAAATGTGCTATTTAGCACATAGCACATAAAAAGATTGTGCTATGTAGCACATATCAATATTTAACACACACTTCAGGGCTATACTGTGAGCATATAGCATACAGGTATACTATATAGCACATATTACACATGTCCATTGTGCTATGTATCACATAGCACATAACCACACAAAGCACATAGCATAGAATCACACACATTCCAAATAGATGAGGGTACTATTGTGAACATGATGCACCTATGATGCACCTAGATTGAACTATAAAGCACATAGCACATAACCACACATAGCATATAACCACCCACTCCATGAAGATGATGGCTATGTTGTGACCATATAGCACATAGCACATAGCATATAACCACCCACTCCATGAAGATGATGGCTATGTTATGGACATATAGCACATATTTTGTGCTATATAGCACATAGGAGAAATAGAATATGCTCATACAGTACATAACCATACAATCCATAACACTCTAACCACATAACCACATGGAAGTGAACCACATACTCCAAAACAAAGTGAAGCACATGTAGGAGGGTATGCACCTTTGCTTTAGCCACATTGTCTTCTAATTCAGCAACGTTCTCTCTAGTAGTACTCGAGAACTGTCCAATCAAATCAATCAGGCGTTGTCGAGCTACAGGGTCTTGCACGCAATCAATCTCCGTTTGCAACTTTATGGCCAAAGTGTTTGAGCTTTGAGCACCCTCAGCCCTATGCAATTCTTTGACTTGATCCTCTACCTGCTTCTTTGCACCCTCAAGTCTTGACTTATAGTCTTGCAATCTGTCCTTTGCAATATTCTTCATTTCTGCAAGTGCCCTGCTATCCTCCTCTGCCAATTGTACCAGGCATCCTCCTGTAGGCACGCTTGACAATGGTACAGGCGTACCTTTTGTTTTCAATGATGATCTAGTAGAGGCAGCAGTGGTTTTGGAACCTCTCCCTCTACCACTCATTTGCTCTTCCCACCTCTTGATCTTGTTTTGCAAGTTGTGTCTTTCTTCTGAGGCTCTCATTGCCCTCTCTGCAAAGATAGCCCAAGAAATTTGATGTTTGCCAGATTCACTGCAGTTTTCCAATGCAAAGGCCTTTGCAAATTGAGTCCCTACTTCATACATGAAGGGACCCTCCTGGTAGACATCCCAGTGTCTCCACACAAGCTTTTGTAAGAACTCCGACCGAGCATCGTATGCCTTCACTTTCTTCTGGCTACTCGGAACAGGCTTTGGGCATATAAAGACAGCTTCCCAGTCCTCCTCAGAGATGTCATTGTTTCTTGTCAAGCTACGCAGATCAAATTCCTCCAATGGCAATCCACGCTCCATATGAAATTCCTCGGCAAGACGACAAAACTTCGTATGCAGAGGTGGTTCAATGTTCCTAACTAGACTGCTGCTTGCTTGAATCGGATGCTTTGAGGAAGGTGCCATGATGCAGTCTCAAGTGATATACCTGCACATCATCCAATGAACTCATGAGACCTGGTGTGCCCTCGCTTATCATCCCTGCTAAAAAGAAACAAGAACTTCATGGGCCTGCTCTTGTAAGCAGGGCATTCAAGGTGATGTGCTATGGGATTTTCCCCAAGACTGCATGCAGCTTGTGGACTAGAAAATTACCTCGGGAGCTCGCCTCTTGTTGCAAATGAGCAAGGTGTGGCACTCATGCAGCTCCAAATGCAGTTTAATGTAGCTAAATGATCCCAGGTGGGGCGCGCGTGCTCAAGCAGTAGAGAGTGTACATGTTCAATGGGAGAGACATACCTCGCAAAGAAGAGGGCAGTTACTGCAATCGTCCTTGAAGCAGCCAAGCTTGCACAGTAGAATCTCTAAGCACAGTAGACCTTGAGCACGCGAGAGAGAGAGAGAGAGAGAGAGAGAGAGAGAGAGAGAGAGAGAGAGAGAGAGAGAGAGAGAGAGAGAGAGAGAGAGAGAGAGAGAGAGGCGGGGGGTCGGGGGGCACGGTGTTTGAAACTGCCAACTACTCATGAAACAAAGTGGGTGTGTGAAGGCTGAATTTTTTAGTAAAACATTTTTTAGAATATAAATTTGGACGTCTGAAATATGGCACCAGTGACCACACCCCCAATGTCATGCTATGCTATTTAATTATATCACATATATAGCTTTCCACCTATTCATGATTTCACCCAAGAAGCAGTGTCCTTTTCAGGAGTCAAAGTGGAATTTCAAGAAGCATTGGAAGATGTCGAGCCGGAGGAGAGACCACTGGAAATTCACAATGCCCAATGTAAAAGGTCAGGTCAAGATGTCATTGTGGTCGACAAATACGATAGGCACTATGAAATAGCCGATGTGAAAAATATGGATAAGTTTAGCAATTGTGGGCAACCTGTAAGTCACATACTTGGACCCCATCCAAAAGCACCATCAAGGGAAACGGAAAACAAAGATTAGGTTCGATCTTCACCCTCGGTGCAGAACTCGCCAAAATCAACTCGGAAACATATCCCTAAGGCTATGCAGAAGCCCCACGTCAAAGACCATATACTGATGGAAGAATTAGCATTACAACTGCTAGAAAGCATGGATAGTGATTTGATCTTTTATGCAAGCAATAATGGAATCTATTTTCAGTTTCTCAAGGACAAGATGATGAAGGATAAAGAGACGAAGCCAATGGATACACCTAAGTCAGTCGTAATCTATAGGTTCATGCATGCAAAGAAGAGGTCATATCTGTATCTAGGAAACCATTATCAGCAGTATTATGGAGAGCTGCCTTGTCCAAAGGGTGCACATGTTGAGATAACAACATATTGCGACCAATGTGCCATTGGTCATTTGGTGAAGGACTGCCCAGCAAAGCTCTACATGGAAAAGAAGAAGCAACAAGCCAAAAGCAAAGTTGAGACAGTGACAACAAGGGAACGAAAGAAAGAATCCCCAACAAGATCTCCGAAAAAGAAGCAGATCTTGTCGCAGAGCACAAAAGATAGGCTCAAGACACAGTTTCTTGAGGTCAAGGGTGTCAATGACATTATCATAGAGAATCAGGCTTTCAAAAAAGATCAATTGAACCAGCTAATTCAAGATCGTTTAAGAAACCTCAGTGAGGACAAGTCAAAGCATCCACAAGGTGACGAAGATGAAGCTCGCAGTTCAAGGTTTGAGAGCAAAAGAAGCCAAGATTCTAACGATAGCGAGCTAGCACAAGAAGAGGTGGCAGAGGTAACAAAAAATCTTAGTGCCATGTCACAAGTGGAAGACATGCAAATAGAATCAATGTATGAAGCTGAAAGTCTACCAAATAAATTCTCTATTGTGGACTCTTCATTGGTGATTGAACAAATCAAAGAGTATGAGAAGCTAAAAGAAGATGTAACTGAAGACATAGAATGCACAGAATAACAGAAAATGACTGAGTCCAAGATTGACTACCAAGGACAAGCAATACAGGATATGAATGAATATTTTCAAGAAGAGACTCTACAAAAACCCATGGAACAATGGAAACCAAAGGCCACGGCAACCATTGCATCAGAAAAAGAGACTCAACCTCAAAATCCTGCTACAGAAGCTTCAAAACACTTCCAAGAAGAAAAGTCACCATTGAATGACCTTCAAGTATTAGAAGAAGTAAACACTGATAAAGAGCTTCTGAAATCAAGAATCAAGGTGTCACAGTCAGAAACTAGCAATGAACACCAACAAGCAGCTACAACAGAAGATACTAAGCACTTGGGACATGCTACAACCAGTCAAATGACAAAGAAGTTCAACATACAAGAGGATGACAAAGCCTTCAAGGCACAAAAGTCCAAGAAACGTACCGAAAGCAACAAGGACATCAGTTACTTGGCAGCCAACAAGAAGATTAAATTCTCGTTGGATGTGCATGAGAAACTGAAATTCAACTTTACAACAGAGATAGATTGCACTGCCATGACTAATGTCATGTCTTATGGGCTGTGTGTAAAGAATGAGGATGCAAGAGAGCTACACAAGACAAGCACAAAGCGCACAAAGATGGAAAGCTTCTTCTTCTTCACACAGAAAAGAGAGTACAAAATGACTAAGTGCTAAAACTGAAAAGTAGCACATATGTACATGCGGTCACTAAGGGTGAACTCGCTAGAAGCATACTAGGCTGGCACTATAAGTGTAGTCCAGTTGTAGAATCACTGGCAGCGATCCTCCGTGTCGGTCACCTAACGCGCCAGTGAGTAAATGCCGTAAGCGGCCAAGACCCATAGTGGATGCCAGCTCAAAATGTAGAGCTCCACATCTCAACACTCCCCCTCGAGCTCTGCATGTCGCAGAGTCCAAGCATAGTCCAGAAACGTCGAAGCTTCTCAGCTCCGAGGGCCTTGGTAAAGATATCCGCTATCTGCTCCTCTATGCTAACGTAGACCAAGTCGATGTCGCCCGCCAACACTCGCTCTCGAACATAGTGGTAATGGACCTCTATGTGCTTGGTCCTGGCATGGAACACTGGGTTCCTAGCCAGCTGCATGCTGCTAAGGTTATCACAATGGATGACAATCTGTTGGTCCACCTGCACTCCCAAGTCCTCAAGTAATGTGCGTAGCCAAGCTACCTCGCACGCTGCAACTGCTACACCTCTGTACTCGGCCTCTGTGCTCGATAAAGCAACCGTAGGCTGCTTTCTGCTGCTCCAAGTAATAGCAGCACTCCCAAAAGAGAACATGAAGCCACTCGTAGATCTCCTATCAACAATGCTACCTGCCCAATCTGCATCTGTATACCCATACAATGCTAATGGCACATTTGCTGCATAGAACAATGCGTAGTCAAGAGTCTTTTGCACATACCGAAGTGTGCGTTGTACTCCATCCAAATGTGGCTTCCTCGAAAGCTGCATGAACTGACTCTCCAAGCCTACTGTGTAGCTCAAGTCTGGCCTCGTGATAGTTAGGTTGATTAGACTACCCACAATCTTCCTGTACATCTTGACATCCTCAACAACATCACCCTTCTCTGCACTCAGCTTTGCATTCACATCCAAGGGAATAGAAATTGGCTTACAATCAGCCATACCATACTTTGACAACATGTCCAAAGCATATTGTCTCTGTGACAGCCATACACCCTCTAGAGTCCTGATCACCTCAATGCCAAGAAAGTAGCGCAACTCGCTAAATCTTTCATTTCAAACTCCTGTTTGAGAAGACCCTTCACCTGGTCAATCTCCATAGCATTGTCACCCACAATAATAAGGTCACCTGCATATATGGTAATGACCACAATCCCTACATCACTCTCATGTACATAGAGTGAATGATCAGCATGAGCTCTCCTAAACCCAATACTGACAAGATACTTGGCAATCCTGTCATACCATGCTCTAGAGCCCTGCTTCAAACCATACAAAGCTTTGAGAAGTCTGCATACATAATCTGGGTAACCTGGATCGACATAACCAGGTGGCTGATCCATATACACTTCCTCTTGCAACTCACCATTCAAGAAGGCATTCTTTACATCCATTTGATGCATAATCCATCCTCTAGATGCAGCCACTGCTATGACAGCTCTCACTATCGTCATCTTTGCCACTGGAGCAAAGGTCTCCTCATAGTCTATGCCATACGTCTGTGCATAACCCTTCGCGACCAGCCTTGCCTTGTGACGCTCAATGTTACCATCAGCCTTATGCTTGGTTTTATACACCCATTTACAGCCAATAGCTTTCTTGCCACTTGGCAATGGCACCAACTCCCATGTGTCGTTTGCTTCCAATGCAGCCATCTCTTCATTCATTGCATCATCCCAATGCACATTTCCAACTGCATCCTCAAAACATGTGGGCTCCACATCCTGTATCACCTTAGCCATGTAGGCTTGGTGATGCGCTAGATACCCAACATAAGTCAATTTCTGAACTGGATTTTTGACTCTGTTAGATCTGCGCGGTCCTGGGTCACTCCTTTGCCCTCTAGCATCTTCGTGTACTTTCCTTACACCAGGTGTCCTGACAGCCGGAATTCCAAATTCCTCATCAAGACTTTGTTCAGAACCATCTGAATCCATGTCTACATGTGAAAACCCTAATGATGCATCAGCCATAAAGGGAGGTTCATCTGCCTTTTCCTTTCCTTTTCGTGATACATTCCCTGTACCTGCTGGTGGAGTAACCTGCGTACGTAGTCTACCATTCCATGGCTTCTCAACAGAGCCACAAGAAGAGGACTCTTGTGGTCCACTCAAAACCTGTGACTGTGGCCTCAAATTTTGTACAACCACATCATCTTTTACATCAGCCCCAATAGTGCCATGTGCATTACTGTACCAGCTGCTCATCTCATCAAAGACTACATCTCTGCTCACTCGTAATTCTCGTGTAGTAGGATTGTAGCACCTGTACCCCTTTTTCTTCAAGGGAATATCCCACAAGAATACATTTCTCTGCTTTAGGATCCAATTTCCTATGCAACTCATCTGGTACATGCATGTAAGCTATGCATCCAAACACTTTCAAGTGTGCCAAATCAAGCTTTGTACCTGTAAACTTTTCCTCAGGCGTTACATCATGCACCGCAGTTGTAGGTGTCCTCTTCATAATGTACATAGCTGTATTTACAGCTTCAGCCCAGAAATGATGAGGTATGTTCTTCTCATTCATCAATGCACGTGCAACCTCTGCAATGTGCCTATTTTTCCTTTTTGCGACCCCATTCTATTGTGGAGTACATCTGCATGTAAACTGCCTGCGTATACCATGCATTCGCAGAAAATCTAAAAAATTGTTGGAGAAGTACTCTCCCCCTCCATCTGACCTCAATGTCTTGATTTGCATATCTGTCTCCTTCTCAATCATGACTTTGAAGTCCTGAAAGTGACCAAACACTTCACTTTTGTTACGCATGAAGTAGACCCATGCTTTCCTTGTATGGTCATCAAGGAAAGAGACATAATACCTGCAACCATGTATACTTGTAGTATCGGTTGGACCCCAAACATCTGTGTGCACCACCTCAAGTGGCTTTTTACATACATTGCGCTCATGTGGAAATGAGCCCTTTGACTGTTTTCCAAACTACCATGCTGCACACACTTTATGCATACCATGCACCTTGAATTTGGGCAAACCTTTTACAATCTGTTTTGATTGCATGCTGCGCAATCTCTGCTCATTGACATGGCCAATGCGTTTGTGCCAAATGTCAACATCAGCCACAACACATGTGCCTTGTGCAAATAATGCATCTTTTACCTCAGGCATGTCTACATTCAGCGTAAACATTCTGCCCACACATTTGCCGTCTGTGATCAGCATACAGCCATTCTGGAAATCTTCTACATAACAGCCATTTGGATTGAAGCGAACCTGCAAACCCTGCTCAACCATTTGTCCAACAGAAACAAGATTCTTTGTAATGTTTGGGACATGAAGTACATCTGCTAAGTACTTTGATTTCCCACTCTTCGTATTTAGAGGTATGTCCCCTACATGAGCAATGGGGTGAGTTGTGTCATCTCCTGTCTGCACATAGCCTGACACATCTGGTTTTCACATATCTCTAAACCATTCTCCACGAGACGTCATGTGATTAGAGGCACCTGAATCCACATACCAAACATCATCTTGGGTGGAATTCTCTGCAGTAATTGTATTCATTACATGCTGCATAACAAACATGCGCTCGTTTTTGCTGTCATCTGCATCTCTGTTAGTGGATGCATAGTTGCCCTGTTCTCTCTTTCCACTTGCTTTTCCCTTTGGACAGTCACGTGACATGTGACCTCTTTCACCACAAGTCCAACATTCTCTGCTATCTGCAGTATGTTGCTGCCTACCTTATCCTGCACCACGACCTCTTTGACTCCCCCTGCCTTGAGACTGGTTTCCCCTGCCACCTGTATTGTTTTGATTTGATTGACCTTCTTGAAATTGGCCCCTGCAAACCCTTGGGCCTCGACCACGACCTCTACCTCTACCTCTATTGGAGTTAGAATAGAAGGCCTGTTCAAAATTATTTCTGCCATGAGAAGAAGATGTGTCAAGGTTCTTCTCCTCAAGAATAAGCATAGAAATCAGATCTTGGAACACGGGGATGTCATCTCTTGTATTCATGGAAGACCTGAAATGTACATACTCATCTCCTAGACCATCCAAGCATGCACGGACAATGTCATCGTCTTCCACTGAGACTTTAATAGATCCAAGAGCCTCAATGATACTCTTGATCTTCAAAGCATAATCATTGATGGAGAGGTTGTTCCTCTTAACCTGATTTAGCTCCGACTTTAGTTGAAGCTTCCTGGCCTTGGTGTTCACCTCGAACACTCTACCTAAGTTTTTCCATGCAATGGCGGGGGTTTCAGCATCCTGTAGATAGCCCATCATGCCATCTCTGATGCTCATAGAAAGCCAATACATCACTTTGCTCTGGCCTTGTTGCCAGTCCCTCAAAGCTTTCCTTTGTTCTGTTGTAGCATTTGCCTCAGGAATCTCTGGTTCCTTTTCATTGTCTCCTTCTACATAGTCCCAATAACCTTTTTCTTTTAGGAAATTAGTTATTCTGAACTTCCATGCAGGGTAGTTATTGTTCTCAATCTTCTCAGTAACAATCTGATTGAAACCGTCAGACATCTTGAAGCACTAAGACAAAATAGCTGCAATCTGCAAAAACCTGCAAATCTGTTGAACCTGCTATCGTGGTACCTGTAACGCTTTCTACACTCAACGAGTGTCCACAATCAAGCGTACATACAACCACTTACTGTACTTGTACAGTACATCTCTGTGTACTACACTTTGGAGACTTGTTCAGAAACTTGTACGAACGAATTATGAAGGGATTGTGATGCTCTTGCTCTGTTAGCCTCTCTTGCCTGCACCAGGATTTGATACCATGTAAAGAATGAGGATGCAAGAGAGGTACGCAAGACAAGCACAAAGCACACAGAGATGGAAAGCTTCTTCTTCTTCACACAGAAAAGAGAGTACAAAATGACTAAGTGCTAAAACTGAAAAGTAGCACATATGTACATGCGGTCACTAAGTGTGAACTCGCTAGAAGCGTACTAGGCTAGCACTATAAGTGTAGTCCAGCTGTAGAATCACTGGCAGAGATCCTCCGTGTCGGTCACCTAACGCGCCAGTGAGTAAATGTCGTAAGTGGCCAAGACCCGTAGTGGATGCCAGCTCAAGATGTAGAGCTCGACATCTCAACACTGTGGTTACTTCTAGGTAAGCCAGAACTGTATGAAATTCAGGTACAGGTTTCTATATCACATGGAATAGTTGTCACAAGTTTGGGGATTGCAGAAGCTACCCTTAAACTACGGTCAAAGGTAATCAAAGACAAATTCCTAGTGGTGGATTCCACCAAAATGAGTACACATTTGATTTTGTCCAAGCACTGGGCAAAAACATTGGTAGAAGAACCTGAATTTTCAACAATGGTCATCACAACTAGCTCTCAAGAAATCCAGCCTACTACTGCTCCAAGATTATCGGCTTCTGACAAAGGCAAAGCCAAAATGAGCCCACAAATGTCCTACCAACAGAAGCAGCCCCTTAAATCAGAGTCTTCAGTCCAACCCACTCACATTCAAGCCAATGCTTCTATATCAACGGTCAATACGCTTCCACGCCCAAGGCAAACTCCAAAGAAAATCTTTCAATCGAAATACCCTACACTGCGAGATCACAGCCGCCAAAGGTTTTCAAAGGTCTACATTAAAATTGAAGAAATAAAGGTCAAGGACCCAATATGGGTAAATGAGCCTAGCCAATTGACGAAAGGTAAAAACATGGGATGGATAGTCTCCCACTACAGCTTAGCAGAGCAAGGCTATTATGAGGGTCAAAAGAAACTTTGGTTACCAAAACCACAGACCTCGGCTTATGTGGTGGATAAAGGTTTCAAAAAGCGTCCCCAAAAGCAACAAAGGTCATATTTATATCGCCAAAGGAAACCAACCAACAAGGCTCACCAAAGGGATGCAGGAAATTTCAAATCCAACTGGCCTTCATACCAACATAAAACTTCATCGATAAATAATCCCAAAAAGGGCACTCTTGTACATCTCAATACGACATCAAAAACATCATGGGAAGTGCCATCTACAATTCTTCAAGCACAAGGTTACTATCAAGGAAATCAGAGAATCTAGCTACCAAAGATGCCAGGTAAACATTCTTCAAGCAAACGACTTCAGCTTGAAAATAATCGCAATTTCACGAAAGGCAAAATCAAGGACAATGTCACAGTCAAGGCAAAGGATATCTGCAAAGACACGCTAATCACACGATGCGGATACAAATGGGTGCCAAAAGAACAAAACATAATGAAGAAGATTGAAGTCATCTCTAGCTCTCAAGAAATGTCAATACATGATAGACAAAGTGTTACGGGGAATGGAGCGAGCCAATCTTCTCAACCAAGGGACCAACAACAACAAAAAGAAATTTTGACAATGAAGGTCACCCAGGTATGGCAAAAGAAACCAATATTGCCAGTATGGTCCTTTACAAATCCTCTCTTCGAGGATGGGAGTTTTGAATTTCAAAACCTATTCTTGGTCGAAAGCTCCCGAGAGTAAGTTAGGTCGCCATAAAAATCATGGCATAAGAGTCAAGAGTCGGGCAGCTAAGCCACAAAATGAGCAAGCGTCAGAGCCAAGCTTCATGTCTTAATATTTTTTGTGGTCTATGAGTCTAGATATTTAGATTATAGCTCAAGCTAGAAGATTTGAGCATATTGTAAAATGGGGTCGCTCATGTTGAATAGGTGAGCATAAGAGTCGAAGTCTGCTATTTTAAATGGTGGAGTGGCAGAGTAGTCCAGAAAACACTCACGCACATGAACACAGTGAGGAGAGTGGAAAAAAACCTCGTCGAAAAAACCCTTCTTGTGAGTAACGGCAGCTCTTGAAGTCAAATATATTTTTGCTTCTCTAGCTACGTTCACTCCTGGAAGCACCCATTCAAACTCTTCTTGCACCACATATTGTTTCCCCTGCATTTGATCTTCTGCGTCGTTGGGAGACTGCGAGAGAGTGAGAGTGTGTGTGTGTGTGTGCTATAGGAGCTACGGTGGTTGGAATCACAAACGGAGAGCAGCAGTGTGTTGCCCACGAGGAGACCTACGCATTGATGCTTACATCATGCGCATTCGTCTGTGTTTTGGCAGATTCACCCGCGAGCTACTTTTGGAGTTTCGATGAGTAACTGTTGTCCGTTTTTTCATTTCAGCATGTCCACGCGATCAGAGCAAGTAGAGCTACACATTAGGCAGTTTAGTTTTTGGAAACGTCGACCTGCAAAAACCGGCCAGACATCCTACGCGTTTTCTGCACGGAGGGTATTGAGTAGGTTTTTTTGGTCACGGACCTTAGGGAGAGTGGACTATTGGTGTTGATAGGATATCCCTCAAGTTTCGTAACGTTTCAAGAGCGTCTAATGGGCTTTTGGCTTGTGGTAGCATCATAGGAGACTTTCACATTCACAGAACCGATGGCATGTAGATTTGATATCTCTGTAGGAAGTAGTCATTAGTCGGTCGAGTAGAGGTTGACACCCTTTGCTTGCTTCCACGCGCCTGCGGGTTGAGCTTCGTCCTCAGTTGACATTATATGTTAGGTGAGTTCTTGCCGCATGCTGACGTCCGTCGCGGCGTATCCGTCCAAAAGGGGTGGATAAGTCATGACTGGTTAAGTCATATAAATAAGTTTTGATGGACTGGTTAAGTCAAGATTGGTCAGGTCATGTGATTGGGTTTTAATGAATCGAATAAGTAAGGATTGATTAAGTCATACGATTTAGCTTTTAGTGGACTGGATAAGTCTAAGTTTCGAAAGTACCCTATTGATTTGAGTTATTACAAACATTGATGTACACTCAGGGGAATCCTCAAATCACTTCTACATTGGAAAACCCTCAGAACGATGCTCTCTATACGGCGATTCAGAAGAAGAAGTTGTTGCTCAAAGAAATGCAACCACCTTCTTTTAAAGGAGAGGGTGATGATATTGAGAAAGAAGCAGAAGTATGGATTGAAGCTATGGATGATTACTTCTCTGCTGCAAGGACCACACCTGCAAATCAAGTGATGTTAGGGATGTTTTGCCTCTTAGGGGAAGCGAAATTATGGTGGAAACAACATTTTTGTGACATGGGAGTGTTGGAGAACTCTCAGAGTTGGTGGGAGATCAAACAAGCGGTGAAGGAAAGATACTTACCTCTTGTCCATGAAGCGATAAAGATGAATGAGTTCTTTAGCTTGAAACAATACAGTTTATCTTTGGAAGAGTACTACTCAAATTTTGTAAGGCTTAGACGTTATGCACCGTTAATGACCATAGAGCAGCAGGTAGCTCGCTTTTGTCAAGGATTAAGAGAACCCATTTGCTCGCGATTGGAAGCCTTGAAACCTACCACTGTACAAGATGCTTTACTACGAGCCAAACCTTTAATGAAGGATGTGCGCTCCTTGCCGCACTATCGAAGCAAGGGACTTGCCAATACACCGTATGCGAGCCACAAACGGCTCCAAGCACACAACAAGCCTAAACTAGCAACCTCAAGGAAACAAAGGGTGTGTCACTCACCGCTCTACGCTCGCCTTCGTGGTGGATTCCTCGCCGCGATGAAGAAGAAGCTGCAGTCGTACCGCGCTCAACCGCTTCGCCGCCGTCATGCCTTCGTAATGCTCGATCGCACACACACTCTCCCTCTCTCTCTCTCTCTCTCTCACACACACACACACAAGGAGGTGAAGAAGAAGAAGATGGAGATGGAGCAAGAGCACTCTTCAATTGCACAAATGAGAGAATGAGTAAAAATTTGGTTTAGTTGGCTTTTATAGGAGCTCACCCCATTCACACTTGGGCGCCCATGCTTAACCAACTAATCCCTTGAATGTCCAAGTTAAAGTGCGCCTCTCATCGACGATCACTCTACCTTTCCCTATTGGACCGACAAGCCCGGTACCTGACTCTAAATAATACATAATACACGTCCGTCGTAGGTGATGGGTGTCCGTGAGCCGTGAGGGTTAACATGCCCCCCTTCCTGATGTAGATTCCGTCCTCGGAAGCTATTGAGTTGAAGCTGGTTCGTCGAGGTGGAAGAGCATTTGAGATGAATGTCCTTAGCCTTCTTCAGTCACTGCAAAATCAAACAACATTGGCACAGTAATTGCATTCTCTTAAAAAGCATATGCAGTTTTAGGTAGACACATTGATTGGTCAAAGAATTTCAAACAATTTGTTAGCAATGAACATTAAATTGCAATGTAATCAAATGCATAAACAGATGTAAAGGTAAAAAATTAAACAAGTCTGGGGTCGCTAATATGACGGTCGAAAAGCACTAGAGATCGAATATTAATACCATGGGTAAGCTTCTTAATTTTCTGTGGTCAATTAAGTTGTTTAATCGCGAGAGCCAAGTATTCATGTTCGAGGGCTGACTAGAGGCTATACCTAGAAGACTTTGTAGTTAAGCTACCATAAAAGGAATTTCTCATGAAATCATCGCCTGACTGTTTACTTTTTCTTTGACCCCCCAAAGTCTTTTCACATTGATTCAATTACGATGTGTGTGCTTATTTTGTATGCCTTGGGTTTTTTGCTTTTCAAGGAAAAGCGCCCACACTGGGAACCTCTAGGGCTCTAGTACCATAGGCAATACATGTGAGTGAAGTACCAATTTAAGCAGGGATTTCTCTTCCAGCTTAAAATTTTACATTGTGGCACTTTGATTTTTGCTTGTTCATTTTCAGCATTTAAATTTTGTAACTTTGGGGGGTCATATAACACTGTTACCCTCCCCAGGCTCATCACATTAGTAAACTCCCTCTATAATACTTAAGCTAAAGGTCACTAGGGTTAAGCCCACTAGAAAGCCCTAGTACATTTCATACAATGCTGCCTAAATCGGATTAAGAACCTAAGTAACCATTGCTTATTAGGAAGGCATTCCCCATGGTATTAAGAGAAGATTTCTAATACCTAGCTTGGTCAAACTAGCTTAGTCGGACTGCTTGATTTTTAAACCTAGACAAGTGATTATGACAAAACATTACATTGGATTAAATGTTTGATACTAAGCAAATGCGCTGAATATTATGCTACCAATCACAATCAAAGCAGACAAACATGGATGCAAAAAGATAAGGGCAATGCTAATGGACAAGAAACACCTGTTTGTGTTGATGGTCGCGCTTGATCTGAAGGTTCCATGAAGATCCAAATCCTATCAATAGCAACACGCTCCTGTACACACTAGGAAACAAAAGGAATACCTCCAGGAGACACATTAGTGGGAAAAGAGAACTTCGCTAATCTCTCAACTCTAAAACAGAAACACTCCTATCGTACTAATCTTACCTACCCTCCATCACTCAAGTGATGAGGATCAAAGGTGTTTTATGGCATAGGTTTCTGTTTCACTGTACCAAATGTGACATGTGTAGGTCTGAGTCAATGTTTTGACTTTAATGTGCATACTCGTTTGCTAATTGCTCTTGCTCTCTTTTTTTTTTTTTTTTGTGAGTATAAGGCTATATATATACATTCCCTAAGATCGGAGATTGAGAGGTCAGGGAAAAAGGTTGAGAGGGAAACAAATGAATAATGGATGTCAGCAAACACTCCCCCCTTCCTTGGGTAGATCATACCATTTGAAATGAGCTTGTCACCCTTTGAAACCAATTGTTCCAATTGGTAATAGGTGAGGATTTTTGCCAGTAGTTTTCTATTACCCTAGGTGCCTCGTCAAGTTGCAAGGGTGGTAAGGTATTCTCCCAGGATTGAACTTGAAGTGGTTCATCAGGTGATTCTTGAACACTGGGAGGTGTGGATTCTTTTGTAGCTTCATTGAGGTCCATTACTATAGATGGAGGCGGTGTAGAAGCTTTTACCTCTATGGATGTATTACATGAGGAGCTAGAATCTTCATGGGACTCCCCCCTTCCTGAGCTAGGTGGAACAAATCGTTCTTTCTTTGGTACCCAAACTAGCTCGGGAGCGGGTGTGTAGCATTCTGTGATTTTTTCCTTTCCACGATCATTGATTCGTTTTGGAGCTATGGGATTGGGCTCACTTGGGTCAGGTGATAGGTAAGAGCACAATCTACGTTTTGGCACCCAGATTTGATCATTTCCTTGATAGTAGCCTTGGGCTTCCAATAGTCGTTTAGGGATCCATCGCAACATTTTCTTAATTTTCTTGGAGCGAGTGGTACGTTTCTTACAAGGCTTCTGTTTTTTAGCACTAGCTATGGTCACTAAAGAAGCTTTAGGGACCCACTTGTATGTTTTCTTCATTACATTAGGATGAGTCTTGTCAGAAGCGATATGCATTGCTTGTAGCATATTTAAGGGTACATGCATTTCATCCCCCTCAGGTGTTACCCAGGTCGTCCCCCTATTTCCCCAAGTGTCTATGGTTGATGCTAGGTGGACCCAATCCACATTGTCCGACTCAGTCATCCCAGGTAGGATATCCATATAAGGAGAATCTTGGCCAATGTCTGTATCCTTCTTACAAGTATAACAATATTGTAGTGGGGCTGAGTGAACTGTGGTGTCAGAGCGATGATCAATAATGGTTTTACTCCCTAAGGGGTGTACCTTACCAGTCACCAAATCCACTCTAAGGACAGAGTCTTGGAATTTCAAATAGACATGATTTTTAGACCAATCGTGAACCATTTGTGCTTCCCTCATGAATGGTCGTCCTAAAATCATTTCATATGACATAAGGTGTTTAGAGAAATCCATTACAATGAACGTATGTCGTACCTTGTGTCCTAGAACTTTGATCTTAAGATCCTTGAGCATCCCCATAGGTTTGGCTATGGTACCATTTGCCATCTTTACCACAATGTTAGTAACACTGAGGCAGGGTTTTCCCATGGATTCCCAACAATCTTTTGTAACGATGCTAACTCCCGCACCACCATCGAGAATTCCCTTTATAGTTAATCCCTTGGTAGTGATAGGTAGGGTCGCATTAGACTCGTCGCCTTCAAAATACTGCCCTAATTCGTTAATGGGTACCTCGATCACAGACTCGTGTCCATCTAAGTCAAGTGATTGCACATGATTTTCCTCATCAATCATAATCGAGTCAGGCCTATTTGGTTGCGCAAATTGCGGTAATCCCATTCGTAGCTCTCCGTTAAGGACTGCTCGAAGTGCAAGGAATAACTCAGGATCTCCATACAGCTTTGCTATGATCGTGGTTCGGACCTCAGAAGACATGAAGTCCACTAGTTTGGCAACATTCATTGGCGTTTTGCAGGGTGTAGGTCCTTGACTAGGAACTGGTGAGGATGGAATCTCATATTCCTCAATGGGATCAGGTATTCCTTCGTTAAACATCCTTTCCAACAAGAAGGGTGTATGCTCACTTTCTGATGTCCCGTCCTCACTCCCTTCTTGGATGATACTAGATATGGCTAACGGTCTATGGTTCATGTGGGGTGGATGAACTTGCGTGGGAAACACTGTGTCATGAATTTTGACCTGCATGGGTTCTGGTTCTAGTTTCCTTTGAGTCTCCTCCACTAAATCTCTTAGATGTTTCACCTGCTTAATCTCGTCTACAGGGTTTGGGTACGTCCCAATCTTCTTTTTACGATTCTTCCCTTTTTGCCCCTGTGGTTTATCTTGGGGGTCTTGGATTGGATTTGGAAACACTTGTGGTGTTTTCAGAGGCTCTTTATGGTTTTCTCTTATTCGGTTTTCATTTGGTTCCATGTTACGGTTTTCTTTGTCGGTCTTTCTCTTTGTGGTATTGGTTCTAGTCTCCATTGTCTCGACTGAATCTGAATCATCCTCGAGGTCATTCATATACACTGGGTCATCTCCTGTTCCTATGTTTGTTTTGGAACTTGGCTTTGAATTTTCCGTATTCTGTGACTTCTTCCTTCGTGTCTTCTTTTTCTTTGCTTGGATAACTGAAATGGTATCTCTCTCTTCGAGGATATGGCCTGGCCCTTGAAGCATGGACCGTGTAATCGCATAAGCGGGTGCGACGGGTGGTATTGGTGATGTCACACTAGCAATTTCGACCAAATTCAGGGGTGTGATTTTAGGTGCATTTGGGTTATAGGGGCATTGGGCAATCAAGTGATCTATGCCACAACGATTACATGTGAGTATTGGCATTGCAGACGTGCTCCCTTGATTCACTTGCATCTGTGCAGCATTCTTTTGCAGCCTAATAGGGCACTCCGCTACTCGATGTGGTCCACCACACTCGTAGCATTGAAGAGGTGGCCTCCTAGCCTGGGTGTTGATATTTTGACCTCTGGATGCGAGAGCAGCAGCTTGATAAACCGGCTTGACTTGCCCCCAACAATCTTCCATGTAGTATATAGGACACTCTTCCAATGTATCAAGTCCGTAGGCAATACTAGTGTCTATTTCCTCCTCACAGCCATCTGCATAAGCATTTGATGGCTCACAACCCACTTGGTTCATAGGGGCGACTCTTGGATGCGGGGGCTGCGGTCCTAGCACAGGAGGTGGTAGCGGTGTAGCTTGTACAACATTTTGAGATCTAGGGACCATGTGTTGCGGTAGTTGCTCAACGGGTGGAGTAGGCATCAATACAGGAGGTCGAGGCGCATCCGTCCAGGCTACAGGTGGTCTATTTGCCATCATACGTTTGATCATTAAACAATCCTTAGCTTGGTGACCATACCTACCACATGCGTTGCAAGTTCCATTAAATTTTACTCTAAACGTAGGGCACTCACTAGTGCTATGTGGACCTAAGCAAATGGAACACCATTGTTGCTCCCTTCTTGGATACATGTGAGGGGGTCGATTATCCTTAAGAGACTCTTGGATTGCCTTGGTGAGGTCTGTCAAGAATGTCTCAATTACCTTTGGCTCATTGGCAATGGGCTTTGCAGTCATGGGTTCATACTCAATGGCTTGTGAGCTAGTGGATCTCGTGTCAGTAGACACCCTCATGCCTGCTATCATCAAGTTGTCCTCTAGTTGGATTGCATTGGCAGTGACATCTTCCCAGGTTGTGATACCTCTAATCACTAGTCCATTATAGATTCCTTCATTCCTCAACCCTCGAATGAATCGATCAAGCAGTTGGTTATTGTTGAAGCGCTCATTTACAGGGCAGCGAGAGTTTAAGTGCTTTAGACGACTAATGAAGTCCCTTACTGACTCTCCTTCCTTACGTTCGGCCTTCTGTAGCTGAGATGCTACACCCCAAAGCACACCTTCTCGTATGTACTCCTTTAGAAACAACCTTCGAAGGGTAGGGTAGATTGTTTTCTCGTCCACCCTTAGGGTCCTATACCAATCTCCAGCCTTCCCACTTAATGTCAAGCTTAAGGCATTGCACTTATGTAGTTCGTTGCGTTCCCCTAAGGAATCACATACTTGTTCAAACACTTCAATGTGTTTCCTAGCATCTTCATCCCCATTGAATTTTTGCGTGAGTTTGGCAATTTGTACTGCCTTACTTCTAGGCTCTCTATCAGATGCATGACGCATATTTTCCGCGATAGATCGACCTATGGTTTGAGCAAACGCTGCCAAGTCACCTATGTGAGGAGGTAGGGCCGGTGGAGGTACTCTTGGAATCATATGTGGGAGAGGAACGGGTACCGGTCTTGGCATATGTGTAGATGATGCAGGATATGGAACATAACCGGGCATAGGTCCACTCGGATAAGGGCTAGGGAGCGGCACTCGAGGAGCATAAGCAAGTGGTACAATTGGAGGTGTGGGGGCCATGTGTGCATAAGGGGCTAGAGGCACATACGGTCGAGGCCCCATATTAGGTACTACGACACTAGGTAGTGGCACTACGCTAACCGTAGATGTCATCGGTACATTCTCTGTCAGGCTTATCCCTGGAGTGAGCACTGTGTTTTCCTTGATAGAGGGTTGAGCCAAGTTAGGGAAGCTAAAGTTTTCGCTCGGAGGCTCAGATTGCATAGAGACCCCAAGTGAAATGACATAAGATGGGTCCATGGGGCTCATTAGAGAAGTCTCCATTTGTGATAGAGTAGGCTGTTGAGCCTTGCTCGTATCCAAAAATCTCATGGGGCCAGTTGAGAGTATATTTACCCCTCGGTTTTGCCTTTCTGATTGAATAATGCCATGGATAACATTACAGATCATTTTCTGTTGATCTTCGATGCTCGTGGCACTAGAGGTGGATTGTACAATCTCTATCCATCCTACATGGTAGGCGTGGCCAGAGTGTAGATCCGTCAACACCTCAGTGTGGAGGTCGTATGTCCAATGATCATTAATGAACCATCCTTCTAGAGTCGACGTGTTAACGGTTTCTTGTGAGGTAGAAGCAATATTGCTCCCCGTGGTTTTACTTGTCACCAACGGTACTCTAGAGGGAACTTCTGAAGGAGGCAGCTCAACAGGGCCTTCTTGGTAAGAAGTTGGTAGGATATCCACATGGACACTCTTTGGGGCTGTGGGGTCCACGTGCGATGTGAAAGGAGAGTCCACTTCCCCACCCCCTTCGTGTGCTTCATTTGCATCAGGTTCCGAGCGAGTAGCTCTACCTAATGTTTCCATGAAACGGCTAAACATACTAGTACTAGGCTGTGGAGCTTTGGGAGGTGCATGGCCTTCTCTCTCAGTGTTTTGGGTAGGGTATGCTTCCATGATTTCTGAGTCGGAGGAGGAATCACTAGCGGCTATTTTAGGGTCTTGGGTGGTGCTACCTTGTGTCCCCGCTGAGGGTCTAGATCCTATCGTGGATGGGTAATGGGTGTCCGTATGAACAGAGGCACTACCAATGTGATCGTGCTCTAACACCCGCCCAGAGCGTAAGTGCATGTGCTTTTGATACCCTAAGGTGTCAAAAAGCTGCTCTAGGAGGCCTTGTGACTAGTTTTTAGCGTGTTTTTTGTTTGTTTATTTGCTAGATTTTTTAGAGCGTGTCGTGGAATGGGCCGTGTGATAGCTCGAAACGAGCGTATCGGTCAGAGGGTCGTGCCGTGCTTTACAGCCCTCCGTTTGGTCACTCTATGCCCTCGGAATCCCTAAAACTGTCAATTTCCAGTAGGGAACTAGGCCCAAACTAGAAAGTCTAAGGGTGCAAGTGGGAAGAGAAAGGAGGAGAGTGGAGGACTTGTCCCACATGCTCTCATTCTCTCTTGAGGGAGTAGGGTATATATATAAGAGTGAGTCTAGAATATATCATAAGACTGACGACTGAGGCTTGGGCTTGGGCTTGGGCTTGGGAAAATGATCCCGAACTATCTTTTATACAAACCAACCCGTCCGTTTTAAGAGTCACGTTTTTTATTTTCGAAAAATTTAGCCGCCCGCTCGCTCGCGTTTCTATTTTCCTTTTTTTTTTTTTTAAATATTTTTTTTCCAAAAAAAAAGTTTTTTGAGGAAAAAATTAAAATATATATTTTTTCTTTTTTTGGGTGCAGAAAATACAGAAATTGAAAACGCAGATATGCAGAAATTGCAGAAAACGTAGATATGCAGAAATTTCAGAAAACGCAGAAATTGAAAAAAACGCAAGAAATGCAGAAATTGCAGAAATTGAAAACGCCGAACTTGAAAATGCAGAAATTACAGAAATTGAAAAAACGCAGACAATAGCAGAAATTGAAACTTGACAGCAAATGCAGAAAACGCAAAAAACAGAAATCTCCACACACTCCTTCCCTGCCTTTCCTATGATAGAAATTGCACCACAAGGAAGCGTAAAGTGCTAACCGAGCTTAGTGTAGGGCATATCCCCGGCAGCGGCGCCAAAAATGTGCGCTCCTTGCCGCACTGTCGAAGCAAGGGACTTGCCAATACACCGTATGCGAGCCACAAACGGCTCCAAGCACACAACAAGCCTAAACTAGCAACCTCAAGGAAACAAAGGGTGTGTCACTCACCGCTCTACGCTCGCCTTCGTGGTGGATTCCTCGCCGCGATGAAGAAGAAGCTGCAGTCGTACCGCGCTCAACCGCTTCGCCGCCGTCGTGCCTTCGTAATGCTCGATCGCACACACACTCTCCCTCTCTCTCTCTCTCTCTCACACACACACACACAAGGAGGTGAAGAAGAAGAAGATGGAGATGGAGCAAGAGCACTCTTCAATTGCACAAATGAGAGAATGAGTAAAAATTAGGTTTAGTTGGCTTTTATAGGAGCTCACCCCATTCACACTTGGGCGCCCATGCTTAACCAACTAATCCCTTGAATGTCCAAGTTAAAGTGCGCCTCTCATCGACGATCACTCTACCTTTCCCTATTGGACCGACAAGCCCGGTACTTGACTCTAAATAATACATAATACACGTCCGTCGTAGGTGATGGGTGTCCGTGAGCCGTGAGGGTTAACAAAGGAACAAGGGATTACAAGAAGAATTGAACAGAATCAAAGTATCAACGACAAACAACCACAGAGGGTTTATGTTGCTAATGTGCAAGATTCCCGACGCTTGAATGTTCGATGCTTTACATGTGGGGAGTTGGGACATTATCGGAACTCTTGTCCACAACTGACTAATGGAGCAGTAGTAGCAAGTGAAGCAGACTAAGGACATCACTCTTTTGAATATAATGAGGGTCGAGATAGTAATTAGAATAGGGATATGTTTTTCTCGAGATGAGAACATCTCGAATCCCTAAGTTGGGGAGATTGTAATGTACCCAACATTTATCCATATAAATCATTTCAGATATTTTGCAAAATAATTGAGATTCTCAATTTTGTGAGTCATCATGATTTTATCAGAGCAATCGAATTGAAAATCGGGTTCAAAATCCATTTATTTATGATCTTTCTTTATGTGGAACAATAGATTTATGTGCGAACCTAATCTATGTGTGAAGAAAAAGCTTAGAGATCGTATTTTTAGGAAAGAAAGAGAGGTGAGTCAAAATTAGGATACTTCTTTTTTTCTCTTTCAAAATATTTGTAAGTATAGAGCTTTTTAAAAATCTCACATAGGATTCGCAAACGCGCAAAAAAAAAAAAAAAAAAAAACTTATAGAGCCGCGACAACGCGCGAGCTTTTCCGTCTCCTATTCTTGAAACCTCTCAGTATTCTTAGCACCCCCCTATGGCCTATATAAAGGACCCTTCTCCTCTCACTTTGAACATACACATCTACAGAAGCGGAAGCTCTCTCGCAACGACGCGCCGGAGGAAACCTCTCTCCCTTAACCTCCCACCCTCAAGACATCTCCATCTCCAATCGTCGACGTGCTGTCTCCCTATTTGTGGACTCTCTCTCTCTCTCTCTCTCTCTCTCTCTCTCTCTCTCTCTCTCTCTCTCTCTCTCTCTCTCCAACAACGCGCTTTTCTTTTCTCCATTCCGAAGCTATGGCTCCGAAGTGTGTAACGCGAATTTCTAAGGACACCCATGCCATTGCACCACCAAGGAAGGTGGGAAGAAAGGTGTCAACTCCAAACGTATCTCATGCGGAAGCATCAACCGAAGAAGAAGTCGAAGCCGTCCAACCTCCAGCACAGGAGTTAGCCGCACGCGCCCTAAGTCCGGTAAGAAAATTTATAATTCTGCATTGCTATTCATGTTTGACTTGGGAAGCTAAGCGTAGGGAACCCCTTAAACTATCCGAAAAACGTGATCTTATCACAAGAAACAAGCATATGTTTTCATAGATTAGTGAAAGGACTGTTTGATAAATTGTCATTGTTTGTTGAATTGTTATGACTTAATAAACTGCTATTGTTTGATAAATGGTTACTGATTGATATGAAGAATTGGTTGATCATGTTTGATGAATCATTTAATGAGAAGAATTGTTGAAAGAATATATTTTGTTCTCGCGGGTAGCGAGATGATTCCGCGGTTAGTGGAGATTAAGCTGAGGTTATCGGCTCTCTTTTATCCCTCGCGGTTAGCGGGATGCCTCGTGGGTAGCGGGATGCCTGGTGGTTAGCAAGATGCCTCGCGGGTAGCGGGATGCCTCGCGGTTAGCGAGATGGGAAGGTTGCGCAATTCGCGGTTAGCGAATAAATCCTTTGCAAAGGCTTTGTTGGTTAGACAGAGGAAGTCCGCGGGTAGCTGCTGATAGCCGTTTTTTCAGCTCTCTGTAATTACCATAGTGAGTTATCTCACCCTATCAAATCACTCAAACACTGTGGTTACCCTCACCCTTTCACTGTATATAGGTGCGTATGAGTTAGGGGACTTTTCCCATATCTCCTTATTGAAATAAAAAACCCTCAATTAGCTAGTCATTGGGCTAGTTGAGCCAAAAAAAATAAAAAATATAAGTATATTATGGCCCATACGTATGTAAATATTTCTTTGTATATAGGACCTAAATAAAAGAATTTTTTCATAATTATTTTGATATTTATTTAAATATTTTTACCTAGGTGTGTGTTATTTATGCTCTGTACATTGCCTCACCATTACCACAATTTTTCTTATCATTTTTCATACTCTTTATTCCATATAGAAATATTTTCATGTAAGCTTCTCTTATATTTGGTGTAACTCCACCCCAAAAAAAATCCAAAAAAACTAGTTTTATTTATGTGTATATTTTTTCACTATTGTGATTTTTTCCTTCCTACATCTATTTTGTTTTTTTTCTAAAAAATTAGAACACCAAAAATATTTATCTTTTTATGGTAGCCTCATAATGAGAGAGATTTCTTTTGACCCCTTTATATTTTTTCCACTTATATTATTTATATTTGACATGTACATATTTTTTAGACCCCTCAATATTTGATTTTTTTAGTTGTACTATTTAATTATATCATGATCTCAACAATATCTTCAATTATAGACCTACCAAATGAGGTCAAGGGTAGGTGGCATGCATACATGCACTATGGAGGGCTCACTCTTGGAGGTATTCAAAAGAATCATCCAAAGAAGGACCCCACAAGGACCTTGTGCAGTGGAAAAAAACGGTCGGTTTTGTTGAATTTTTAAAGTTCACTTGCTCTCCGAATTTGAAAATGTGATACAAACAAAAGTTGTAGCTCGTGGGCTGAACTTTTGCCTCAAATTTTTTCATTTTTTTTTGAGCTATGAGCTGTGAGCTATGATTTTATTAGTGGACCCCAGTTTTCCCATGCTATGCAGCCACACTCTCTCTTCCACTTTATCATTTTCCTCTTTCACACACACTTCTCCACTCATCATCCCCACCTCTCTCACCACTCCTCTCTGCACCCTACTCACCTTCTCCTCAACCTTTAAGAATAAGAGAAACCAGGGTGAACTCATACCTCCCACACACAATTCCATTCCAAAATTGACCACCTAGTCTCATTTTTCCTCCTCCAAATTACCCATATCTATCAAAAAAACCACAAAATTTAGCCTCTTCTCTTAAAAGACATCATCATGGTGGTTGATTACTCAGCTTCAATTACCTTGTCTCTCAAGGAAGGTCAAGAGTGGAGAAAAAATGTACCGTCAAAGCTAGTGGATCGTCAACAAGCGTCAAAATTGGCCCTACTCAAGACACTTGGAGCATCAACCTTGTAAGAAATCCACCTTTTCTTACCTCTTAAGAGTTTTTCTTCCTTATTTGTATCCTACATGGATACTCCCATTGTAAATATCCAATTCCATTTGTAAATTAATACTAACTCTACTAACACTAACCCACTATGAAAAGTCCTATCACCTCCATTTCTCTCCTCTCTCTTTCCCCACCAACTTCTTGATAATTCCAAGCAAAAGAAATTAGATAAATTGTTGAAAATCTAACCCAACCATGGTTAGAGGAGTAACCCTAGCCTTCAAAATTGCTATAAAAGGAGGGTGTAGCTAGCACAAAAAGGGGGGAGCCATAAGCAAGAGCACTATGCCATAGCTTGAGAAGCCAAGCTCAACCTCTCTAGAAGGAGCTCTTGAGTGGAAGCTCATTGTCTTATGCATGTGCATGTGTTGTAATAGGGGATTAGCAAGGGAACTCTATGCCATTGTAAGAGAGAGAGTGATCATTCAATTGAGAGTAGGAAATCTATCATTTCTCCTACTAGTGTAAGCCCAACATTTGCTGAATCAAGGAGGGTGGATTTGGACTAAGCTTGGATACTTTGTCTCCCTTCCAACGTGAAGTAATGGACAACAATGATGTGTAAGTGTCTTGGTGTTTTTTGTTAAGTTCTTGATAGCTTGTCTCTGGTGGTATCATCAATCTAGCCATAAATCCCACATACTGTAAGAGGGCGACAGGGTGGAGAGGACTCCCCTGGCCTTAAGACAGTGATTGGGGTGGCTTTTCTTGTGATGTGTTGTGGTGAAATTTACGCAAGATATGTTGAACAAATACTAATCTCACTTTGATTTGTCATGACAGATTTGTAAGAAGGTATTAATGCAACAAGCACCCCCTCCCCCTTTCTCTCTCTTTCTTAAATATATAGTTGTGTTTGCTTGATCATTGCCGATACGTTTCAAAGCAGCCCGAGCACTCTCTCTCTCTCTCTCTCTCTCTCTCTCTCTCTCTCTCTCTCTCTCTCTCTCTCTCTCTCTCTCTCTCTCTCTCTCTCTCTCTCTCTCTCTACGCGTCCTAGTTCGCATCCAAAACTAGGTGGTGCCCCAAATTTGTGTAGGGTTAGGTTGCGGGTTTGTGTGTGTGTTTGTTGTTTTTTCCAACCCCAACCCAATTGAGCAGCATGGGAGCCTAGAAGAGTGCTTGGAGGCCACTCTTCTTGTTGCTCGCCCCAGACCGCCTCACTGCAAACTCATGAGCATTTGGAAAAGTTGTTGAAATATAGGGTTGTTTTCATTAGGCCTTGTTTGAATTGTTTTGGTATTGTTCGAAGGACTGTATAAAAGAACCTGTATTTGGAATTAATTAAGGAACATCGTTTGTATATGAAAACAGTGTGGTAAAAAGTGTGCTTTGGGGTGGAAAGTGGGGACTGGCTCAGGTTGCCAGTCAAGGATGCGTGGTCTCGATTAGTCGAGAAACTCTCCACTCCCTCTTATTAAGAGAAGTGAAATTAGAGACTCATTGTGCTAAGGGTTGAGATGGCTCAGATCTACGTGACACAAGATTACTATCTAGTTAGACTAAGTCTCATATCGTATTTATGGTTTATAGATAACGGCCATGCCTCTTAAACGTGGGGAAAAAAGCATTGTTTATGGATTCTAAATATGTTAATGGTATTTCATCTTTATGTTAGGAAACAACTTCATTAGTATTCTAGATTTATCGACCTGGCTTGTGGCGTATGACCCTTATAACCACGCAAACGTTGGATAGAGGACTTCCTCTCTTCTGTTGCTCGCATCTGTACTTTGTGGAAACGGAGTAGGGTGTCGTCAACGGAAAAGGAGAATCAAGGAAGGCCATCTATCAAGTCGCCCCAATCTTGTCGGGGTTGGAGACCTCACACTGCTTGAGCTGCAAGAACTGTCAATCTCAGCCTCTTGTCAGTGCCTATGAGAGCTAGGAAAAGCTATAAATAGACCCCTAGGCCTCACAAACTCACTCAGACTCGGAGTCCTAGCCAGAAATATCTTGAGCTAAAGAGATACACCCCAAACACCTAGAGAGCAAAAAATCTAGTGATTACAATTAAAATCTAATTACCTTCCTTAATCTAGTGAAGCAAGGTAGTTAATTTTCATCTTATTTAATTAATGAATAGCATTAATTTATGTCTACTTGTTTTAATTAAACTTATTAATTAGAGAAGATTAGGGTATTCTCTATTAATAATTACTCTCTTATATATTATTAGCCTATTGATTACTTAATATTAATTATGTTTAATAATCTAATTAATTATTAATCCCTATTAGGATTGAAATTCATTAATTTTGGCCTCAATCAAGGGATAATATAACATTTAACCTTAGATAATCAGAAGATAATTGTCAAAGCTTGGCTATACTACTACAAAGCTGAAAAAGTTATATCATATTTTTTTGATGAATTTTTGTGATTATTTAGGTAAAAATTGACTGTTTTCAGCCTTAAAATTGATGGAAATAAAATACTCTAGCTTTGTTGGACGGAGCGACTCACACACCCATGAAGTGCATGCAAACACTACCTAGATCAACATAATGTCAATCGAGGACACAAATGACACAATAGGCACACGGAGGAAATCTCTTAAGCTTGTCAGGCTGAGACCATCCTACACATACAACACTCTGGAAGGCCAACTAAAGCACAATCAAGAACCTCACTGCTCTCAAATACACCACCTAGCCACATACACACATACGGAAGGTAACTCACCTAATCATGCCAGATTCATACGAAACTTAAGGAACACCATCCCCTCACTAGGATACACCTGTCCCTAAGCTTCTACACTCAAAACCCTCACTCTTAACCCATCTGCGGAAAGCGCGTAGGATGACAAAGCAGAATTTTGAAAGTGTCCGAAACTGAAATTTATGAGTACCTATGCGTAGCTTATGTCGCCACGATTCTATAGAATACTAGCACGCAGAAAACAGACATCGTTTCATACACTTACGGCCACAAATAGCTCGTAGATGCATCGGCGTGTGCGCTTCGTCTGGCGTGGAATGCTTGGCGTTGTCACGTAGCTCTCATTGAGCCTACAACAATGGTGCAATCGGATCTCCAATGTGTTGAGCGAGCCGGGCGTAGCGAGAGGATAAAGCTCACGCTCACTCTCTTTCTCTCTCACACACAGTAGACGGCACCGCTAAGTTTTGATTATGATAAAAGTTCTTTTACAAAATGACCTAGGTACCTTATATACTAAGGCTACCTTAGGTTTAACCAAAAATGGGGATGAAAGGGTCAAATGGCTTTGTATTTACAATCTGGAAGTGCCATTGCACCCCGGCTTCTGAAACTAGAATAGCTACTCATTACAAATGACGTTTGTTGGAGCCCCATTGGTCCAACTGTTGTAATGAGCCCATCTTGTAAAGCATATCAAATTCCCATTTTATGTCAAAGACGTCTTATCATTTTGATCCATTCGTCTAGGTTATGTAAAGATTAATCAGTTAGTCAGGACTGAGATTTGTTCCCACTTTGTAATAATGAGTAAGAGAACCCCATGTACATTTTTTAGCTAAGGTGACTAAAGTATAAAAGTCACCTTAGAACTATTTTTGAATAACATTTGAATATTAATCCTGTGTCATACGAGTCTGAGAGAGAGAGAGAGAGAGAGAGAGAGAGAGTGAGTGTGTCTTATCCTCTTTGCTACGCGCTTATCCCTCACCGGATTCACAATGCGACCACACCATCGCGGTTGTCTCTCCGAGAGCTACGCGCCCACGCTACGCATTCACCGTTTCGAGTTGATCACGATCGATCCTTCCTCGAGCTTGTTTTGCTTGTAAGTAGCACAAACGGTGTCTGTTTTCAATCATCAAGTGCTTTATGGAATAAGAAAGAGATTAGCTTCACATAGATACTCATAAACTTAAGTTTCGCCCACTTTTGGATTATGACCTGTTAGTCTATCGCGACTGTATTTGAAATAACTAGGGTTCAAATTTGGTGAGATTAAACTTATAGGTAAGTATATCCTAGTGAGAGGATGGTGCCTAGTAAGTTTGATGCGATTCCGAGTTCATTGGATGTGTACACTGTGTTGTGAGCGTTTAGTGATAGAGTGGGTTGCATTCTACCAGAGTTAGTGATTGATGCATCATAAAAGTGTGTATGTATAGATTGGTCTCAGCCTGACAAGCTAACGAGATTGCCTATGTGCACCTACGGGTTAGTCGTGTCATCGGATGATAAGTATGTTGTCTGTGTCGTGCTCGTGAGTATGAACAGGGGAGTAGTTTTACCATAAAACATTGGCGCCGCTGCCGGGGACACAAGACCTTAAGTACGGAGATCTACATCACTTGTGTGATGGTTAGCTTACTTTAGTTTTGACTAGAGAGAGCTTAAACTTTTAGAACAAGATCCAGGATAGAGTATCCTGAGTTCTAGTGGATAGCCAGGAAGCCTGTGTCTGCCGAGGGTCTGCGACTAGTTAGATTTAGTTAAGTAAGATAATGTGGAGTTATGGTTTTTGATTTTGAGTGCTTGTTATACTTGTGAAGAAATAGAGTAGAAAAACGCTGTAAAACTGCAAAAAAGAAACAAAAAGAAGAAACAATAAGGTTGTTTGCTTGCCTTGAAAGCAAAACCCACCCCATATACCCTTGAAAGGGGTGAAAAGAGTCGACATTGAAATTTATGATCCAACACTCGAGAAAACATAGAAACTGCGACCAAAACCAACAAAAAAAGAAACAGGTGATTGTCATAAGGAAACACTAAGTGAACCTAAAGAGTCCAAGAAGAGATATAACCATTAGCCAAGGGTAAACTGACTGTGTCATGGGGTATGACTGATGTTCACAAGTTTAAGATGAAGTGTCATCAAATTTGCATCACTTCAAGTGCAATGGAGTTGTGAATTGTCAGAGAAAAGTGAAATTTGTGAAGTTCTTGAGTTTGAGGTCAAAATAAGTCCAAACTTCATAAAACTTGGGGGATAGACTTATATGGGCATAGGGAACAAGACTATGCAAAAACAGACAAAAAATTAAATCCCCTTTGCTCTCTGCCTGGTCTATCGCGATAGACTGATGAAGGTGGTGATTGACTAGCAACAAGGAAAAAACCTTAATGCCACAGGGTTCACACATCAATACAAGGGTACTCACAAAAATTGAGTGAATTTGAACACCATTTTGACCACAAAACTTCAAAACTGGTGTTTAGAGTCTGAATTCAGAGACAAGGGCAAGAAGTCTTTGACCAAATGTCCAAACAGTTCCAAAATTGGTCAATGCACTACACAAGGGGAGGTTGAACCAATTGTGGTGAAAACTTGAGAAAAATGCTAAAATTGGAGAAAGTGCCTAGTCTATCGCGATAGACCAAGGAAATTGTTGCTGGGAAACTTTTCTTTCAAATTTTCCCTAGGGAGAGTTTTATCAGGGCCTAAATAGCAGACACACCAAAATTCAAGGCATTTAGAACAGTGAAGGTCAATCTGAGGGTCAAATAGAGAATCAAGCTCTGACTGAAATACTAAAATGGGACCAAAACCCAACCTAAGTGTCCAAACTTCATAAAACTTGAGGGATAGGCTATAGAGGGTAACTAGAACTCAAGGGTAAAGTCACAATTTTGAATTGACTTGTGCTGAGCAAATTGTCAGTCTATCGCGATAGACTAAGAAAGTAGTGAATTAGACACTTTTTGCAATTTGTGACTATACTGCTAGGACATACTCTCTATATAGATCCCAGCCATCATTTCATATTTGAAATTGGACCACCAGAAGACTGACTAAGGGGTTGCTGTATATACTTGAAAGATTTTTGGTAATTCAGGGAAAACCCTTGTGAATAGACTAACCATCCTTGTGTAGATCCCAGAAGGAGATCAGCACAAAGCCATACAGGAAGAAGGAGTCCAAGTAAGCTTTAAGTTTGCAACCAAACTTTCATTATTATGTATTTAAGGTCAGGAGCCTTTGTTAAGTCGGGAGCTAAAAGTGTCAAAAGTCAAATTAGAACCACGTCCACCGAAGAGAGTGTAACTCAGACGAGGCTAGACCCATTAGCACCAATCATTGAAGAGGGTAGTGATACTGACACTTCGTCAGAAAAGTCCTTCTTCATGACGGGGAGTCAACAACCAGGAGGTTTCAACGGTGAAGGACCAATGCCAGGGGGAGCACCTCCCTACATCCTTTAAACGAAACCCAGTTCACTATAATCTTCTTGGAAGGAACTAACTCGAGGGGAGCCTTAGTTTATTCTGACTATCAAGGACGCAAGTGTATTTGTATTGAAGAAAGACCGGATCAGAGACTAGAGATAATTCGAGTCTATGATGAAGGTGTTGAGATGTCGAGCTCTACACCTTGAGCTGGCATCCACTACGGGTCTTGGCCGCTTACGGCATTTACTCACTGGCGCGTTAGGTGACCGACACGGAGGATCTCTGCCAGTGATTCTACAGCTGGACTACACTTATAGTGCCAGCCTAGTACGCTTCTAGCGAGTTCACACTTAGTGACCGCATGTACATATGTGCTACTTTTCAGCTTTATCACTTAGTCATTTTGTACTCTCTTTTCTGTGAAGAAGAAGAAGAAGCTTTCCATCTCTGTGTGCTTTGTGCTTGTCTTGTGTAGCTCTCTTGCATCCTCATTCTTTACATGGTATCAGAGCCTGGTGCAGGCAAGAGAGGCTAAGAGAGCAAGAGCATCACAATCCCTTCGTTCAAGTTTCTGAACAGGTCTCCAAAGTGCAGTATACAGAGATTTACTGTACAAGTACAGTGGTTGTGAAACGCTTGATTGTGGACACTCGTTGAGTGTAGAAAGCGTTACAGGAACCACGATAGCAGGTTCAGCAAATTTGCAGGTTTTTGCAGATTGCAGCTATTTTGTCTTAGTGCTTCAAGATGTCTGACGGTTTCAGTCAAATTGTTACTGAGAAGCTTGAGAAAAATAACTACCCTGCATGGAAGTTCAGAATAACAAATTTCCTAAAAGGAAAAGGTTATTGGGACTATGCAGAAGGAGACAATGAAAAGGAACCAAAGATTCCCGAGGCAAATGCTATAGCAGAACAAAGGAAAGCTTTGAGGGACTGGCAACAAGGCCAGAGCAAAGTGATGTATTGGCTTTCTATGAGCATCACAGATGGCATGATGGGCTATCTACAGGATGCTGAAACCCCTGCCATTGCATGGAAAAACTTAGGCAGAGTGTTCGAGGTGAACACCAAGGCCAGGAAGCTTCAACTAAAGTTGGAGCTAAATCAGGTTAAGAGGAACAACCTCTCCATCAATGATTATGCTTTGAAGATCAAGAGTATCATTGAGGCTCTTGGATCTATTAAAGTCTCAGTGGAAGACGATGACATTGTCCGTGCATGCTTGGATGGTCTAGGAGATGAGTATGTACATTTTAGGTCTTCCATGAATACAAGAGACGACATCCCCGTGTTCCAAGATTTGATTTCTATGCTTATTCTTGAGGAGAAGAACCTTGACACATCTTCTTCTCATGGCAGAAATAATTCTGAACAGGCCTTTTATTCTAACTCCAACAGAGGTAGAGGTAGAGGTCGTGGTCGAGGCCCAAGGGGTTGTAGGGGCCAATTTCTGGAAGGTCAATCAAATCAAAACAATACAGGTGGCAGGGGAAACCAGTCTCAAGGCAGGGGGAGTCAAAGAGGTCGTGGTGCAGGATCAAGCAGGCAGCAACATACTCCAGATAGTAGAGAATGTTGGACTTGTGGTGAAAGAGGTCACATGTCACGTGATTGTCCAAAGGGAAAAGCAAGTAGAAAGAGAGAACAGGGCAACTATGCATCTACTAGCAGAGATGCAGATGACAGCAAAAACGAGCGCATGTTTGTTATGCAACATGTAATGAATACAATGACTGCAGAGAATTCCACCCAAGATGATGTTTGGTATGTGGATTCAGGTGCCTCTAATCACATGACGTCTCGTGGAGAGTGGTTTAGAGATATGCGCAAACCAGATGTGTCAGGCTATGTGCAGACAGGAGATGACACAGCTCACCCCATTGCTCATGTAGGGGACATACCTCTAAATACGAAGAGTGGGAAATCAAAGTACTTTGCAAAGCTGGTCGCAAAGGGTTATGCACAGACGTATGGCATAGACTATGAGGAGACCTTTGCTCCAGTGGCAAAGATGACGATAGTGAGAGCTGTCATAGCAGTGGCTGCATCTAGAGGATGGATTATGCATCAAATGGATGTAAAGAATGCCTTCTTGAATGGTGAGTTGCAAGAGGAAGTGTATATGGATCAGCCACCTGGTTATGTCGATCCAGGTTACCCAGATTATGTATGAAGACTTCTCAAAGCTTTGTATGGTTTGAAGCAGGGCTCTAGAGCATGGTATGACAGGATTGCCAAGTATCTTGTCAGTATTGGTTTTAGGAGAGCTCATGCTGATCATTCACTCTATGTACGTGAGAGTGATGTGGGGATTGTGGTCATTACCATATATGTAGATGACCTTATTATTGTTGGTGACAATGCTATGGAGATTGACCATGTGAAGGGTCTTCTCAAACAGGAGTTTGAAATGAAAGATTTAGGCGAGTTGCGCTACTTTCTTGGCATTGAAGTGATCACAGAGACAGTATGCTTTGGACATGTTGTTAAAGTATGGTATGGCTGATTGTAAGCCAATTTCTATTCCCTTGGATGTGAATGCAAAGCTGAGTGCAGAGAAGGGTGATGTTGTTGAGGATGTCAACATGTACAGGAAGATTGTGGGTAGTCTAATCTACTTGACTATCACGAGGCCAGACTTGAGCTACACAGTAGGCTTGGAGAGTCAGTTCATGCAACTTCCGAGGAAGCCACATTTGAATGGAGTACGACGCACACTTAGGTATGTGCAAGGTACTCTTGACTACGCATTGTTCTATGCAGCAGATGCACCATTAGCATTGTATGGGTATACAGATGCAGATTGGGCAGGTAGCATTGTTGATAGGAGATCTACGATTGGCTTCATGTTCTCTTTTGGGAGTGTTGCTGTTACTTGGAGCAGCAAAAAGCAGCCTACGGTTGCTTTATCGAGCACAAAGGCCGAGTACAGAGGTGCAGCAGTTGCGGCGTGCGAGGTAGCTTGGCTACGCACATTACTTGAGGACTTGGGAGTGCAGGTGGACCAGCAGATTTTCATCCATTGTGACAACCTCAGCAACATGCAGTTGGCTAGGAGCCCAGTGTTCCATGCCAGGACCAAACACATAGAGGTCCATTACCACTACGTTCAAGAGCGAGTGTTGGCGGGCGACATCGACTTGGTCTACGTCAGCACAGAGGAGCAGATAGCGGATATCTTTACCAAGGCCCTCGGAGCTGAGAAGCTTCGACGTTTTCGGACTATGCTTGGACTCTGCGACATGCAGAGCTCGAGGGGGAGTGTTGAGATGTCGAGCTCTACACCTTGAGCTGGCATCCACTACGGGTCTTGGCTGCTTACGGCATTTACTCACTGGCGCGTTAGGTGACCGACACGGAGGATCTCTGCCAGTGATTCTACAGCTGGACTACACTTAAAGTGCCAGCCTAGTACGCTTCTAGCGAGTTCACACTTAGTGACCGCATGTACATATGTGCTACTTTTCAGCTTTATCACTTAGTCATTTTGTACTCTCTTTTCTGTGAAGAAGAAGAAGAAGAAGCTTTCCATCTCTGTGTGCTTTGTGCTTGTCTTGTGTAGCTCTCTTGCATCCTCATTCTTTACAGAAGGTGATAGATTCCGAGACGAAAAGGGAAACCACTATTTGATAGTGAGTAACCCTGAGGATTACAACAGATATGGGGATAACATGGCAAAAGGGAAAATGGTTTCAGAAACCCAAGAACCGCCTCCTAACATCGATCGACCTTGAGCGCTTTTTATGTATGATAAGAAAACAACCAGGGTCCCAACCTATAATGAGAATGTAGGGATTTACAAGCATGAAAGTGAGGGAGTAGTCTCTTACTTTCAATGCAAGGAACCCTACCCAAATGAATTAAGCAAAGACAAGGTTCTTTACTTATTTTCTTATGAAACTGCTATGGGGAAGGATATTGTTTTTGTTGACAGATACGGGCGAGAATACAAACGTATTCTCCTAGAAGAGGTTGAAAAGGCAATAGTTCCGGGAGCATCAACCTATGGCCCCGACGAAGTACCAAGAGCCACCTACACCCCTAGCAAGTCGATAAATCCCTTTTCAGAAGAGTATGATGCTACCTCACATTCTACCCGACCATCGACGTCCAACTACCAGCACCAACCAGCTACTCAGCCATCATTGCATGCATGGCTTCGACAGAGTGCTACATTAGAACAAGACCGAACCCGAGAGGGTTATCAAACCGCACAAGGATTAAGGGATCTACAAGAACCACCACTCTATGCACAGTATCAAGGAGAGAGTAAGCCAAAGACTCAGGGGTCAATTGAGCTTGGAAGAACACCCCGAGAACGAGTTCGGAGAGATGAACCATCTCTCACGAGAATTGTTAGAAATTATGGATTAGGAGCACCATTGGGAGAGGAACCTGGCCACTACAGAAGACCAGAGGAGGTATATCGACTAGGACGGGGAGATCCCATGATGAGATTTGTAGACCATTGTAGAATTAGACCTTCTCAAGTGCAAAAATGGATAAACAAGAAATATACGGGAAGCAGGGATCCAAGAGATCATGTAGCATCCTTTGTGCGTGTAATTAGAGCTGAAGAGGTGTTAGAATTTCCTACCCAATTTGCAGGATTCGGTTTAACCTTAGAGGATGATGCTGCTACATGGTTTGACTCGGTGGAGCGAAGAGACTTTGAGTCTATGGAGGAAGTGTTTGACGAGTTTATCGAGGAATTCTCACAAAGGGAGATAGCTCATAATACAGTCTCGCAAATCCATAAATTCAAACAGAAAGATGGAGAGTCTGTGCGAAAGGCGGCCCTCCGATTAAAAAGATATGTTAAGTTCTGCACTGTGGAAGAACTCCAACTCAGTCCAGACTTATGCTTATATTTATCCAAGGACTAAGGAATGCAAATCTTCAAAAGGACTTACATATGAAAAAGGAGCACTACGTTGAATGATTTAACCAAGGAAGCTCTATACCTTGTGGAAAATTGTGCGGTCTACAAAGAGGGTGAGTTCAAGGATCTTGACGATGATTCTTCCTCGCAACAAAGCGGAAGCAAGTCTGCTAAGACAACACTGAAAGGAGAAGTAGTAGTAAGTCAAGAGCAGCTTGTAGAGGAAGTGCTTAAAAATATTAACTTGTATTCCAAACCACAAGCTAAAAAACCAAAATGGTGTGCGATTGAACAAAAATGGACAAACCATGGGATAGAGGAGTGTTATTATAACAAGGGATATGTGAGAGAACGACCATATGCTCCGCAAGCTCAGGCGACATCCCCTCAAGTCCCACCAATGCCTAGATATTAGACTGGCAATCTACCAGGACCCGGAGGTGCAGAAAAACCACAACCAGTGTTGGGACAACAACCACCCCTACCAGGATTACGACCAGTCGGCATAAGATTACACACCCACTAACTGAGTCGGATGAGAAGGCTTTGGTACCTATGCATGCATACTACGACGAGCCCAATGGATATGCGGCGAACTCTGTCTATTATCCACAGGATGAACCATCTACACCAGAACCATGGAGCATGATAGGAAATACAAGACCACCAACTGCTGCACAAGCAGCGGGGGAAGGACGATATAGCCCGGATGAAAGAACACTGTTGCTCATAGCCAGCAGAGGCATGAGCGGGCAAAGAATTGCACACCAACAAAGAGGAGCTCCAGGAGCACCTCAACAGCCTAAAGGACCATGCTACAAGTGTGGTGGAGAGCATTGGCTGAGGGACTGCCCTCATGACGAAATCATTAGGGTCAACGCATATTGCACGGAGTGTGGAATTACTCACTTGATCCCTGATTGCCCTAAAAACCCGAGCAAAGGAGCAAAAACTACCTTGAATATGATGGGAGCGCTACCTTCCAGTAAAGGGTCAGAAAACGAAACTCCGATTCCTATTAAGGTCTTGACAAGAGACCAAGCAAGGAAAAATGACAATCATCCCAAGAGTAACGATGAAAATCAAGAAGAAATCAAGACTGACAAGTCTAGCGTCAGTCGTGATAATCCTTGGAAAGAACGAAGAACGAAAATGAAAGCTAGATGTGAGAGAAAACAAAAAGATGTAGAAGCTGAGCTAACGATAGCTCGAGAGCAACTTAAACAGCAAAGAGAGTCCGACTGTCTAAAATCAACGGAAGGACCAAGAAGTGCAAGCTCAGGAGGGTCGGTATTGGTAGATAAGATCAATGAACCCTTAGATGCAATCTTGCAAGCATATGAAGCAAGATTGAAGAACAGACAGACTCTAGAGCGAAGATGGATGACATATCCATATCCAGAGATAGAAAAACAGAGACTAGAGATGTGCAAACAGTTGATTGAAACTGCACAAGCTTTACTGGAGCCTCCACCTATGGAAGCAGGACAAAGAGTAATCAAACCACCAAACAATGAAACACCTCACAAAACCGAACAAAGGATACCCGACAAGATAGAAAACATTAAATCCTTGCTGGATGTAGAGGATGCGAAAGACGTACCTAATAGCACTGATGAATCACTGAAAGATTTTCCACCCTATTCCCCTATTGTGGAAGAAAATTGGCCTGAAGAGCTATGGGAAACGGTGCAAAAAACTCAAGAAAAATATGAGACAAAAACACTCGATTCAGCGCCTTTCTCGGAGCTGAACTTGAATAAGCCTCCATGGGATTTAGACGTAAAATCATTTCAAGGGGATAATGGTTCAGTTACATCTGAAGATAGCAAACCACAATCACTCAGAACTTTGCCATCATATATGGGGGACTATGAGGCAAGATCAGAAATTCAAAGAGTACCTTCTCAGAGAATAGGCGGGTCAAATCAATTGGACACTAAAATCCTGACAGACTTGTTGACCACTCCGGTCAAGTGTACAATCACATTGGCAGAATTGTTAAAAATTAAGCCAAGCATGTGGACGGAAGTGGGCAAATGTCTTGAAAAATTTGGCATAAGGAGGACTCTTAAGTTCTTCGAAACCGAGCTTAATGACACAGAACCGAAGAAAGTCAACACTAGACCAGTGCCACTCAACAAGGTAGGAGAGTATTGTGAAGGTGAAGACAGTAACACAACCCTACCAGTTGAGTATAACGGCATAGAGACTAAGGCAATACTTGATAGTGGAGCTGGCATTGCCATTGCGACCAAAATGCTATGGGAAAAATGGGGAAAACCAGCAATACGAACAACTAGAATGAAATTGAAACTGGCAGATGGGCACATAGAAAGGCCTATAGGATTGCTTGAGGCAATTTTGGTATCTTCCTGTGGCATAGAGTACAAACACACCTTTGCCATAATAGATTTCTGCAAGAAGAACAACTATGAAATTATCCTTGGTAGGCCGTTCATGAGGCAACTCAAAATGGTGCAGGACTCGGGGTATGATTATTTGTATCTAAGACATGATGAAACTACTACACGCGTAAACATGAAAAATCATAGCTACCATGATGTCACGAGAACACCTGTGGAAGAATTTGACTCAGCCACCATTACTGGATCAGAAGTCCCAGCGTGGCTTTGTAAGAAAAAGGAGATATGGATGTGCGGGGCATCTCAATGTAGTGAATTTGACAACAATGAAAGGACACTGGAGAGGGTCTTGGAAGACGATGCCTATATAAGAGAACCTTTTCCTGAAGAGAAGCTCGAACCCCTAGAATGGTCTCAAATTTTGGCTACATTGGATGTATGCGTCAATGAAGTCACTCCCACCAAATTTTGTGATGAGAATGGCTACGATATCATACCATACTACATGTTGAGCAAAATTGTGGAGGAGGATGAGAACGATGCAGATACTGAGAATATGAGGATCCATAAAACACAAAAGAAACTTGAGATTAAGATAGTGGGCTATGTGGACATCCCCACTACAGAAATCAAGCAGGAAGGAGAAGAATTTTATGATTCTTCTTATCAAAGTGAAAACAAGGATAACGCGGATGATGAGAAGTCGAAAAATACGGAGGGAGAGGACAATCAAGATCAAGACAATGAAGTCTTCTACAATTTCCCAAACCAAAGTGAGAGACGCCAAAAAAGATACAAGAGTAAACGACACCATATCAGTCCACCAACCAGGTTGAGACCCATGCCGGAGTTTAAGGGTAAGACACATTTCCTTATGAGCATTCATGCTGTTGATTGTGCTAGGATAAAGTGTCAGGAAGATTTCTTAAGGTTGTTGACTCAGGATTTAAATCCAGACTGTTGAAACCTAAGAAAACCAGCAAACCAAAAAAAAGAGTTGCAACAGAAAAACTGAATGTCTGTGGGAGCCCAATTATGACGAAAATTGAAAGGAAAATGAGATACAATGAGTTGAGACAAAAAATTAAAAATGTATGGACAACTGAAATGGAAAGTAGCGATGGAACGAACGAGAGTGATGGGAGTAAAAAGATAGATGTACCTCCTCACTACTGTAAGTACACCATTCAGGAAAGAAGATTGGTGGTTCAACAACCAACGAGAGAGCCTAAATCAAATGAGTCCTACGATGGGCCAGAGAACGCCAAGAAAATAGACTTAGCAGAGCCAGGAGAAAATCCACGACCTGCTTACATTGTCGCAGATCTAAGTCGAGAAGAAGAGGACTTACTAATCAAAACACTTAAGGAATTTCGAGATGTATTTGCATGGTCATACAAAGATTTGAAGGGAGTGGATCCTAACATTTGTGAACATTCAATCCCTCTGAAGTCTGATGCAAAGCCAAGCAAACAACGTCCATACACGTATAATGAGACATTCGCCAAAAGGATAAAAGAGGAGATAGACAAACTTATGGAGTCTGAATTTATTTATGAGATAGAGCACACGGACTGGGTGTCCCCGATAGTGGTGGTACCCAAGAAAAACGGAAAATTGCGAGTGTGTGTAAATCTCAAGAAGGTAAACGCAGCCACGATAAGGGACAACTACCCTCTTCCTATCACTGAACACGTCCTGGAACGAGTGGCAGGCAAGCAAGCCTATAGCTTTATGGACGGATTCTCTGGTTATAACCAATTGGGGGTCAAACTAGAAGATCAATACAAAACAACATTTGCAACAGAATGGGGCATATATGCATTTAGGGTAATGCCATTTGGCTTGACCAATGCTCCAGCCACATTTCAGAGAATAATGACACACGCTTTTAAAGAATACTTGCGAAAATTCTTGGATATTTACATGGACGACTTGTGTGTCTATTCTCTATTGAGAGAAGACCATATAGATCATCTGAGAAAGGTATTCAAAAAATGCAGAACGTATAGGATATGCCTCAACCTAGAAAAATGTGTATTCATGGTACGACAAGGTAAAATCTTAGGCCACATAGTGTCGACTAATGGAATTACCACTAATGAAGACAAGGTAAAGGTGATCATAGAATTGCCAAGACCAAACACTATACGAGAGGTACAATCATTTATGGGACATTGTGGATACTACCGACGTTTTATCTACATGTACGTTGTAATAGCAAAACCCTTGTATAGTCTAATCACGCTCTTCATTTGGACAAATGAATGTCAGGAGTCATTCCAAAAACTGAAAGATGCACTGGTATCTGCACCAATTCTAAAAGCACCATATTGGTCAAAGATCTTCCATGTACATGTAGATGCTTCGACATTTGCAATAGGCTGTATATTAGCACAACCATATGAGGGTAAGACGGACTTTCCAATCAGTTATGCTAGTAGACAACTCAACAGTGCAGAAAAGAATTATACTACCACTGAAAGAGAAGGATTGGGTATGATATATGCGGTAAAGAAATTTCGGCATTACTTACTCGCGAACAAATTCACATTCTTTGTGGATCATCAGGCACTCTTGTAATTAGTAAACAAACCTTGTAACACAGGACGAATTGTAAGATGGTTCATTGTGTTACTGGAGTTTGATTTTACGGTAGTAGTTAAGAAAGGAAAAATGCATCAAAGAGCAGACCACCTTTCTCGACTACTACATGGCGAAAAAGCTACCGGGGTAGATGATGATCTCCCAGACGCATACCTGTTTAATATAGAGATGATACCGAAAAGGTCAGAGCAAATTATTCCGTTGCTGACATATGTAATGAATCTTGACGACAAACACACGGTGGAAGACGTTAGACAAGCACGAAATTACACAATGCTTGCGGGAAGAATGTACCATCATGGAAACGATATGATTCTAAGGTTGTGTATAGGCCTAGAGGAGTACGAAGCGTATCTAGAGGAGGCCCACACACAAATAGGGGGATTCCATAGAGGAAATCAAATGATGTATAAACAATTAAGAATACTTGGAGCGTATTGGCCAGGAATGGCAGGCGATGTAGAAAATTACATCAAGAAATGCGACTTTTGCACATCCAATACCGTTGTGGATTATGCCACATTATACCAAGTGACAGTAGCACCCGCATGGAGTCATGCTATTGTGGAATATTTGACTAATAAGGAGCTGCCAGGAGATTGGTCTAAAGCCAGACAAAAGGCTCTACAAATCGAACCGAATAGGTATACCCTCATTAGTGACCAATTGTATAAAAGAGGAACTGATGACCAGCTGAGGTTAGTTCCTCATGAAAATGACTACTTTCCATTATTGGAACAAGCTCATGCAGGCATAGCAGGAGGTCATTTTTCAACAGAGAGAACCGTAAAAATCATTATGGTTGCAGGTATATGGTGGCCGACCATGATTCAAGATGCAACAGAATTTGTGAAAAGGTGTGATGAATGTCAACGCACTAAGGTACCAGTTAAAAGAGACGAAATGCCCTTAAGACCAATGATGAGTGCTCGAGCATTCGCTAAATGGGGATTGGACTTTGTTGGTCCTATCACTCCACCAGCGTATCGTTCACAAGCACAATATATCATAGTGACCACGGACTACATGACCAAATGGGTGGAAGCAAAAGCCACAACGAAAGCAGACGCTAGAACCACGGCACAATTCTTATATGAATATGTGTTTACACGTTATGGCCTTCCAATCGAGCTAGTGAGTGATAGAGGGACACACTTTGTAAATGAAGTTATCCAACATCTCTTAAATGAGTTTATGGTAATTCATCTCAAATCTGCACCCTATCATCCACAAGCCAATGGCAAGCGGAAGCGACCAACAAAATATTGTGCACGGTTCTTACGAAACTGGTTAGTGAAACAAGAACAGATTGGGATCAAATGCTCTATTCGGCATTGTGGGCTTATCGAGTTGCATATAAAACAACACTCAATGCTACACCATTTAATATGGTATATGGGTTAAATGCAATATTGCCTATTGACTTTTTGATCCCCACACTAAGGGTAGCCAAACAATTGGACTGGACGGGACATGAACTTTCAGAACGGTTAGAGGACCTTGAAAAATTAGATGAGTTACGACTCAATGCTGTAGCGGCCATATATGCAAAAAAAAGACAACAGAAAGAGTTTTTTGACAAACATGTCAAGAACAAGGACTTTAAAACGGGAGACTATGTCTTGGTATACACCCTTAAACAGCATGCCAAAAAGCTAAAGAAAAGGGGAATGGGGCCTTATTTGATCCAAGAAATATCGTCCAGCGGAGCAGTAAAACTGTCGACACTAGATGGAAAAGAAATGCCGAACTGGATTAGTGGGTGTCATTTAAAAAAATATCATCTACCTTTAACACCGGAAATGTTGTTTCAACTGCATTATGGAAAAACCTATAGACAGGAACAACAAAGAATTTAGGACCACGCACAACAAAAAGCAAAGGAACGGATTGCTAAACGAAAGCAGTTTCTCAAGACAATAAACATGGTCACCCCAATGATTAATGACGAATATCCTCTTTCAACATCCCAAACGATCGAAGCAGATATACAAAGCGACGAATTAGAAAAGACCATGACAGACCTTAGGGCTCAGGACGATAGCATCCTGGACGACTTGGAAGATACATGGTGTAGTCCTTACATAAAAGCTTATGCAGGCACAAAACAAGTTGAAATCTATGCATTGCTTGACACTGGAGCAAAAATGAGTGTCATCAGCTTTAAGATCTTTCAGAAACTTGGACCAATGAAGAAGATCCCAGAGACACACCGGTTGAAAGTAGCATCGGGTGATGAGGTTACCACGTTGTGGTCTATTATAATACCAATCACAGTGTAGGCACACCCGTACACTACAAAATTCCATGTACTGCCACCAAGTAGATCAGCAACGCCGTGTATCTTAGTAGTGTCATGGATGAAAGCTAACAGGGTATTCATTGATTTGGATACTAATGAGGCACTGTTCAGAAGGAAAAGTTTTCAGAACCCTTCTTATCATATAAACAATTCATGTCAAGGAGGAAACAAAATTAAATACAACCGCAAAGATCTGCCCAACAACAAACAAAGTTTACAAGTCCAGCAACGTCTTATCAAAAATCAGCAACCATGCAGGGAACTAGGCAAGTTTGGGTACGGCGTACAGAGCTAATCGAGGCCCAATTACATCAAAAGCGGAAATACAAAGTTTGGATAAGGCACGATAGCCTAATTCCTATAAAAAAGGAGTCAGAAGAACAGACAAAACACTGAAAGCCAGCAAAACTTCAAAGAAACATAGTCAATCTGTCAAATACGCAACGGACTATATTGGTATGGCGGCCAAAATTGCCAATTCAAAACGAGCCAACAACACAAGAAGGGCGGCCAAAGATGACAAACGAGCAGTTATCTACAACTGTCAAGGTCATGCAACATCATGAAAGTAGCACGAGGAAACAAACAGAATCAACAACAAAAACTACAAGGATTTCTAAGACCCAAGTCATCAAGGCAGAAAGAAAGAATGTTCCACCAGATACGACAAGATCGACTTCAAAGGAACCACATACGCCAATTCAAAACCAGTCGAAAACAATCAAACAAAGAGCGGCAGATCTACAACTACTCCTTGCAAAGAAAATCTGCCAGCCAACTCAAGCTACCACAGGAAGCCTCAACGACAAATGCCAATAAGCGAATCGCTTATACCTTCCTCCTGCACCGCATAAATTCTTTCTACATGCATTGACTGCACATGCATATAGGGCTATATTACAAGGCCTGCATTAGCAGGAGTTGAAACCCATGCACAGCACATACCCTTGACGATACCCTGTCGTCCGGGAGGACTCCAACTAGGAGGGGGGGAGGCATTCCAAATGCGGACTCATGTCATATATTAGAGGGCAATGTTTGTGAGCAATTTTTCAACCATTTTTGCGTTTTATTGTGTGATTTTTGGAAAAAGAATATGCCCTCGTAATTAATCAGAATTGGGGACCAAATCATCATTCATGAGCCCCTAGGGATGTGTATAGACTATAAAGAGAGTCAAATCTGGTCAGAAAATGTCAAAAAAAACAGCAAAAAATAGGACAAGGATGACAATAATGAGCGAGTTTGTATATAGACGAGAGAAAAGTGAGCTACAAAGTGTTTTGCTTTTCATTGGTATTTTTCTAGGTTAGAATTGCTATTTTCGGGTTATTTTGGGATTTATTTGCTTTATTTTAGCCATTTTCTAGCAAAAATTATTTTTAAAAAATCTGTAATCAAGATGGAAACACAAAAGAAGAGATGCCTGATCAGAGCAAGGTAAAGAAGACACAGAAAAAATAGGGACTGCAAAGGTGACAGGGCAAAATGACCACCGTCATGAAGGGACCTCCAACAGGAGAAATCTACAAAACTGGTAAAACTGGAGCAACCGAAGTCCAAATCAGGAAATTTGCGAGCCTAAACCGCATCTTGCAAAAATTTATAACCACAGGTAAAAGATTGGAAAATTTGGTGTCGGAGTCGCGATTACATATAGAGAGGCTAGGCTAGAAATCCCTCATTTGAGTCATTTTCCATAGTGAGAGAGAGAGAGCTCCCTACAGCAGTTGCGACTTCCAGGAGCTCATCCATCGTGCACGGTCACCAGATCGACATCAGATATGAGAGGTATGCTCGTCAACACTGACTCTAAGTGTTGTTTACTTCAGTTAGTCGCAAAACCTCGCCGGCATCACAATCACAACCTGTGCACACATACGGTAGACCGGTTGTTAGGGAGACCTAGAGGCCACCAAATGGAACCAAAATTGAAAGGCACAATGCCTATAGCTTAGGGATCAAGCCTACGACCTCGAAAAGCGTGAAGAAAGCCGCTCAGAAAAACCTAATTTCACAGGACCTGCAAATGGGCAACTAAACCAAGGCGATCGGAAATGAGCCAAAATTCATAGACAGCAAGCCAATAACCTCGACAAACGGATTGAAGGGTTAGACTATGAAAAAGTTCGTCAAAACGGAGCCTAAAGTATCGAAAACTGCACAAAGCGTCACGATACTCTAAAGGGCCGACCAAGTGACAAAATGACACCAAATTCAACAAGGTACATCCAAAAGAGGTCAACTATGAGATGGAATGTGTCCACTCGGGAAAAAAGCTCTTCCACTAGGACAAATGCCGGCAACAGACCAGAAGGATGTCCAAATGGTCGTTCTTGGTGTTGTAAACACCAAAACAACAACTGACTGCTTGGATGGAAGGTCAAAAGGAAATAAAAGACAACTGGAATCATACAATGACCAAAAGGAACCGCGACCATCATCTAAGTGTTCTACTTCGACTCCAGGACCAGCTAAGTGCTGCAAACAGGGAGTACACTCTGCTAAATTGATTAAAACTTGATGTGTGTGTCTAGGAGGGCCTATTAAAACCATGGTGGTCAACTAACATTAAAAAAAAAAAAACTGGTAAAAATGACCAAGTGCTAGTCTATCGCGATAGACTTGAATTTACACTTAGACAAGTGAAATTTTGACTTTAGCTTCATGAGGGGTGCTAACAAGGATTATTAACCACCAATATCAAGTCAAAGTGCAAGAAGGATCTTTTCTGGCCAAAAACTTATTCTATCGCAATAGACTTGCTATACCAATTATTGGGGGAAAGACTTTTCAAAATTTTTACAAGCTAGACTTGGGGAAGCACATGAAGGCAGTACACCAAATTTGGTGACAAGATGGACTCATATGGCAAGCTGAGAAAGACATGCTGACAACTCAGAGTCAGAACGGGACATCTCAAGGGCAGACATGTAAAATTCTCATGTGAGGGGTCAAGAAACCTTGCATCAAATGGGAGAAGGCAGACAGATGGTCACAGAGCCAAAAAATGACAAATTGGCACTAAGTACCAGTCTATCGCGATAGACTAAGCAGAGGGATATTGGACCATCTTATCAAAAATTTGAATTATCGGTTGTCTTCAACATGATGCAAGAGGACCACCCAGTAAGTTTGAGCCCAAAACAACACAAAATGAAGGAGATAGACCAACATCTCCTTGGCAGGAATCTGGAAAAGTGGCCGTTGATCTAAAAAGGGGTCACTTGACATTCATTTGAGGTGAAAATGAGATTAGATCATGTGCAAGGTATGGGAAACCAATTGGTGGAGGCACAACTGCAAAATAGGACCTTGGTCAAAAAAAGGTTAGTCTATCGCGATAGACTGAGCAAAAGCTGCAAATGAACAGATTTTGAGCCTGGGATTATAGAGCGCCTTGTGAGCATACACCACACCAAATTTCAAGGCATTTGGACTTGTTCTCGTTCACCAACAACATCAATTTGAAGCCGCCAAAGTCGCACAATGGAAGAGCTTGTCTATCTGCTAACATTTTACCTTAACTAATCTTGGGACTAAGAAGGCTCATCTAGATGCATGATTAAGTAATAATCAATTTAGGAGAGTAGTACTATGTTTGTGCATTAACTGTTAATTGTGAATACAAGATCCATGGAGGCTTCTCCGGGAAAAAGAAAAGGCAAGAACCTGGCAACGGAAGGTGCAGTACCCTATGCACTTCTACCCAATTCCTTAAAGCCAGCAGCCACCTGGATACCTGCAGATGTGCAACAGGCAGTAGCCTTTCAGATCTATCAAGGTTCATATGTGGATGACAAAAGAAACTTAGTGGATACAGTGATGATTCCCACGGAGGCAGAGAATTACTTGAAAAGATCACCGCAAAGGTCATGGCTCAAAAAAGTTGGCTTGTGGAACTTTGTATCTCTACCACCAGTAGGGATAGATTTCAAGAGGGTACAACATCTAATAGAGACTATCCAAGAAGATGGAACTTGCAGAGTGTCAGGCATGGATAACGAAGTGATGGAGATCCAGATCACCAAAGAGATCATCAAAGAGGCATTGAAATTTTCAGATCAAGGAGCCAACATGAGAGAAAGAAGGAAAAACCTCACAGTCTACTTGCAAAAGTCCAAACTACCTTCTTTTGAACTCATAGCAAACCCGGAAGTAAGAGAACTGACACAGATCTACAGTCAGTGTTTGTTGAGCTACAGCAAAAGACCGCCAAGATACACTACACCACAGGGGAGCATCTCAACCACACTGACATGGGCTATGGGAATGACCCATGAGTTCTATATAGATCATGCGTCATATCTGTTTTAAGAAATGACAAAGCTAAGGCAGGACATACCAAATTACATTGCAAGAGGAGAAGTTCTAACCAGAGTAATATACCATGCCATAGGCGCGGCAGATTAGTTGCCACCTGCCCCTCATCAGAACGACTGGCTGGTATTAAGGGAGAATATCGAAGACAGATCACAAACGAAAGTACCGGCCTCTATTAACACCATTGGAGGACGCAAGCTGGAAAGAGTAACAAGAAGTACACAAGAAAAGATGGAAGAAGAAAGAAGAACCCAAGAGGAAGATGCCCGACTAAAGAAGCGGAAAGCGGAAATGGAAAACAACACCAAGTTGCAGAAGATAGCAAAAATGGAAAGGATGCTAGAAGGATTTGCTCTAGAAAGATATCTACGAGGTGATGTAGGCGCCACTTGGAAACCTTCTAGTAGAACTTACACACTGAGAACGAAGAATAGAAACAACCCAGCTTTTGAGTTGGACTGGTTTGAGAGATACATCCAAGAAACAAATGCTAGGGACAAACCAGAATTGCTACTAGAAGAGGAGGATCTCCAAACTTTGAGAGATCAGTTGAAGCCAACTTCACGTGATCAGGAAACACCGCCGCCATCTCCAAGGCCAGATACAAGTGAGAGGCAATCTAGCCCACCTGCTGACTCTACTTCGCATTCAGAAAGTTCACATCGTGATGACAGAGCTCACACACCTCCAAGTGAAGAAGAAGAGGAAGAAGAAGAAGAAAGAACAGATGGACACCCAAACACTGGAACCATATCACAAAGTGATAAGGGCAAGCAAAAGGAGGTGGAAGCAAACTAAAGATAAAGCTTCCTCCTCTCAAGAAATTGAGCTGGAAGCTACTATAGATGAAGATTTGCAGTTAATGGTGACAATACTAAACAGAACAAGACTGCACAGTCAATGGTTAGCTGATCAGAACCGGTCCAACAAGATGAAGTTACAAAAAAACCCATGAGGAAGTTCTGAGACTGCAAGAGCAAAGGGAGGACACTCTAAAGCTGATCAGCATCAGAGATGCTGAGATCTTGGGGCTCAAAGGCACAATAAATCTCCTCAAAGACAATTTATAGGAGTCGGAAGACTTCAATGCCATATGTGAGGATACAATAAACGTATTCCTTGAGATGTCAGTGACAGAGATGAACACATCCAAAAGTTGGAAAAAGAAAAGCAAGATGCGCTGGAGACCATCAAAAGTTTGCAAGTCGTCATCGATGACTTACAAATTGAAGTCAAAGATTTGAGAGCAGTAACAGACATACAAGCAAGAGAAATCGAACGAGCTAAGAAGCAAAAAACGTCGCTACCAACACCACCGGTAGTCCACCCAGAAGAAGAAGTGGCTGCACTGAAAAGGGAGCTGGAGTTGGAAAGAAAACAGCGTTTAATGATTGCTGAAAGTGCGCTTAGAGCAGAAGATCAACTACAAAGACAAATTTCAGACTTACAAAGTGAACAACAACAAGGACCAGCTCCTGACAGTGAAATGGAAAGCATTGTTTCCAAATCACTCAGGGAAGAAAATGAAAACTTGCACATCAGGTTAAAACAGTTAGAGGAGTCTGCCGCTCAAAAAGAAATGGAATTTCAAGCTCTACAAATCAATAGTAGAACAATGTCCGCGCAAATCGCAAGTCTACAAATTGCAGGGCAACACCAAGGACAGGTACGAGTGCACATGAAGCAAGCAACAACGAATTTGGCTGGACTCGCCGAAGTATATGGGGGTCAAGATGAGTACGAGGAAGATATAGATGAACAGGAGGCAGCAGATACACAGACTGATCAAACCGGCTCCAAAGACCAAGAGACAGAAGAAGATTCAGTCACGAAATTGGAAGAGTAGAGGCTGGCCGAGCAGATGGAAAAACAAACAGAAATGATATGGTACAAGGCAATGCAACTCGAAAAGGAGTTGCTACAAGGGCTTTCCAGATCAGGCAAAATAGCAGCAGAGCTACGGAAGGAATGGAATGCACCTATGTTACCCTATCCTCTGCTGAAGTACGAAACTCTAACACATCAACAACAGCTCGAAAAAGAAGAACAAGTGCCAGTGTTTGAAGGAGAAGTACAGGATCGAGAATAGAAAAATAGAATAGTAGACAGCCAGCCAAAGTGGAGGCGTCAATGTCTCTTGGATCATCCTAATAACCTGATCCACTTAGTCAACGCACCGCCTGAGATGAGGAATGACAGAACTTTTTTCCCAACTCCCCGAACATACACCTACAGCCAACATAAAGCACTACAGAGCAGAAATCCGACATGGCTAAATTATCCAGTAATGCCAGAGCCAGCAGAGGGAGAGAGAATATCTGGTTCTTACATGGTGAAAACCCTACAAGGCGCCATCGCAGAATTCGTAGGCTCTCCCGACCTATCCTGCAAGATGCTATGTAAAATAGCTCGAACATTTTTGGATTGTCTCACAGTCTTCTCAGAAATCTGGACATCAGAGTATATGAATACTGAAAGAAGCATCTCAGAGTTGTCATACGATCTAAGTGGGCCACCGACAGAACCAGTATTGTATACCTACTTCAAACGGCTAATGTTTTTGCCAAGCTACCATCTCCAAACCTTTGAAGAAGCATTTTACACAGGCTTCTTCATGTACAAGTCAAAAAAATTTGGCCCATTAATGGCAAGCGAGTCTATGCGATATGATGCGTTTCTACATCAAATCAACCAAGAAAGACGACAACGACAATGAAGACAAAGACAATCATGTTGTGGTAGACATGAATTAGGAGGGGGGGAGTGTTGGAGCCCCATTGGTCCAACTGTTGTAATGAGCCCATCTTGTAAAGCATATCAAATTCCCATTTTATGTCAAAGACGTCTTATCATTTTGATCCATTCGTCTGGGTTATGTAAAGATTAATCAGTTAGTCAGGACTCAAATTTGTTGCCACTTTGTAATAATGAGTAAGAGAACCCCATGTACATTTTTGAGCTAAGGTGACTAAAGTATAAAAGTCACCTTAGAACCATTTTTGAATAACATTTGAATATTAATCATGTGTCGTACGAGTCTGAGAGAGAGAGAGAGAGTGAGTGTGTCTTATCCTCTTCGCTACGCGCTTCTCCCTCACGGGATTCACGACGCGACCACACCATCACGGTAGTCTCTCCGAGAGCTACGCGCCCACACTACGCATTCACCGTTTCGAGTTGATCGCGATCGATCCTTCCTCGAGCTTGTTTTGCTTGTAAGTAGCACAAACGGTGTCTGTTTTCAATAATCAAGTGCTTTATGGAATGAGAAAGAGATTAGCTACACATAGATACTCATAAACTTAAGTTTCGCCCACTTTTGGATTATGACCTGTTAGTCTATCGCGACTGTATTCAAGATAACTAGGGTTCAAATCTGGTGAGATTAGACTTATAGGTAAGTATATCCTAGTGAGAGGATGGTGCCTAGTAATTTTGATGCGATTCCGAGTTCATTGGATGTGTAAACTGTGTTGTGAGCGTTTAGGGATAGAGTGGGTTGCATTCTACCAGGGTTAGTGATTGATGCATCATAAAAGTGCGTATGTGTAGATTGGTCTCAGCCTGACAAGCTAACGAGATTGCCTACGTGCACCTACAGGTTAGTCATGTCATCGGATGATAAGTATGTTGTCTGTGTCGTGCTCGTGAGTATGAGCAGGGGAGTAGTTTTGCCCTAAAACAACATTTATAGTCATAATCGGCAGCATTTCATAACTCGCAAAAGATAAGACTTTGGTACAAAACTTGAGTTATGTTGTGTTGTTGACCCAGCGGTCAACACTCCCCCCTTCCACGTTCATGTTGTCCCCGACATGACCTGATTGTCGATGGCGATGTGGTCTTTGCTGTCGTTTTGTTGTTGTAAAGAAAGTATAGACTATAGCCTTTGCAGTAGCTTGTCTTGTTCGTCCAATCCGATGTACATAGTCTTCACATGATTCAGGAAAATCATAATTGATGACGAACTTTATGTCTTTCACATCCACGCTCCGAGCTACAGCATCTGTTTCTGTCATTATAGGTCTACTGCCAGATCTAAATTCAAAAAGAAACCAATGTCATTTAACTTGACTCTTATTATAATGGATAGAGAAAGCTCCATCCATCACTTGCTCCAGCACATTTGTCAATTCGGAGTATTTGTGATTCTCAGAAACAACTTCTACAATCTATAGAATTGAGTGATTGGCTTTCTGATCTTGTGAGCCAATGACAACTTTGTAAGGATTTTGTAGAAATTGTATGGCTAAACCCTTAACTTCTTTAGGCCAAGTTGCACTCCAATGCAAAGTCTGTCTGTCAGGCCGAATCTAGGACGTAATTATTCTAATTTGAGGTTCAAAACCCTGCCAAGCATTCGATGCGCATTATCAAGGACAAGCTTTTGAGATCCTCTGATTACCCTTATGTCTACTCTTTGTCATTGAGGACTTCTTTGTTCGTGAGTTATGTTGTGTTGTTGACCCAGCAATCAACACTTTGTTGTTCTTTTGGCTTCATCTGTTTCACTGCTTGTAACTTTGTCGAACCACAACAAGAACTATGATCCATTAGAGCGGACGTCTATCATCATAACCATTCATCTTTTGAGATCCTCTGATTACTTTTATGTCTGCTCTTTTTCATTGGGGACTTCTTTGTTTCTGTGCAATCATGCTATTAGTGTTGTCTGCAGCTTTGTCATTGTAGGCCATTCTTCGACTCGCCATTGAGGAGAAGTATGCTATGATCTGAAATTGGTGCTCCAATTCATTTGTCAATTGATTTGAGTAGCATTTCCTTATTGTTGATGTAGAAAGAATATGTACAAGAGGATGGTGATATGTGTCTTTGTTAGGAAATAAGACGTAGCTAAATAGATAATTGAGTAGATTACTCAATGGAGAGAGACAAATTTACATACACAAGATTATAGAGTAGAGAGTGAGAGAGAGAGAGTACACACGATATACGTGGTTCACCCAATGTGGGCTACGTCCACGGGAAAGCAGCCACCCAATGGCTTTAGTACTTCAAAACAAGAAGAAGTTTACAAAGGGATTATACCCTTAATGGAGCTCCCGCCTTGCTTCACTCTCACCACCTCACACTCACCTTGTTGCATCAACTTCACACTCTATGAAATGTGTGTAGAAATGGCCTCCTTTTATAGGGCAAAAGGGCTACCCTCTCTTATGAGAGGCAGCCATGTGTAGCCGCCCTTGTGTTAATAAGTCCAAATCGGACCCTCCAATCCGCCCATGTGTGGCCGCCCTTGTGTAGACAAATCCGCTTTTGAATTCGGCCACTGGCCACCGGCCATTGACTTCCGACCACCGGCCATCGGCCATTGACTACCAGCCACCGGCCAACCGACAGTTGTTTTCCGACCACTTTTCGGCCGCCGTCCGGCCATAATATTTCGACGAAAAGGAATATTCCGGCGAGGGAAAAAAAAGTCTCGGGGGCTTCCGCCCCCGAGGCCCCTAAAGTCGCCCTTGATTTTTGGCCGTGAAAATTTTGGTTTCCGGCCGAGTGATTTTCCTTTACGCACGATGGCTTCTCCTCATAATGGGATCCTTACAAATGTGCGCTTTTACCACAGAAAATTACAAGGGTAAATCAGGCTCCATACTTAACAATCTCCTACTTAGAGACTGATCTCCAAACCAAACCTGTGACTGCTTTCCATTCTGGCTTCTTATCCTTGAATGCCGATTGAAGATGAGCAAAAGCTCAACTTCTCCTTGGTAACCACCTTTGTAAACATGTCTGCAGGATTTTCACTTGTATGCACCTTTCCTAGCTTTAGCTGTCCCTCTTCCAAAAGAGTGTGTATGAAGTGATATCTCACCTCAATGTGCTTTTTACTTGAATGAAAGGCTGAGTTCTTCGCAAGATGAATAGCTCTTTGGCTATCACTGTACAAGACACAATTGTCTTGTTTGAATCCAAGCTCTTCTAAGAATCTGTGAAGCCACATAATTTCTTTTCTTGCCTCCGTCATTGCTACATACTCTGCTTCCGTGGTAGAAAGTGAAACCACTTTCTGCAGCTTTGAAGCCCAGCTTACTGTTGTGCCTCCAACCGTGAACACATAGCCAGTAATGCTCCTTCGAGTATCTTTGTCACCTGCCATATCTGCATAAGCATACCCTTCTAGAAAAATATCAATACCTCTAAAATACAAAGCATTTATTGTTGTCCCTTTTAGATACCTAAGTATCCACTTCACAGCTTGCCAATGCTCTTTACCTGGGTTGTCCATGAACCTACTCACAACTCCCACTGCATGTGCAATGTATGGCCTTGTCCAGACCATAGCATACATTAGAGAACCTACCGCTGCAACATATGGAACTTTAGACATATAGGCTATCTCCTCTTGTGTCTTTGGACACATATCCTTTGTTAGTTTAAAGTGACCAGCCAAAGGTGTACAAACTGGCTTTTCATTTTGCATTGCAAACCTTTCTAGTACCTTCTTGATGTAATCTTCTTGAGCTAGCTTTATTGTCTTCTTCGTCTTGTCCCTTGATATTTTCATACCAAGTATCCTCTTTGCAGCACCTAAATCTTTCATTGAAAAAGATTTAGACAGCTCCTCTTTTAGGTCTTTGATGTCCTGCATGTTAGCACTTGCAATCAACATGTCATCAACATACAACATTAGGATGATGAATTTCCCATCTCCCAAATTCTTCGTGTAGACGCAGTGATCCGAGTTGCATCTTGTGAATCCATGATTCAACATCCATCGATCAAACTTCAAGTACCATTGTCTTGATGCTTGCTTTAAACCATACAAGCTCTTCTTTAATCTGCAAACCATTTTCTCCTTACCTTTTACTTCATACCCCTTTTGTTGAAGCATGTAGATTTCCTCCTCTAAGTCACCGTGAGGGAATGCCGTATTTACACCCATTTGCTCGAGATTTAAATCATGAGCAGCCACAAGGATTAAGACAAGCCTAATTGAGTTCATTTTTACAACAATACCTTTCTTTTGAGAAAACCCTTTTACCACAATCCTAGACTTGTATCTTTTCTTCCCACCTTCTTCTTCCTTCATCTTGTACACCCATTTGTTTTGAAGTGCCCGCTTACCTTTAGGCAACTCCCATGTTTGGTTGCGATGTAGTGAGTCCATCTCCACTTGCATGCTCTTCGTCCATTCTTCTTTGGATTCATGTTGCATAGCTTCTTCGTATGATTTCGGCTCTCCAGAATCTGAGATCAAGAGATGGTCGAAGGAAGGAACAAACCTTTCTGAAGGTCTACTTGCTCTTGTAGATCTTCGAGGAATAGGTTGAGGCTCCTCATTTGGTTAACGTTGTTGCACATTGTCACCGTTTGTAGTCCTTGAGTCTTCACCATCCTCAAGCTCCATGTACTCATCACCTGTTTCTTTTGTTTGTTTTCTTTCCAAGTAATCTTTGTACATATTTTGTTCGTTAAAAATTACATCCCTACTCCTTAAGATTTTACCATCTTCAGGATTCCATAGGCGATACCCAAAGTCACCTTCTCCATAGCCAATGAAGAAACACTTTTTGGACTTTGCATCTAGCTTTGATCTTAGGCTTCTATCTATGTGCATGAAAGCCTCACACCCAAACACTTTGAGAAATGCATAATTCACCGGTTTACCTGTCCATGCCTCTTCTGGAACTCCCCCATCCAATGCCATTGAGGGTGACTGATTGATTAAGTACACAGACGTACTTACAGCTTCCGCCCAAAGCTCAAGCGGTAGGTCTGCATGTAGCCGCATGCTTTGTGCTCGCTCCATGATTGTCATGTTCATCCGTTCCGAAATCCCATTTTGTTGAGGTGTCCTTGGGGTTGTCCTTTGCCTCCGAATGCCATTGCTAGCACAAAATCTTTCAAAAGCTTGGCTACAATATTCGCCTCCATTGTCGGATCTGAGGCATTTAACCTTGGTACCTGTTTCATTCTCCACAAAGGCTTTCCACCTTTGAAATATGGAAAATACATCGGATTTATTCTTCATGACATAAACCCATGTTTTTCTAGTCGTATCGTCTATGAATGTTACATAGTACAATGAGCCACCAAGTGATGGTGTACTTGCAGGACCCCAAACATCAGAATGAACCAAATCAAGTTTTTTATTTTTTCTTTCATTTCCTGATTTTTGAAATTTTACCCTCTTTTGTTTACCATAAACACAATCTTCACAGAACTCTAAGTCCACTTCTTTCAAACCTGGTAGAAGCTTCTTTGTTTGAAGGATTTGCATTCCTTTGGTACTTATATGCCCAAGTCGGTAGTGCCACACCGCACTGTCAACTTCTGTAGTTGCTGCACAAGATGAAGGTTGCGTGCTAACAGTACACAAGTAAAGTGTACCGACCTTTTCTCCCTCGACAACCACCAAAGATCCTTTTGAGATCTTCCACTGTTTGTTTCCGAATGCAATGTTGTGACCTTCATCGTCCAATTGTCCTGTAGAGATCAAATTTTTGCGAAGAGAAGGAACATGCCTAACATCTTTAAGCTTCCATTCATTTCCGTTAGCAGTTTTGACAAAAACTGTACCTTTGCCGACAATCTCACAAGCTTCATCATCTCCCAAGTATACATACCCAAAATTACCTTTGGTGTAGTCTTGGAAATGTTGCTTGTGTGGTGTCGCATGGAATGAAGCCCCGGAATCTACTATCCAGGAATTAGACACATTGTCTATTGAGAGAATTAGAGCATCTTGCTCTACTTTACCTGTCACATTGGCCTCCGATGTTGGCTTGTTGTCTTGAGACTTTGTCTCCTTCTTCTTCTTGGACCAGCAATCCTTCTTGACGTGGCCCTTCTTGCCGCAGTTTCAACATTCAAGAACTGACTTTGTGCGTGACTTGCTCCGCCTTGAGCGATCACGACCCTTTTGGTTTTTGAACCTCTCCTTAGGCCTTCCTCTTGTTTCTACTGACAGTGCAGCACTTGATGATTCTCCTGTGCTTCTCCTTCGTATTTCCTCGCTTAGGAGAACACCCACAACATCATCAAACTTAAGAGTATTTGTGCCAAAAATAGAATTACTTACAGCCATCACAAGGCTGTCCCAACTATCCAGTAGAGATGATAGTATAAGGAGAGCTCGCACTTCGTCATCGAAATTGATTTTCACCGATCAGTTGACTTATGTTTGTGTTAAAGTCATTTAGGTGTTCTGCAACTGAACCATTCTCTGCCATCTTTAGATTGAACAAGCGCTTCATAAGAAATACCTTATTGGATGCCGATGGTTTCTCGTAGAAGTCGTCAAGTGACTTCATCAAGTCCTCCGTGGTCTTCATCTCCGAAACATTGAAGGCCACCGTTGACGCCAATCTTAACCGGATTGTTCCAAATGCCTTTCGATCAAGGACAATCCATGCTTCATCTGCCATTGTTGCGGGCTTCTTCGCAAGACCTCCTAGTGGCAAATAGAGATCCTTCTGGTAGAGATAGTCTTCAATCTACATCTTCCATTGTTGGTAGTTTTTTCCGTTGAACTTCTCAATCTTGAGCTTCCCTTCCTCCGCCATAACTCCCACTCAATTCAAGGAATCCTTTCCTTGAGATAATTTAGCTACGAGCAAAACCTGCTCTGATACCAATTGTTAGGAAATAAGACGTAGCTAAATAGATAATTGAGTAGATTACTTAATGGAGAGAGACAAATTTACATACACGAGATTATAGAGTAGAGAGTGAGAGAGAGAGAGAGTACACACAATATACGTGGTTCACCCAATGTGGGCTACATCCACGGGAAAGCAGCCACTCAATGGCTTTAGTACTTCGAAACAAGAAGTAGTTTACAAACGGATTATACCCTTAATGGAGCTCCCGCCTTGCTTCACTCTCACCACCTCACACTCACCTTGTTGCATCAACTTCACACTCTATGAAATGTGTGTAGAAATGGCCTCCTTTTATAGGCCAATGGTTGTCCTCTCTTATGAGAGGCAGCCATGTGTAGCCGCCCTTGTGTGAATAAGTCCAAATCGGACCCTCCAATCCGCCCATGTGTGGCAGCCCTTGTGTAGAAAAATCCGCTTTTGAATTCGGCCACCGGCCACCGGCCATTGACTTCCGACCACCGGCCACCGGCCATTGACTACCGGCCACCGACGTCCGGCCATAATATTCCGGCGAAAAAGGAATATTCCGGCGAGGGAAAAAAAAGTATCAGGGGCTTTCGCCCCCGAGGCCCCTAAAGTTGCCCCTGATTTTTGGTTGTGAAAATTTTGGTTTCCGGCCGAGTGATTTTCCTTTACGCACGATGGCTTCTCCTCATAATGGGGGCCTTACAAATGTGCACTTTTACCACAGAAAATTACAAGGGTAAATCAGGCTCCATACTTAACAGTCTTTAGATTAGGGTCTAAAACCTGGATGACCAAAGGGAAAAAACCCGGTGGGAAAAAAAATGGCTTTGGTATACGCTCTTATTGGAGTTGAGCAGTTGAACGTGAAGTACATGTTCATGAAAGGTGAGTGCTTGGGTGAAACACGAAAAGAGTGCCTGATGCAAGTGCCAATTATGGGACACTCTATATGCATATGAGAAATTTGTCAACAAAAGCATGCAATGTGAAAGAAGGAGATGATGGGTGTTTCGAGGAATAAATGTAGCACATGTGACATCAAAAGATGTCTCAATAGCTTCCACCTTTCCAAGAAGGGTTTTCGATGTAGAAGTTTCTCCACTCGTATCTCACTGTGCTCAGTACGTGAGTGTCTTTTGGACCTTCTCCTTCACTTCACCAGACTTAAGTACTTAGACTTTGACTCTTTTGCTCACCTATACCAGCATGAGAGACACAACGTAAATATGCTCAACTCTTCCAGCTTGAGCAGTACCTAGAATAGCTAAGACGCTTAGACCACAGAAAATATTACTTGAAGCTTTGGGATTAACACCTCACTCATTTTGTGGCTTAGCTACTCCACTTTGACTTGTATGACTTGTCGGTTGTATGTTGACACTGCTTTGTGACAAGTTCTTCAGCTGTTGTAGTGGCTGCTGAGACATACTTCATGAAGTTTCATCGTTTTCCTGTACCTTCTTCTCTTTGTACTGCTCAGGCCTCTCGTTAGTCTTTTCTTCATGCGGATTATGGATTTTTTATTTTTTTCTTAATAATAAACAAAGAAAATCTTAAAACAACTCAACAAAAGAAAAATCATTCAAATAGAAATATAAATGCTATGTATACTATACACATGTCCCTAGGGGCTCATATATGGATTTTGTCCCCATACTCCTCTGTAACACTACTATGAGGGCATATACTCTAAATTTCGTCAAAAAATTATCACAATAAAACGCAAAAATTCAATGCCTCTCACAAAACATTGCCCTCTAATAGTCATAATGTTCGGTCCGCATTCAGAATACCTCCCCCCTTCCTATTTTCAGTCATCCTTTACGACAGGGTATCACAAAGGGTATGTGTTGTGCTTGGGCAAATAAAAGTTGTGCCTATGCAGGCCTTGTAATGTAGCGCTATTATGCATACATAGTCAATGCATGGAAAAGATTTATGTTGTGCAAGATGTGGGTATAAGCAATTTGCTTATTGGCATTTGTTGGCGAGGCTTCCTATTCTAAGCAATGTAATGGTCTTTGAAGCTCCTGTATCGTTGCTTGATTGAAGCAACTGGCTCTCTTCTAATTGTATTGTAATCGTAGGAAGAATTGTAAGAATTCAAGCGGCGATGCACTGACAACAGTTTTGTTGTTCTTCTTTGGGACCCATTTCTTTGCGATTATTGGCTGTTTTGTTCTTAGCGCTCGTTTGGGAACCCATACTTTCCCGTGCTTCGTTTGTGTTTGAAGACACTTCTTTGGGATCCACCTTTTTGTTGTGTGAGTCGACAGTGGTCTTTTCTTCAGCCCTTGTACGCTTGGTTGGGGACGAGATTCAGGCTTTGAAAGTTGATATTGTGGTTGTTTTGGAATCCAAATGAATTCGTGACTTTTTTGTGCTTGAATCAACTTCTTTGGAGCCCAAACTTGAGTTGTGAAAGCTTGCGACTTTGTGATATTCTTTCCCGTTTGTGCACGCTTTCCTTGTTTTTGTTTTGGTGTTGGATCTTGTGATTTGTCATTAGAGATCTTTGTCTTCTTGATCCATATCTGTTTTTGGCCGATCTGGCTTTTTGGTATCCAAATTTGTCGAGCTTTTTGGCTTTGACTTGTTGTCCTGTTCTTTTGACCTGTCATGGTTGTTGCTGAAGGGGTTGGTGATAGTGATGGCCTGAGTTGATGATAGGGGATGTCGTAAGATTCATCACTATCGCTACTATCCTCAACAAGGTTGACTTCTTGTACTTTCCCTTGATTTTTTGGCTGATAGTGGAAAGTTATTGTCTGTTTGCTCGTGGGTGGTAGTTTCTTAGAGGACTTTTCTAGCCCATTGATTAGAGCATTGTTAGCTCGTTGCTCTGGTCGTATTCCTCCTAGTTGAGTCTTTGCCTCCTTATTAGGAGCCATGTATGAGGATGCTTGTGGTGGCGGTGTCTTCACTGAGGACTTTGGAATCCACTTTTGATGCACGTTATTCGTGTAGCGATGACATTGATTCCCGGGTCGTTGATCTTCTTGCAGCTCAAATTGTTCTACAGAGTCATAGAACTCGTCGTCTTCTTCATCTTTTGATTCTCCACATTTATTTGTTTTCTCCTTATTTAGAGAGCTTGTTGATGTCTGGATCTCTTCGTTTTCCTGGATTACACTCACTGCAAAATAAGGAATGACATCATAGCCATTTTCATCACAAAACTTTTTTGTGGGAGCATCCTCCACGGTGCACACGTCCAAAGTAGCCAAGATGTGTTCCCATCCAAAAGGCTCTAACTCTTCTTCAGGAAATGGTTCTGGGATATAGTCCCTGTCCTCTATAACCCGCTGTAGGATACATTCCTCACGTTTCAAGCTACCACATTGTGAAGCTCCACACATCCACAGGTCTTTAGGCTTACCTAACCAAGCTGGAAGTTCTGATCCTGCTACTACTGTGGCAGAATCAAACTCCTCAACCGGTGTTTTCATCACATCCCTATAGCTATGGTCCCTCAAGTTTATCTTTGTTATGGTTTCCATATGTCTCAAGTATATATGGTCATAACCCCAATTTTGGACCATTTTCAATTGTCGCATGAATGGTCTTCCCAGAATGATGTCATAGTTGTTCTTCGTGCCAAAGTCAACAACAGCAAAAGTATATTCATATTCAATTCCACGAGAAGTAACAAGTACTTTTTCTAGCAGTCCTAGGGGCTTTTCCTTGTGTCCGTCTGCAAGCTGTAGGGTCATTCATGTGGATATCAAGGCAGGTTTTCCCCATTTTTTCCAAACCTCTTTGGTTGCAATGGCCACACCAGCTCCATTGTCAAGGATTGCCATGGTTTTTACACCATTGAATTCCACAGGAAGGGTGGTGTTTCCCTCTTCTTCCTCCTAATACTCGCCTACCTTGTTTAATGGCGCTGGCCTAGTATTTAGTTGAGGCATTTCAAGCTCTTTGATGCCTTCCTCAATTTGAGTCATTGGGGTTTTTACACCAAATTTCTCTAGACATTTACCCACATTAGCCCACATGTTTGGTCTTATTTTGAGCAACTCGGCTAACATTATTGTACAGGTGACTGGGGTAGATAGAATATCTACTAGCCCCTTTGAATCAATGGCCTTTTTGGGAGACAGTCTCTGTGATGGGAATGCAACCACATCTGACTTGGTCTCGTACTCTCCCATGTAAGACGGTAGTGTTCTTAGCGAATGGGATTGACTATCCATAGATTGTACAGATCCTTTCTCGCCCCAATACGATTGCACGTCTAGATTCATTTGAGATCCAGTCTCAAATTCCTCTATTGGTGGTAGAAACACTCCTCGTTCATCACTAGTCTTGTCTACTCGTCTTCTTAGGTCATCGGCTTCATTGGCCTCTCTGACTTGTTTCCACAATTCTTCAAGACCATCTACCTCTTTACAATCCTCAGGTATAGCTTGGTGAAATCCCTCGGAAGAGTTATCCGTGGTATTCAGTACTATCCTTGGTTCTAATGCTGAGTCATTGAGGTTTTGTATGTGCTCATGACTAGAATCTGGCTCTTTTAGTTCCTGGTTTGGTGGGATTACTTGTGTAGGCATGACACGGATCACATCCTCAGGTTTTGCAACTGGTGGTTCTAGTAAATCTTGGGCTGTTTGAATCATTTTCTGGCACATTTCAAATTTTTGCTTTTCTAGTTTCGCATAGGGATATGTCATCCACCTGTGTTCTTGGGTTTGGTTGTTTTTGAGCCTTTCATCATAGGCTTCAAGAGGGCATCTAATGTCTCATTAACCTTCTTTCCCAACATAGATCCTCCTGAACTAGCAATTTTTGGTTTCTCATCCATGGATGGTTCTTCTAGAGGTTTAACCATCTTGGTTTTCTGACTAGGTGCGTCTGTCTTTGGTCCATCATCTGTCTTTGGACTCGTGTCACTTTCCGTGTTCTTTGTCTGTGGATTCTCATCAGCTTTCTTTTGAGCTTGTGCTCTCGTAACCACTTGAACTGGTACGACATTTTCATTTTCTGAGCTACTAGGTAGCTGAAAAATCCCTAATACATTTTTCGTGATTTTCCTGATTTGGTTTGGGTTTTTCGGGCAATCGGGGATCAAGTGAGTGATGCCACACTCAAGACAATAGGCATTTACTTCAGTGATCTCCGTATGAGGACATTGTTTGACCAAGTGGTTGTCACGACTTTTGTGACAATCTGTCTCTGGTTGAGGAGATTCTTTTAGCATTTCCTCTTAGCTATAAGCAAGATTTGACCTAGATAAGCCGTTATTTGCAATGAATCGCAATGTCCTTTCGTCCATTTCATACCTTCTTTCTTTCGACTGAAACCCAGGAGGTGGAGGTTGTACCGGCCTCACCACTCCATGTGTTTCTCTCACATTTTGTTGCTCCGAAGGGTAGTACTCCCTTTGGTTGCTATACCACATTGTAGCTGGTACTGGCATTGGTTTATTTGATGCTTCCATCATTGGCATGTATCTCATGTCTACCGGCATTCTAGCACCTGGCAACGGAGGTTGTTGTCCTAAGACAAGTTGTGGCCTTAAAACTCCTACTGGTCCTGGAGCATTCCCCGTAATGTATCTAGGTGGAATAGGTGCTTCTGGAACATGTTGTACATACCTCTCCCTAGCATTTTCCATGCTATAATAGCACTCTTCCTCCGTATGGTTCGTCCATTTTCTCTCTATTTCACACCACTTCGGTTCTCCCAAATTAGACCTTACAAGAGGAATCAACTTCTTGACCAAGTCGTCGATAAGATTTTCTTGATCAATAGGTGCCGTTGGCTTGGCAATGGACTCACTTATCTGTGAAACACTGTTCTGAGAGGATGTGTCATCTCCTTGAATCTTTAAGTCCTTTTCTTTGTATGCCTCACAATTATCCACCACTAGATAAAGAGCTTCTTTGATCAACTCGTTTAGCGTCATCCTCCTTATCATATGCAGATCCTTCTGAAGGCCCGCATCTCTCATTCCCTGGATAAAGATCAGCATCAGTCGTGCTTGCGTAGGTAATTCCGCTCTCGGACATAGCTTAACATATCTCTTGAGCCGTAATGATGCTTTGCGTACTGATTCATTCTCTTTCTGTTTGAATCTATGGATTTGCGAGACCGTGTTGTGAGCAATGCCTTTTGGCGAGAATTCTTCAATAAACTCCTCAAACAACTCATCTAGGGTCTCAAAATCCCATTTTTCCACCGAGTCGAACCATGTAGCTGCATCATCTTCTAGAGTCAATCCAAATCCCGCAAACTATGTCACAAAATCCGAAACTTCCTTTGCTCTAATCACTCTTTTAAAAGCCGTTACGTGATCTCTCGGATCTTTATCTCCGGAGTATTTTTTGTTTACCCATTTTTGGACTTGGGATGGTCTTACTCGTCGATTGTCTACAAGTCTAACCAGAGACTCTCCCAATCCTTCTCCCGTTATCTCTCTTGAAGGGAATCCTGGTGGCTCTCTTCTTGGAATTCCTATAGGAATTCTCGTGTTTGGTGGAGGCATTTGTGGTCCTTCATTGACCAAAATCCACCTCTTTCTAGTACAGTATGTGGATTTGTGCTTTCTACAACTCTGGATTCTCGTCCATACTTGTCGACAACTATAGATCTCCATTGACAGTCGACTCCGTATGTGTAGATATATAAGAGCTTGTAATACGTTATCTCTTCTAGGTATGGATCTGAGCACCTATAAAGATTGACCTCATTGTAGTCAATGTATCTATATAGTCCTTCACTCTCATGACCAATCATCCAAACTCTCTCAACAAGATGGATCTTTATCAATTGCAAGTTTGGAAGTTCCATTGTGGGAGGATATTCCTCTATCGTCGGGATCTCCAAGCTTGTGTAAGTTGTGTTTGAATCTAGTGTAGACATGATTTCTGGGCTTAAGAGCTTTTTCTTGGTTCAAGTAGACTTAGTCCACTGTGTTCAAGTGCTTTGGTTAGGGAAAAGTCGAAACTATGACCAAAACCACAACTGTTTTCTCACAATTCTCGCAAATTGTCGCTTTTAGACACCCCTGACTTCCGGATGTATTTTGAGGCCTCAAACGACGTTTTTTTTCAAAGTTGAACTAAGTGGCTGCCGTGGGCATGCATTTAGTTCAAGTTTTGCTCTAAGATCCGACCCGATACTGTTTGTGAAAGTTATGGCCAAAACAGTGAAATGCAGTTTAGACTGGTCAAAATGAGTCCAAATTCAATTTTGAAAAAATATTTGGGATCTCTGTGAGACTGTGAACACTCCTGTATGGTCAAAATTACAGTTGGACCCTAAAACTAGCCTAGAGACATCCTACGCGTAGGATGTCTATATGCTCAGAATTTAACAAAATTTGGTCCAGAGACTCCCCTTAAGTCCAGCAACACAATGGTATGCTCAGAATTTCATTTGGACCTAAAAATGGCCTTGAGACATTCTACGCGTAGGATGTCTTTTTGCTCAGAATGACTTGAAATTGTCACCCCAACTTCTCCTTGATGTGTTGATCAGAGTGGTGTGCTCATAGGTTAGTTTGGAGTCCTAAATCAAGCTGGAGACATCCTACGCGTAGGATGTCTAACTGCTCAAATTTTGTCCAAACTTGATCCCAAGATTCTCCTAGTGCTCAGGAACCCAATGGTATGCTCAAAATTGAATTTGGATGCCAATATGTCAAGATTTAGGCTGCAAGAGCTTCTAGTGCACTCCAAGAGTAGGATGTCTGACAATTCTTATCTTTGCTTGGTAAATAGGCCAAACAAGGTCCAAATTCACTTTTGAAAAAAGATATGGAATCCTTGAGACACTTAGAACCTCTCTTTATGGCCATAGTAGAGTTTTGACCACTTTATGACCCTTGAGACATCCTACGCGTGTTGGAATTAGGGTTGCAGAGAAACACACACAGCTTGGAGAAGACGAAGGAAGCTCAAGGCACACAATAGAGAGTGTATTCCTTAGTGTGCAATGGAAAGATAGATAGCCCTAGAGTGATGGGCGTATATACAATGCACGGGGGAAAAAACCTCCTAAAGAGGGAAAAAATGCCCCGGCGGTCCTAGTGTGTTCACACACATCACTACCACATGTATATGGTAACAAATCCCCCCTGGAGTGATGCGGTGAACGAGAGCTGGCACATGAGTAAAGGGAAGTGCCATGCCCTGAGGACAGGATCAGTCCACAAAGGGGAGTAAGCCCAAAGCTTTGCGGAAAGCTTCAAGCTTCTCACGAGACAATGCCTTTGTGAAAAGATCTGCAAGGTTGTCCTGTGTTGGCACATAAGCCAAGCTGATCTCTCCTGCTGAGAGCCTCTCCCTGACATAGTGGTAATGCACCTCAATGTGCTTTGTGCGAGCATGAAAAACTGGGTTCCTCGCAACTGCCAATGCGCTCTGACTGTCAGTGTAGATAGTGTTGGCAGTGTCCTGTCCAACACCCAAGTCAGCCATAAGGCGTCTGAGCCATACACACTCAACCGTAGCTGTGAAGACTGCCCTGTACTCAGCCTCACAACTCGAAGTGGCCACAGTAGGTTGCTTCTTGCTCAACCATGATATACATGAACTGCCAAGCATGAAACAAAAACCACTTGTGGACACTCGCGTGTCAAAACAACCAGCCCAATCTGAGTCCGAAAAAGCATGTAAGTCTGGCGGCAATGATCCCCCCTTGGGATAAAACAAGCCAAGATGTAAAGTGCCACTAAGGTAGCGAAAAATCCTCTTGACAGCCTGCCAATGCTTAGACCCTGGGCTATGCATAAATCTGCTGACCTGCGAGACTGCAAACTAAATATCTGGCCTCGTGTTGCATACATAAATGAGGCAGCCAACAGCAGTTTGGTAAAGAGTGACATCAGCAGGATCGCCAGCATCATGTAGACTCAACTTCAAACCTGTTTCCATGGGAGTGGCAATAGGTTTGCAATCCTCAAGTCCAAACTTACATAGCAATGTCTCTATGTAACTTTTCTGACACAAGGCAATACCACCATCACACTGCTTAAACTGTATACCCAAGTAATGATGCAACAGCCCCAAATCTTTCATCTTGAAAGTAGCATTCAAATCAGCCTTAAATTCAGCAATATGTCTCTCATTTGGTCCAGTGATCAGCAAATCATCAACATAAAGAACCACAATGAGAAATACATCATCCTCACGCTTTACATACAATGTGCTTTCTGTTGGACTGTTACGAAAGCCTCGTTTAACCAAATGAGTGTCAGCTTTCTCATACCAAGCACGAGGAGATTGCTTCAACCCATACAAAGCCTTCTTACATTTGCACACTTTGTCCTCTTGTCCTTTTATGACAAAACCGCGAGGCTGCGTTACATAAACTTCCTCAAATATGTCACCATTCAAGAAAGCAGTAACAATGTCTGATTGATGTACATCCCAACCAAAATGAGCTGCCAATGCACATAGAAAACGCACAGTAGTCATACGACAAGTGGGAGCAAAAGTCTCTTCATAATCTATGCCTTTTTGTTGTGCATAACCCTTTGCAACAAGTCGAGCCTTATGGCGATCGATCTCACCATCCGGCTTGCGTTTCAACTTGTAAACCCACTTCGTACCAATGGCCTTTTTGCCAGGAGGCAAATCACATAAAGTCCATGTGTCATTCTCTATAAGTGCATCATATTCTGATTTCATGGCAGCAATCCAATTTTCTGAATTCTGTGCTTCATCAAAAGACAGAGGCTCCTCAACATCATGTAAACTAGACACAGCCAAAGCATAACAATCTGATGCATAAGATGCATGGCGAGAGCCTGAACGAGTACGACTAGATAAAGGTGCATCCAATTTACTGTCACGCAAAGTGTGCACCAGCCATTTTGGCATACCTCTAGCCTGCTCATTTTCAGCCCTTTCCTCATCAAGTACATCATGTACATCTGCATCAGTAATAGGCTGTTCTAAAACATTTTCAGAAACCCCCATAGGCTGTACATTTGCCTCATTGGAACTTACATTCGTATTTCCACCACTGAAAAGAGGCAACAAAGTGTCATAAATGTCCTGTGAGCTTACATTACTGTCTCTAGTACATGACAGCAAGGGTTGAACAGAATCTTCCACAAACACTACATCCCGTGAAACCAAAATACGTTTTGTTTGCGGATGATACAACCTGTAACCTTTGCTTTCAGCACTATAACCAACAAAAATACATTTGACAGCCTTATCATCCAATTTTCTGCGGTGCACTTGTGGCACCAAAGCATATGCCAAACAGCCAAAAACACGCATGTGCTCAATAGAAGGTTTTCTATCATGCCATGCTTCATATGGAGTAATAGACTGCAAAGCTTTCGTAGGACACCTGTTAAGTACATAAGTGGCACACATGATGGCCTCAAGCCAAAAAGAATGCGGCAAAGCTTGACGTTTGACCATACATCGTGCCATTTCTGTTAGTGACCTGTTTTTCCTCTCAGCAACACCATTTTGCTGAGGTGTATAAGGCACTGTACATTGGTGTTTTATCCCACGACTAGCCAGAAATGCATTAAATTCATGAGACATATACTCCCCCCCTCGATCGGAACGGAGGGTGCCCATAGTACATTTTGAGACATTTTCAGCCATAGCCAAAAATTGTTTGAAGCACATAAAAACTTCGGACTTCGCTTTAAGCGGAAATACCCACGCATGCCTGGAGTAATCATCAATGAAAGTCACGAAGTACAGGTAATTGCCCAAGGACGGAGTTTGCATGGGCCCACAAACGTCACTATGCACAAGCTGCAACCTGCATGTGGCCCTAACTGAACCATCCTTTGGAAACTTAGAACGCTGCATTTTACCCAGAATACAGCCTTCACAAACATGTTTGATAGGTGCTTCAAGAGGCGGCAAAGAAGCAACCATATCAGATTTCTGCAAACGCAGCAAACTGGCAAAATTCAGATGACCAAAACGTGCATGCCAAAGTTTTGCATCTGAAATAGCCCTTGAATCTGCAACAGCATTTGCAAAATTTTGTCCACACTTGTCATACAAAGTGAGCTTATACAGCCCACGGCACAAAAGCCCAGATGCAACAATTTCATCACCAAAACTGAGATCATGAACTGTACATCTGTCATCCACAAATTTGACTACAAGTCCAAGTCTAGCAAGTGCGGATACAGACAATAGATTCTTCTTGATCCCAGGTACATAAAGTGCATCAACAAGTGTGAAGGAACTGCCATTAGCAGCAGTGAGCACAATCTTTCCAACTCCCTGAACTGGATAAGAGGCGTTGTTGGCACAAGTGACTGAATTCCCATGAGGGACAGACTCGAGAGAGGTAAACAATTCACGATGTGAGGTAATGTGCTTTGTAGCACCACTGTCGAAATACCACACATGTGAATCTGCAGCAACTGACAAGCATGCATCATGGACAGCAGGATTGTAAGTGCACTCTGCGCTAAAAGCCCATTCTGCATCAACATCAGCATCACAATCTCCTTTCACAGAAGACTCAACAATGGCTGCATTTGTAGTGGAACCAGCATTTGCAGTGGAACCACCCTCTTTCTTCTTAGCCTCTTTGGCCTTCAACTTAGGACACGACTTGATCAAGTGATCATTGGCTTTACAATAATGGCAACGCATCTTCTTTTTGCCCTTATCACCAAAATTGCCAGACGAAGTGCTGCCAGCAGAAGCATTAGGAACAGAATTTTTGCCACTCGCAGCAGAACCATAAGAAGTGGCTGCATTACTGTTACCACCCTTTCTTTGAGAAGCAATAAAAGCCTGTTCAACTGCACGCTGCCTAGTCCTGTTTTTTCTAGAAAGTGACTCTTGCAACAGCAATGTGCATAATGCATCAAACTTGACAACTTCAGGATTTCCTTGGGTCATCAGTCTCCAAGTACTAGCAAAAGTCTGGTAGGAATCTGGTAAGGCATCAAGAACAGTCTGCACAAGGGAACTGTCAGAAATGACTTCACCTGCAGAAATGAGTTGCTCATTGATATCCTTGACACTAGCAAGGAAAGTGTCCATATCATCTTCCTCATGCATAATCTTCGACTCTAGCTCTTTACGCAGCAAAGCAATTTTAGCCTCATTGCGGCTTGCATAAAGACCTGCTAGAATATCCCAAGCCTGTTTTGCAGATTTTGCTGAACGGATGTGAGGAATAATGGTGCGCTTCACAGACAACGCAATCAATGCATGAGCCTGCGCATCCTTAACATCCCAACGAGCTTGTTCTGCTGTAGGCAAAACAACTCTAACAGCTGCAATCCTTGCAGCAAGACCTGCAACATCCTCAATATCGCCTACATCTTCAGAACCAGGACGTACATCAATGCCCTGCACAATGTTCCAGACACCTTTTGACACAAGAACGTGTTGCATCATATAAGCCCACATAGGGTAGTTGTCCCCATCCAACCTGTCCTCAGCAGCAAACATCTTGAACACATCTGTGTTGTTGTTGTCAGCCATGGTAAATGCTACACCTGATGTGAAAACTGCCCGAAAATAGGAGAAATGGAGCGGGAACAACTTGTGCTATATAGCACAAACCGTAGAAGACTATAAGGCACCTGTTATGCAGAAAACGGCACTGACAGAAAATCTGCACAAAATGACGAAATAACCTGTGCAGTACTGCCCGTAGTGGAAACGGAGGCCGAAATGAGCCCAAATCAAAATTCTGAGCAGACCAAATCAAAATTCGAACGCTTGCCAAAGCTCACTGAAATCGGAGAAAGTGAGCAGGCGTGTGCTGGAGCAGCTGGCGACTAAGCCCGGGAGGACGTGACCTGCTCTGATACCAATTGTTGGAATTAGGGTTGCAGAGAAACACACACAGCTTGGAGAAGACGAAGGAAGCTCAAGGCACACAATAGAGAGTGTATTCCTTAGTGTGCAATGGAAAGATAGATAGCCCTAGAGTGATGGGCGTATATACAATGCACGGGGGAAAAAACCTCCTAAAGAGGGAAAAAATGCCCCGGCGGTCCTAGTGTGTTCACACACATCACTACCACATGTATATGGTAACAACGCGTAGGATGTCTTTTTCCTCTGTTTCAACTCAAACTTGCATTGGAGCTTCCCCTTGTTGTGCTAAACTCACAGCTATTTTTACTTTTTGATTCTGACACCTATAGGTTGGTCAAATGATCCAGAATCTGCTCTAAAAGCCTGATGTCTGTTCTGATGAATTCCTAAGTCAAATCAACCCCAAATTGGACCAAATTGACTAGGAGGCTTGCCTAAGGCTATACAACACCCTGCTGTGTCCATAGTTTGAATTTGGCCTCTAAATCATGCTTTAGACATCCTACGCGTAGGATGTATAACTGCTCAAAATTGCCCCAAATTTGAACCACAGACTCTCCTTAAGGTGCTGATCACTGTGGTATGCTCAGAATTTTTTTTAGAGTCCAAAATCACACAGAAGACATCCTACGCGTAGGATGTCTTTTTTACATTTTTGACCCTAGACTTGTCCCACAGCTTCCCCTTGATATCAGTAACCCAGTGGTATGCTTAGATTTTAATTTGGATGTCAAAAGACGCCAAAACTAGCTATCCTTGCCTTTTTTAGTCAAAAATGCTAAAGTCTATTCAATCTTCCCTTTCACTGACCCAAATGAGATGAAATTTATCACATGCACTTAATACAACATTTAGAACATGCCTTTGGAGTCATCCTATGGTTTGGTCTCAAAATTCGGCCTTGGGCACAATTTGGGTAGGATGTCTGGCAATTCTCGTCTTTTGGCTTTGATCTGTCAAAACTTGGTCAAATTTCCACTTTCCAGGTGAAAATAGGGTAAAACCTACCTTCTGAACACACTGGTCAACTCAAAATTTCAAAATTTCCACCAGATCACCTTGTAGACATCCTACGCGTAGAATGTCTACTGCTGATTTTTTGAGACTGAAGTGTCCCTGATGCTTCCTTATGCTCTAAGCAAGTGCAAGTATGCTTCACAATTGCAAAAACATGCAAAAATCACTCAATTTAAGCCCTTTCTAAAATTTTACATTTTCTTACTCCGCGTTTTGGCTTTTGGTCAACAAAAATAGGGAAAAACACTCAAGTCAATATGTTACTAGGGTAAAACCTACCCTCTGAACCCACTGGTGCAGTCAAAATTTTCAAATTTGGTCTCCAAAACCCCCTTGAGACATCCTACGCGTAGCATGTCTAAGTTTACAGAATTGCAGGTTTTCTTCACAGAACCCTAGCAAATGCTCTTTTATATGCACAACATCAGTCAGTCACACAAAAATATCCACAAAAGCTTGTTTAATGCATTTTTACCCTCAAAAGAACACTTTTCCGTGATTTCAAATGCAATCAAGCACTTTAGCAAATAATTCAGTGATGAATAGCTCTAGATCAGAATTGGATCACTTACCTAATGCTACTCCTATAAATCATATGGAGTTTTGCATCTATGAGTAGAAAAACGATTCACTGCCACACACGGACTAGTAAACGCTTTTATCACCTCACAAATCACTCGACCACCAACAACTACTCTAATCCACATATCCTAACTAAACCTATCTAGTCGCAGACCCTCGGCAAGACACATGCTTCCTGGCTATCCACTTGATCGCGGAATATCCTCTTCCGGATCCACTTAAGAAAAACGCTTTCTTTAGCCGAAACTAAATCAAGCAACCATCACACGAGTGTTAGTAGGAAACCTACTTAGGTCCTTGTGTCCTCAGCAACGGCGCCAATGTTGGACGGAGCGACTCACACACCCATGAAGTGCATGCAAACACTACCTAGATCAACATAATGTCAATCGAGGACACAGATGACACGATAGGCACACGGAGGAAATCTCTTAAGCTTTTCAGGCTGCAGGCTGAGACCATCCTACACATACAACACTCTGGAAGGCCAACTAAAGCACAATCAAGAACCTCACTGCTCTCAACTACACCACCTAGCCACATACACACATACGGAAGGTAACTCACCTAATCATGCCAGATTTGTACGAAACTTAAGGAACACCATTCCCTCACTAGGATACACGTGTCCCTAAGCGTCTACACTCAAAACCCTCACTCTAAACCCATCTGCGGAAAACGCGTAGGATGACAGAGCAGAATTTTGAAAGTGCCCGAAACTGAAATTTATGAGTACCTATGCGTAGCTTATGTCACCACGATTCTATAGACTACTAGCACGCAGAAAACAGACATCGTTTGATACACTTACGGCCACAAATAGCTCATAGATGCGTCGGCGTGTGCGCTTTGTCTCGCGTGGAATTCTTGGCGTTGTCGCGTAGCTCTCATCGAAGCCTACAGCAATGGTGCAGTCGGATCTCCAATGTGTTGAGTGAGTCGGGCGTAGCGAGAGGATAAAGCTCACGCTCACTGTCTTTCTCTCTCTTACACAGTAGACGACAGCGCTAAGTTTTGATTATGATAAAAGTCCTTTTACAAAATGACCTAGGTACCTTATATACTAAGGCTACCTTAGGTTTAACCAAAAATGGGGTTGAAAGGGTCAAATGGCTTTGTATTTACAATCGGGAAGTTCCATTGCACCCCGGTTTCTGAAACTAGAATAACTACTCATTACAAATGACGTTTATAGTCATAATCCGCAGCATTTCATAACTCGCAAAAGATAAGACTTTGGTACGAAACTTGAGTTATGTTGTGTTGTTGACCCAGTGATCAACAAGCTTAATAAATCACAACATAATTACTGGTGATAGATTTTAGTGTGAATAAATCGTGATAATTAGCACATAATTAGTTAATATGTTTACTAATTATCCTAGCTTAAAAAGTTTTCATATATAAATTAATCAAATTTATTAGTAAAAATGATTAAAAGTTAATAAGATATTCAAAAGAATATCTAAGGATAAATAACTTGAGAAAATCATCTCATAATTACTTTAATTACTTGATTAGTTTAAGTAATTATCTTAGTTCAAAAACCCTATTTTTGGTTAAAATTTAATAAAGATAACTAGTAAACATGATCAAAAGTTTATGAGATATTTATCAGAGGTAGATCTAAGTGTAAATAACCCATGATAATTAGTTCATAATTATTTAGTTATTTTAGGTATTTATCTTAGCCCAAAAACTCTATTTTTGGTTGAAAATTAATCAAGAACTCCCTTACGTAAGTGAGGGTACAGCCATTGGTGGACTCCTCTTCTGGCAATAAATAAATCTTCTAATGTTTTTAGTGTGTAGGGATGAATAAGTCTTCTAATGTTTTTAGCCCATTCACGGAAGTATTAGAGTCAAAAAAGTTTCTCAATTTTCAAGTTTTTGTCCCATTTCCGCTTGCGAGACAAGACTGGGTCTTCTTCTAGGGTTATAGTCCCAAGCCATTGTGAATGGTAAAGGTCTATTCCTTCGATTTTTCTTGCTTGGAGACTCTGACTTTTATTAGACCTAGAGACCTATCAAGGACCCCTTCTCGACCTTGGGGTCGACAGGTTGTGGATCTCTCAAAAAATGATGGGATTGAGAGAGTTATTGAATAATATATGAGCTCCCAAGTTGAAGCTTGTGTTGTAGTCCAGTCACAAGCTTCTCATTATCATTAAAGTAAGAAATGGCTCTTAGATATAGGATATTATGTCTTCAAAGATATGGACAATATTCCATCTAGCAACATTGTTACACTATGAGACCATGATTTCTTGATTTCCACAAATTTTGTGAGACCATGTTATTCGATGATAAGAGTGACATATCTATTAGTAGTATCCTTGATCATTTTTATCAAAATATTGCATGCCCTTGCCTCCATGAAAGGCTCCACAAAGAAGACAAAGCAAAGTCAAGATCACATTGAGAAAGTATCCCCTTCCACACCATAGTCAATGCAACAGATAGTGACTACAACCACCCACAAGCATGGCATGGTTCAAAAAGGAGGGAATGGTTTGACATTGAGTTCTATTTTAAAGGAAGTTACAAGTGAGTCTCAAGCTATAGAGCTAGTTGTTGCTACTTAGAGTTCTATTTTGATTGATGTTGAAAAAATATTTTAGAAACATCATCTTATCAACATCTCATATCAAGAATGTACTTATGGGAGCATTGTCAAAGCCTCACCTATCTTTGACAAGCTCAATAAGAGTTCTTATGGTAGGAAGTCATATTGGTTAGTTGGACTAGTTGTCTATGAAAGCCTTACCCATTGTTGACAAGATCAATAAGAATTTTGATGATAGAAGTCGTATTGGGTTTGGTTGACTAGTTATATATAAGAAGTATTATCCATTGTGGTTTTTTTACATCAAGGAAATCCAAATTACACTATGTGATATGGCAATTGATGCTAAATAATGATGACCATTGTCAAAGAATGTAAAGATTGAGCTAGTAGAAGAGTTTGGGACAATGCCAAATCCGTGCTCCTTTGCAATAGACCATATTCCATACAATTCAAAGCAATCAATTAAATTAAATAATTCAAGAAGAAGAATCCCTACGCATATATTTATTTGATTCTTGGGAGTCAACAATCAATCATGGTTGCAAAGATCTATCATTAAGAAAAGTTTGGACTCAATTTGGTCCTTTTGGTGCTAGAGAGAGAATGCCATCCAACCAATAGATTTACAGTCATCATTAGGAAAAGTTTGGACTCAATTTGGTCCTTTTGGTGCTAGAGAGAGAATTCCATCCAACCAATAGATTTTGGCCTACCGTAACAGTAGCCCTAATTTATTTCATTTCTATTGCAATTTTTTGCATTTTTAGAGATGATGGTTTAATTTCTTTAAAAATCTTGGAATAAAATATTTTCCATGATTTGCATGAATTGTCCTTCTACTTGGACAAAGGTAGGCCAAATGGCATAAATTACATTGAATGCAGGTGTACTTTTCTAAGTAATAAAGTGCAATTCTCTTCCCGGTATTTTTCTCTCTCTAAACTACAATGTTTCTTTTTCTTGTGTTCTTTGTGTTTGTCCACAAAGCGTGTAGAGAAAATAGAAATTGAGAGCAAACATCCTTGTCGATCGTCTCCATCTATCAAGTCAGTGGAAATATACAACAACTTCGACTTGGATCATGGTCGATGGCTATCCACTACAATAACCATTGGCAGCTAGGTTCTTCTGCAGACACCAAGAAAAGAAAGCAGGTGGGTAAAGAATTCGTCAATAGCTACAAAGGGCGTGAGAAATACTTTCACTTGTCTTAGACAGGGAAGTAGGTAAAGGAGGTGCTCATTGAGCATGCATATATGCACTCTGAGATGCAGTTGCAAGAGGCACTATTGAGGTTTCCTGCTAATAGACCTAATTGTGTGTTTACTAAAGTTGATAGCAGTTTCTGTACTAAATTTTATTATGAGATTATTATCTTACCGTTTGCTTTTGTAGATATTTATCCCTCCGACAATGAAGATTGGTAGTCAGTGGAGTGCATAATGGGAATCTTTGATGCTTTTCATGCATCGATGGGAGAGCTTATGTACAAAACTAGCACTAGAAGAGTGCTCATAGAAAGGGGGGTCTTATTCTATGACTTCTTATACAATGCTCCCCACTCTACCCATGGCTTCAACACTCTAATTCATCTCCCACTTCCCCCACATAATGGTTCAGAGTGGCCAATCCTGACTTCTGAAATTTTCGTGTGTTTCAAACTCAAGCTCCATCAGGAAATTTAGAAGTGCTTAGGACCAAACATTGCAAATGGGTAGGTACGTGTCTCTATCTTCATGCCATTACATGTGTTAAAAGACGTCTTCCACAACAAAGAGGTTAGAAAGATAGAGACAATATTCATCTTCAAGTCAAAAAGCTACCTTGATTTTTTGGATGACGCTTGGAATATCCACAATTCTGAGAGCATTTTGTGCAAGGTGAACAAACAATGAATTGTGTGTAAGTGTATGATAGCATCACAAAACTTCATAGTTTCCTTCTACTACATAAGGTGGCATCCGGTATAAGGTCACTTGGTAGCTATGGACCACGATCTGTGTGATGACGCTAATAATCAATTGAGGGTGATTGAAATAATGTGTGAAAATGAGATGGTGATAGTTGTTAGTATCAGAAGTAATGTCACCCTAAGATATGTGCTCGAGGATTAGCTTAAAAAGATCAACCTCAACATGCTTGCAAAATTTGTTTCAAGTGCAACATGCGAAAGGTACTATGTTGCACATCCAGAAGTTATTGTGTCTATATAACTTACAATCTCATTGTGATCATGTTGACTAAACACTTCTCCCACTTACTGTGCTCTAAGAGAAAGGAAACTACGGTAGTATGTGCACAAATTGCAGACGGTAGACTGGATGTTGTGCGTTTCATACCCTGATACAAAGACCCATTTCATAGGTTGTTGTAACAAAGCACTTTACCCTAAACCCAATATAGCATGTGAATTCCATTGCCTTAATAATATGTACATAGCACCTTTGTCAACATTATATAATGATCAATATATAGGAAACTTTGTGTCCAATTTTTCATTCAATAAGTACAAGTGAGTACATTTTAGTGAGTGTTTTACTTATCTCCAACAGAAGGTGAGGCAAAGGCATGAGGATAGAGGGTGAGGCAGAGGGGATGGATAGTGTGTTGGGGGGTGCTCATTGGTGTGTAGGAGAGGCAAGGGCATCATACATGGATGGAGGGTGATGAGGGGGTGAAGGCCTTGGAGGGTATCTAGGGAAATGGTGATGGGTACAAGCTGTTGTATTGCTAGAGGAGCTGGGGGGTATCTCCTAGGTTGAGGCCATGGATTGGGCCTTGGTAAGGGCAACACAAATGCATCATCCACTCCTTCCGAGCATGTTGTTATAAGCTTGATCATGCTATTGACCAATGTGGCCATGAACAAATCAACATGCACACCTGTATACTCTACTAGTTTTCTAGCCTGCAAAATTGTTCAACCCCATACTTTAGTTTAAGATGTTATTGATAGGTCATGGATAGTGATGAACAAACACCAGGTGCTTATGCTTCTACACTCCTCCCCATACATGCACTACAATAGGAGCTTTGCACTCACTAAGACCCTCCAGCCATAAGAATGCTCGTCTTCTTGTTTGGAGACCTTGCATTTCAAAATGGTCATGTTCCCATATCTCCTCCTAGGTCAACGCCTCTAGATCAGGTGCTTATGCTTCGATGCTCCTCCCCATACATGCACTCCAATAGGATCTCTACATTCACTAACACCATGCAGCCTTAGGAATGCCCATCATCTTGTTTGGGGAGCTTGCAGCTCAAAATGGTCATGTCTTGCACCTCTAGAGCAATTACAAGCTTTTGAACAGACCTTACACAATTGGCATGAAGTGTCATAACAATTTCACAAATAGCCAATGACACTCAAGAAAGGACTCCACTGACCTTCACAAATTCCCATGGAAACCATGCAAGGAGTTTTCAAGGTAGCAACGCTTCCACTCCACGACCAAAGCAACTAGGCTCCAACGGGATATGTTTTAACAAGTAAGGTCAATTGAGATGCATGTTTCCAACATACATATAGAAGATAGATTGTTATTTAATGACAAATATTCCTCCTCATTGTAAGCCAGAAAAAAAACCTTCGTTGTCTCCATGTTGACAGTTTGAAACCAGTCAACTACCTCCACTAGTGATGTACTCTCAAATGCAAGAACTACAGAAATCTGAGAGTCAAGAATAGAAACATCACCCAAGATATTGCACGGTTTAAAACCACAAAATTGTGAGAAAATATTCTATCATGCCATACACATAGTATACTTGCAACTAGCACACGATGGGAAAAAAGTCACTAACCACAAAAAAAAGTTAATAACTGATTCCATCGGCTCCCAATTAGCGTCCCAAGGTTGATATCATGGGTCCGAAACCAAAATAGCAGGCGCATCCCCATACCACAATGGCAATGTCAAAATGTGGTTAAAAACACTCTAGGGCATTGACATTAGCTTTGTACTTTGTCGCTGCCAATTGTTGCTTATGGAGGTGAACGTTATTTGCTTCCTCCTCTCCTTGAAAGTCCAGTTTGTGTGCTACCAGTTGTCTTTGAGATTCCCGTTCCATATTTTATGGGTGCTATACTAATGGATATCTAAAGAAATATCAACCACCTTGACCTTTACTAGTGGCAGGATCCTCAAAATGTTGTCCGTCTTTTTATCAGGTATACCCACAAGAACCAATATTTTGTCCTACCTAAACCTGATGAGCCAAAGAGAGTTCAAATCCGGTGGAATGAGTGTTGATTTGTGGGTGTGAGCTATCATAACGTAGCTTTTTTGAAACAGATCAACAAAAAAATCGTTTGCCGCTTCGTGGAATCAACCCATTTCACTACGAGACCGTTTGAAATTAAGGTTGTGTCAATCATAGATTTCACTGAAAACTCTCTAAAAAGGTAGCTTTGGTATAGCTAGGGAAATATGTTTTTGAAGATTTCTAAGCTCCAAAAACACTTTAATTCTGCTCGTATCTCTTGTTTTTCATGGTTTCACGTAAACAAGGCAGACTCTTTCTTGGAACACGTGACGTTGATGCTTGACCAACATTAGATTGAGTCTTGCTAGATGATCCTTCACCTTGGTAAACCTCTTGGAAGTTTGCTTTGTATGAACCATCAAGGAAGGACTAACTACACGAAAATCAAGGGAGTGGAAAGAAAATAGCTCAAATGAGTGCCAAGATATGTCAAACAGGATTGTGGGTGCTAAGAGAGGAAAGAGATATTAAAAAAAAAGTACTTAACAAGAGTAAGCAGGATATGTTTATATAGAAAAAATGCACATAATTTATGACATTGAGAGGACAGATGTTGTCATGATGATGCTCATAATTGCAGGTCATGGTGCATTGGGAAGTGTTCGACTGAATGCATGGATGACACATGGCAGGACATTGTGGGGCTACAATCATTATGTACACACACACATATATATTTGTGTGTGTGTGTGTGTGTGTGTGTGTGTGTGTGTGTGTGTGTGTGTGTGTGTGTGTGTGTTGCAAGGTCGCAAACAAAGCAAGGATAGGGTGAACAAAAAATGTACACAAGGCTCCTCGCATTGTGCCGTGACAGGTACTAGTTGTGCTACAATGTGATGAGGTGTGAGAATGATAGATATAGCCAAAGCCTCTCGTATTGTGGCATGACTACCATGTGTACCAAGCATTCATGCCACAATGCAAGAGGCCCAGTGTATATTTATCATTTCACACCTCATTGCATTGTCATTGCAGCACGACTGCCACGTGTATATTGTACACATGGTAGTCACGCCACAACGCAATTGGCCTTGGGTATGTTTATCATTTCACACCTCATCGCGTTGTAGCACGACTTCCTGTCATGGCACAATGCAAGGAGCCTTGTGTGCATTTGCAATTCACCCTATCCTCGCTCTGTACCCCAACCTTGTGCATATTTTAACTTGAACTACACTCTCACATTGTACCGCAACCTTGCAATACACACACACTCACACACACACACACACACACAAATATTTACATACATATATATGTACATTTACATACATACATATATGTGTGTTTGTGTGTATATATATATATATATTTATTTAAATATATGTATAGGTATATGTGCAGGGCAATATACTCAAAGCAATGATGAGGGTGGTCGTTACGTCAATGGACATCATGACCTTTTGCGAGAATCCCAAAAATAAGAACTGCCTATGTGCCCATAAATGTATGTGTGAGTTGAGTGTACACCCCTATCTTTTGTGACATATTTCTTAGTCACTCCCTACTTGTTATTTTCAACCTTTTCATCCACAATGGACCCTTTCTAGATCGAGAATGAAGAGGAGGTGCCTTGTGTTGGGTACAGATGCATGTGCCTTGCCCCGTAGCGCAGACAATGGGTGCCCGCCCATTGATACCTTATTCCTATGTACATATACGAAGAATAAGGGGTAGCTCATTAGTTGATTCTTGCTCCACCCACTCGGTCTACTCCTCTCCTTCTCTTCTTCCTGCACACACACTGCAACGCATTCCGCACCACAAATAGACACATCTATGCACACACACTCTTCAACTGGTATCAGAGCTACAATGGTGAGACTGCATTTGCGACGGCTTTCTGGCAAGACGGAAGCGACAGAGCTCGGCCATGGTGGCTTGAGCTGGGTGACATCAAATTTGGCTCGACGGCATTGGATTGGAGTATTCGGTGAAGACCAGTGGATCTTGGAAGCTCGGCATGCGTAGGCTCTCTCAAGCTTGGAGATTTTCTCCGAGCTTCTCAACGCATTTGTTCTGAGCAGAGATAAATGGGGATTTTTTTAATTGAGAAAGCAACAAGGCTTGCTTGTGTACATTAGCCAAAACAAAATCTTGTGAGCTTTAAAGATTTTGAAGGTAAAGCTTTAGAGAGCTCATGAAGCAAGCAAAGCAAGACGGGATGGAGATTGAAAGCTTTAGAGAGCTCGTGAAGCAAGCAAAGCAAAACGGGATGGAGATTGAAAGTCAATCTTGAAGGTTCGAAAGAAAAGTCAGTCGAGTAAATCAAATTTGGGAAGGTGGCTTGAGCAAAATTGGTGATGGCTTGGAAGCATTGAAGGTGGGCAGTTAGCAGCACTGGAGAATTGGGGAGAGTGTGTGGTTGTGTTTACACACACACACTTTGCCATCGACAGACAGAGCATAGAAAAACTGAATTTTTTTTTAATCCTCTCCAAGGGTGTGTTCACACACCCTCACAAGAGAGAGGGTAAGAGAAAGAAAAAGAGGAAGTCGGCCCACGAGCGGAAAGAGAAAACAAGAGAGGAAGTTGGCATCTGAGGCAAAAAGGAATTGAAAGAGAGTGAGATTCAACTCTCTTGGATACGGAAAAAGAAAGCGAACGTGTATGCTCTCGACACGGGGTGCACACACACATACAAACGGCGTGTACAAGCGAGTAAGCCTAGGTTTATTCCTCGGCATCAGCCCTACATCTTCCGACGGTTTTTGGCCCAATTTTGGTGGTTCTTTTCCCGATTGAGAGTGCTTCTTCCGGATAATTCTCTTGGAGGTCCTCCTCTACGGCTTCAAGCATCGGCGATTAGCATTTCCTCGGCACATCGGTTTCGACACCAATTTTTGCGACTCAATTTCAGCTACGACTTTGGCGTTTTTCCTTGACATAGGCGACTACAACATTGGAAATCACTTCTGCCCAACGGTGAAAGGCCACATGGACTAGTTTTTCTCAACTTTGACATAGCAAGAGAGAGCGAGAGAGATTTGGCTCCGCTCTAGCATAGCTTTGCCAGTGACTCCCTCCCATGCCCATTCCAAAGCAGATTTGCTCCGACGGTTTCCCCCGGCATCCCGGCTTTGATTCGGCTCTTGAGACTTCGATGGTTCTCAATTCCAGTTTCAGTAGCACACATCGGTGCATAGCGGCTTTGACGGTCCATTTTGGAGCGGTTTTTCCCATGAGTGTGGCTCTCGAACGGCAATTATAACCACAAGCAGATGGTTGTGCTTTGCGCTTGGTTTTTCAATTGACATGATTTCTGACCAACGAGGTAGTGTGCTAGATTCTCAACCAAATTGCTCATAGTTTGCGCTTTCTTACAGTGCAGTCATGTATGATTATGTGGGCTAGTTCAGAGAGTAGTTTCTAGCACGAGTTTGTACAGTTTCATGCTATGTATGCATTTGTGGATACATTTTGAGCTAGCCATAGCTTGCAGGTAGCATATTCACAGGTTTTTAGTATTTTTGAACAGGTACAGGTCCATAGAGTCGCTCGTTTAGGAGTGAGCTTGTTTGTCAGGGTTTTGGCAGTGTATGTATACAATTTGTGGATCTCTTTATTGAGACACTGTGTGCGCGTCTATCACACGTGTCAAAGCAAGGGACTTGCCGTACACTGTGTGTGAGCCACAAATGGGTGCAAGCACACAACCAGATTAATCTAGTAAGCTCAAGATAGCAAGGGTGTGTCACTCACCACCCTACACTCGCCTTCGTGGAGGATTCCTCGCTGCAAAGAAGAAGGAGCTACCAGTGTGCCGTGCTCAACCACCTCGCCTCCGCCATGCCATTGCAATGCTCTCTCTCTCTCTCTCTCTCTCTCTCTCTCTCTCTCTCTCTCACACACACACACACACACACACACACACACACACACACACACACACACACAAGGAGATGAAGAAGGAGCAAGAGCACTCTTCAGCTGCACAAATGAGAGAATGAGTGATTTTTATGTTTAGGTGACTTTTATATGAGCTCGCCCATTCACACTTGGGCGCCATGCTTAGCCGACTAACCCTTGAATGTTCCAGTTAGAGTGCACCTCTCATCGGTGATCAATCTTACCCTTTTCCTATTGGACCAACAAGCCCGACCCATGACTACTAGAAGTGGACGCCGGTGGCTTGATGTAGATTCCATCCTCGGAAGCTATTGAGTTGAAGCTTGTTTGTTGAGGTGGCAGAGCATTTGAGATTGTTGGGGGTCCCATCGTTGCATAGATCCAATGACCAATAAAATTATCAATCCGGAGGGATGAGCTAGTTGTGGTTGGCGACATCTTTTCCAAGTGCGAAAGGACATGAGGTTCCTGTCTAGTTGAAAATCTAGCTTTAGGGTAGAGGTGCCAGTAAGTAACAGGGCCCCCAAGCAGGGATGGTCCTACCCCCTGAGAACGTTTGAATATCTATTAAAGCTGAGACTCTCTTGCACCAAAAGAGAGACAGCTTAACGGGAACGTGTTCGGCTGCCATTGGTGGAATCAAGAGTTCGAACCTTGCTGTATGAAGTTTTTCCTTCTCACACGGGGCGCGTCTCTCTTCTGGTACGCATTTTTGTAACACATGATTGTCGACGATGACTCGTGCTCACATTGTCGGCCATCGCTAGGCTTGGTGCCACTACTACAGGTAGATGAGGTAGGGCGCTACGTTTTGCACCTCTTCTCTCTGCAAACAAGGTAGCAGAGCCAGAGAATTGCTAGCATGAAGTTATTCATCTCTATACTGGCTCCTCTACCCTACTTCACTTGACAGATTTCTTTCGTGCTCACCAACAATGTTGCACTAGATTGTCTCAAGATTTCTTTCTGTATTGACTGCTTTTGTTGTGGCAGTGTCCTTGAATTGACCTTTTTCTTCAACTTCTTTGCTTTGATCCCCTGCTTCAATCAATGTTGACTCCATTGGCTGTGATATTGCACTTTTTTGCAATTGTTGAGCATTGTCCTCCTACATTGTGGGACGCATGTCTAACCTCACCATCCTATCTTATTGCAGTATTAGCGAGCATCACGATTAATTTGTCAAACCATGGGACGAAGCTGACTCGACTAGTGCATAGAGGCTACAATAGGTTGTCAATCTCTCGGAAAACAACTAACAACTCGCATCTAACTCAGGCTACACTCAAGTGACTGAAATCACCAAAAGCCAATCGCTCATCGGCAAATATGCAACATTAAATGACATCCAAACGTAACGAAACTTCTAGGACAAGTTTACAAGACCTAAGCACACATGCTTATGGTCTCAAATCCCACTTTAGGTCAAGTTCCAAAATCGCGATTATTAACAACAGTGGATTTTTGACCTAGTTGTTTTTGACCCAGAATGCATCTAAATGCTTAGCAATGATGCCCCAATACCCCGCCTATGCTTAGTTTTTTATTTAAAAGTATAAATTCCTAGTTATGATGAAATTAGTCCGCAGGTCAGCGACGCCAAAAGCTACAAAATACAATGAATGGCTTACGTCAATGCGTAGATCTCTTACCTGTGGTTTCAATGCAACAAATGCAATCTCAATGTGACAACCGGAGAGGGAGTAGGAAGCACGAGAAGGAGAGGAGTGAGCGTCGTTAGCTCACGCTGTGTATTTCTTATCCAAAAACTTCATCAAATATTTACAAAGTTGACTTTTATACCTTAGCCAAGGTCTAAAATGTGTAATGTCCAGCGCCCATGACCTTTGAGGCTCCACACTTATTGTATGTGCACCCTAGGCACAATAACTAACCTATTCTTTACAACTTGGAACTCCCATTGAGCCCGTAACACATTAAAATATTACAATGGCTTGAAATAAATTGGGAAATTACAATACGTGACCATTTTGGAAAAACGTGTGATAAATGTGTAACTCTAATCTTTACTGCTTCTTCACTTTGATCTTTGATGTCATCCGTACGTCTTCAATCTTTAGCAGCTTCTGTTACCTGACATCGGCTCAATTAACATTCCCCCCTTTCAATTTTAGTGCCCCTCCTCGGGCACTATTGAAAGGTGTATGTGCAGGCTATGGAAGGTTTTGATTGGTTGTTGATGGGCTGATCTTCCTTTTGTCGTTGGATTTGTTGATGAGTTCAATTTGCTGCAGCATCTTCATTGGTCTGAATAGTCGATTTTGAGAGATGATGTAGCATTTGTCCATTGTAATAGCATAATGATGAGCCTGCTATTTATTGATGAAAAGTATGTACAAGGGAAATAGAGTGATGAGGTTCTAAATTAGGGTCTAATACCTGGATGACCAAAGGGAAAAAACCCATTGGGGAAAAAAGTGTCTTTAGGATACGTGCATTAGTGGAGTACTTATTAGCATAGGAAATACTAATTAAGTACTCAAAGGATTATTTGCTGATAGATATGGAAATAAAGAGATAGCAAATATGAAAGGGTAGCATGATGGAACATTTGTTGCCTGTTGTAGTCCACTCAAGGTGCATAGGTGGAAGCAAAAAAGAGTGTCTAATGTGTATGTCCAATGGTGGGACATCCTATTTATGCATACACAAAAATGCATGGAAAACAATATGTTGTGCCAGAAGGATTTTGAGGGGTCTTCAGAAAGATAGTGTACTTATAAAAGCATATGACATAGCTTTGCAAGATCGCACCCCTTTAAGAATGGTTTTCGTTGACGAGGATATATGCTCTCATCTTACTGTGCACTGTGCGTGAGTGTTGGACTCTACGACACTCCACTAAGTGTAAGTTAATAGACTTCGACTCTTATTCTCATCTCATCTAGCATGAGCGACATGACTTAGATATGCTCAACTCTTCTAGCTTGAGCGTAAGCCTAATAAATACGACTCTTAGCGTAGAGTTTATGACGACTTGAAGCTTTGGGACTAATTCTTTTCTCATTTTATGGCTCAGTAGCTCGACTCTGACTATGCCAAAGAGTGTTTTTTGCACCTGGCGACTTGATTTTTTACATTCTTGTGCTTACTACAAATATTTCTTCAGGTAAAAGTAAGCTTGAATCCTCAAAAAGAGGATTAGTAAAGGACCAAGTTGGCATTGAAGGTTTCTTTTTCCATACCTGTTTTATCATCTTTGAATCTGCATTCGGATTGGTTGGGTCGTCCTTCTTTGACTCTGAAGACTCCATTATCTGTTTGATTTTCCAAATAGGCCGGCTGATAGGAGTCTTTGATGTTGTTGTAGGCCTTTGTTCAATGTCGGCATTTGGCTTTTGACTAGGAGCATTGGAAGACTTAGGAATCCAAATCTCTTGATGACATTTGTAACTCCTTTGTTGACTTTGCCTTGATCTAGGTCTTGTTGAGTTTTTTAGATCTTTATGCAAGTCTAGTGTAGTTGCAGCTTGCGGTGGGCTGGAAGCCAAATCTTTGTATAACCTGTTTAGAATCCTTGTCTGAGAGATCCTTTGAGATCCGTCTTTTTTCTGTATCCTCTTGATAGTTATGGTTGACTTTAGCATCTTTTGATTGTGTTTTGTTGTATACCTGCTTCTGAGGTATCCTAGGATATTGTCAAAGTTGATACCTTGTGGGCCTTCGTTCTTGGAAAGGACTTGATGTTACTTCATATGCCGTAACCTGCAGTTTTGGCACCCAAATTTGTTTGTTACCTCCATAGTACTCCTATTCTTTTAAGCCTCATTGTGATGTTATCCATCCCATGTGTTTGTCTTTTTGTGTTGATTTCCCATACTTAATCCAAACTGGATCATTGACTTTGCTCTGAACAAACACTTGCTTGATTTTCCTTTGCTTTCTTGAGTACTTTGGTTTATATATCTGTGCCTCCTTAGAGGTTTCAGTTGGGTCAGCACTTGACTTTAAGTTCTGAAAGCCTGACTTGCTTGAAGAAGCTGATCCATGAGGGTTATTTGATGTAGAGGCATATGCTGTCACAACTTCTTTGCTAGTCGGTGGAGGGTCCACTTTAGCTTTACCTTTGTCTGCAAGATTTTTCTTTGATTCTTGTGACTTGTGCAACTCTAAATCTAGCATTTTTTGTTCTATTCAAGATCTTTGTTCTGGTTTTGCCATGGTCTAACTGTGTCTCTATGGAGCCTTGAGACCATGTTTCTAACTTTCATCAGCTGGTTCGATTGGCACTGTCTGATTGATCTTTGTACTTCCTATTTCTTCCTGGTTGTTTGCAACCTTATTCTTCTTAACTTCTGGCTCTGGTGGCATTCTTTGCTCAATAGCTATCGTGGTTGCTTTTTGCTCTGTTTGATCTGCACTTACTATTTTCTGATTTGCTTTAAGCTCTTCTGAAGTTTTGTTTGATGGAGATGGATCATCTTCAATAAGATCTGCTTTGATATCAGTCTCCATTTTAACTGTGCTTGAGGACTTTTTGCTGTCGTCCGCGGGTGACCAGTCTTGGTCTTCATTCTTTAATGTCTATGATGACTCCATCATGTTTGAATTTTGTATCTCTAACATCTTCTCGGCCATTGGCATTCCTATTATGATGTTGTCTGGCATATCTTTTGTTGTGATCACGTAGAATTGAGCTATGATGATCTGTGAACTTACTTCAATGGTGGTGGAGATGGTTCCCCAACATTCTGCTCGTTTATCTCCAGATATGCTCACAAATTTAGGAGAACCTTCCAGCTATGGTTGGCCACATCTTTTCCAAGTGCAAAAAGACATGAGGTTTTTGTCTAACTGGAAATCTAGCTTTACTTCGCTTGAGAGTTTTTCTTCGTTTTCACCAACAATGTTGCACTGAATTGAACTTGGTTGAACTTTATCTGCATTTTCTTGGCTTTGACCACCTGCTTCTTTTGGTGTTGGCTCGTTTTGTTGTAATACTGCACCTTTTTCTTGCAACTGTTGAGCATTGTGTGCCTACATTTGAGTAACTTTTGATCTTAGAAGATCCACTATGCTTTCTGGCAGAATCTGTCTCTTCGGAGGAGATTTTGGTGGTGACCTTTGTGTGGCCTTTTGGCCTTAGCTTTCATTGATTTTGTCTTTATTATCACCTGTTCTGGTAGCTTGAGGCTTTGAATCATCTTCAGATAGTCCATGACTTCAGGTTTAGCATCCGTAGGGGCTTGTACAAGGTCATGAACCTCCTGAGAATCATTGTCATTTGCATCTCGATATGCATATGCAAGCTTGGTCTTAGGCAATTGCTTGAACACTATGGGATTTTTGACTCTGACTTGTGGAGATCAACTGAAACTTTTGTCCTTGATGATCTTCATAGAAGAATTTTTTTGCAGATTTTGATGGTTTCTGGGTTAATGGAAAACTTCCAACAACCATATGATCTTCCAATGGTTTTTTCTTTGAAAGGGTCTCCTGGCTATAAGTTCTTGGGCGTCTAACTGGTTTAGCATTTTCTGATACTAGAGCTGAGCTTGATGAATTTGCAGCTCCCCCCTTCCTAGGGTGATCACTATAGCCTGCTTCATAGTGAGAGCTCAAAACTGTTTGGCTCTGGTTGAGTCTCACCTTTTGGGATTGTGAAGGTACACTTTGGGTAGCATTGTTGACATTTGGCATCTGCAAACCTTCTGCATAGTTTCCTATGTATCTCCTTGAAACATGACAAATTATTCCCCAAGTCAAGCTGTAGATAGCATTATCTTTGCCCTGATGTTGTCTATGTCATGGGTCTCCTATGATATGAGCTTATGTGGTTTCAGGACCCAGGCATCATAAATGCTAGACTCTTGTCTATATCTACCACTATTTTGGTCAAAGTATATGCTTGTTTGGTCACAACATCGAAGCTTGATTTCTAATGGAGGAGAATTTGGCTCTGAACAAATTTCTGGGTTCACTCGGGTAATATCCTTCAGCTCTAGAGAGGATGGGCTATAATTTCCTCTGAAATGAACCTTCCTTTCTGATCTATCATTGGACGCACTTCTATGAGTTGGTATCTAGGCCATTCAAACACTGGTTGATCCTTTTTGTATAGTTGCCCTTTTTGGTCTACATAGTGTGCATATGAATTATGTGTACCATATAAAGCTAACATCATTCTATCTGATGTGTCCCTTGGACTCGTGAATGATTGCACACTTGTGGCAATGAATGCAAAATCATTTGCAAACCTAACAATCTTTTCAACCTTCGGTGATATCTGGACACCTTGACCAAATGCATGCAAGAATTTGTTGTTCAAAGAATCAATTTTAAGCTTTTCAGGTGTTTGTGCATCTTTATGTTGATTTTGAACTTGCAGTGATTTTGTTGGTGCTTCTAATGGTAATGCAGAATCATCTGATTGCATTAAAAGTGACGAGTTAAATGCACTTACATCGAAATTTGCATTTCCGATTGTCTCTGTACCTTGCTTGGCGATTGATATCTCCCTATTGTCAGGATTTCTTGGACAATCTTCATAAAAATGTTCACCTTTTCGTCCACAATCTGAGCAATACGCCATGATGGGTGGTATTTCATTTGGTTCTGTCATGTCAAGCTCTTACTGAGCATCAAGCTGTAGGCTGCTCCATCTTGACCTTTGTACCGTCTTTGGCTTGGTTCTCCAATTAGACTGGCTTCAATTGGTTGATCTGCTGGATCTTTCATTTTTGGTTCTCAATTATAGATCTGACCAGTGTAGTCCATGTACAATGACCCTGATTGCATATGCGCTGATTGTATGTTTTGTTGTCTTGTGTAGATTTATGGATAAACACTTGGGTTGACTATCTGAACTTCTATCTGCACTTCAACTTTGAGCTTGCAATACCTGGCTCCACTGAAGTCTGTGAACATCTGGGAGTTCTCTAAATCCGGCTTTACTCTGATCAATAAGATCTTGGCTCCTATGCTTCTTTTGGTATTCATCAAGTATCTATGGCCTTTTGAATCTGTATACAAGACTTTATCTCCATTATAGTCATAAAGCTTTAAAATATGCTCTGTTGCACTTGTACCTGTGTTACCACTGCTACTGGCTTGCTCTACTGTACTTGAACTCTCAGCTCGAGATGAGTCCATGTCGATTGGTCCTGTAAAAACTGTCTCCTAGCAGATTTTGGTATTGATTAGCAAAAACATTTCTACTCGGGTTTGATAAGACTACTTTTGCTAAAGTACTTTTGGCAATTGATTTCTCTTAGACTCACAAGAGTTGATAAACTCTAGCTCGAAAGTGTCAGAATTGATTGCAGCCTTTGAAATGATGAAAATCTAAGCCGTGGATAACCTAACCTGCAGATTAGATTATTATCCATTTTTTCCACTTGACTTGAATTCAGCTCTTGTCAAGCTCCTAATCCTTTGCCTGCAACCTGGTTCTTCAATCTGAGCTAAGTGAGTCAGCAAATGAGATTTCCAAATTCTATCCTTGCAAGGAGATAAAGGACTAATCTGCAACTTGAAACTGAGTTAATAGGTACCAATTTGGATATGATGGAACCCAAAATTGACCAGTGGCCTTGTATTATGTTGTTCTAACACTATACAAGCTCGAAAGTCCAAAATCTTCTTTCTGGGGCTCAAAAGTAAATAATCCCGATTATTTACTTTTCTCAGTTTCTACACTTTTAAGGCTTGTTTTTCCAAGTAATTACCTTGTTGTGATCTCTGGACAAGTTTGGTTGAGTTTGATCAAGATTTGTCCAACTTATCAACTGTTTCGTGTCCCCAGACTCTGATTCCAAGAATCTGGCTTAAGTCTCAATTTTGTGATCCAAATTTCACCAAATTTGATTTGTGGAGTCTACTTGATGCTTGACCTTGTGGTATGCCCAAATATGCAAGTTATCAATTTTTGGAGTAGATGTAAATAATCACGATTAGTTACTTCAGCTAAATTTTTGCAAGTTTTTGTTCCAATCTTGACACAGATCTGTTAAGCACCTCAAGTTAAGGTCTCTAGCCAAGTTTCATCAAGTTTGGACAAGTTTTGGTCAAATGGTCATCAATTTTCTGTTTGCAGACTGACTTTGCAAGTTTAGTCACAATTTTCAATCCAATGATCCAAATCTTACCAAATTTGGTTTGTAGGCTTATTACAACATGGTTAAACTAGTGGTATGCTTACTTGGTCAAAAAAGTTGAAAAATGGAGCAAATGTAAATAATCGCAATTATTTACAACTGGCAACTTTTTGCATCTTTTTGGTCAAGTGATCATGTACACATGTTTATCACATCAATATAAGCCTATGAATCAAATTTCATCAAGTTTGGACAATTTTTTTTCCAATTTAGACTCAAGTTTCAAAAAATCGGTACAAACTTTAGTTTTTACCCAATTCTTTGTCAGTTTGGTGATCCAAATCTTTTGTGCCTTTACAAAAGTTGTTTGTACACATGTAATGAGTCAATGGTATGAACCTTGGTCAAATCTAAGCTGAAAGTTAATAATTGTGATTATTAACTTTAAGCCCAAAACTGACACTTTTTTGAACTTTTTCACTAAGCAGTCTTTTCATGATCTATTTTGAGCCTGTGAATCAAGTCAAAACTTAATTTGGCCTAAAATGTCAAGAAAAAGTAAATAATCTGAGTTTTGGCCAACTCTTGAAAATTTTACCTCAAAGTGTCCTTGAGCTTACCCACTGGTTCATACAACTTTTAGGCTTACTGTCCAGTTGGATTGACTGGTTTGGACTCTTTTTGTGCTATTTCTAGCCGTAGACCTGAAACTCTACAACTTCACATAAACAACTCACAGATGATTAGTTTGGAGTGAGCAATGTTCTGAAATCCACCTCGGATCCTACTTACCCTACTCCTAGATTCTCATGCAGTGGAGTTGTGGAAAGTGTCCACAAACACTAGTTTTCTTATTTTTTATGGTTTCTTGAGCATTGATCTTAAGACTTGTCTCGCCTTTCAATCATTCTTCAAATCCTAATCTAAATCTACAATCCTACAATCCTAAAGGCACTCAGCAAGTAGGATTACTTCCAAGCTACCTCTACACAGCAAAAGACGACAATCTTAAGCTATGTGGTTTCTAAAAAAAAATATTTTTACTCTAGGTGAACCTAGAGGAAGTTAATGGACAACTACACAAGACGCTCGTGTTTTCCCTAGTTTAAGTCTATTCGTCCCCGACAGCGGCGCCAAATGTGGGACGCATGTCTAACCTCACCATCCTATCTTATTGCAGTATTAGCGAGAACCACGATGAATTTGTCAAACCATGGGACGAAGCTGACTCGACTAGTTCATAGAGGCTATAAGAGGTTGTCAATCTCTTGGAAAACAACTAACAACTCGCATCTAACTCATGCTACATTGAAGTGACTGAAATCACCAAAAGCCAATCGCTCATCGACAAAAAAATCACATCCGTTGCAGCATCAAATGACATCCAAACGTAACGAAACTTCTAGGACGAGTTTAAAATGGTCTCAAACCCCACTTTAGGTCAAGTTTCAAAATCGCGATTATTAACAGCAGTGGATTTTTGACCTAGTCGTTTTCGACCTAGAATGCATATAAATGCTTAGCAATGATGCCTCAATATCCCGCCTATGCTTAGTTTGCGATTTAAAAGTGTAAATTCTTAGTTATGATGAAATTAGGCCGCGGGTCAGCGACACCAAAAGTTACGAAATATTGTGAATGGCTTACGTCAATGCATTGACCTCTTACCTGCGGTTGCAATGCAACAAACGCAATTGCAATGTGACAACCAGAGAGGGAGTAGGAAGCGCAAGAAGGAGAGAAGTGAGCGCCGTTAGCTCACGCTCTGTATTTCTTATCCAAAAACTTGATAAAATCTTTACAAAGTTGGCTTTTATACCTTAGCCAAGGTCTAAAATGTGTAATGTCCGACGCCCAAGACCTTTGAGGCTCCACACTTATTGTATCTGCACCCTAGGCACAGTAACTGACCTGTTCTTTACAACTTGGAACTCCCATTGAGCCTGTAACGCATTAAAATATTACAATGTCTTGAAATAAATCGAGAATTTACAATACGTGACCATTTTGGGAAAACGTGTGATAAATGTGTAAATCCAATTTTTATTGCTTCTTCACTTTGATCTTCTATGTCATCCGTATGTCTTCAATCTTTAGAAGCTTCTGTTCACTGACATTGGCTCAGTTAACATGCATCTGGGTAACCCTTAATCTTAATAGATCCACTGTACTTTCTAGCAGAATCTGTCTCTTTTGTGGAGATTTTGGTGGTGACCTTTGTGTAGCTTTTTGGACTTTAGCTTCCATTGATCTTGAATTTTATGTCACCTATTATGGCAGCTTGAGGCTTTGCATCATCTTTAGATAGTCTTTGACTTCAGCCCCCTGACCATCCGTAGCGGTTTGTACAAGGTCATGAACTTGTTGATATTCGTTATCATGTGCATCTTGATATGCATATGTGAGCTTAATCACATGTAACTGTTTGAACACTATTGGATTTGTCGGTTTTTTACTTTGATTCGTGGAGATCACTGAAACTTTTGTCCTTGATGATCTTCATAGAGGCATTTGTTTGTAGACTCTAATAGAATCTGGATCAATTGAAAACTTCCAACAACCATATGATCTTTCAATGGTTTCTCTCTTGAAGGGGTCTGTTGGTTAAAGGCTCTAGGGCTTCTAATTGGTGTAGCATTTTCTGGTACATGTAGACATGCAGTAGTGTTAGTGTGTATACGCGGTTCACCAGGGGCACTTTTCTCCCACTGGGTTTTTCCCCCTTAACATCCAGTGTGAAAGGACACCTTATCTCTTAGGGTTTCATATAAGCTTTGTAGCTTTGAGTTTGTATACACTATTATTCTAATACAGAGAGATAGACTACAGAGATCTCGTACACAAGCTCTGTGTCTTCTCCTTCTCCATCTTCTTCCTACTCTGAGTTGTTGTCTTCCTTCTGTTTCCTGTTTCATCATCTTCAACAATTGGTATCAGAGCAAGGTGATTTTCAGAGCCTCTACTTGCGTTTTCGCGTCCGCGCGCGCAATCGCAGTTTTCAGGCAGTTTTCGGAAAATTTGCTCGTGGGAGCATCCTCGACGTTCCGGGAGTATTCTGAGTAGGTGACGTGAGGTTTTACCCCCCTTTCAAAGCCGTTCGAGCCCTCAGAATTTTGTTCTGAGTAGCGTAGCAGAAGTTACTTTTCGGAGGCATTTAGATCAAGAGGGTGTGTTTTTTGACAGATTTTCTTCAGGTAAACAGTTCTTTTGGGAAGCAGCTTGTCTTAGCTTTGTGCTGAGATTTTGTGTAGAGTTTTGCTTGCATTGGATAGGAGATTTGTGAATCTCTTGGAGGTTCTTTTGCTCTCTTGTGTGCATCCACAGTATGGCTCAATCTACGGAGAAAGAGATTTTTGGTGCGTTTACATCCGAAGACAAATTGGATGGTACCAACTATTCTCTTTGGTATTTTATGGCCAAAAATGTTTTGGTTGGTAAAGGATTGTGGGATTATGTATCTAGAGATGAAGTTCGTCCTGGTAGCATTGCACCTGCCACGCCTGGTCGTGGTGCAGCTGTTGGTGCAGGACCCTCACAAGTCACTCCAGAGCAAAAGAGATGGGATACTAAAGATGCACAAGCTATGGCTATGATTGCCTTAACCATAAAGAGGACAATCACACCACATATCAGATCTTGCAGAACTTTTGAGGATGCTTGGAACACTCTGCAAGCTATGTTTGGAGGAAGAAACGCTGCCAGAATAGAGTTTTTGAAGAAACAACTTGACAAAATACAGATGGACGAAGGTGACGATATCGTCGAGCATCTCACAAAAATCAGGGATCTTAAAGAGAAATTTCTTAGCATTGATGAAGTGATTCCAGAGAAGGACTTGGTTTCCAAAACACTCAATTCACTACCACCATCTTATTTGACTTTTCAGACTTCTTTGACTCTGTCTTTGCGAGCTAATCCTGAGCCTCTTCATTTTGAAGAGTTAGTGGCTTTGCTATTGTAGGAGGATCAATCACGTAAGAAAAAGTCTTTACAGGTGGATGGTATGGATCATGCTCTTGTTGTACATAACAAAAACAAGGGTAAAGAGAGTGCTCATCACTCCAAGTCTAGTGCAGGACAATATTCAGAGAAGTCTAAAGGTGATTCCGACAAGTCCAAGAAGAAAGGTAAATGTCACTACTGCAAGAAACCTGGTCACTACATTAGTGAGTGTAAAAAGCGAATTGCTAAAGAAAAGAAGAAAGAGTCATGTTTGGTTGTTTCAGCTTCTGGTGATTCTTCTACAGCTAAAGAAGAGTCTGCAAACTTTGTGCAGGATTCTTATGCTTTTGTAGTATGTTCAGATTTTTCTGCTTACAGTGTTGACAAGACACAAATGATTTTGGTACTTTGATAGTGGTGCATCCAGGCATATTACTTCAAGGAAGGATTTGTTTTGTTCATTGGATGCAGCTCGAGCAGGAAAGAAGGTGACATGTGCAAATAATGCTTCTTATCCAATCAAAGGTGTTGGTAAGATTTTGATTACCATTTCAGATGGTTCAGATTTATGCTTGCCAGATGTCTTATATGTTCCAAGGATCAAGAAGAATTTGTTGTCTGTATCCTCTCTTGCAAAAAATGGTCTTCGGGTCATTTTTGAGGATGACAGATGTGTTGTACGAGATCGAGAGAATGGTTATTCTCTTATCACTACAGGTACACTGGAAAATGGACTATTTGTGCTAGATCGTTATGAAAAGCAGATTCAGGTATGTATTGCAGAAACAAAGACTCAGGCCATGCAGGATGCTAAGTTGTGGCATGCTAGATTTGGGCATGTTAGTTATGGCAGTTTGATGACTTTACAACGTCATAATATGGTGCATGATTTGTCTTTATTGGAGATTCCACCAAGACATATATGTGAAGGTTGCGTTCTTGGAAAGATGCACAGATTTGCATTTTCGCAGGATGGTTCAGTTAGAGCGACACGAAAGTTGCAGCTTGTACACAGTGATGTATGTGGTCCTATGAGGACGCCATCTATAGGAAACAGCCTTTATTTTGTGACCTTCATTGATGACTTTTCCAGGTTTTGTTGGGTCTATCCACTCAAAGCAAAGTCAGATGTGTTTGCAGTTTTTCAACATTATGTCACCATGGTTGAAAATGAAACAGGTTGCAAAGTACAGACTCTTCGTACTGATCGATGAGGTGAATACATGTCAAGTGCATTTAAGGATTTTTTGGGAAATAAAGGCATTAAGCACCAATGCACTATGCCATACACACCACAATAGAATGGTGTTGTAGAAAGGAAGAACAGGTCTTTAATGGAGACGGCTAGATGTATGCTCAAGGCTAAGAGTTTGCCTCATAAGCTATGGATGGAGGCAGTTGCTTGTGCAGCACATGTTTTGAACAGGTGTCCTACTCGTGCCTTGAAGACCATTACTCCATATGAAGCTTGGTATGACAGAAAACCTTCAGTCAGTTATCTTCGTGTTTTTGGTTGTCTTGCTTATGCTCGCATCCCTCAGCAGTTACGTGGGAAGCTTGATGATAAGGCAATCAAATGTATATTTGTGGGGTACAGTAGTGGAAGTAAAGGTTATAGACTTTACAATCCTGCTACAAACAAGATTTTTGAAAGTCGTGATGTAATTTTTGCAGAAACTACTGCTCAACCTATGGTTGCTTTTGATGTACCGCATATGCAGACACATGATGTATTTGAAAGTTTGCTTCCTTCTTTTGTGGAGAATCAAGAATCACAACAGGTTGATAATCTTGATCAATCTTTTGATCAGCATGTGACACCTCATGATGTAGAGGAAATTGTGCGTGAAGAGCAAGAAGTTCTCAGGGAAGAAAGAACCTTGCCTAAATGGGTTCAGAAAACTTTGCAGGATAGCAAGTTGGATGCACCGTTGCCACGAAAAACACGTGCTGGTACTAATTTTGGTAGAGAGCAAGTAGATTTGGCTTGCTTTAGCACTCTTTGTGATGCAGATGAGCCTGATTCATTTGAACAAGCTTTAGAGTGTGTTCAGTGGGAAGATGTTATGCAGCAAGAAATTGATTCTATTCATAAGAATCATACATGGGATCTAGTGGACTTGCCTACAGGTAAAAAGCCTATTGGTACAAAGTGGGTTTTTAAGGTAAAAAGGAAACAAGATGGTACTATTGACAGGTACAAAGCAAGGCTTGTGGCAAAAGGCTATGCGCAACAGAAAGGCATAGATTATGATGAAACCTTTGCTCCTACTTCTCGTGCGTCCACAGTTAGATCACTAGTTGCAATTGCTGCTCATCATGGTTGTAAAGTGCATCAGTTGGATATCAAAACTGATTTTTTGAATGGTGATTTGCAGGAAGAAGTTTATGTAAGTCAACCAAGTGGTTTTGTTGTAAAAGGTCAAGAGCAAAAGGTATGTAGATTGCGTAAAGCTTTGTATGGTCTCAAACAGGCTCCAAGAGCATGGTATGAGAAGATACATACTTATTTGATTGGCCAGGGATTTCAGAATAGTCCAACAAAAAGTACTTTGTATGTCAAAAAGAGAGATGGAGTTCTCACTATGCTAACACTTTATGTGGATGATATGCTTCTTACAGGCAATAATGCAAATGAAATTGAAGCGTTTAAAGATGCTTTGAGAAAAACCTTTGAGATGTTTGATCTTGGTTTGCTACATTATTACTTGGGTATTCAGTTTGTGCAATCAGAGGATGGCATATACATGTTGCAGGCAAAATATTTGCATAAAATTTTGGACAAGTTTGGTATGCAAAATTGCAAACCAATCTCTACACCTGTAGAAACTGGATCAAAGTTGAGCATGCAGTATGCTGGAGAACCTTTTGATGTACATACTTATGCAGCAGTTGTTGGTTGCTTGATATATTTGGCAGGCAACACTCGTCCAGACATTCAATTTGGGGTTTGACAAGCAACCAGATTTATGCACAGCCCAGGTATGCATCATTGGCAGGCTGTGAAGCGCATACTTCGTTACCTTTCAGGTACCCCTAATCTTGCCATGTTCTTTCCAAGGGGGGATATGTATGGAAAGCACAGTTCTATGTAGCTTCTTGGTTACAGCGATTTAGATTGGGCTGGTGATTTTGACACACGACATTCCACAAGTGGCAATTGTTTTTTCTTGGGAAATGCATGTATATCTTGGTTAAGCAAGAAGCAACCCGCAGTGGCTACATCAACTTGTGAAGCTGAGTACAGGGTAGCTTTCACGGCAACAGTTGATTGTGTATGGATACGCAGGTTATTGGCAGATCTTTATGAGTGTCAACAGGCACCCACTACCATTTTCACTGACAGTTAGAGTGCTATGGCAGTTGCAAGGAATCCAGTATTTCATGCAAGAACAAAGCACATAGAGGTTCACTACCACTATGTTAGGGAAAGGCTACATGCAGGGGAGATCACACTAACTTACTGTCCTACACAGGATAACATTGCAGATCTATTTACGAAGGCGTTATCACGAGAAAAGTTTGAAGCTTTCCGAAAAGCTTTGGGCTTACTCTCATACACATGATGATCTGCTACCTTGTACGGATTCACACTATCACTACAGGGGGGATTTGTAGACATGTAGTAGTGTTAGTGTGTATACGCGCTTCACCAGGGGCACTTTTCTCCCACTGGATTTTTCCCCCTGGACATCCGGTGTGAAAGGACACCTTATCTCTTAGGGTTTCATATAAGCTTTGTATCTCTGAGTTTGTATACACTATTATTCTAATACAGAGAGATAGACTACAGAGATCTCGTACACAAGCTCTGTGTCTTCTCCTTCTCCATCTTCTTCCTACTCTGAGTTGCTGTCTTCCTTCTGTTTCCTGTTTCATCATCTTCAACAGTACATAAGCTGATCTTGATGGATTTACAGCTCCCCCCTTCCTAGGGTGATCACTATAGCCTGCTTCATTATAAGAGTTCAAAACTGTTTGGTTCTGGTTTAGTCTCACCTTTTGGGATTGTGAAGGTACACTTTGGGTATCACTATTGATGTTTGGAATCTACAAACCTTTTGCATAGTTTTCTATGTATCTCCTTGAAACATGACAAACTATTCCCCAAGTCAAGCTGTAGATAGCATTATCTTTTCCCTGATATTGTCTATCCCATGGATCTCCTTTTTGGTCAAAGTATATGCTCGTTTGGTCACAATGTCAAAGCTTGATTTCCGATGGAGGAGAGTTTGGCTTTGAACAGTTTTTGCGTTCACTCAGGTAATATCCTTCTGCGCTAGAGAGGATGGCCTATAATATATTCTTTCCTCTGAAATGAGCCATCCTTTTTGACCTATCACTGGATGCACTTCTATGAGCTAGTATGTGGGCCGTTCAAACACTGGTTGATCCTTTTTGTACAGTTTCCCTTTTTGGTCTACATAGTGTGCATATGAATTATGGGTACCATACAATGCTAACAGCATTCTGTTTGATGTGTCCTTTAGACTCGTAAATGATTGCACACTTGTGGTAGTGGATGCAGAATCATTTGCAAACCTAACAGTCTTTTCAACATTCGGTGATATTTGGACACCTTGACCAAATTCATGCAAGAATTTGTTGTTCAAAGAATCAATTTTAAGCTTCTTAGGTGCGTTAGCATCTTTATGCTGATTTTGAACTTGCAGTGTTTTTACTGGTGCTTCTAATGGTAATGCAGAATCATTCGATTGCATTAAAAGTGATGAGTTAGATGCACTTACATCGAGATTTGCATTTCCAATTTTCTAGGTACCTTGCTTGGCAGTTGATATGTCCCTGTTGTTTGGATTCCTTGGACAATCTTCAAAAATATGTCGTTAATCTGAGCAATACGCCATCACTGCTGGTATTTCAACTGGATCTGTCATGTCATACTATTGCTGAGAAACTTTTATTTCTGTGCTTGCCAAGTTGATGGCATTTTATTTTAAAACAATGAACATCTAGCTGTAGACTGCTCCGTCTTGACCTTTGTACTGTCTTTGGCTCGGTTCTCCAATTAGACTAGGTTCAATTGGTTGATTTGTTGGATCTTTCATTTCTGGTTCTCGACTATAGATCTAACCACTGTAATCCATGTACAATGACTATAGATCTGACCACTGTAATCCATGTACAATGACCCTGATTGCATCTGCACCAACTGTATGTTTTGCTGGCTTGTGCAAATTTCTAGATAAATACTTGGGTTGATTTTTTGCACTTCATCTTTAAGCTTGCAATACCTAGCTCCACTGAAGTCTGTGAACATCTGGGAGTTTTTTGAATCTGGCTTTATTCTGATCAATAGGATCTTGGCTCCTGTGCTGCTTTTGCTGCTCATCAAGTATCTATGGCCTTCGGAATCTGCATATAAGACTTTATCTCCATTGTAGCCATATAGCTGTAAAATTTGCTATGTTGCACTTGAATTCTTGGCTTGAATTGAGTCCATGTCGGCTTAATCTTTTAAAACGATGAAGACCTGGGCCTTGAACAACTTAATCTGTAATCCACCGTGATTGGTCGATTTTCAGCTTGATTTTGACAAATTTAGAAATTTGTATGCCACTCACGGCTTTGAGTTGACCGTTTTCAGCTTTTTCCGATTGATATGATTCGCTTTGCACGGTGCACTTCCTGGCTTTGCTTTTTGGCTTTTGATTTGCTCGTGTGTGATTTTTCTGGCGTTGCTTTTTGCTTTTCTGGGTCTTTCTGACTTTTTGGCTTTTTCTTGCACTTTCGACTAATTTCTTTTTATTTTTATTAAAATTTTATAAAATTTTGAATTTTCTAGAAAAAATTAGTATTTTTATGACTTTTTTGAAAAATTTTGATTTTTTGTGAAATTTTCTTTTTTTTGGTGAATTTTAGAATTTTTATGAAATTTTTGTGATTTATTGTTTTTTTTTCACTTTTTTATTTTTTATGGATTTGTTTTGAGTTCTTCTTTTATTTTTTACAATTTTTAATATATATTTTGTGATTTTTTGAAAATTTTATGAATTTTCTAAGAGGTTTTTATTTTTCCTGTGAACTTTTTATGTGTTTTTCTATTCTTTTTTAATCCCCTTTTTTTAAAAAAAATATTGGATTTTTAAATGAATTTTTTATTTTTTTTATGTGTGTTTTATTTTTGATTTTTTTATTTCTTTAAAGAATTTTTTAAACCAACTTAAACTAACCAAACTAGTCTAACTAAACTAGCCTAACCAAACTAAGGCTAACCAAACTAAACTAACCTAAACTAAGTAATGCTAACCTAACTAAAGCTTACCTGGCAGCTTGCGTGTACGACGTTGACCAGCGCACGCGTGGGCGTGGGCACGGGCGGGTGCAACAGCGCACGTGCTAGAGCTGACGGCGGGAGTTGAAGACGCACGCGCGGCGGGGATTTTGGGGCTGACAGCACAGCACTGATTGCAAGAGTTGTCAGCAACACCAGCCTGTGCCTGGCGCGTAAAGGCAGCGTGTTGTCGTGGCTCAACGCTCAGTACTCGCACGTGGTGGGGCGCAGAGAGGAGATGAGGCAAGCGGGGACTTGAGGAGAGCTTACCTGCTTATGTGGCTGGTTGAGCGACGGCCAATTCGTAAGCAGAGCTGCAAAGGAGAGAGAGCGTGTGTGTGAATGTGCGCGTGTGGACTGCAGCGGGGCTGCAGATGAAGACAAAGGAGGGCCTGGACCCGCGTGGGGCAGTGAGAGAAAGAAAGAGACGTTGAGAGAGGAGGTGAGAGGGAGAGGGGAGAGAGGGTCACGCTAGAGAGAGGGAGTTAGAGAGAGTGAGGGGTGATGAGAGATAATGTTAATGAGCGGACTTTTGGCAAGGGGAGGAGAGAGAATAAGAGAAGAGAGAGATTGAGGGTGTGGGGTGGACTCACCCGAAGCGAGTCAAAGAATGCGGCAGCAACAAAACAAAACGAGGATTATTTTAGCGTTGTAGGAAACTATCCCAAGAGACTGTAAAGATCTATCCAACGCAAAGAATTTTATGCGCTCGCAAGGCACGGATCGAAACTCGAGATTCGTCTTTTTATCAAATTTTTTATTTCCAATCGTCCAAAAATGCCAAAAATAGGCCGAAAATTAGCCGAAAATGCTAAAATTCACTTGAAAATCCAAAAGATCGCCAAACAAAATCCAAAAAATTCTAGGAATCTTAGAAAATCATCGACAATCACAACCAAACACTTTTGACACACAAAAAAGCACACCAAAAATAGCAACTTTTACCAAAAATACCAAATTCGATAAAATTGTCAACCCGACCCCCGAAAATAAGTAAAACGCTCAAAATTTGACGAATAAAGGCCCAACTGTGCTCGTAATCAATCCATAAACACATTCAAAATAGCTCGTCAAGATCGCAGGTGGAGGATGCCGAGTGAAGTCAGTCGGAAGTCGCGGCTCGTGATTCTGAGCCCCGAGCACCGAGTTACGGCTTGGAGAAAACGGGAGCATTTGGCAGTGAAAGGTTTGTAGATGATTTTCTCTGTTTTTAATGGCCTTGGATAGCAAGCTCAGGTGAGTTAGAAGATGACAAGGTTTGCACGGCCAGGGACCGGAAAAGTGGGAACTCTGCACAGCTTTACAGCTCAGTGATTGGATCACTGAATGTGAGTTGGCAGGCAAGATAGGCAAGGGGAAAAAGTGGATTTTTTATGGGGGTGTTTTTCAAATTTTTCAAATGCCTTGGAGGCTCAATGGGCTGTGGCTGCCAGGTGGCAGGAGGATATATCCCATATGCTCTGAAGGTGGGCGGGCTCCTGCGGTATTTAAGCTGGGTCGTGAGCCCCTATAGGTACACAAAGGGAGAGAGGGGAGCTTGGAGCCCCATGGTGATGGCGTAACCCTGTCCGGCGCTGCGCACGGGGTCCTTGGACGCTGAGCGCCGGTTTTGGCCAGGACGGGCGGCATGGTGGCACGCCCGCGTGAGGAGGAGCAGTGGCCCGCGTGGTAATCAAATGACGTGATAGTATTCGGGACGGGACTCGTTCTCACGGCCCTCGGGGCCCAGCTTTTTAGAGGAGGTCACCCCCCCCCCCCCCCCCCCCCCCAAATAGCGCCATCACTATTGCTAGCCGAGGGGAGAGGTCTTGCGATGAAGTAAAGCCGCCGAGGCCAATAAAGGAGATCAAATGCCAAGGGAGCAATCTCCATATATAGAGAGAGACAGAGAGCCCAAGGCCGCCAGGGTGTACGAAGAAAAAAAACAAAGGCCGGGACCAAAGAGAAGGAGAGGAGAGAGAAAAGAAAGAGAGAGGAGGCGGGTGAGAGCCGAGAGAGGTGGTCAAAGATGAGCCAAAGGAGGAGTGCAAAGTGGGCCTTCCCAAGGGTGGAAAATTTTAAAAATTAAGAAAATAAAATAAAAAGAATCCTAGGGGCAATAGCAACATCGCTAGTGCCCCCCCCCCCCCCCCCCCCAAAGTACAAAAGAGAGAGAAATTGAGCAGATGAAGCAAGGCGGTGCCCTTTTCCCAGAGATACCAAATCAGGGTACCAGATGGACCAATGAGAGGGCAATTTCCAAAATTGAAGACCCCCCCTATAAAAGTCAAGTTTTCATCAAATTAGGGGCTTTTCTCTAGGCTTTTGGTGCCGTTTGAAGCTTGCAAAGATCGGCTCTCTGACAAAGGAGTGTGCCTGTCAAAGCCCTTTGTATTTCTCTTCAAAATGGCCATGGTGATGGCAGTGTAAGCCTGTGTACATGTTTTTTGAGGTGCAATCAAGCCACTATTGCCCTGTTTTGTTGTTGTTTCCCCTTCCCCCCTTCTCTTTCTCTTGCTCTGGTGTTTTCCCTCGGTGCCGGCAGTGCAGATATGTGTGCCCCCCCGGACCGACGCTGTTTTGTGTGAGAGAGTGAGATTGAGTGGCTGTGAGCGTCTGTAAGGGTGGAGACACACTGTGGAAGCAGGTGTGCACCGTGTGGTGGATTTGTGGAGTGTGTGAGCAGTGGAAATTGGGCAGGCGGTGGTCTGTTGGTGAGACGTGTGTTTTTTAAGGTGTTTTCTGAGAGGAAAAGGGTGATGTGGATACCCTGAGCTATAGAGAGGCCCTTGTGTTTGTGCCGAGCGTGTTCCCCCATTCCCCCTCTCCATCTTCTGGTGCCCCCACTAAGGAGTGTGTTGATGCTCCTAATTGATGTCGAAGCGGTGATTTTGGTGATGCCAAAGGTGCGGCCTTTGAAGAGCAGGTGCTACTAGTGATGGCTTGGATGGGATTTCCCATTTTCAATGGTGTTGAAGATGCGGAAACTTGGCTTCAGGATTATGGATTGTTCGTGTTGGACAGCGGTTTGTCGAGAGAAGACGGTGCGGTACAGGTGTTCCCGCTCTTGGTTTGTGGTAAAGCGAGGCTATGGTTTGATAGCCTGCGTATGAAGACAAGGTAGATTATGAAGCCCTGGAGACGGCTTTTCGAAGCAGATTTGTTGCGGATGCGTAGTTGGATGAAGTAAAGCGTATGCTGGACAGTTTGAAGCAAAGCTTGATACCACCTTGATTCCCTTTCCAATGAAGATCGATTGACGGTTGAAAGCTCCAATCCTTGGTAGCAAATTAGTGTGTAAGTTAGAAAAATTAGTCAAATTAGTAAGTAGTTAGTGTGAAATTAGAGTGGTGTAAACACACAATTGGCAAGATACGGTGATAAATTAGGGAATTATGAACACATTCCTTCATGCACACACATCCAAAATCCACAAAAACATAAACACACAAGTGAAATTAGTGAGGAAACACATCCGATTATGCCACAATTACACTAGCGTAGGCCATCGTCCTTGACGCCGATGCCAAATGTTGGGGGTCCCATCATTGGATGGCTCCAATGACTAACAAAATTATCAATCCGGAGGGATGAGCTACCCGGCTAGGGTATGGAAACACTCACATGATTAGTGAGATAATCATGGCAACAAGAATGGTGACTCTACGAGGTGAGCTTCTCGGCCTATGGAGGAGCTAAGCCACAATGAAGGATAATCTCCACATCCACTTCTCTTCACCTACAATCAACCCGATCACACACACTCATGATTGCAAGACACACACAACACCAATCTTATCATGCAACACACTAATTGAAAGCACACACACACATAGATCTATCGAGCACCACACTCCAATCAAACCTACATGCACACACAAGAAAAAGAGGGAAATCACACAAGATTAGAGAGGGATTAACCACTAATTAGTTAGGATCTAGCTAATCAAATCATCATGGGCATAGTGAAAGAGAACTAAGCATTGATTAGTGTTAACCAAGTCACATGAGCAAGGAGAAGCTCAAGAACTCCATAGCCACACACCTCAAGAGCACTCACCAAAGAGTGCTCTCAATAAATGAGCTTGAGAACCCTAATTTCTTTTACACAATGTCTTATATACCTAGGGTAAAAATATGCAATGTCCGAGCATCCAAGGCCTTTAGGGCTCCACCACTTACTGAATCTGCTACCTAGAAACACTAACTGACCTGTTCTTTACAACTTGGAACTCCCATTGAGCCCATAACACATTAAAATATTACAATGGCTTGAAATAAATCGGGAACTTACAATACGTGACCATTTGGAAAAATGTGGAAAATGTGTAACTCCAATCTTTACTGCTTCTTCATGTTGATCTTCGATGTGCATCTGTACGTCTTCGGTCTTTAGCAGCTTCTGTTAACTGATGTTGACTCAGTTAACAAAGATGAATGTCCTTAGCCTTCTTTAGTCACTGCAAAATAAAAAAAATTGGCACAGTAATTGCATTCTTATATACAATTAAAAAGCATATGCAGTTGTAGGCAAACAAATTGATTGGTAACAGAATTTTAAACCATTTGTCAGTAATAAACATTAAATTGTAATATAATCAAATGTATAAACAACTGTAAAGGTAAAAAACCAAACAAGTCTGAGGTCGCTAATTTAACGGTCGAAAGGCACTAGAGGTCAACTATTAATACCATGGGAAAGCTCTCAATTTTATTTGATCAATTAAGTTGTTAATCGCGAGAGCCAAGTATTTCATGTCCAAGGGCTGACTAGAGGCTATACCTAGAAGACCTTGTAGTTAACCTACGATGAAATGAGTTGCTCATGAAATCATCGCCTGACTTATTTCCTTTTCTTTGACCCCCCAAATGTCTTTTCACATTGATTCAATTTTGATGTGTGTGCTTATTTTGTATGCCTTGGGATTTTTTCTTTTCAAGGAAAAGCGCCCACACTAGGAATCTCTAGGGCTTTAGTACCATAGGCGATACATGTGAGTGAAGTACCAAATCAAGCTGAGATTTCTCTTCTAGCTTAAGATTTTACATTGTGGCGCTTTGATTTTTTTGTTTGTTTGTTTTCAGCATTTCAATTTTGTAACTTTGGGGGGTCATATACCACTGCTACCCTCCCCAAGCTCATCACATTAGTAAAATCCCTTTATAAACTTAAGCTAAAGGTCAATAGGGACTAAGCCCGCTAAAAATCCCGAGTACATTGCACACAATGCTGCCTAAATTGGATTAAGAACCTAAGTAACCATTGATTATTCGAAAGTCATTCCCTATGGTATTAAGAAAAGATCTCTAACACCTAGCTTGGTCAAACTACCTTAGCCGGAATGCTTGATTTTTAAACCTACAGAAGTGATTATGACAAAAAATTACAATGAATATTATGCTACTAATCACAACTTAAGCAGACAAACATGGATGCAAAAAAGATAAGGGGCAGTGCTAATGGACAAGAAACACATGTTTGTGTTGATGATCGCACTTGATTTGAAGAGTGAATGAGAGAAAGATTCCATGAAGGTCCAAATCCTAACAATAGCAACACATTCTTGTACACACAAGGAAACACAAAGAATACCTTTAGGAGGCACATTAGTGGAAAGAGGTACCAACCCTTATTGAGGTCCATGGCATGTTTCTTGCCATGCTTATCATTAAGGTAGGCATGGTAGCCATGGTTTCATCAAGGGAAAGATGAGCTAGACTTGGAAAGGTAAAACTATCACTTGTGGGCTCAGATTGCACTAAGACCCCTGATTTTTAGGTTTAGGTGACTTTTATATGAGCTCACACATTCACACTTGGGCGCCCATGCTTAGCCAACTAACCCTTGAATGTTCCAGTTAGAGTGCACCTCTCATGGGCAATCACTCTTACCCTTTTCCTATTGGATCGACAAGCCCGGCCCATGACTACTAGAAGTGGACGCCGGCGGTTAACACACTTAGTGTCTAATTTGGTGCAATTTTTTGGTGAGATTTTACAAGAGAAACTCTGTCTGTTTGTCCCCAAATTCTCACCATGTTTTGCATGTATTTGCAACTACTCTCTAATGGTTTAGTGGTTTTGACTCCCACTTTGACAGTGATCAAGTGTTTACTCTTACTTTGACATGTTTTGTCAGTTTAGACACAGTTTTTTGTTCTTGTACCCACTCTCGCAGGAGTGAGGATTACATATGCTTGTTTGACTATCGACAGACAATCACAAGTTTCACAAGTTTTTTTGTAGATTTTTACAAGAACTTTCTATTGTGGGATGCGTCTTGAGCTGGTTTTCTCTCTGCTTGCGTATATGGTTATGTGCTTCATGCTCAATTGAGTAGTTTGTCCCAGATTGCATGCTTGCAAAGTTTGGCATGGCTTATGATAAGAGATTGTACTTGATTTTTTGGCTTAGTTTATAGGGGGATACTCTGCTAGATTTCTCCCACGATTTCTCACCTTAGTTTGGTTTCTTGACATTCACTTATGGTATGCTCGTAGTGGTTTCAGGTTTCCTATGATTTTGCCTCATGTTCTCACATCACCACATATTCCGAGCATGAGACTACAGCATGCAAGTTATAGGTTTTCACTATTAAGCTACTTGTTGGTTTATGTTTGATTAGCATAGCGTTCGAGTGATCTCCCAATTTTGATGCGTATGCGTTGAGATGATGTGTGACACAGTTGAGTCTACAGCGACAGCACATGAGAGATGGAGGTCTTGATCTTCTTGACATATGCAATGTTGGTATTATGGTCACACAGTGCACATTAGGCACGCTATTTTTTTAGATGCATGAGATAGCAGTAGAGACAGATGTGTGATGCACACAATGTTATGACACAGACTAGAGAGATGGCTACATATGCTAGTGATGGTGATGTCACACTTATCTCTAGCCTCCACCCACAATACATGTCTGATAGAGATGGAGCTTGCTCTCATTGGCTGATAGATGAGTCTACAACATTTCATGTCACACTGTGCCATGACTCGTTCAACACATTTGCTAGTGGGAGTTATGGTCGTATTCATGTGGCTAATGGTTCAGCGTATGACATAGAGGGTACAAGAGATATATGGATTTTACTACCCAATGGTGCATCTTATACACTTACACATGTGTGCTATGTTTTTGGGATTGCGCAAAGCTTGATCTCAGTGAGATTCCTGAGAGTCAGTGGATGTTAGGTACTACTTTGAGATCAGCCTTTCAAGATGCAGTTGGGTTGCCTGGTCATTGCATGAGGTGCTAGGTCATACATTGTATACCCACTACAGGTTTCTTAGGTGCGAGACGGTATAGTCTCCATTACTACCATGACATGTGAGGAGCGAGAGACCAGACGCATCTCCTTCACGAGTGAGCTCAAACATGCTCAAGAGACAGAGCATTTAGTTGTGCAAGACATGTCAGTGGACTCTGCAGTGGCAGAGGTGGAGAAGGATTGCTCCAGTGAGACATAGCAGGCGTTGTTCGAGTGTATGCACACAGAGGTAGAGCGGGTCTGCTCCATAGAGACACATGCCAAGATGACATATATGGACTTTTTTAATATGCTCATGCTAGAGTCTGATGAAGTGATAGCAGGACACATGCACTAAGTCCCTATGGATGAGGGGGAGGTGCTCCTCCAAGAGTCAGAGTCAACACATCCATTTGTGACAGCTAGTGTTGATGATGAAGAGTATGCACATAGCACTGAGGTTGCTTGGATAGCCAAGATTGTACAGGTTTAATCAATGCTTGAGCGTCCATGTATGACCTGTCAGTATTGAGGCCCAACCTATCAGCTGTAGTGGGAGCATTTGAAGTAGGGATTGTTAGTCGTGTGATGACTGACACTAGCATGATGCATAGCGGAGTTGTGCGGACCATACAAAGTTGTTTGTGCGATTTACATGCAAGCTCTAGCATGGGTACACATGCTTGTCTACCAGCAGAGCCAATACGGTTGCATGTAGATCAACTGAGCGATCCAATGGGCGTAGGTTGAGAGAATCTCTCACATGTTTTCTTGTACATACTAGTAGTTTAGCTAGTAGGACCCACTCATCGGCACATTTTCCTTTAAGTGGGAGGTTGTTGGGTACAGGTGCATGTGCCTTGCCTAGCTGCCCAGACAATGGGCACCCACCCACTAACACCTTATTATGTACATATACAAATAATAAGGGGCATCTCATTAGTTGAGTCTTGCTCCACCCACAAGGTCTACTCCTCTCCTTCTCTCCTTGCTACATGCACACCGCACCGCATTCTACATCGTGCATGCACGCATCCGTGCACACCCAGTCTTCACCTTGCTCTTAGGAAATGCCAAACAACAAGCTATCTCATTTTCTCTACCGTATTGGCCTCCATCACTGTTAAGCAAAAATCAAGCCAATGTTTAATATGGAGTTCTTGTTGAGATAGTTGTGGGGCATCACTTCCTTGCAAAATTTGAGCACACCCACCAGCAACAAACTACTAGCGGCATAATTGAGATGCAAGGAATATTCTTTGTGCATATGAAGGACAAAAGTTTTGATCACTCAAAGAAACAAATCTTCTCTAAGAGCTGGTTGAAGCTTTTGATGCATATGTGAAGAAATGTTATGAAATGCACCCTACATAACCACAAATGTCGGATGGTTGGATACAATGCAGGTTTCATTCTATACTTGCACTTAATTTTGGAGGAGCATGTGGATGCAGCAAAGCAGGCATAGGGCGATGATCTGTTTGTCAAGGGTGACGAGTTGGTGCCTCATCAAAGTAAAGCCTTACAGGTTTTGGAGTGTGTACAGCGTTCAGAAGGTGGTGTCATAAAAACTAATATCTAATTCTTGATTTTCTCATGTTAAATTGATCATTTAATATGGGGAGGTACCAGGGGAGTAAAAGCTAGAGTATTGGTAAGGCTGCCAAACCAATCTCAGTAGGGATCCAAAGGAGGGAAAATAGGGATCCAAAGGGGACAGTCTACAAAAGAGAAATGTGCACCAATGTAGCTTAAAAGACCTAAAGTTCAGCTCCATTAAGACTTCCATACGCTAAAGTTCGTAAATTTAATTATATTGTTCAATGGCCAAAAGTGGCGAAAATTGGATGGTTATGGGAAGACTAAAAAGTCTTCCCACATCCCTAGGAAGAAGGAGGGGGCGAGCCCTAATGGTAGGTTAAGAGAGAGAAACACACACACACACTCCCAAGCTCTCCCCAAAGGGAAGAATGGACACATGGCAGGCTCCTAGCCAACAAGCTGCCCCCAATCTCCCCTCAAATTTTATTGGATGGTCATAGTGGTGGACCAATGAGAATTAGGCTAGAGTAAAATTAGTCTAATCAAATTAAAAATGCTTGATAAAAGAACCAATAGAATTAAGTTCCCTAGAAGACTATTGGATAGTCTACCAAGGGGTCCAATGAGCATCCAGCAAGCTTGATTTGCTAAAGCATTATTGTATTCAGAGAGCTTGTCTTGCAAATCACTCTGCATGGTCTCCATAAATGCCTTCAGATCTGGAGGTAGAATATCAACCAGGTTATTATATACATATCTCTCTATAAGAGAGGCCTTCAATGTAGTGTGGGTAGTCATCAGCGTGTTGAAGTCTACCCTCTTCATTCTCAGCATAGTTTGAAATTTTTCAGCATTCTATACAACTTTTGCCTTGTATTCATTCAACTGCATATTCTCTATTTTGAGCTTGCCCAACTTTGCTTGTAACTCCTTAATTGTCCAAGCTAACTAGTTTTTAGCAATACTATGCCGCAAAGATTGTGCCCCGATATCTTGCTTCAATTTTTGAGCTTGTTGTTGGCTGCTTCCCAGTTCACCTTTTAGCTTAGACACTTCATGAGTGGAAGCTGATGGATCCATCATTTGTCCTAAGGTGTTGACAATTGTGTTCCATGATGACTGGATAAGCACCGAGTAGCCATCTACTACTATTGCCTGGTCAGAGTGGACTGGCTCATAAACCATAACAGGAGCCATGTATGGTAGTGTAGCAAAATCAGGTTTTTGAAGAATTAGTCGGCCTATGAGAGGGTGATGCTATAACTGCTGCAGTCTATCCTTTTTGGCTAAGGATAAATCCAATTCACTGAAAGAGATTTTGTTGGCTAAACTAGAAAGTTCTGGACCCTTTCCCTTATCAATATTAACTGCCACGTCTTTTCCAGCACTGGTGTTTGCTCTTCTTGCTGGCCCTTCCTAGCATTGATCTATGCTAGAGTCTGTTCTTCAGATGTGGCTTGAGTCTGGCTTGTTGAAAGTATTCTAGTAGGCAAAGACTTAACGTGACTCTCCAGCTACTTTAATAAAGCAGCACTTTTAGCCAACGTAATCCTCAGTTTCTTTGAACCATTGGCTTCCACCTATATGGCCTTCCTTTTTTGTCCATTTAGAGACAATTGATTGCCTGCTCTCCTCATCTAAAGATAGCTCGACATTGTTAGTCTCTGGAATAGGCTTTTGACTCCAAGCCATCCGTACCTGATAATGAACATCTGGAGCAATTGTCCAGTATAGAAATTGCCAGACATACCAAGCTTTGAATACATTCTAAGATTTCAGCTTGGCAGTCTGATCAAGCACATTATGAGATAAGATCTGACATAAGTTGATTTTAGTTGTAGCATTTAATCTTTTGCAAGTAGCATAGCAAACAACTTTTCTGACACATACGTGGGATTATTCTTTAGGCTAACAGCCTCAACAACAAATCTGTAGGCTGAGGGGACGTCAAGTCCTGCCATTGGGGCCCCTTGTGCACTAGCCTTTTGTTTCTTCTTGGCTTCTTTGTCCTCTTTCAGAGCTGAACTTATCTATTCTGCAAATGTTGTGGTTTGTTTTGGCTCATTAGGCATTTTGAAAGCATAAGAAATATCAGTAGGAGTTGTTGTGACTTCTACACCATTGACAGCAGCACTGCCATCCTCGGCATTGAAAGAATCAAGAACCTACTTGATTATGGCGGTGTCAAGATCTATCCTTGTAGCTTGTACTACCACATGAAAGTTCCATAGCCGCAGAAGCTCTTCGGCCTGCTCAGTGAACACATACCTTTGTATCTTGCTATGTGGGATAAGTGGTAGAGAATCTTTAAGAGAGGTGATGATTGCCGACGTTTCATCTATGGTATCCTGCATCTTCTCTGACATTTTTCTTCTACCCATACACTATGAAGATGGTAAGTCTGTAGAGGAAGAAGACTTACTTGGATAGTCAATGTGGTAGCCATGTGTCTCTGGTAGGGATAGACAGTCATCGACAGACTCTTCGGACAAGGAGGTTTGTGGTTGTAGTGAAGAAGCCTCAGAGCTTGGCGATGGCGAGTGTGTAACATCAAGTAAGCATCATGCAAGAGATTTATGAGGAAGAATGCATACTTGCCTTACTGTTATACGCATTCGTTCCATAAAAACTCCACTATTTATCATTCCTAGAGTTTTGTGCACCGTCGACAACGTGGCATGCATGCATTGGCTAATACTCCCCATGTTCCCTTTAATGATTATCACATGCATTCCCACTGTCCCTTTTCCTCATAAAAACTGATACTGGCTTTGACACTTTACTAACTCCACCACTGGCACTGCTTTAATACACTAAGACCTTTCTGACACTGTGATTGGCTCTGGTACTGGTTGTACATGGAAGAGGTTTAGAATGGCTGAGTTTGAAAATTCATGCCCAAGCTATCTTTAAATTTGGTTTCTTAGGCCCCAATTTGGATTGGTAGAGCAAAACCAAGTCACCCTGCTAGAACTCCCTAACTTTATCATGCCAGTGCTTCCTTCTTTGCTGAACAAACTCCCATTCCAGCATAGCACGTTGTCTTAACTCATCTAATTGTGCTAATTCTCCCAGTCTATGTTTAAGATTGTGATTGAAATCCAATCCATACTCAACCGCATCCTAAGATTGGGAATCACGAATTCCATAGGTACTACAACTTCAGTACCATACACCATTCTGAACGGTGTCAATCTAGTGGTGACTTTATAAGATGTCCTGTAGACCCATAGAGCAGTCTCGAGCTTAAGATCCCAGTAGTGTGGCTCCTTCTGCACAATCTTGGTGAGAATGGTCTTGATGGTTTTGTTACTGCTCTTTGCTTGCCCATTGCACCTAGGATAATATGACGTTGATTTCATGTGATTCACTGAGAGAATTTCCATCAGAATATCCATAGTATCATTAATAAAATGTGTCCCTTGATCAGACACAATCTCCACAGGGCATCCATAACGGCAGATAATATTTTCAAATAATAATACAACGGTGGACTTTCCGGTGTTATTCGGAAGAGCCTTGGCCTCTACCCATTTGGTTACATAACAAGTGGCCATCAATATATCCCGGTTCTTCCTTGGAGTGATTTTCTTGAATGGACCCATGAAGTCCAAACCCCATTTCATAAATACTCCTAGTGGTTGAGCTGGAGTAAATGGAGTCATATCTGAAGGGGATCGGGGAGCACCATAGACGGAGAGTGAGAGAGAGAGAAGGAGACACACACACGATGTGGGTGGGGAGACTCAAAGAGTGAGCAGCCCCCTATACACTTATGCTATGTATAAGGTATACAAGTCAGTGGGTGCCCAGACTCTGGGCGGCCGGGCAAGGCACAGGCGCCTATATCCCAACAACCTCCCACTTAAAGGCGACTGTGCCTTTAAGCAAGGGAACCTAGTCTAAAGACTAAAAAAGGTGAGAGAAAACCGCTCTCAACCGATGCCCACTGGCTGGCTGTGATCGTGTGCATCCGGCTGTCCTGCTCCCGTGTAAGTCCATACACCACTAGACGTACCGCACACGTACGGCAAGTATGTACGCAATACCTGCATATCTCCCTCGTGCACTATGCCATCATCAGTCAACAAACGGCTGACAACCCCAACTGCAAATGCTCCCACTGCAGCTGCGATATCTGGTCTCAAGATCAACATTTCATACATGAGACCACCAAATGCCGATGCAATGCTAGCGGGCCCTGCTAGCTCTACGGAGCATGCATCAACATATATATCCCTGGCAATAGGCATCTCTGACTGACAAGGCGTGTCAGCCACATGCATCTCCTGACTGTCCGCAAAAGACGCATCAACCTGTCGTGCAACCTCAGAGCAAACCAGCTGCTCTAGGTGTCTGCTGGAAGACATATCCTGCACAACTATATCCCCATGCTCACTGTCGAGCATAGAAAGGAATGACTGCATAATCACTGACATCTCAGCCTCCTCTGCAATCATCCACTGCAAACATGACCACTCAATCTGCTGTGACTCACTAGAGCTCTCATGCTCTAACTCCGTATGCATAGACTCTTGCACAATGTCCTCCTGTCGTGACTCACTAGAGCAAGACCGCTCTACCTGTCTATCCTGCATAGAAGTATCTCGCACAACTGACTCTCTGCTTTGCTCAGTCACTAGCAAAGCATGCATGTCTGACTCTGTCACCTCTCTGTGTGACTGCTCAAGTCGTGCCCCAACTGTGTGCACAACGAGCTCACTACTCTGCACTCCATGCAAAGCATCCTGCAACCCACAAGCAAAAGAGACTCGCATGCTCTCTCGCTGTCTACCTGGCTGTATGATCACAGAGACAACACCGTCTCTCGCGTGATCCACATGCAATGGGTAACCTGTACCACTCCTGGCACCTCTCGCAATCACTAGCGAACCCAAATGCATCACAAAATCTCGCTCTCGTAGCGAAATCTGACATCCACTATCCCGTAACTGTCTGACTGAGATCAAATCCCATCTCAAATCTGGCACATAACGCACATGACGCAGGGTAAATCTCATACCACTGGGCAAGGACAAACATACATCTCCTGCACCCTCAATGTCATACACAACACCATCAGCCATGTGCACACAACCAAGTCTCCCACTAGAAAACGTGCTAAACCACTCACGATGCGACGTGACATGGAAAGTAGCATCTGAATCTAGTAACCAATGTGAAGACAATGTGCAATCCGATATGCAATCCGTAGACATAAGATCGTCTGAAGACAAGCTAGATGTAAATGTGACATTGCCATCACAAGCATACTCAGTAACCACCGTACTGATCTCACTAGCATCTGTCATGCCCAAATCTGCATCACGCATCTGTCGCCTCCGTTGTCTCAAACGCCTGAAACATCGACGCCTAATGTGCCCTTTATGTCCACAATGCCAATATGTCAAGTCTCTATGCCGTCGAGACTTGCGTGTGGGATCAATCTCTCCCATGGACATAGAAGTGGGACTAGACTTCCCTGTAGACATGGATGTCGCGTACATAGCATGTAAACTCTGCCATAAAGCATGAGTTGCAGTCTCCCTCGAGACCTGCCAGTAAACAGACTCAACCAGATGCAAACGAATCGTAGACATTGCTAACTCATCAAGATCCTGCCAATCATCATCACGCATAGACTTGGGCTTCGCCGATAAACCAAGCAAGGGTTTATCCTGCCCCAAATCTGCCAATGCAACAAGCATATGCTCCTTCCAAGCAACAAAATCTGCACCATCAAACTGTGTTAGACCATAACGCTGGAAGTCAAATGAAAAATCAGCCATAATGCTCGCAAAAGAGCAAGCAACAATGAGTAGCAAATGTCAACCAAATCAGCCCTAAACTGGCTCGAATTGCATCAACAAAAGTCTGCAAATATGGCTGTAAAATATGGCTGCAAATCAGCCCCAAAATTCAGCTCTTAAACAACTGCATAAACAAGTCACAAACGTGTCCCAGATCAGCCTATAACTAAGTCATACATGGACACCTACAAAGAGGAAACAATGGCTGAAAATTCAGCACCCAAATAAGCCCTCAAACCTGCCTGTAAACTTGTAAACCTGTAGCTGAAACCTGCTGAAAAAACCTCAAGCCATTAGTGCTCGAATCCGGCTACCTAGCTCGTAGCCACACAAGCATACATCACAATACTCACTCCTGTGAGTGTGCCAAGATACCTGTAAACCTGTAGCTGAAACCTGCTGAAAAAACCTCAAGCCATTAGTGCTCGAATCCGGCTACCTAGCTCGTAGCCACACAAGCATACATCACAATACTCACTCCTGTGAGTGTGCCAAGATAATTGTACGCCTGTCAAACCCGTGAGCTAATCACCAAGCCCACAATGTGCGGTATCGATGCATACACACACACAAATCTCCCACCTGCAGAGAACACCGCACGCAAATGCTGAGTGCAACCCGCAATCTCTACCTAGATCGCACAAATGATACGCATAAAACTCCTGGGAAAATTTCGCCAGAGTTTCGTCAGTAAAACGGCCACAAAACCAGTAACCAAACTGACTGCACGCTCAAAATCATGAGCAACCAAAGCACATCAAACCGCACTCCAAATGCATGCACCAATCTCCACACTTTGCATACATCATTGCAAACACCTGCAAATCTAGTACACAAATATCTGCTCTACCTGTGACTGCCAAAAAAACATGCTCGAGGCATACATTGCCGAGCTCAAAATGCAATCACATTAGTCTCCCTGAGCATCAAACCACATAAGGCATACATCGTATCCTCCCACCTGTGAGGAAACTTGCAGCAAATATCACTCTCACATCTGAGAGCAAACCATGTGTGGAATCCTCGACACACAATAAACAACTGCTGCTGCTACAGAAAATTCAGCGTTCAGAATTTTAAAATTCTGATATGACGAGCGCGTCCGGAGCGTGCCAAAACCCCAAGGTAGACTCCTGGATCATATGTATCCGAATCCGGGTGTGAAAGCTATGCCAAAAACAGTGTTTTTGGGACCCGAGAGTGCACAAATAAACTTGCTGCTGTACCTGCTATAATTCAAAGCATAATTTCAGCAAATAGACATCACCATCTCATCCGGAGCGTGCCAAAACCCTGACCTAAACTCCTGGATCATGTAGTTTTGACTCTGTATGACGGAGCTACGCAAAAAACTGCATTTTAGAGCCCGAAAATGGCAAAAACGAGCTGCACACAGTCTTGAACCTGCTCCTGCTCCACTCTGAGTGATGCAATGTCCTCTCAATGCAAGCTCCAACACAAGAGCTCTGCCACAACAGCATCCAAGCACTCGAATGCCAAGCTCTCCTCCGCCGAGCACTTCTCTAACGAGCTCCACTGAGCTCAAAAGCTCCTCTCACCAAGGAAGCCGCAACCGCCTCCTCGACCAAGCTTGACCACACCAAACTCCTAAGCTCCAAAGACAATGCTCCTCAAGCTAAAATCGCTCTCCGTGAAACTCCGCGATCGAACTCCACCGTCGAGAGCGAGCGAGCTATCGCCTCGAAGCTCTCAAAGCCGTCGTGCTCTCCGCGGTCACCATAGCTCTGATACCAATTGAAGGGGATCGGGGAGCACCATAGACGGAGAGTGAGAGAGAGAGAAGGAGACACACACACGATGTGGGTGGGGAGACTCAAAGAGTGAGCAGCCCCCTATACACTTATGCTATGTATAAGGTATACAAGTCAGTGGGTGCCCAGACTCTGGGCGGCCGAGCAAGGCACAGGCGCCTATACCCCAACAATAGCGGCTGTTGTTGGTCTGCCCATCCTTTGGCATATATCACATGTTTTGCAAAAACTTCTAACATCAAATCTTAGAGTTTGCCACCACAATTTATCTTGCAAAATCTTCGTGTAAGTACTATCAGTGGAGAAATGTCCTCAAGAATCCCCATCGTGTGCTTGGGAAATAACTTGCATTCTTCCTTCCATCGGCACACACCTTTGAAGAACCCCATCTACTCCCAGTCTATAGAGAAATTCTCCTATGATGGTGAACTTCAGACTCTTAATAATCAAAGCCTTTTTCTAATTCTGAGTCCAATTTTCTGGGAATCCTTCTTTAGAAAGAAACTGATATACATCATACCATTCTAGATTTGTGTTTTCCTCGACTGTTACCTGAAACAGCTCTGCATCCACTAGCTAATCTCTTAAGGATACTTTTGAGTAGCCATCAGTACTTCTGGATAGGAAATCAGCACCACGATGGGATTTACCAGGCTTATGAAATATGCGGAATTCAAACTCCATCAGGAACGTCATCCATCTGATCAATCTTCCTTGAAATAATAACTTTGTTAATCAAGAATAATAATGTATGACGATCCACATAAAAATGAAATAGCTTGCCCAGTAAATAATGTCGAAACTTAGTGGCACTGAAAACCATTCCTAAGGCTTCTCTCTCCGTGTAGTATATCCTTGTTCAGCCTGACTGAATCTCCAACTGGCAAAATATATTGGATAGTCAGTCCTCCCTTCTGGTTGAGCCAGGATTTCTCCCATTGCCAGTCATGAAGCGTCAACATGCACATGGAAAATAACTTCTTAATTAGGTTTTTGGAGTACTGGCTTACTGATAATGGCATTCTTCAAACATTGAAAACTCCCCTCACATTCAGCAGTCCAAATGAACTTGCTGGTTTTCTTTGTGAGCTCTTACAAGGGTAATGCCTTGGAAGAAAACATCTGAATAAATCTTCTATAAAGATTGATATACCCCAAGAATGAAATTAATTTTGATGTTGTGCGGGGTGCCTTGGCCTGCTGGACACATTGGATCTTATCATTGACCATCTCTATGCCATTCCTAGACACTATATGTCCTAGTAGTTGTCCCTTCTGGACCAAGAAAATAGATTTGAATGGGTTCAAACAGATCCTCTTTTCCTTGCAGCGTTGGAAAACCATTTCTAGAAAGAGAAAATGCTTCTCCTCAGTTGAAAATACAGTGAAGTCATCCATAAATATGGCGAGAAATCAGTGGAGAAACTCATTGAATATTTACATCATACATCATTGAGCATTGCAAAGACCAAATGGCATAACCAGATACATGAATGCACCCCATTCAGTAATAAAAGTAGTTTTACTCTAGTCTTTAGGAGCAATCTGTAGCTGATTATAACCACTATAGCCATCCATGAAGCTATGCATCTCATGGCCTGCAATTGCATCGAGAAGCATATCCGTAAAAGGTAAAGGAAAAGGATCTTTGATGGTTTGAGCATTCAGCTTTCGATAATCCACACGAACTCTGAGCTTTCCATTTTTCTTAAGCACTACCACAATAGAAAATAACCAGTCACTACTGGCAACTTCAATGATAAATCCAGCCTTTAGAAGGTTATCGATTTCTTCTTTGACCTTCTTAGAATAATTTGGATTCATTCTATAACATTGCAGTCGCACTGGTCTTGCATCCGGTTTTAGAGGTATCCTATGTTGACAGACCTCTAGATCTACTCCTTTTAGATCAGTGTGTTCCCATGCGAATATGTCTTTGTACTTTTGGAACATGAGTCGGGCCCACCTCCCTTCCTTTTGGTTGACTCCTCACCATAATCCCAGGACGGACCTCTTAGTTCTGAAATGTCATTATGAACTTCAATAACTTCTTCAGAGTGTACTTATTCAGAGGCTGCTACTGTACTAAAATTTGAGAATTCTTTTTTAGAGTCAACTAGTTTCTCTGGCCTTCCGGTTAGCTGGACTAGTCATTCTCTAGAATCTAGTTCAGTGAACTAGCCTGGAAATTGCTTCCTTTGCTTTTTAGCCAAATCTTTGTCAAATAATACTACATTCAAGTCTATCTCAGCCAATGGAAAAATATTCATTGTTGCCAGCATCCTCTCAATTTTCTTTACCCCATACTCCTGGCAAAGCTCTTCTGGTCGCAGTGCCTTTCTCCAGCTTCTAATGTTTTTTGTCTGGATTTGAATTCTTTGATTGGCGGCCTGTATTGTCAGAGTCTGATTAGCATAGTCATGAACAACCTGTGCCGTTTGCAACCATGGGCGTCCTAGTAACATCCCATATGTGTCTTGCACATCCAGTACTAAGAAGCTGGTCTTGAACTTTTCTTTTCCCACCCTTATTTGCATACTCTCTATCATCCCATTTGCTTGCACAACTCTGTGATCTGCCATTCAAACTTTAAAAGGTGCTAGTTTCAAATTTGTGATACCCATTCTTTGTTGAAGGTGTGCCACGAGGATGTTTACCCCTGCCCCTCCATCCAGTATGACACCGGATAGTGGTTCCCACTGTTTTCTAACTTTGTAGTCTACCTGGATCACTGGCACTTCATCATCTCTGACAGCTGTCAAGTCAACTACTCTGGCATCCACTTTAGCTTTTCTTTGTTGTTGATGAATTTTAGTGCTTCAGGTAAAAAAAAAATGATGTCGTCTAGTTCAACAATCAGTTTTTGAATTCTTTCACAGATCTTAATATGAATTTCTTCTCTTTCTTGATCAGAGTTATTATCAGGACTTGAAGAATCAAGACTATCTGTAGAGTGCCACTTCTCTATTCTGGTACCTGCTATGTCCCCTTCATTGTTTCCTTCTGTTGAGATAGGCATTGGACATCTCTCTACACCTAAGCCTAATGATGTTGACACCTTTGCATATGTGTTGTATGGCCAAGAATAAGCATGTATAGGCATTTGTGCCAGCCATGTAATATCAAGGCCCTATATAAAGCCTTGTGTTGTACATATAGTATATGCTATGCAATATGATATCCTACTTTTGTGTGTACATCAATTTGTCCCTTTAGTGGTCGTGTACCTTTTAGTAAGTGTGTGTAGCTCACTGTGTAACAATGGAGTCTTTCACCTTTGAACCTCCTTGAGCTCCCTTCCCCTCCCGTTCCTTACAACAGGTATCAGAGCCAATGAGCACCATAATTAGCTTAGCAATCTTCTCCTCATTCCATAGATATCCCATTTGCGCACTCTCTACTAATCACACAGTCGATTAGAAGCTGATTAAGAGCCAAAAACAACTTATTTAATCGGCTGAAATCAGCCCACTCAAGGGGAATCGCGTTAATCGGAACCTACAGATCATCTTCCCACATCAAGAAGGGCCTTCTTATATGCTTGGAGAGCTTTATGAGCTGAAAATTTCAACCTCTTGCCAGATCGACGGTTTCTGCTTGCTTGAGTTGCTGCACACACTCTCAAATCGAATTTTTCAGAGGCATCGAAACCTTCTCTTGCAACCGACGGTCCGGATTCAATCTCACATAAATCCTTGATCTTCGGCCTTGAATCAATCGGCTTGCATGGATGATTTCGCCTCTGCTAGCGCCCTCCATCTGCGGTGCTTGATCGAGCTGCAGCACGAGATCAATTTGCCCATCTAGTGGACGGCTCTGCTCAGTTTTGTGCCTACCTCGCCATTTTCTGTGTAGTTGATTTCTTTTCATTTACTCTCTGGTTTCACATTAGCCTTTAAAGCTTAGTTTGGCTTCATTTAAAACCCTCAAAAATCAAGTGCTCAAGTTGTTCAAATTTTTAGTCTCGGCTTCGGCTTCCCGGCTCAGCTTCACTCTCAAGCCACACAAAATTTTCACTCAGCTTCGGACTTCGAGCTCATCAAATTCAAGGCTCGACTTCAATTTCTTAAAAGACGCCACTCAAAGCATCAAATTTATACAGCAATTTTTTTGTTGACTTGCAGACCGTTCAAGAGCCCACGGCAGATTAATTTTGTCTACACACGACGGTATTCTTTTCTTTTAACCACACAGTGAAGAGGAGCTTCACACAAGTGAAGAGTGACTTCACCTATTGGTCAAAATATCCGTGTTGTGTACATTTAAAAAAAAAAATTGGGCAAGACACTGTCGTAGAGAGAGTCTCTCTGCCGGTAAGACCGAGACCCTCTGCATTTGGAACCACTTTGCATCATGGGAGAGAAAGGGATTGGAAAATTCAATGGAGACTGTTTCCACACTTGGCAGACCAAGCTGCAAGGATATCTTATGAAAAAGCAATTATGGTCTGTTGTAAAACCGAGAATAAGAAAACCATCCACTTCTGCTGAAGGCACTCTCACTAGAGCCCAAATCGTACAAGCACAAGCTAAAGATGAATAGGCACTTGGCATAATTATCACATCACTGCACGATAATTATGTGCATTTTACAGATAGTTGTACCACTGCAATCCAAGCATGGGATATTCTGGAACATAACTTCGGTGCTAAACAAAAGCAAAGTAAGGTTAGCTTAAAGACAAATCTTTACAAACTTACTATGCTTCAAGAGGAGGATGTCTCACGCCTCATTAACAGACTAATGAGTATAATCACGTAGCTCACTTACATTCAATGCCAAGTCCCGGAAGAAGATCAAGTCGTTGTGCTGCTGAGTGCTCTACCTGAAAGTTTTGACAACATAGTAACATAGAGCAAAAGGAACCCATACCTTCTCTGCAATATGTTACAAGGGCAATCCATGAAGAAGAAAAGAAAAATAAGAAGAAATCAGAATCAGTGGGAGGAGCTTATTTTACATCATCATCATCTAAGGCGTCATCATCATCACCTAGATTAAATAACAAGAAGTGTTGTGAATGTGGCAAGCGTGGACACTTCTCCAAGGACTGCTACAAGAACAAATATTGTAGCAATTGCGGAATCAAAGGTCATCCACCATCAAAGTGCCAAGGAAGCAACAAAAATAGAGTCAATCTTGCAGAAGAAAAGCATGGAGATGCATCTCAACAGGAAAAGAATTGTCTCCATGTGTGTGCCGCCCCCAACTACTTTTGTGAATATACTGATGTACTGTAAAATGGATAGTCTTCCACCTTCTTTGTTTAAGGGGAGGATTTCTTGGTCAATGTGACACCATATGATGAGACCACTCAGTCTGTGTGACTACCTTGGTCTGTGTGACCATTAGCCTATGTGGCTTTAGGTCTCGATTCAACTTCATTCAGTATAGTCCATGCCTAAGGGGAGGATTGTTGAGATAGGCATGGGACATCTCTCTACACCTAAGCCTAATGATGTTGACACCTTTGCATATGTGCTGTATGGCCAAGAATAAGCCATGTATAGGCATTTGTGCCAGCCATGTAATATCAAGGCCCTATATAAAGCCTTGTGATGTACATATAGTATATGCTATGCAATATGATATCCTACTTTTGTGTCTACATCAATTTGTCCCTTTAGTGGTCGTTTACCTTTTATTAAGTGTGTGTAGCTCGCTGTGTAACAATGGAGTCTTTCACCTTTGAACCTCCTTGAGCTCCCTTCCCCTCCTGTTCCTTACACCTTCCACTAGTCCCTAAACTGCAGCCATCATAGTCTCAGGTATCCCAGACCCTGATTGATCTGGTTGTGTTTTCTCAAAAGACTCGGCTGGTATCTTCTGAATGACTCGAGCATCAAAACTTTTAGGCTGCTCTAGTAGCTTCTTGGCCAGATCTTCTATGATCTTAGCCGCTAGTTCTCTCTTCTCCTGCCAGATAAGAGTCTTCTAGTCAAAGAGCGAATAGCTCGTCCCACCGTGATGGGCCAAATTGGAATTGGAGCTGGTCTCTTCAGATAGTTGATTCTAGCATTAGACTTTAAAGCTACTGGTTATGTCATCAGTTTAGTTAGTGAGACTAGAACAGAGAACTGACTGGACTGAAATAGACAACTGAACTGGAATGTTATACTGGAATGAGTCATACTAAAAGGCTGGAAAGAGTATTTGCAAATTCATATTAATAGCTCAAGGACAACCAGTATAGTGTACAATGGGCCAAATTTGAGTAAGTTGCAGAACTTGATAAAATACTTTTAAGCTAAAAAGTCTTGATTTGGCAAAATGAACGGATTCATATCATACGGTATCCGATTTCAATAAAATTTAACATGAGGATCATTGAGCACATGAGGTAGGACTATGAATTGGAGTTGGTCTCTTCAGACAGCTGATTCCAATGTTAGAATTTAAAGCTACTGGTTATGTCTTCAGTTCAGTTAGTGAGACAGGAACAGAGAATTGAGTGGACTGAAATAGACAACTGAACTGGAATGTTATACTGGAACAAGAGTCATATTGAAAGGCTGGAAAGAGTATTTGCAGATTCAGATTAATAGCTCAAGGACAACCAGTATAGTGTACAATGGGTTTTTGCTTAAATGATTACAAAGTAAGGCTAGAGGCGAAGAGCTTGTAAACCTAAAGTGCTTAGAAAGCTAAAGCCAAAAGACAAGCAGCTAAGCCAAGAAACTAAGAAAACCAAGAAGCCCAATTACAATGTAGCGGGTCCTATTTATAGCTCCGAGGAGTTACTATAGTAACTGCATGCGATAATTATTGCTAGTGTGATTGATCCCGTTGTTCGGCCTTCTAAGGGACAGTTCATGCATGCTGGGACTGTCCTCACCTTCTACATACTAACTATGGGGTTGGGATGAAAACTGACTCGAGAGCCTGGGGTATGTATAGTCTAGCCCCAGTTAAACTCCCATTTATGTTTGTGAGTTTGAGAAAGAGGGAGAGAGAGCTACTTTTGAGCTAGTTTTCTCTCGCGAGTCCTACGCACTGCATGCTTTGAGATTTGACATCAAACATGAGAGGTATATTCCCTTTCTGGTACACTATCATTTGATGTCATTGCATGTCAAAAACATTAGGGAGAATACCCGGGTAGACCTAGGCCAGCTCACACAGGAAAGTGACGCTTACACCGGGTTGGGGCACCCAATGATGACAAAATTCAAGGGTAAGATCACTCTTAAACTTCAATTTTGGGACACTGGAAAACTCTTGAAGTAGAAAATTGTGTTTTTTCCCAGTTGTCAAAATGATGCAAGAATTGACCAGAGGCTTCAAAGCATAAGCAAGGAACTTTTATGAAGGAAATTCAATAATAATGGTGTTCAAGGGGGTACCACAATAAAAAAAACTCTCGTAGCTTGAGAAACCATCATTTCTATGTAAACCAATAATGGGATGTTAGATTGGGGGAAGAACTTGCATAAATCTTCTAAGGACCATTCTAAACCAGCAGACAATGGTGCATTGTGCCACATAGGGGCAAGTCATTAGTTGTCAAAGTCAAAGAATCCTTTCTACGGACACAATGGTCTTCTGCTCAACATGACTACAGGATAAATGAAGTGGTACCTTAAAAAAGTTCAAAAGAAGTATATAATTATGTATGAATCAATGCATGATTGAAAAGGTTGTTTTTATGCTAGGTAGAGAAAAAATCACGTTTTTCCCTCATAGCTCTGCACCACTAAGCAGTTTGGGCTATGAAAGTGTCACTTATGTCCACTTTATTGTAGAAACCAGTTCTAAGAAGAGACCCTATGTAATGGAAGTCACCATGTCCCTCATGACGGAATTCTCTCAGAATCAATTCCTCAAACTATTCCCAAGCTAGTGGAAGAAATCCAAATTCTAGTGCAAGGTGACCAACCATATTAAACATCAAGTACAAGGTGTTGACCAAGTATCACCTTATTTGAAAGCCAAATGTGAAAAACATGGGGAAAATCGCAATTTTCTCCCCTGCAGTGCCAACATGACATCAAAGGTTGAATTTGTAGCTACACATGTGATACCCTAGATTATCAAGCCCTACTCTAAAGGTTTCACACTTATTGGATCTATACACATCATCCTCATCAGTTTCCTACTTGGTCAAGTGACGGCAACTGACTTATACCTTGCCCAATTGATCAATTTCAGAGTACAAGTGGATGGAGGACCTCTAAACACTATGAGAAATGCACCTATCAAATTTGGTAAAGATCAAGAGAAGGAAAAATTGCAAGTTTTCCTAGAAAAGTGTAACGAGCAATCCAAAAAAAGATCTTAACCATAGGTAAATGTTGGTATGAGTCTATGGACCACCCTATGTGGTCAAAATAGGAAAAAGGTCACATTTCCATCATATATGATGCTAAGAGCTTGAAGTAGATGCCTGAAGCCTCGACTACGGCCAAATCTCTTCAAACCAAACCAAGAGCCTTTATTTGGAGTGTACATCAAACTCATGCAATCAACATCTCAAAAAAATCCCATGATCATAAGCGTGAGAAAAAACACGATTTCTTCTCTATTTTGCATGAAAAAATATTTTTTCAAGTGTTGAGATTTTGCATGATTTGTATGTATGAGTTTTGAATAAGGATATCCACTAACTACCTTATCACATGTATGGAAATGTGAAAAACATTACTTTAGTCTCTAATTGATCTTTGAACTACAGCAATTGTTCACATGAGCTATGAGATCCGAGGCCAAAGGCAGGAAGAAGAAATGGAGCTGCAAGAAGAGGCTAGGACAGATTCCAAAATTCACTGTACTCAAATATTCTTTGAAAGAAGCATTCACTTATATTGAAAAGGAAAGACTCAAACTTGAAGGAGCTACGGTATATGAAGCATTCTGCAGGGATGTAGAAAACAATATGGTTATGCTTCCCATGGTACCCTAGGAGGAAACTCCCCATTGAGGAAGCATTGGAGAAGACGGATTTGCTAAATTACTTCCAGCTACCTCCATGCGCGATCGATATCCAGAGAGCCCACGAGCTCTACACCAGCATTATGGAGGAGAGTACAACTGAAATATCCACCCTCAACAATGACAAAGTCCAGGTAAAGATCACATTGAAACTGATTGCAGAGGCTTTACAACTATCAGACGACAGAGGAGCCACAATGAAAGGAAAAAAAGAAATGGGAGTCAAAGTGTTTGTAAAGAAAGGTACAATAGCAACATTCGTAGACATGACATGTCGAGAAGAACTGCCCACCCGCATGTTCATGCAATTCTTTCACATCGACGACAAGAGGCCATACCAATACACTACACCCAACCATATGGTGGCTATAGCGTACACATGGGCTTATCAGCAAAACACACCAATAACTATTGATCATGCCCAATATCTACTTGAGTTGCTCACAAAAAAGAAGAAGCACTCCAAGCTCACATTCATGTCATCTCCAGAAGTATTGACCAGGATAGCTTATCAAGCTATCGGAGCAACCCACGATTCGCAAAAAGCTCCATTGCAAAATGATTTGATCCAACTACAGGAGGAAAGTAGTGACAAGGAGGTGACAAAATCAGGCTCTATTCAAACCACTACGCGTACGAGATTTAAAAGAAAACTGCAAGAGTCAGAGTCGTCAAAATAAGAGCAATTGGATAGGAAGGGTAAAAGAACAATGTCTAAACCCAATAAAGAAGAGAAGGCACAAAAGAAAGCGCGGGAAGAAAGAGTGGTTGAGGAGCTTAAGAAGCAAAGAGTTAATGAAGGGGATATTGCCGAGAAATGGGTACCCTATAAAATCCGCACCAAAACCCTTCGGCTACTCCCATCAGTGCTAAGAAATTGGAGGAAATGTGGGCTCAGATGGAGCAAACCAAGATAGCAGAAGAAGAATCCAAGAAAGTGGCTGAAGAAGAAAAGAAAGCAAAGAGAGACAAAAAACAGACGGCTCTATTGAGAGCTCGCACTCTAAGTCTAATGAACACTTCTACGAAGATTTTGGAAATGAAACAACACAATGCAGGACCTCTCAACCTAAAACATCACAATCTCAAGACACCCAAGAGGAGCCAAAGGATCAAGATAGCTACCTAAAACTGCAAAATCCGCTTGTGGTCATAGAAGAGGTCAAACTGCTAGTCCCCTTACATAGTACCTATGCTCGTCAATGGAGCATGATAGACCCATACTACCAAGCCCCACAGTGAGTAGTTTCCGACATGTACAATGTAGCTATGAAAGAGGAGGAGAGCTGACACATAGTGTAAAGGAAGTGACATGCCCTGAGGATATAATCAATCCACACAGTAAAGCAAGCCCACAACTTTGCAAAAAGCTTCAAACTTCTCACAAGGCAATGCCTTTGTGAATAGATCTGCAAGGTTGTCCTGTGTCAGCACATAAGCCAAGTTGATCTCTCCTGCTGAGAGTCTCTCTTTGACATAGTGATAATGCACCTCAATGTGCTTTGCGCGAGCATGAAAAATTGGGTTCCTCGCAACTGCCAATGCGCTATGATTGTCACTGTAGATGATGTTGGTAGTGTCATGTCCAACACCCAAATCATCCTTAAGGTTTCTGAGCCATACATACTCAACCGTAGCTGTAAAGATTTCCTTGTACTTAGCTTCGCAACTGGAAGGGGCCATAGTAGGTTGCTTCTTGCTCAACCATGATATGCATAAAACAACCTAGGCTGTAAAGTGCCACTTAAGTAGCGAAAGATCCTCTTAACAGCCTACCAATGTTTTAACCATGGGCTATGCATAAATCTGCATCTATATATAGAACAACAATGAGAAATACATCACCCTCATGCTTGACATACAAAGTGCTTTCATCTGGACTACTACGAAAGCCTCGTTCAATCAAATGTGTGTTAGCTTTCTCATACAAAGCACTGGAAGACTGCTTTCAACCCATACAAATCTTTCTTACATTTCCACATTGTATCTTCTTATCCTTTCTTGACAAAACTGTGAGGCTGTGTTATATATACTTCCTCAAATATATCACCATTCAAGAAAGCAATAACAATGTCTGATTGATGCACATTCCTTTCAAAATGAGCGGACAATGCACAGATAAAACGAACAATAGCCATACAACCCCGGGGGATTCACTATATATACAAAATGGGACGCCACCTGCGAGCGAACAACTTTGATAAAACCCCTATATACGACTCATATTAGGGAATATGACCCCCCTTTCTACGCTTATACAAAAGTCAATGCAAAAAACTATCATACCCCTATCTTACATATAGAATTTAGGTCTCACATTATCTAACTAAGTAAAACTAGTCAAAGAGCGTGTAGCATAGTGACTGACAATGTACTAAGGAACCGCTTTTGTCCATAACTAGATGTACCCTCAATGTGTTTTAGTTTGACTTTCAAACTATGTGCCCGTTTAGCATACACTCTAGCTACTCGTCCAATTCTAACCCATCTAAATTACTCAAAAAACATGGTTGTAAAGTTGTGTTAGGTTCTCCATGTAAAAATTTGCATCTATACAAAGTCTTTATAGCTTTCATCCCTCAACAAATGAACTATAATGAAAAAACAAGCAAATGATACTTACAAAGAAGTGTTGGTTCCTGCATGTATCTTGGTAGCTATTGACTCACAAGTTTGAGGGAAGACTCTTTTGGGAAGCCATGATTTTCAAACACAAAAAATTCCTTTCATTTTCTCCTTTTCTCACTTCCCCCCTGCCCCCTAAATATGATACCCCCTCCCTTATTTTTAAGCTTAGGAAATAAATTATTGGGGGCCTATCCCTAACTTATACACTTATGTAACGTGTAAAAAAAACCCCCTCCCCTGCACTTACGTGGTGCGGTAAGTTTTCCATGGTGAATCCCCGGGGCATACAACAAGTGGAAGCAAACGTCTCTTCATAATCAATGCCTTTCTATTGTGCATAACCTTTTGCAACAAGTATAACCTTATAGCAATCAATCCCACCATCTTGCTTGCGTTTCAACGTGTAAACCCACTTTGTATCAATGGCCTTTTTTCTAGGAGGCAAATCACATAAAGTTCATGTGTCATTTTCTATAAGTGCATCATATTTTGATTGCATGGCAGCCATTCCATTTTCTAAATTCTGTGCTTCATCAAAAGAAATAGGTTCCTTCTTATCACATAAACTAGAAACAACGAAAGCATAACAATCCAACACAGAAGATGCATGGTGAGAACCTGCACGAGTACGACTATACATAGGTGCATCCAATTTATTGTCACACAAAGTATATACCAGCCATTTTGGCATACCTCTAGCCTCTGTTTTCTCAGCCCTTTGCACATCAAGTATGTCATGTACATATGCATCAGTAATAGGCTGATCCGTAACATTTTCAGCCATAGGTTGTACTTTTGCCTCATTGGAATTTACATTCCAGTTTCCACCATCAAAGAGGCAACAAAGTGTCATAAATCTCATGTGAGCTTACATTATTATCTCTAGAACATGATAACAAAGGATTAACAGAATCTTCCACAAACACAACATCTCGTGAAACCAAGATACATTTTGTTTGTAGATGGTATAGCATGTAACCTTTGCTTTCAGTATTATAACCAACAAAAATAAATTTCACAGCCTTATCATTCAATTTTCTACAATGCATTTGTGGCACCAAAGCATAAGCTAAACAACGAAAAAAACGCATGTGATCAACAAATGTCTTCTTATCATTCCATGCTTCATGAGGAGTCATAGACTTCAAAGATTTCGTAGGACACCTGTTAAGTACCTAAGTAGCACAAATGATGGCCTCAAGCCAAAACAAACGTGGCAAAGCTTGATTCTTGACCATACATCATGCCATCTTCGTAAGCGACCTATTTTTCCTTTCAGCAACACCATTTTGTTGAGGTGTATATGACAATGTACATTGGTCTTTTATCCCACGATTAGCCAAAAATGCATTAGACTCATGAGACATACTCCCGCCCTCGATCTAAATGGAGAATGTTCATATTACATTTAGAGACATTTTCAGGCATTGCCAAAAATTGATTGAAGCACATAAACACTTCAGACTTAGCTTTAAGTGGATACACCCATGCATGCCTGAAGTAATCATCAATGAAAGTCACGAAGTATAGGTAATTGCCTAAGGATGAAGTTTGCATAGGCCCACAAACATCATTATGTACAAATTGCAATCTGCATGTAGCCCTTACTGAACCATCCTTTGGAAACTTCGAATATTGTATCTTACCCAAAATACAACCTTCACAAACATGATTAGAAGGTGCTTCAAGAGGCGGCAAAGAAGCCCATCTCAAATTTTTGCAAACGCAGCAAACTTGCAAAGTTCAAATGCCCAAAACGTGCATGCCAAAGTTTTGCATGGGAAACAACCTTTGGATCCACAATTGCATTGGAAAAATCTTCCCACACATCACTCCGAGGGGGATTTGTTACCATATATGTGGTAGTGATGTGTGTAAACACACTTAGGACCACCGATGCATTTTTTCCCTCACTAGAAGGTTTTTTCCCCCGTGAATTGTATATACACCCATCATTATAGAGCTAACTTATCTTTCCATTTTTGCACTAAACATTATATTCTCTGTTGTGTGCCTTAAGCTCCTTCATCTTCTCCAAGTTGTGTGTGTTTCCCTGCAACCCTAATTCCAATAATATCTATGCTTTATAGTAATCTTATTTAAAGCCATGTAAATGACACACATTCTGAATGATCCTTCTTTTTCACAAGTAAACTGGTGAAGCAAATGGAAAAAAATGGGGTTGAATCAAGCCCTTCTGTAAGTACTCATCGATCACTTTCTGGACTTCTATCTCCTCCTTCAAACTCATTCTATATGGTGGTCTGTTCATTCGAGATACTCTTAGCACAAGCTCAATTGTGTGCTCCACATTCATGTGCAAAAGCAAACCAAATGTAGGCACATCATGAATTTTGCATGTATCTTTTTAGCAAGAGATTGATCAATAGTTATTTTATCTCCACTTTGTGTCTGTCCACCTTAGAAGACACACGATAAATATTTAAAATATAACAAAGATACATATATGTACACTCTATCTTGAGTAGCTTTGTGGCCTTGAGTAGATTCGCTTATTGGAAAGTCTGGCTCCCCACAAATCATCATCCAAATTTCACCATCTTGAAACTGGTACACATGAATCGAGATATCTATAAGTGGCTTCCTTCTAGCATGCTACTTCTTTCCTAACACAATATCAAGTTGTGCTAATGTGTAATCTCAAAATCCAGCTTCTCCTTAAATGATTGAATTTTGAGAGGTTGTTCCTAAATTAAAGTCCCCTTACCATTTGTTAGCTCCACAATATACTCCGATGATTGTGTCTGGAGCTTTCTTAACAAGCCTAGAACTGATGAGTTATAATTCAAACAAGACCTTGACTTGATTTCCTCTAATAGATCCATTCATAACAATAAGTGTATTATCTGGGTTCCTTGTGTGCACAAGACAAGTATACATTTGGCACACTTAGCACTTTCTTTGCGACATACACTACCAAAATTGTTTGAGGAGAGTCAAAGGCATCAAGAAAATCTTCTTCTTCCTCATCTTTTTCACTCAAAGAATTTAACGCCATGTTGGCTGCCATTTTGGATGTCTTAGTTCCATCTTTGAATTTAAGTTTCCTCAAACATCCATAGCATAAGCCTTCTTCGATTGCCTTTTTCCTTTGTTGTGGGCCAAGACTGAATGATTAAATGCTCTCTCTCCCATAGGGGAAATTCTCCTTTCATTACCTAAGAGAGTAGTAATCATATGAGGATCCTTGGCTTTCTTCCCCTGCGTCTAATTAGATTGTTGCATCACATGTATACTAAGGTTTGGAGGATGTGGAAACCTGCTTCACGAGGATCTCTTACTAGGTTGGACAGGACCCTTTTTACCATCCTCTAACACGAGAAAGCTCAATGGACTCTTTAAATGTACTACACTTTCATTGTGCACAAGGGACCTTAAAGTTTCCTTCAATCCTAGCTTGAATTTGTGCATTTCCAAGAAATCAAGAATATACTCTCTCTTTCTCTTTCTCTGGGCATTTCCAAGAAATCAAGAATATACTCTTTTCTCTTTCTCTGTGTAATATTTCCAATGATAAATTTCTCTGGGCATTTCCAAGAAATCAAGAATATACTCTTTTCTCTTTCTCTGTGTAATCTTTCCAATGATAATTTATCATTGGATGATAGCTTATCTTGTTCCTTGATAGCAAGCACTCAATTCCCCGGATCTTCTTGACCAACTCGGCTGAATCCCTATATCCACAACCTCCGTCATCTAACAATCAAGAAGAAATGAAGGAAATTAGCAATGGTGATAGAATTTTACCTAAAGTAGTACTAGAATCCATGTTGGACATATTCTGCCAAGTGCAACCCAAGAGAGAGGAAGGTAGTGGAAAAATATGTTTTCCTTTCGAAAGTACCACCCTGGCATACATATGTATCAAAGAATTGCCAACCATGGCGATGCAAGGCATATCTTGCAATATGCCACATGCCTTTAAATTGCAAGCATAGGTGATTGTAGAGAAGCCCTTCTCCAAATTTGCTGGGTTTGTCTGTGCCAATGTTCGACATAACCTGAATTAAGTGTAGTCCAAGAGATGACACCTTACACAGCAAGCTCGTCAAGAAAATAACCACACTTGACATACATGTCAATCAAAGCACTAAGCAGTAACTGCCATCTAATGCATCATTCTTGTCTTTAAGATGAGCATTTTTGTCAGTGTTGTTAAAAGATCAAGCTTTTTGCAACAAAGCCGCTCGACATAATAGTATAATTTCTGGTAGGGTGTATTAAGGAGGATAAAGCTAGGAGGCCAGTAGGAGCCTGGGGAATAGAAAATGGAAACCTGAGGGGGATGCAAGTCTCCTTCAAGATGCAAGCATACATTATCACATTTGAGAAAAGAACCTTACTGCATAAGATGAAATCAGCATAGAGCTTCATTGCCGTGCTCATACTGAAAGTCTGAATAACAACCTCCTAGACCAAAAGCTCGCTTGGGATTTGTTTGCCCATGTTACCTTCTTGAGCATGAATAGGCAGGGAACCTTGGCTCTAAGAGACTCACTGCATTTTCCAAAGCATTTAAAGCTTCACTGCCCAGTCAATGAGCTCCCTCACACCATCCTTGCCATCAACATAAACCTCATTCTGCATCCCTGGCGACCTTGCATGATTATCTCCAGTAAGTGGCCACTATAGGCCTACCACTTGAATGAAAACGCATCTGCAGAAGGAAAAATAGAAAAGGAAGGGGAGAGAGAGAGAGAGAGAGAGTTCCGGATTTTAGAAATTGATTGCTGACGGCTAGAGAGCGAGAGATAGAAAGTGAGAAAGAGATGGAGATTCAATGCAGTAATGCCCATAATAATCTTATAGCCAACTATATAAGCCCAATTTGTGGACTGGAATAACTGGAATACAGAATATTCCATCATTAAAATATCCTAGTTGCCCATGACAACCATCCTCAGTTTTCACAAAGCCGTCAAAGCCGTCTGTTAAGCTGAGCATGGAGATGGTGAATGTGTGGCTTTGCTGCATTTCGCATGGCCCTTGTTTGACAATGATGCACTCAAATAATCGGCAGGAAAACTATGCTCATCCACATCCATGAACCCTAGGTGTGTTCAAAATATTTCTCAACTAAGTGATAACCTTGAGTTTCCACTCTCAAGGTTCCATGGACCCTAGGTGTGTTCAAAATATTTCTGAACTAAATGATGATCTTGAGATTCCACTCTCACCAAGGGGAGCTATAGGGCTCTAGAGACTAGAATAGTACAAATTAAGGGGTTTACACCCCCAAACCCCCCCCCCCCCCCCCCCCCCCCCCCCCCGTGTGAGTCCTTGTTTTGTTATCTCAAACCCTAAAAAGAATTACAATCTTCCATCAAGGTTCTGATTTTGACCACCCTCTATTGTCCATCCTCAATGCCTCTATATATGCCGCATCATCTTCCATGCCAGCAACCGCATAGATATTTGCCATTAGTATATAAGGTGTTACATCAGTCCTATCAGCTTGTACTGCTCGCTCAAACGCCCATCGACCAACATTCACATCTCCCCATTTTTGGCAAGCACCCAAAAGAGCAGACCAAACTGCAGAATATCCGGAGGATGGCATCGCTTGAATCAGGTTTATTGCCTTGTCAAGGTGCCCTGCACGGCCCAGAAGATCGACTAAGCATGTGTAGTGCTCTAAATCTGGCTTAATGCCATATCCCATGCTCATGCTCTCAAAATACATGTAAGCATCTTCTACAAGACCTAAGTGACAACACGCGTTAAGGACTGATGAAAATGTTATTACGTCAGGAACGAGGCTCTCAAACTCCATCTGCTCCAGACAATCTAAAACTTGTTTATGTTGGCCTTGCTGAGCATAACCTGCAATGAGAGCACTCCATGAAATAACGTCTCGGGAGGGAAGCTCTTTAAATACACCTTGTGCTTTAGCAACATCGCCACATTTAGCATACATATCCACCAACGCATTGCCGACCATGGTATTATTTTGAAGCAACCCTTGTCTGGAAATCTCATCATGTATTTGTTTGCCCATGTCAACTGCTCCTAGAGCACCACAAGCTTTGAGGATGCAAGCAAAGGTCACTGAATCTGGGAAAAGGCCCTCTTTTTGCATATTGCCAAAACACTTTAGCGCTTGCTCGCCTTGGCCCTGCTCAACGTATCCTTTGATTAGCGCACTCCAAGCAACAACATCTCGATGGGGGAGCTTTTCAAGTACATGTTGTGCTTTTGCAAGAGCACCACTCTTCACATACATATCCAGAAGAACAGTGCCAAGAACGACATTTTTTTCCAGCAGTCCCTCTCTCTCAATTTCATCACAAATGAAATCCACCTTATCCATTTCTTCTATGGTGCTGCAAGCTTTCAAAATGCAAGAAAACGTCACACAATCCGGGGAGACGCCCTCAAGTTTCATCTGTTCAAAACAATGTAGTGCTTGTTTACCTTGGCCTTGCTGAGCATAGCCTGCAATAAGAGCATTCCAGCAGACAACATCCCGAAGTGAAAGCTCTTCAAGCACTTGTTTTGCTTTGTCTAGAGCACCGGATTTGGCATACATGTCTACCAGGGCAGTGCCAAGTGACCTATTGCTTCGCAGCAGGCCTTGTTGTTTAATCTGATTGTGGATTTCCTCTCCTTTGCCAATGTTACCTAATGTGCCACAAACTTTCAGGGCGCAAGCAAACGTCACTGCATCTGGACAGAGGCCCTCACCGTGCATTTTCTCGAAACAATCCAATGCTTTCTCAGCTAGGCCTTGTTGGGCATACCCTGTGATTAACGCATTCCAAGTTATCACATTTCGGAAAGGAAGCTCCTTGAGCACTTGTTCCGCTTCGTTGAGCACACCACATTTAGCATACATATCCACTAAAGCAGTTCCAAGTACAACATTGTTCGAAATTAAACCCTGCCTTTTGACCTCTTCATGAATGCATTTCCCCTTGTCTGCTGCTTTAACACTACCACACGCTTTCAGGGTTGAAATGAAGGTGACTACATCTGGAGTGATCCCCTCCTGTTGCATTTTTTCAAAGCATTTCAGAGCATGTTCACCATGACCAAACTGTGCCTGCCCTGCAATAAGGGAATTCCAAGAGACTACATCTTGAGAAGGAAGCTCCTCAAGCACATGTTGAGCTTTTGCTAAAGCCCCACACTTGGCATACATATCAATAAGAGCATTGCCAAGCACAATATCCTTTGCCAACAGTCCTTGTCTAGCAATCTCTTCATAAATCTGTTCCCCCCTATCGACAGCTTTGATGGAGGCACAAGCTTTCAAGATACAAGCAAATGTCATTGCGTTTGGAGAGAGACCCATGTGTAGCATTTGATCAAAACAGGCAAGAGCATTTCGACCCTGCCCTTGTCGTGAATACGCAGCAATAAGTGCAGTCCACGAAGACACATTTCTGCTCTTGTGTGCCTCAAGCATTTCTTTGGCTTGGGAGAGTGCCCCACACTTTGCATACATAGAGGCTAAAGAATCTGAGCATTTTCCAAGCAACCCTTTTCTGAGAATTTCCTCATGCAAGGCAGCACCCCGGGTAAGGTCTTTGTTTTTGGCGCAAACTCTGAGCAAAGCAATGAAAGCAGTTGCATCATTGCTGCGAGGAATGGCTACGAGTGCTTTGCCATAATGGACTCTATGTGTGCCAACTCTTTTGTCGCTGCTGGGCTCTTCATTTACACCGCAAGGAAGGGGGTTGCGGGAACCAAGTGGGTGTGCAGATCGCGGAGAGCAGTTGCAAGTATCCAGAGAAAGTGCTAACGCCTTGCTTCCACAAGCGGCCATTTACGCATCCAGCACCATCGCTCTCGCACACAGAGAGAGAGAGAGAGAGAGAGTGTTTTTTTAAGGGACAATTAGGGTAAAACACCCAACTTAAGGCCACTTAAGAAAGGGGATGAATTGCGACCAGTCTGATGCACTGTTTTCAGCTTGGGAGGGTGCAATCAAAAGCTGAGCGCAAGGGCTATTAGCTGTAGAGTCGATGTCGCGAACACTGAAGGCTGCAGGACGCACGAGATGGAACAAAATTTCGCACGAGATGGAACAAAATTCCATGTGTAACAAAAAACGCCATGAATAGGGAGACACCATGGGGCGTAAGTTGAGCCAATGAGCCACGAAGGCTTGAACTCGAGATCCAACGGCATGCATTCAATTGTCGCTTGCCCTAACCAACCCAGCACCCGCTTGATTGTGTCTCAAACTTGGAGCAAAACGGCTTTATTTTAGGCAATCCACGAGTCCCATCAAAGGGGGCTGGCTTTTTATTGGCCCCTTTACCCTACCAAAATACCCCTATGATTTGTGGAAATTCCCAAAACACCCCTCAAATTTCAAAAATTCTTAAAATACTCAGGTATAAGTTACAAATAGAAGCTGCCAAGGTTTGGGTCGTTACATTTGTGGCCGCATCAGCTTGGGGCACGTCACCTTACAAATGCCAAAGTGGCAGTGGTGCCACATCTCCCCCCTAAGTCAACCTAGGGTAAAGGGGCCAATAAAAAGCCGGGTCCCTGTAAAGGGACCCGTTACAGGGACCCGTGGCTTCCCAATGTTAAGTAGAGTTTGGACCCTTCATGAGACACGAAAAGCCCCGTGCTGAAGTGGTCACATCAGTTCGAAAAGTGATGAGGGCCGTTGGATGTGAGTTCGATCCTTGCTAGCCGCTATGTCTCATTATATCCCCACTACCGGCCGCCTTTTCAAGGCCATTTTTGTTACACAGAAAATAATACGAGCTGTCTCGCGTCGCTTGTGCATTTTCGATCACGACAATTTTTTTGTCATAGCTGCACCTTGCACTGGCCTTTTGATAGCGCCCCTCCAACAAAAGATTTGTGCAACAGCGAGCTCGCAATTTGCTCCAGAGCTTAGGTGGCCTTAACATGGCCCCTTTACCCTGTTGGGGTGGGTGCATGGAAAGGCTTCATACGGATTGACATGGGCTATTGTGATGGCGTCGTTGGAGAGACATGCAACCTATATGTGTTGGAGCGGAGCTGCTGTAGGACCACATACGGACCAAGCCAGCGACGCATGAGAGGGTTGTTGCACCCTTGGCGACGGAGGGGGTACTAGAGCATGACGTGATCTCCCTGGTTGTATTTGACAGAAACACAGCCATCATTGTCAGCTTTTTTCTATCGCAGTTGTGCATGTTGAAGATTGCGGAGTAGTGCGCTTCGTAGCAAAGGATGTACCTGATGTAACCAATCAATGGCGTCTGATTTTGAGGGTTGAAGAATGACAGTATGTAGGTCTGGTGATAATCGGGGATCCCTTACATAGAGGGCTCAAAAGGGCTAATCCGGGTTGATGATTGGAGAGCGGTATTGTAGACATGGACCGCATATGGAGGATCCGATCCCAGGTTTGATGAAGAGGGTCCACAAAGGCAGCGATCATTTGCTTGAGAGTGCGATTCATGCGTTCGGTTAGGTCGTTGGTCTGCAGGTGATAAGCTGAAGTAAAGAGTTGTTGTATACCTAGGGCTTTGGTAAGGATTTGGAGAACTTCTGCTTTGACCTTGGTCGGGGAGTTGAAGAGGACACCCGTGGCTAAAAATGAGTTTTTGCAAGAGGACATGGGCAACTGTGCTAGTGGAGACATCAGGGACGGCTATAGCTTCACGCCAGTGTGTGAGATATTTAGTGATGATAAGGATGTAGCAATTTCCTTGTAATGAAACTGGAGAAGGACCCATGAAATCCCAGCCAACGAGCTTAGAAGGAGCATGCGCTAGGATTGGGGATAACATCCCTGACTTCTCTATAGGTGTTTTAATTTGTTGACAAATCTGACATCACTGGATGAATTGTAAGACAGTTTGACGCATTTTGGGCCAATAGTAATGTTGCCTAAGTTTTTCGATAACTTTATGAAATCCAAGATGACAGGACATTAGGTGGCTATGATAATAGGTCAAATATTGTGGGCGTAGAGCAGCAATGACATATACTCGGGGTTCACAGCCAGGGGCAGAGTAAAACAAGACAATATCTATAATTACAAAGTTCTTGTGCTCAGGAGTGAGAAGCCTTGAGTGAAGAGAATTTGTAAGGATTTGGATAGCAAGGTCATGTTGTTGTAGAATAGCTATCTGGGATAAACTTATATGGAGCTCTATAGGATCTGGTGTGAATTGAGTTGACTGGATCTCAGCACAGGAAATTCCATCTCCCACATAATTAGTTGAATCCTTTCGATATTGAATTGTGAAAGTGTATTCTTGAAGCGTCAACACCCAGCATAAAAGCCGGTATGAGGGATGATGTTTTGGCAAAAGGGGGATGAGCGGCCGATGATCGGTTTCTACCATCACATTTGACCCGTGTAGGTATGGGTGGAACTTGGCAAAAGCCCGGACAATGGCTAGCAATTCCTTTTCTTACTGTGAGCACATAACGTCAGTCGCCCACCTTTTGTGAGTCATGCAGGTGCGTTAGCGCACGTGGCAGCATCCTTGAGCGGCTGGAGGTGAGCCCACTTACCCGAAAAAATCGCCCATGAGATTTTCCTCCCACCCATTCTGTTAGAGATGCCCGCCCTGCAACGGAAATCGGTGCTACCCGTTATGGTCCCATGCAACCTATATACACCCTCATGCGCTACTGCAACATACTGCTAATTGCCTCCTTCCATGCAAGCTGCTACCCGTTGCGTGCTTCAACAGCTGCGTGCAGCCGTACTGTGTGTGGGCGAGTTCAATAGCAGCTGCAGCCATGAGTTGCTGTTTGTGCGCAGGTCTGCAGCAAGTTTACGCCATTGCTGACCAGCTGGCAGTGCTGTGTGCGCTCTTCGTGAGTTGATGTTTACGCGCAGCATCTGCAATAGGTTTTCGCCATTACGGACCAGCTGGCAGTTGATTAATTTGCTGCGCTTTGAAATTTGAACATGCCTTATAATAAACACTGCATTACTAACCATTTGCTGATGTCTGTGCCGTCGGTTGTTTGCGGCATCTTCGATCGGAGGATACTGCAGGTACTTACAGTTTGATGCTTTGCAGCTAAGTGTTATTTTTCTCTTTCACTGCATATTAGCTGCACTCGCTAGTTGTCTTGCTTACTTACATTGATTATGCTTTTGTTAGCAGGTTTTGAGTGAATCAGTGAGCTGCAAAGGTTCGAATCCAAGGCTACTCACCTAGCTAAATCCACCCCATCTGTTTTTTTACACATTGTTGCACTTGCATGCAAGTCCTTGAATTGTATTGCTAGCAAATAAATTCTCTAAATGGTAGAGCTGTGTTTTAACAGTAAAAGAAAATGCTTAACCTTGTTTTTTAAACTACACATCCATTCATTCTCTAAATGATAGCTCTGTGTTTTAACAGCAAAAGGAAAATGCTTAACCTTCTATTTTTAACTACATATACTTTAGAATTATTATTCACTCTCTTGCAATTCTTTCCTTTGTTGAAAAATTATCATTGAATACATTGTGTATGACAACCAGGTAATCGCCATGAGTGTGCAATTTGCATTCCACATTCCTAGATGGGCTAGGGGATCGGGGAGGGTGGAGCAAGGGGGGGAGTCACAGGAGAGGGTCCCATGCACACAATTTCCCCAAGATACATTCACTTCAATGTTGACTGATCCAGAATGGGAGACTTGTAACCTTGGGGATGAAAATGGGTCACAACCTTTGGGAGGGAATATTCCAATCAAGACCTTCAACGAGAGCGAAAATAATGAGACCATTGGGGGGGTATCTCAAAACGTGAACTTGGAAGGGGGGATTGATCATCTTGAGACCGAAGGCAGCAACAAAAAGGGTGTGAAAAGAACGCACTATGTTTTGAAGGGCTTGTGGATTGAGGCCTCCACTTATGCTCTCATAAAACATTTTGAAGAGCGGTGGTCTCATGTCAACAAGGGAAATTTTAGAACCCAAGGATTGGGATGAGGTTAGAGATCAACTTAATAAGGAGGTTAATTGGATTTATACCAACGAGAAAGTTAGAACCAAAATTGACACATTGAAAAAAAAATATCGGAAAGAGAAAGCAAAAGGAACTGAAACGGGTGGGGTTGGGTCATCATGGGAGTACTTTGAGGTGCTAGATACCTTATGGTCATCCACACCTCGTTGTGTGGGGATACCTGGTGGAGTGGACATTGTTTTGCCAACCCCTACTGCCAATGAAAATAATGATAGTACTCCTCAGGTGGAGGGTAGTACTAGCGAACCACGTGAGGAGGTTGATCAGGGCCCTAGGATAGTGGTCGAAGAGGGCAAGGAGGGGGGTGTCCCAAGTGTGAAGGCCCAAAAGGTGAAGGAACCAAAATGTGCATCCCTTTCATCAGTGTCTAAAGCCTTTGGGGATCATGAAGGAAATTTGTGATGCAATGAGAGATGTGGAAGCTACAAACTCGCATGAGATGAAAGAGATTGCGAAGATGCAAATAGAGGAAGAGAGAAAACAATGATATGTACATGCGATATCAAATGGAGATCGCAAAATTGTTTGCAAAGCCAAAGGTAAAAAAAATGTTCTTATTTTGAGAGAGAGAGAGAGAGAGAGAGAGAGAGAGAGAGAGAGAGAGAGAGAGAGAGAGAGAGAGAGAGAGAGCATTGTGTGATGAAGTATTTAAAATGCTTGCTTGTAGGATGGCTCAGGAGGATGAACTCTCATTCTTATGTCTCTTTTGGATGAGACCATGCGTCAATTTCTTAGGGATAATTGTATTGAGCATGATGTTCTCTTTGATGAAGTGTACAATGCTTCTTTATCATGTTATTTAGTGTGCTTTGCATACTTCATTTACTGTTGGGCCTCATTGCTTTTGATGCTTGAGGAAGGTTTAGTGGGGGAGGGCATAAGAGAATGGTGGTGTTTTCCTAGACAGACATCTTTTTGGCGTTGGATTCACTCACACTTTTGGAGTGAAGCTAGGTTGCAGTGCCAACATAGATATATTATGTATTATCGCATGTCCTATGAAGCCTTCCATCAATTGAAATGCATTATAGAACCCTACTTGTCATGTTCACAAGATGGGGGCTTCGTAAGGTGAGAGCCAATCCAAGTAGATCAAGCATTAGCATCTGTGTTGTAAAGATTAGCTCATGGCCACTCCTCTTAGTTTCAGAGTTGTTTGGGATAGGAGACTCGACTATACAAAAATACCTAGCTATTATTGTGGGTTTGCTTTGCCAACCTAACATGCTAGCAAGGGTGAATATAAGTGTCCCAACCGGCGAGCGTTTGTGCCAAATCATACATGATTTCGAAAACATTACTGGATTACCAAACATGTGTGGAGCAATTGATGGCTCACACATAAGGCTTCAAAGGAAACCGCAGCTTGAGTACTTTCCAGCTCAATATGTTAGCCAACATGGTTTTCATAGCATCTTGTTACAAGGAATTGTTGATGCAAATAAGAACTTCTGGAATGTTGTGTGCACGGCACCTGGTGGGACACATGATTCAACCATGTTCAAGGGGTCTGCAATCTACAACCAATTGAAGGCTTGTCATGCTCTTAGTACACCTTTAAAACATGTGCATGGTATGAACATAAGGCCCTGCATTGTAGGAGACTCAGCTTATAAGCCAACAAGTTTCTTGTTGAAAGCATTCAAGTCTAAGGCACGAGAGAATTTGGCTGCGAAAATTGAATTCGATATAGACAAATTGCAAAAGGAAGAGTGAAGATTGAAAATGCATTTGTCTTATTGAAAAATAGGTGGCGAATCCTAAGAGATTTGAATGTTTCGTTGCCCTTCGCTCCTTCTGTAGTCCTTGCATGTTGTGTGTTACACAACTATGTCCAACTCCAAGGGGAGGTGGAACCCAATGATCAAGTTGATCCGCACCCTGGTGCCGAACAACCTCTTAGATGGAGGTCCATGAGTCATCAAAGAGCAATGGGTTTGCAAATGAGAAATGCACTATTCAATGACTTCATGAGAAGAACAAGGGTCACAACTATGCAGGTAACTTTGAATGCTTTCTCTTGAGAGTGTTTTGATTACAATATAAGCATTGTAACTTGAGGTATGGTTTATTTTGCAGGATACCTGATGGTCATGTTGGAGGTATGTTTGCTCTATGTTTTCATTTAAGCATGCTTCTTTTTTCTTCTTGTGTGTTTGCATGGGTGCATGTATGTGTGTGTCTGTCTGTTATGTTTGTGTTCATGTGCTTGGTTTTTATTTTTGTGCATGTGCATGCATGCATTGTGTGTATGTTTGTTCATGCATTGTGTAATGTTGTTTGTGTCTTCATGTGTGCATCTCAAAAAAAGTGGACAACTTTTTGAGATCATGTGTGCATGGTCCACGTCATTGAAGTGGGCTCTCAATGGCGATTCATAAGCCTGTGGAGGGGCCGGGTCCGATTCCCGGGTGGTCTTTGACGGAGTGGTCTCCCCCCGTAGCACGCGTCTAAGCGACTACAAAAAAAAAAAAGGAAACACTAGGTATTGCATGAAGTTAAATCTTGGTATTTGCTTGTGTATGTGATGTTCCATTTTGACCATCTTATTGGCTGGCCGGAATTATGTGCTCGTGCAATTACCTCCTCGGGTGACCCATGGTTGGCCGGACTTATGTGCTCATGCACTTTTCCTCCTCAGGTGACCCATGGCTGGTCAGACTTATGTGCTCATGCACTTTTCCCCTTGGGTCACCTTTCAAGTCAAGTAACCTTAAATTGGGTCACTGTATTTATGTGCTCAAGGTTGTGGGTGGCTGGAGGAATATTCTAGGAATTTTGCATGTGAACCATGGGTCGCCTGAGACGCTTATGTGCTAAAGACATCTGTAGTGGAATAATTGGTATCTATTGAAGTAAGTGACCTGCTGATGAATGAGGCTGAACGCCACCTTTCATGGTCAAATGAGATTAATGTGCTCATTAGTAGCCGGTGATTAGCGTCGTGAGGCCATTTTAATGGGGGCAGCATCTCCTGTGCTAATTGAATGGTACACTGGAAGGTTGATTTTAGATGTGGTTTTCTATTATGAGATAAACTTAAGTGAAACTTTTTAGCAGGTGAGGAATGTCATGAGTGCGATTGTCAGCTGATAGGACTGTGTGCTGAGCGTCGACAAAGTTCGGACCTTGTTGTGAGTACAAGAGTCGGATGAGGAGTGTGTTTGGAAGGATGAGGTGGTGGGTGTCAAAGTGTGGCTTGGCTCGTGCTTGAACAAACTAATCACAACCAATTGTGACCAGGAACAATTGCCTAGGGAAGACATGGAAATCATGTGTGAATGTAGCATTGGCTATGTGAAAGGTGTCGTGGGCGACTACAATAGAATGATAAACTTGTTGCTTGTCACCGAAGAGTACTGAAATAGGTTTCGTGGTGCTAGTAGGTCTACTAAAGAGTGGCTAATTAATGAATTTGTACTACCTGAGTCCAGCAGTGCTTCTTGAGATGTGCCCTCAAGAAGGATGATTGAGGGCACACCGTGTGTCCGGAAGTGGCAATAGCCTGGAATTGCGGGTGAGTGCCTTCCATTGTCCATCCGCTAACAAGTTTTCCGGCAAAGTAGAGAGGGTGACCGCATCCTCCACGTGAACTTGAGTGTTTTGTACATGCTGTTGCTGAGCCCTCCGTCTTTGACAATATTTCCAAATATGCCCATATGTGTTGCAATAAAAACACTTAGGGCGACCCTGTGCATCATGGTCTAGTAGGGACCTTTCGTTAGAGATTTGAGAATTTGTACATATATATCCATTGGAGTAGGGAGCGATTCATGCACGTGATTCCGCATAGGCAATGTAGGATTCTAAAATACTTGTTGATTTTGATTAGCTTGGCCAACACCTTCGATACGTTGAGAAATCTAGATGGCTTGAAACATCTGGTCGATGGCCCCAGGTTGTGAAGGGAACTCTGGATGCATAGAAGCATCCTCATAAGGAAAGGAATTTGGCTGATGTCTAGGAGATAGGCTATGGCTCATGATATTGGCTAGGAGTTCTGTGTGTTGGGAGAGGTGTGGGGAGGGTGATTCTCAAGAAGACACAGGGTAAAGCTGAAGAAAGTGCTCTTCTTGATTCAACCGTCTCTACCAATGTGGAATGTATAGGACTGAATCCACCTGCCTCTGACTGGCCAATCGCTTCTAGTTATAGGTTACAAATAGAAGTTGCCAAGACTTGGGTCGTTGCATTTGTGGCCACATCAGATTGGGGCATGTCAGCAAATGCAGAGTGGCAGTGGTGCCACAGTACCCCCGATATTTTGTCATAAATCCCCAAATGCCCTTCAAATTTTCCAAAATACCCCTGGTCGTCGTGAGACTCTTTTTGCGAGGTAATTAGTGACAAATTACATCGTCAGCACTCAAAAACAAATCTCAATTGTCAAAAAGGAATAAAGATAAGAAAATCTTGGTCCGACCAAAATAGATGCAAAGGGTATTTTGGGAATTTTTGAAATTTCAGGGGTACTTTGGTAATTTTCCCATTTTTTTAAGTAGGTGACCTCATTTTGAAACAAGGGAGGGCTAAGTTAAGGGGGCAATGAGAGTAAGTTTAAATGAGTGCTTACAACTAGTTTTCCTCGATTGCTTCACTCTACAAACGGTGTGAATTAAAAAAGAGGAGCAATGTTGTACCTTTCACTTCATATCATCTCTTACTTTTAAGGGCTTCATAGCATCTCTTCTCGAAACTTTTACCAAAAGCTCCATGACCTTGCAAGACAAATGAAATTTGGCATTAATTGATGTGTGGAGGAGAAAAAATTGCAAATAGTAAATTTTAAAGATGGAAGAAGATGCATTTCGTGCATTGGGATGCTTGTGTCCATAAAAAAAACAACAAACATACATACGTATGGTGTGGAGTTGGCACCGTTCTCCACATTTATAATAATACCATAGGAAATGTGCCCTCCCCTCGCCACTTTTATCTACTCTTTCAAGCTTGCTATCTTTGCAACCCCCCTTTTGAGAAGGAAAAGGAGCTCGACCTATTAAGGATCCTTGAAAAGCGAGTAGAAGAACAGGCGGGCAAAGATATAAGAGGAACGGTCGAGTTGGAACTCAAGCTGGACGCCCACATAGGGGCGTTACTGGACGATCAATTTAAGGATACCTGGGCCTACCTACTTCCAGATGAACAGTGGTATGAGTATTAAAATTAAAGGTGGGCCAGCGCGCCCGGATGGGCTTACGAGATGCTCAATAAGATAGAGAAGGAGATGAAGGGGATGGGGCCCGCGTTTACACGACCCCAAAGGAAGAGAATGAGCTCCCGACATCTTCTTAAATCAGTAGAGGAGGGCTTGCGCCGGCTCCTTAAGTGGGCCAAGACAATTAATACAGGGCTTCCCTTTCTTAACGGAGTCCTCGTTCCTCACGAGTTAGGGCCACTGTTATCCTAGCCCTTCATGGGTCTGCACAATCTATTGCAGGCATTGAGCTGGATATGTGTACACCAATGACCCCCATTCAAAAAAGCTTCCTTCTTCCCATGATGGATGGAGACGTCCTAAAGCTAAACTTGTTGAGAGCCTTCCTTAGGCTAGTCTTTACATTAGATACCAAGAACAGTTCAGTCTCTTTCTGTGGGGGCCCAAGGCCACGGGGAAGTCGACCCTAACGGAGTTTGGAAAGGTGCGAGACTGTGGACATGAGCCGGATAGCCAATCTATTTGAGCTGACACTTGTAGAAGGAAAGAACTTGTTGCTCTTCCCAAATGTTACTCGACAACTGAGTAATGTGGCCGCCACCATATTAAAGAAGTTGCTCTCCAACTAGAGGGTAACAATAGAGGCTAAAGGGAGGCACGCTATGTTGGTTAAGCCCGGAGCCCACTCCTTATTTATGGCCAAGTGAAAGTGGCCCGGCGTGGACCGATCTAGCGGGGGGAGGAAACGCTTCCTCTTTATACAGACACCCAAAACGGTGACACTCCACAATCCCATTGTTATTGAAATTCTCAAGGGGGGCGCCAGCAGGCTAGTGACCTAGGCCTTGGTAATGCCGACCGACAAGACCCGAATAGGTCACAGTGTAGAAGCCCTTAATGAGTTAACCGGAGGCAGGGCGGACTACTCAAGGCTAATAGAGTGGGTAACAAAAAAAGTGAGGTATGACCCGGGGGCCGAAATCCCACTAGGAGCAAAGAAGGTGCCACTCCTCGGGTGTCTCTATTAGTATTATACCATTTATGTAGATGTGAATGGGATAGAACCAATTCCATTTAACCAATTGGGGGATGCGTTAGATGACATTATACGATCGCAGGGATATCGTCACGACATTATACGATCGCAGGGATATCGTCACGACCCGGGGGCCGAAATCCCACTAGGAGCAAAGAAGGTGCCACTCCTCGGGTGTCTCTTTTTAGCAGGCTAGTGACCTAGGCCTTGGTAATGCCGACCGACAAGACCCGAATAGGTCACAGTGTAGAAGCCCTTAATGAGTTAACCGGAGGCAGGGCAGACTACTCAAGGCTAATAGAGTGGGTAACAAAAAAAGTGAGGTATGACCCGGGGGCCGAAATCCCACTAGGAGCAAAGAAGGTGCCACTCCTCGGGTGTCTCTATTAGTATTATACCATTTATGTAGATGTGAATGGGATAGAACCGATTCCATTTAACCAATTGGGGGATGCGTTAGATGACATTATACGATCGCAGGGATATCGTCACGACATTATACGATCGCAGGGATATCGTCACGACCCGGGGGCCGAAATCCCACTAGGAGCAAAGAAGGTGCCACTCCTCGGGTGCCTCTATTAGTATTATACCATTTATGTAGATGTGAATGGGATAGAACCGATTCCATTTAACCAATTGGGGGATGCGTTAGATGACATTATACGATCGCAGGGATATCGCAACGGCTAAGGCTCGGTTATGGGGAACCCATAAGTAAAAACAAAATAATGGGTTCGATGTGGTACCTGATGGAAACTGATCCTTGGCCTGGGTTTAAGGAGGACAAGGAAGGATGGTGTTGGGAGGCGTTGTAGCAACGACCTAATCGCAACGCACACAAAATTATCAAATCTGTGGATCGGCAACCCGGCTTGGGCATGGAAGCACGAGCATCGGATGAATAGAAATAGAGGGTTCAAGAGAATATCTCACCCATGCAAGTAGAGATTAGCAATGGCAAGACTAACTCTAAACATAGTCTAATCACTAATCACTCAACTCCTACAAACATCAAGCCCACCAAAGTTCGACTTGCCAATCTTATGGAGTCACAAGAAAACAATCAACACAAGCATCCATGATCAAAGCACACACTAATTGCATTGAAGTTGGCTTTCCCAATCATCACATGCCAACCAAGGTAATCACATCACACACAAGTGGCATTGAGCTCAATGCTCTTAAACCTTCACACTTAAACCTTCACACACTTAAGCACACAATTAGGCACAAACTCTAATGACATGAACAAGAGTGCACATACACTACACTAATCAAGAGATTAGAGAAGTAATCAACTAATTGAAATACTCATGGAAGAAGAGAGTTAAGATCAAAGCAAGAAGTACTACCTCTCTCAAATCTAGAATAATGAGAGTGTAATACTACTTCATGACATAATGAAATGTAGAGAAGTTAAAACTAATGAGTAAAATAGGGATTAGATTAATCAAGCTTCTCTAATTACAATGGATTAGTACTAACCTCTTAAGCATGGGCATTAAGATCAAAGATAGTCCATCCATAAAGTGAATACTCAAGAGAGAGAGAGAGAGAGAGAGAGAGAGAGAGAGAGAGAGAGCTCGCAAAAGTGGATCCTCACGAGTGGATACTCAAGAATGAATCCTCCATGCATAAAGGCTTCCTTTTAAAGGCTTTCACCACAATCCCTTCTACTATGGATTTAAGTTTGAGCCCTCTAGCTAGCATATACAACTTGGGAACTCCCAATGAGCCCAAGACTTATACAAAGTGAGTTGGAAATATTATGCACAACCATAGCATATCTCCCACTTGATGCATATTCGGTGTAGCTTGTGTTAGCTGCTGCTAACATTCCCCCCTTCTTAATTTGGCACACATCCTCATGTGCCAGTGAAGCAAAACACGGTGACATAGTAGAAAGCAAATCCATGGAAGAATGTGGAACTGCAAATCATAAGCACAAGTAATACGCATCAAAGGCCAACAATAATGAATATAACATGAAGCACAATGAACAATCATGCAAAGTGAATATTTTGCTTCTGAAAGATGGGTGAATCATAGTAAAAAACTAGACAACATAAAGAAAAAAAAACCACCTAACTATTGTGAAGATTAAACCACTTGAAATTTCACTTTTATGCATGAAACACAGCAATCAATTAAGACTCTAGGCTAATGTAAGATCATAAACCTATTAGCCTAAAAACTATGTGACCAATATTAATAAATCATTCAAGTCTGTCATGTCTACGGGCTATAAAAAAGCTCCTAATCTATTAGTGCATTGTCACAGCTTTTTGAAGCTCATGGAAGTTCATGGAAGTTTGTTTTTGCCATTCATAGAAAAAATTAAAGCACAATACAAGGCTACCACCCCAAGGCAAGTCTAGGTACGACTCTCGGCCTCTTGAATCCTCAAGAAGGTGTTCCAAAAATCTACTAGCCTACCAAAGCCACGGCTAACCCCTATCAGCCCAGGGCATCGGTTTAGGGACTTGACCAAGCAAGCCAAGGTGATTCTCCTCGCCTTCCAAGTTCCAATAAAGCGCTAGGCCTCACATAGACACAACATAACATAGAAATTTTCTTTTCATGTGTCTAGCATCATTTTTGATATTTTTTCTTGACACTTTTTTACTTCATTGTTTCAGTTTTTAGCACTTTTTTATTTCTTCCAATAGGAGATGTTTATGGCAATTGGACTAAACGACTATTAGCTCTAAGTCATGTTAAAAATGAATGGAGTATTAAGACTATCACTAAGACTCTAGAACTAATGAGAAATGAACCTACATTAACCTAAGGTCAAGGCCAATTATCTATAATTAGCACACATGAAACCAAATTTTTTGATGAGCTAATATTCACAAAGCAAAGTGTTGAAATTTTAGTATGCTTAGCTTTTGAACATGAAAGAACCATAGTTTAGAAGCAAAAATTACTTAAGCCAAGCATAGAGAATGAAGAGATGAACAAAAGAGCACAATCATGGAAGGATTACACCTATTCATGCTCTTTTGAGCATCCTTGAGCAAGCATCCTTTGTAGAGAAGTCTCTTGATCCTTTTTATTTGCAAAAGAATCTTTTTGAAGCTAAGTGTAACACAAGCTACAAAAGCCAATTATTGAAAAGCCACACAAAAAACATTAATGAGAACCTAAAGCTATGGTCTTGCATACCCGAATTTGCCAAAGGGAAAAAACCCAAGGGGAAAAAATGCCTTTGGTTAACCACATGATGCTCTTTAGTAGCAATTGATGCATACATAACAACCATGAGAGATAAAATGCTTCTATAAGCAAATTTACTTGTAAAAACCTCTCATGCATGATTCAAAAGTTTGATTAATGTCTAGCTCAAAAGAAATGTGCAATTTAGATCAAGCTATGAGCTAGAAACAATACAATTTTTAATGAAACTAAGTGGCTCTTGAAAGCCAAATTTTACATTTTTAAACCTCTCCAAAAAAGTTGGCTAACAACTAACTCACATGAAATTTTACAATATAAGAGCAATCAATGAGCTAGAGACGACTTCAACTTTTAATGGAATGAAAGTAACCGGCTCTCAATAGCCAAATTTTGTACTTGAAAGCTCTCAAAAAAGTTGGGTAAACACTAGCTCAAATGAAAACAATTCACTTTTGACCAAGCTATGAGCTAGCATGTATACAACTTTTAATCCAAAGAATTGGAATAGCTCTAAATAGCCAAGTTTTGCAATATTTTGCAATGATGACCCCTTCTTGGATCAATGAAAGTTCAACCTTGCCACACCCCTTAAAAACTCAATCATTAGTGCTTTTAAGCATGTGATCATTCAACACAAGCACTAAAAATGTTATACTCAACCCAAAATTATATTTTATGGCCATTCAAAAACTCTCAATTTTAGTGCTATCCAAGTATTTTTTCATACATATTAAGCACAAAAATATCTCAACCATGCAGCAACTCATCATCAATAATGCGACTCTCATGTCTGCATGCATATCATAAAGAAAAATTTTCCTTTTTGCAACCAAGTTTTCAATCAAGGTAGCACTAAATCAATGCATAAGGCTCAAATTGGTGCATTCAAAGTTCATTCAAGTATTGAAGTTCTCAATTAAAGCACACACGAAACCAATGCCCACTCCCGTGCTATTTCATAGCACATATGGCAGAGAGAGAGAGAGAGAGAGAGAGAGAGAGAGAGAGAGAGAGAGAGAGAGAGAGAGAGAGAGAGAGAGAGAGAGAGAGAGAGAGAGAGAGAGAGAGAGAGAGAGCATAAGATGAATTGAAAAGTTATCTCCCTTGAGGCATCAAAACGTGATCTTGTGTCCATGGCCAATAGCTTGGTAAAATGGCTCAATAACTGATGCAAGAAAGAATTTGGTATGCAAGACAAGCCCCTAAAAATGTCAAGCTTAAGCACAAATCCCACAATTTTAGTACAACCTTGCCAATAAAATTCAATGAACAAATAGAAAATCAATTTCCAAGATCTCTCCTAGAGAATTTTTACGTATAAAGCAAGAGAGAGCGAGAGAGAAAATGATGTTGGCCGCTAAATCCATTTAAAAAACCATTTTAATGCTAAGAGGAGGATTTGTTAGCCACAAGCACTCATCCAGAAATTATTCTTTTCCGTTTTCTTGCACTAGATCGTCTCAATGTTAGGCTTGCAGATTTTAAGCTCCCTCTGGCTTGTGCTCAAGACTTCTGCTAAACTCCCCAAGGTGGAGATACAGAGGGTGGGAATCACCTCTTAATGAGAGTGATTCATTCAGTTTTATTTTTATTCTTTTCAATTCTCATCTTTAGCTTGCTGGCATCGACAATTTCCCCCAACTGTGGTGGATTGAGGAGCAAAAAAGGAGTTTGATTGTGAGTTGTGTGCCAGTGTGTTGGTTTTCATAGATGCTCAGTGCTCACAAGGCGAGTAGTAGCGCGGATTCTCGTAGTATGTGCGTTGTGTCAGCGGGCTTCTCGGCCTGGTCAAGAGAGAGCAACGGTCCGCTTGTGTGAGTCAAGCCAGGCAAGTGGAGGTTGTGTGTGTGTGAGGGGCAGTGGGAATGGGATTACGGGGTGCATCAAATGAGGCCAATGGCCATGACTAGTGTGAGCTCAGGTGGAGCTGGTGAGCCAAAGCAGTGAAATGAAAGAGCATAATTTCAAGCCTGCCAGTAGGTGTGTGTGTGTGTGTATGTGGGCTGCAATCTCGGCAACAAGACAAGCAAGGGTGTGGGGTAACTGGGCCCTGGAAGCTTGGGTGTGTGTGTGTCTTTGCTTGCAGTGGGTCTTGGCGGGACCAAGTCGACAACAAGCCAGTGGGGCTGGGTGCGCTGTTTTTTAGTAGTAGCAGTTCAGAACTTGAAGGGCAAAGGCCTCGCGGTTTGGTGGAGCCCGGAGCAGGAGAGTGGCTAACGAGGTATGCACTTTAAAGCATGTGTGTGTGTGTGTGTGTGTGTGTGTGTGTGTGTGTGTGGTGTGCCAAGGCTCAGGCAAATCAGTGCAGTAAGACTCATGTTTGGCATTTTTGAAAAAAACGACGTGTGTGTGTGTGTTTGAAGCCAAAAGTGGCGAGCCAAATGGAGACTTGTGTTAATCCTCATGCACATTCCTATCACCTAAGACGGACGCCGTATTATTTATTTGGTAGAGTCAGGTACCGGGCTTGTCGGTCCAATAGGAAAAGGGTAAGAGTGATCGTCGATGAGAGGCGCACTCTAACTGGAACATTCAAGGGATTAGTTGGCTAAGCATGGGTGCCCAAGTGTGAATGGGGCGAGCTCATATAGAAGTCAACTAAACCTAAAATTCACTCATTCTCTCATTTGTGCAATTGAAGAGTGCTCTTGCTCCATCTACATCTTCTTCTCCTTCATCTGCTTGTGCGTGTGTGTATGCATGAGAGAGAGAGCGAGAGATAGATAGATAGATAGATAGAGAGAGAGAGAGAGAGAGAGAGAGAGAGAGTGCGATCGAGCATTGCGGCCGCACGAGGACGGCGAGGCGGTTGAGAGCGGCGTAGCGGCGTCTCCTTCTTCTTCCTCCACGATAGCAAGCGTAGAGCGGTGAGTGACACACCATCGTCTTCTTTGAGCCTACTAGTTTAGGCTAGTTGTGTGCTTGGAGCCATCTGTGGTTTGCACACAGTGTATGGGCAAGTTCCTTGCATTGACACGTGCGACATACACGCATATTTTTGGCGTCGTTGCCAGGGAATGCTATATAGTAAGCTTGAATGGCACTCTGTGCTTCTTTGTGGTGCAATTTCAATTGAAGGAAAGGTAGGGAAGGAAGGTGTGTGTGTTGAGAAGAAGGAGTTTGTTTTGCTGCTGTGTATTTCTTTGTTAATGAGGTTTTGAAAGGTACTGTGTTTTCTCTGTGATAAGGTGTTAGGATTAAGGTTGTAGATCCATAATGTTAGTTCTGTGTAAAGTACAGTAAGTAGGAAGTAGATCTGTTAGAGCTAATGAAGTGTGTTAGTGTGTAATAGTAGGTGTATTAGTTGTAAGTAGGTAGGTAGAGTGTGTGTGTGCTCGCGTGCACAACGCGGCCGCGGTGACCTTATCCAAAAAAAAAAATTTAAAAAATTAAAATTTTTTAAAGGTAGGACCCGAATCGGGAATCTCTCCCAGACCCAAGTCCAAACCCAAGCCCAAGCTCACGCTTAGGCTCAGGCCTCAGTCGCCCTTTAAAATTACGTATTTTAGCCTCACATGTAGCTAAAAATCGACCTTTTTGAGGACCAATGGAGCTTTAGGTGACCGAACGTTGTGCTGTAAAGTACATCGCGACCCTCTGAGTGATATGCTCATTTCGAGCTATCACACACTTTAATAAAAAAAACCGATCATTAAAAAACATCAAAAAATGAGTGAAAACTGACGCCTAAAAAAGTAAGCGGTTAACCTTCGAGGTTATTCGTCGACGCTGGTAGGGTGACAAAGGCACATGCATCTGCGCTCTAGTCATGTGATAGAGATGGAGAAACTAGAGAGAATTTTGACTTACGCGAGTTTTCATTATCCACCTACCTTAGGTTCCGCGCCCTCGATGAGGACCCAAGGTAGTACAAACCAAGACCCAAACATAGCGGCTAGTGACTCTTCCTCTGACTACGATGTCATGGAGGGTTTCCCAATGCCTAATCCCGATAGCTCAAGCCAAGACATGCATGCCATGGGTCCACGATCCGGGCCAAGCATGCTTAGCCGCTTGAAGGAAACCTTTAGTAGAGCCATTCGCTCCGAACATGGAGCTAATGATGTAAATGAGGAGGGTAGGGAAGTAAATTCACCATTCATGACCAACGTAGACCCTATGCTCTTAGAGAGTGTGCACATGAATACTCCATTCACTGCACCCCCTGACTCTTCATAACTATTCCCCTCTGAGGTCATATTACCCGATGGTAGAAGCCTTGCCGAAGTGCAAGAGGTTGAGCGATATATCATCATGGCTAGGGAAAAGGAAATTGAGAGCTTACGCAAGGCAGAGCAACGAAGAGAGTTAAAAGAGAAAGCCTCTATGTCAATATCTTTGCTAGGAGAGCAATCGAGTGCTCTGGAATTAGCGACCACTAAGGGTCAACCCATAGAGAGCCACATTGCATCTAGTTCAAAGGACACCCCTAGCACCTCAATCCTAGATGGAGCGTTCCTAAATGAGAACTGGGAGTACAAACTACAAACGGAAACTCTAACTGACCTATACACAGGTCACACCTATCACGTGGGTTGGTTAGATGTCCTACAATCCACAATGGGTGCTACTAGTGTGGAAAGTGGACATACTCACTTCTTGATGGAAAGAATGTTTACAGAGGGACTACCTGATCCTATCGAAGAAATGGAGATCCCATCTTTCCCATGTCAAGGGACTGAAGCCCAAAAGGTGCCGTTAAACATTGCCAAATTGATGGATTTCATGTCTTCAGAAGTTAGAACCACCATCATGTCCAAACTATATAAAGAACCTGAGCTAGTCTTAGCTCTTCGAGCCTTCCTCAATGGAGAACTGAAGTATGGGCTACCACAATTTGCACAGATGGATGGAGCTGGGGAGATGCCAATAGAGGAGGAACACTTAGATCCACAACCCAACCTCGATGAGAACCTTGTTATAGAAATACATGTTAACAAGTTGGGACAATACTTTGAGAGTGATGAATCCAATGCGACCATACCAATCACTACTAAGGGATTAACTGGGAAGGGAATCCTTGATGGTGGCGCTGGGGTTAGCATTGTGACAAAAAATTGATGGGAAACTATGGGAAGACCTCACCTTGCGACCACAACCATAGTAGTGAAGATGGCCAATGGGTCTATTGTTAAACCTATTGGGATGCTAGAAGATCTCAATATCAAGGTCTTTGGACATAAAATAAGAGTTACCTTCATTGTTATGGATTTCTCCAAGCACACTATGGCATCTGAGCTGATCTTAGGACGTCCTTTCATGAGGGAAGCAAAAATGGTGCATGACTGGTCTAAAAACCATGTCTACTTGCAGTTCCAAGATTCTGTCATTCGAGTGGATCTTGTAACTGGTCGAGCACATCCTCTAGGAAACAGGTTTATGATTGATCATATATCTGACACCACAATTCACTCGGCCCCATTGCAATATTGTTACAAGTGTAAAGCGGACATTGATGCTAGGGAAGATTATCCTTATATGGATGTACTACCTGGGATGATTGAGTCGGACATTGTGGATTGGGTCCACCTAGCAGAAACCATAGACACTTTGGGAAATAGGGGGATGACCTGGGTAATACCTGAGGGGGATGAAATGCCACTACTTGTACCCTTAAATATGCTAGAAGCAATGCATATAGCTTCCAACAAGACTCATCCTAATATAACAAAGAAAACATACAAGTGGGTCCCTAAAGCTTCTTTAGCGACCATAGTTGATGCTAAAAAACAGAAGCCTTGTAAGAAACGTCCCACTCGCTCCAATAAATGTAAGGAAACGTGGCATTGGATTCCTAAACGACTATTGGAAGTCCAAGGCTACTATCAAGGAAATGATCAAATCTGGGTGCCAAAACATAGATTGTGTTCTTACTTGTCACCTGACCCATGTAATTCCAATCCTGTAGCTCCAAAACAAATTGACGATCGTGGAAAGAAAAAAATCACAGAAGGCTACACACCCGCTCCAGAGCTAGTTTGGGTATCGAAGAAAGAACGATTTGTTCCACCTAGCTCAAGAAGGGGGGAGGAGCACCATTGCTCAAACTGCGCACTAAGTGTTCCTAGTGCGTAGATCCCTTGTATGCACAGCGTTTGGCACTGGCTTTCATGGTAAAGTGCTTGCCCAGATAGGGATACATGCTTCCATTGGCTCAACTGACCCAAATGCCATAGCGCAGTCCCTCTTGACTGGGGAGTTGCCTTACGCACATAATAGGCGCCAAGAAATGGTCAAAAAAAATATGAACTCCTCAGATACATGATGTAAAATCACCGTGCTGGAAGGGATAAAACATATTTGAAATTGTCTCTCTATATTGCAAATTCTTTTGAATCTGATTTGTCAATCTTGAAAATTGTTCCAATTGGTGATATGAATTGTTTTTTGATTGGTGACTTTGTTATTTCAAGTTCTGTATGTAGTTGCAGTCAATTTCAGTATATTTGTGCTTTTTAAGTACCCTAGGGGGTAGATTAGCCTATAAGGGGCAAAAAATGCCTGGCCACAAGGGCGCGCAAATGGCCCATCCATCAGTTTTGGATGGGCCATTTGCGCGCCCTTGTGGCCATGCATTTTTTTTCCCCTTATAAGACAATCTACCCCCTAGGGTACTTAAAAAGCACAAATATACTGCAATGGATTGGTTTTGCATGATTCATTTAAACGCACCCTTTTTATGGCAATTCCAGCATATGTTCAGACTCGAGGACACTAGAAAAACTGAAATCAATTATGAAATGAATTTTCCAGCACACTATCACCTGCTTTAGCTCTACCTAGTACACCCCTCCACCAAAAAGTCCAATTGCATTGGACATTTGAAAAATCCAAATTAATGCTGCATAGACACTTGGTTTCACAATATGTTATTTGTTTTGATATCCTATAAGGAATTCAAAGCTTGAAATGACCAAAAAAAGGTGTCCACAAGGATCCATGTAAAATATTGATGCAAAACCAATAGGTTTTAGTAAATTTGTGCATTCTAAGTACCCTTGGGGGTAGATAAGCCTAAAAGGGGCAGAAAAAGGCCTGGCCACAAGGGCGCGCAAATGGCCCATCCATCAGTTTTGGATGGGCTATTTGCACGCCCTTGTGGCCAGGCATTTTTTGGCCCCTTATAAGCCAATCTACCCCCTAGGGTACTTAAAAAGCACAAATATACTGCAATGGATTGGTTTTGCATCATTCATTTAAATGCACCCTTTTTATGGCAATTCCAGCATATGTTCATACTCGAGGACACTAGAAAAACTGAAATCAATTATGAAATGAATTTTCCAGCACACTATCACCTGCTTTAGCTCTACCTAGTACACCCCTCCACCAAAAAGTCCAATTGCATTGGACATTTGAAAAATCCAAATTAATGTTGCATAGACACTTGGTTTCACAATATGTTATTTGTTTTGATATCCTATAAGGAATTCAAAGCTTGAAATGACCAAAAAAAGGTGTCCACAAGGATCCATGTAAAATATTGATGCAAAACCAATAGGTTTTAGTAAATTTTTGCATTTTAAGTACCCTTGGGGGTAGATAAGCCTAAAAGGGGCAGAAAAAGGCCTGGCCACAAGGGCGCGCAAATGGCCCATCCATCAGTTTTGGATGGGCTATTTGCACGCCCTTGTGGCCAGGCATTTTTTTGCCCCTTATAAGACAATCTACCCCCTAGGGTACTTAAAAAGCACAAATATACTGCAATGGATTGGTTTTGCATCATTCATTTAAATGCACCCTTTTTATGGCAATTCTAGCATATGTTCAGACTCAAGGACACTAGAAAAGCTGAAATCAATTATGAAATGAATTTTCCAGCACACTATCACCTGCTTTAGCTCTACCTAGTACACCCCTCCACCAAAAAGTCCAATTACATTGGACATTTGAAAAATCCAAATTAATGTTGCATAGACACTAGGTATCACAATATGTTATTTGTTTTGATATCCTATAAGGAATTCAAAGCTTGAAATGACCAAAAAAAGGTGTCCACAAGGATCCATATAAAATATTGATGCAAAACCAATAGGTTTTAGTAAATTTGTGCATTTTAAGTACCCTTGGGGGTAGATAAGCCTAAAAGGGGCAGAAAAAGGCCTGGCCACAAGGGCACGCAAATGGCCCATCCATTAGTTTTGGATGGGCCATTTGTGCGCCCCTGTGGCCATGCTTTTTTTGGCCCCTTATAGGCTTATCTACCCCCAAGGGTACTTAAAATGCACAAATTTACTGAAATTGACTGCAATTACATACAGAACTTGAAATTACAAAGATAATAGACAGAGTAGACACAACAGTTGATCATATTGTCATTGGAAAGTCAAATCATTACAAAGATAAGGGTGTGCAATACAAAAAGAGGGATAACTTCGGCTAATGCTCGAAGTCTCGTCGCAGTCGACGTGCAAGCTGCATATCTTTTGGCTGTATTGTCACTCGCTTTGCATGAATGGCGCATAGGTTGGTATCTTCCAACACCGAAATGATGTGGGCCTCTGCAGCTTCTTGAATAGCCTCTAGCGCTATTGCTTGCATTCTATACTGATTTCCATAGCTTTGAAGCACCTCCTTCACAGTGCGAGCAAAGGGGGCGCGTCGAATCAAGAGCTCCGTCGTCTTTTGGTAGTGGCGGATTTCTGCAAATGCCCTTGCTATTTTTCGGCGCCGCTGAGGTTGTCTTGGGGGCACTTGCACATTTGCTGGCGGGTGGCGTTTAGGATTCTTGAAAAACTTAGACTTGCGCCTATTTACATGCTTAGGGGCTGGTTCTGCAGCCTCTTCTGATTCTTCTTCTTCCCTTGGCTGTCGATCTTGTCGTGTGGGGAGAGCTTCCTGGCCTTGAGGCAATGTCTTCCCCACAACGGCCACCCGGTGTGTGCGCGGTATTTTTTCTCGCAGCCATGGTGGCTCACTCTCTGGTTCGGTGTCTGTATGGACCACCCGAGTCGTGGATGGTCCTGCTTGTGATTGGGGGCGCGACGGCTGCTCCCTATCGGACTCTGATGTTTGCTGGCCCTCTGCTTCTCTCCAGCGCTGGGCACGTTGCTTCATTCTCTTTCTAGGTGTTATATCTTGAGGAGGTGGAGATTCAACAGTCCTTGATGACTCTCGTGTTCTACCACCATGCCCACTACCAGAAGAGTTCTTGGAACGGCCAGGTGTTCGTGGCCGTTTTCTTGTGCCTTTAAGCCATGACGGCTTCTCACATCCTTGGAGGGTGTTTTTGTTGGCAGGCGGATGCTCTTTAGCGGTTTGTTTGGTGCGCGCCATTTCGTTGGTAAGAGCTCACCTGTTCTTAAGAAATGAGTGATTTATGAGAGCATGCAATATTTATAAGGGCCCATTTAAAAAGGGCCCTGTTCACACTAATTTTTTTAAAAGAAGTATTATTTTTTAAATAAACATTTCGCTACGAGTTGGACCCTACGTTCACATTTAGTGACTCGCACAGTATCCACTTTGATCCTTGTCGCACTCTGCATTGCCGCCATGCAGCATGCTTGGTGGGACCTTGCAACATTTTCCACTTGTTGCTATGCTCTTGACGACTCCATTTGCGCACTTCAATAGCAATCTTGGATTGTCGCGCACGCTCCATTGTGAGCTTATGAGCAAATGTTGTGCGAAAAAACCAGTTGAACATCTCCTCCAAATAACTGGATTGCACCATTCCACCACTATGTCGAGCATTTTTGAAGTACACTCCCCTTGCTCGATAATGGGACTTCTCCATGCCTTGAGTGCTAAAAATTTCAAGCGATCCATAGTTGTGCATAAAAAATGCACCATGCGCAAACAAGATATGCTGTTCACATGAGTAAACGATCCACATTATTAAATAAAAACAATCCCTTGTAATGAATACACCATGAATGACTTACCATGTAATGTGTGATGTTATTTTCACCCCAAGAAAGGGTGAAGACCTTAGTAAAATCCGCCAAAGCTTCTTGAAATGATTGACGTTGTTCTTCTGTTGTGCTGTTAAGGCCCATAAGCTTGACCATTTTATCAAAATGGGCCCAAACTTGCTTGCGCTTGTTTGCAAGCTCGCCATTTGAATCATTGTCAGTAATAGCTTTGCATAACTCCTTCCAAAGCTCCCAAAGGTTACCTGCCTGCTGGTTGGAGCTGTTTTGAGCATCATATCGACTTGGCTTTCCTTGGGAAACTCTCTTCAAAAAGTGTCTAGCTTTTTGTCCACTCATTGACACTTGTTGAGCAATTTCATGGGCCTCCCCTGTGTTCTTTGCAGCAACTATAGACACATTTCCACTGTGACAGCCAATGGAATTCAAGAGTACCTCCACTCTTTCGATCACTTCCTGGGACTTTTCCAACGGTTTCATTGTGAAAGCATAGTCAATGTGGAGCTTCAATAGCCTATCAAAAATGCGCATGAGTGCGTGTAATGTACAAAAATGTACATTCGATAGAGGAAATCGAAAGATTGGATTCCAAGCGTGGTCCTTTTGATCACGGTCTGTTAGGAAATAAGACGTAGCTAAATAGATAATTGAGTAGATTACTTAATGGAGAGAGACAGATTTATATACACGAGATTATAGAGTAGAGAGAGAGAGAGAGAGAGAGAGTACACACGATATACGTGGTTCACCCAATGTGGGCTACGCCCACGGGAAAGCAATCACTCAATGGCTTTAGTACTTCAAAACAAGAAGTAGTTTACAAAGGGATTATATCCTTAATGGAGCTCCCGCCTTGCTTCACTCTCACCACCTCACACTCACCTTGTTACATCAACTTCACACACTATGAAATGTGTGTAGAAATGGCCTCCTTTTATAGGCCAAAAGGGCTTCCCTCTCTTATGAGAGACAGCCATGTGTAGCCGCCCTTGTGCGAATAAGTCCAAATTGGACCCTCCAATCCGCCCATGTGTGGCCGCCCTTGAGAAGACAAGTCCGCTTTTGAATTCGGCCACCGGCCACCGGCCATCGGCCATTGACTACCGGCCACCGGCCAACCGACCGGTTGTTTTCCGACAACTTTCCGGCCGCCGTCCGACCATAATATTCCGGCGAAAAAGAATATTCCTTTAAAGTTGCCCCTGATTCTTGTCCGTCAAAATTTTGGTTTCCGGTGAGTGATTTTCCTTCACGCACGATGGCTTCTCCTCATAATGGGGGCCTTACAAATGTGCGCTTTTACCATAGAAAATTACAAGGGTAAATCAGGCTCCATACTTAACAATCTCCCACTTGGAGACTGATCTCCAAACCAAACCTGTGACTGCTTTCCATTCTGGCTTCTTATCCTTGAATGCCGATTGAAGATGAGAAAAATCTCAACTTCTCCTTGTTGACCACCTTTGTAAACATGTCTGCAGGATTTTCACTTGTATGCACCTTTCCTAGATTTAGTTGTCCCTCTTCCAAAAGAGTGCGTATGAAGTGATATCTCACCTCAATGTGCTTTGTCCTTGAATGAAAGGCTGAGTTCTTCGCAAGATGGATAGCGCTTTGGCTATCACTGTACAAGACACAATTGTCTTGTTTAAATCCAAGCTCTTCTAAGAATCTGTGAAGCCACAGAATTTCTTTGCTTGCCTCCGTCATTGCTACATACTCTGCTTCAGTGGTAGAAAGTGAAACCACTTTCTGCAGCTTTGAAGCCTAGCTTACTGCTGTGCCTCCAATCGTGAACACATAGCCAGTAGTGCTCCTTCGAGTATCTTTGTCACCTGCCATATCTGCATCAGCATACCCTTCTAGAAAAATATCAGTTCCTCCAAAATACAAAGCATTTGTTGTTGTCCCTTTTAGATACCTAAGTATCCACTTCACAACTTGCCAATGCTCTTTACCTGGGTTGTCCATGAACCTACTCACAACTCCCACTGCATGTGCAATGTCTGGCCTTGTCCATACCATAGCATACATTAGAGAACCTACCGCTGCAGCATATGGAACTTTAGACATATAGGCTATCTCCTCTTGTGTCTTTGGACACATATCCTTCGTTAGTTTAAAATGACCAGCCAAAGGTGTAGAAACTGGTTTTGCATTTTTCATTGCAAACCTTTCTAGTACCTTCTTGATGTAATCTTCTTGAGATAGCTTTATTGTCTTCTTTGTCCTGTCCCTTGATATTTTCATACCAAGTATCCTCTTTGCAGCACCTAAATCTTTCATTGAAAAAGATTTGGACGGCTCCTCTTTTAGGTCTTTGATGTCCTGCATGTTAGCACTTGCAATCAACATGTCATCAACATACAACATTAGGATGATGAATTTCCCATCTTCCAAATTCTCCGTGTAGACGTAGTGCTCTGAGTTGCATCTTGTGAATCCATGATCCAACATCCATCGATCAAACTTCAAGTACCATTGTCTTGATGCTTGCTTTAAACCATACAAGCTCTTCTTTAATCTGCAAACCATTTGCTCCTTACCTTTTACTTCATACCCCTTTGGTTGAAGCATGTAGATTTCCTCCTCTAAGTCACCGTGAGGGAATGTCGTATTTACATCCATTTGCTCGAGATTTAGATCATGAGAAGCCACAAGGCTTAAGACGAGCCTAATTGAGTTCATTTTTACAACAGGAGAAAATATTTCATTGAAGTCAATACCTTTCTTTTGAGAAAAACCTTTTACCACAAGCCTAGACTTGTACCTTTTCTTCCCACCTTCTTCTTCCTTTAGCTTATACACCCATTTGTTTTGAAGTGCCCGCTTACCTTTAGGCAACTCAACCAACTCCCATGTTTGGTTGCGATGTAGTGAGTCCATCTCCACTTGCATGCTCTTCGTCCATTCTTCTTTGGATTCATGTTGCATAGCTTCTTCATATGATTCCGGCTCTCCAGAATCTGAGATCAAGAGATGGTTGAAGGAAGGAACAAACCTTTCTGGAGGTTTACTTGCTCTTGTAGATCTTCGGGCAATAGGTTGAGGCTCCTCATTTGGTTGACGTTGTTGCACATTGTCACCGTTTGCAGTCCTTGAGTCTTCACCGTCCTCAAGCTCCATGTACTCATCACCTGTTTCTTTTGTTTGTTTTCTTTCCAAGTAATCTTTGTACATATTTTGTTCGTTAAAAATTACATCCCTACTCCTTAAGATTTTACCATCTTCAGGATTCCATAGGTGATACCCAAAGTCTCCTTCTCCATAGCCAATGAAGAAACACTTTTTGGACTTTGCATCTAACTTTTTGATCTTAGTTTTCTATCTATGTGCATGAAAGCCTCACACCCAAACTCTTTGAGAAATTCATAATTCACCGGTTTACCTGTCCATGCCTCTTCTGGAACTCCCCCATCCAATGCCGTTGAGGGTGACCGATTGATTAAGTACACAAACGTACTTACAGCTTCCGCCCAAAGCTCAAGCGGTAGGCCTGCATGTAGCCGCATGCTTCGTGCTCGTTCCATGATTGTCCTGTTCATCCTTTCCGAAATCCCATTTTGTTGAGGTGTCCTTGGGGTTGTCCTTTGCCTCCGAATGCCATTGCTAGCACAAAAGCTTTCAAAAGCTTGGCTGCAATATTCGCCTCCATTGTCAGATCTGAGGCATTTAACCTTGGTACCTGTTTCATTCTCCACAAAGGCTTTCCACCTTTGAAATATGGAAAATACATCGGATTTATTCTTCATGACATAAACCCATGTTTTTCTAGTCGCATCGTCTATGAATGTTACATAGTACAATGAGCCACCAAGTGATGGTGTACTTGCAGGACCCCAAACATCAGAATGAACCAACTCAAGTTTTTTATTTTTTCTTTCATTTCCTAATTTTTGAAATTTTACCCTCTTTTGTTTACCATAAACACAATCTTCACAGAACTCTAAGTCCACTTCTTTCAAACCTGGTAGAAGCTTCTTTGTTTGAAGGATTTGCATTCCTTTGGCACTCATATGCCCAAGTCGGTAGTGCCACACCGCACTGTCAACTTCTGTAGTTGCTGCACAAGCTAAAGGTTGCGTGCTAACAGTACACAAGTAAAGTGTACCGACTTTTTCACCCTTGGCAACCACCAAAGATCCCTTTGAGATCTTCCACCGTTTGTTTCCGAATGCAATGTTGTGACCTTCATCGTCCAATTATCCTGTAGAGATCAAATTTTTGCGAAGAGAAGGAACATGCCTAACATCTTTAAGCTTCCATTCATTTCCGTTAGCAGTTTTGACAAAAACTGTACCTTTGCCGACAATCTCACAAGCTTCATCATCTCCCAAGTATACATACCCAAAATTACCTTTGGTGTAGTCTTGGAAATGTTGCTTGTGTGGTGTCACATGGAATGAAGCCCCGGAATCTACTATCCAAGAATTAGACACATTGTCTAATGAGAGAATTAGAGCATCTTGCTCTACTTTACCTGCCACATTGGCCTCCGATGTTGGCTTGTTGTCTTGAGACTCTGTCTCCTTCTTCTTCTTGGACCAGCAATCCTTCTTGACGTGGCCCTTCTTGCCGCAGTTCCAACATTCAAGAACCGACTTTGTGCGTGACTTGCTCCGCCTTGAGCGATCACGACCCTTTTGGTTTTTGAACCTCTCCTTAAGCCTTCCTCTTGTTTCCACTGATAGTGCAGCACTTGATGATTCTCCTGTGCTTCTCCTTTGTATTTCCACGCTTAGGAGAACACCCACAACATCATCAAACTTAAGAGTATTTGTGCCAGAGATAGAATTACTTACAGCCATCACAAGGCTGTCCCAACTATCCGGTAGAGAGGATAGTATAAGGAGAGCTCGCACTTCGTCATCGAAATTGATTTTCACTGATCGAAGTTGACTTATGTTTGTGTTAAAGTCATTTAGGTGTTCTGCAACTGAACCATTCCCTGCCATCTTTAGATTGAACAAGTGCTTCATAAGAAATACCTTATTGGATGCCGATGGTTTCTCGTAGAAGTCGTCAAGTGACTTCATCAAGTCCTCCGTGGTCTTCATCTCCGAAACATTGAAGGCCACCGTTGACGCCAAGCTTAACCAGATTGTTCCCAGTGCCTTTCGATCAAGCACAATCCATGCTTCATCTGCCATTGTTGCGGGCTTCTTCGCAAGACCGCCTAGTGGCAAATAGAGGTCCTTCTGGTAGAGATAGTCTTCAATCTGCATCTTCCAATGTTGGTAGTTTTTGCCGTTGAACTTCTCAATCTTGAGCTTCCCTTCCTCCGCCATAACTCCCACTCAATTCAAGGAATCCTTTCCTTGAGATAATTTAGCTACGAGCAAACCTTGCTCTGATACCAGTTGTAAGGAAATAAGACGTAGCTAAATAGATAATTGAGTAGATTACTTAATGGAGAGAGACAGATTTATATACACGAGATTATAGAGTAGAGAGAGAGAGAGAGAGTACACACGATATACGTGGTTCACCCAATGTGGGCTACGTCCACGGGAAAGCAGCCACTCAATGGCTTTAGTACTTCAAAACAAGAAGTAGTTTACAAAGGGATTATATCCTTAATGGAGCTCCTGCCTTGCTTCGCTGTCACCACCTCACACTCACCTTGTTGCATCAACTTCACAAACTATGAAATGTGTGTAGAAATGGCCTCCTTTTATAGGCCAAAAGGGTTGCCCTCTCTTATGAGAGACAGCCATGTGTAGCCGCCCTTGTGCGAATAAGTCCAAATTGGACCCTCCAATCCGCCCATGTGTGGCCGCCCTTGAGAAGACAAGTCCGCTTTTGAATTCGGCCACCGGCCACCGGCCATTGACTTCCGACCACCGGCCACCGGCCATTGACTTCCGACCACCGGCCATCGGCCATTGACTACCGGCCACCGACCAACCGACCGGTTGTTTCCTGACCACTTTCCGGCCGCCGTCCGACCATAATATTCCGGCGAAAAAAAATTTATCGGGGGCCTCCGCCCCCGAGGCCTTTAAAGTTGCCCCTGATTCTTGTCCGTCAAAATTTTGGTTTCCGGTGAGTGATTTTCCTTCACGCACGATGGCTTCTCCTCATAATGGGGGCCTTACAAATGTGCGCTTTTACCACAGAAAATTACAAGGGTAAATCAGGCTCCATACTTAACACGGTCTGGGGCATTGAGCATGGGACATCTCAGAATAGATGCTTCCCATTCTCTACCTTCATCTCCGACATCATGACAATCTAACCCTTGTTCTCCATGCCCTTGCCATGGAAGCATGTAACCGGCCTTTGCAGTGCTCTTATGTGATTTTTGTCCATATGGTTTGTACCCTTGAGTGCAAAATGGACAAGGCATGAGAGAAGAAGCCCCTTGTTTTCATCCAAGCAAACACTTTATGGTCTTCAAATCCCCACCTAAGTGCCACTCCACATCATAACTACCAAAGCCCTCAATCTCCAACTTCTGACCTGCAATTTGGGAGTGTATTACTTCTATGATCCATGGAGTTCTCTCAAAAATCCATGAAAGTACTCCATTGGTCTCTTTGGGAACCTCAATAGCACCCAACCACCAAATGTCTTTCTCTGATTGCACGCTAAAAGATAGGGTGGGATATGGCTCGACTGAATCCCTTCGCTTGGTTTGCAGAAGGGCCTCGTTCATTAGAGTGACACTTAGCCTCTCTAACCTTCGTCCTTTCACTATTTGACACTCATCGAGTTTCAGCACAAAAGTGACTTTTGTGCCAAGCACTACAAAATAAATAGTGCTAAGACCTTAAACTTCAGCGTCTATGATAAGAATAATACCAAAGAAAAAAGTAAAGTGTGTCACCTTCTTCAGGTAACTCGTAAAATCTAAGCATGGCTTCTTGAAGCCTTCTACGATCCACGAAAATATTGTTCCACATTGTGTAAGGAAAGCCCTTCTCCGAAGGTCTTATGGATTGTTTCTTACCTTTTCCCCTTGTCTTTGTTGCGCATGAAGCATAAAGGGAAGTTGGCATTGTGTCCTCAATGTGTAGGTATGTCCCAATGCGGGAGAACACATCTTCGTTTGTGGCCTTCTTTGCGAGCTTGACCTTGTGAGGAACAGGAAATAGGTTTTCCACAATGCCATGTTCTTTGAGGGCATCCTTTAGGAGTTGAAAAATAGCCTGATAGGCTTTGGTGCTGATTCCAGCCTCATCACAAGCTTGTTGAACATCATCATCACTAACCACATTTCTTAATTTACGCATAAGGTCCTTGGGGACTGCATCCTTAATGTGCTTACCTCCAGGTGATTGTAAGATAGAAATCACGTCCTTGGTATTGAGACAACTAGTGAGAAGGTTGACTCGACTATCTTGGCTTGTTCCACCGCATGCCTCCTGGATGAAGTTTCTGGCAACAAACAAACATAAATGTTAGAAAATAGTGTGAAGTAAGAATGCATCATGCAAGTAAAGACCAAATCACCTTGTGGCTGTAACTCGTCGTTTGTGTGCTCCTCCGAAATGTGCAAGAGTTTCAATGTATGAATACGGGCGTTTGCATTCCCTTGCACCAAGGGGTGTTTCTTTCAAGTATGTGATGGTGTTGGTAAGCTTCTGGATGTGGGACTCCTTTTCTTGCATTTGTTGTTCAAGACTTTTAACTACCCTCTCCGAAGAGGCAACACTCTCTTGTAATGCCGTCGTCTTGAGGTGAAGAGCTTGACATTCGTGCATCCACATATGCAAAGAAGCACCTGCACCCATACACAGCCGCTTGCCATAGCCTAACAAGCCTGCTTCTCCCCTCCCAAGAAATTGAAGAAATGTGGAAAGGCTTTTAAACGGTTGATGGAAGCGGCTTATAGGATCGTAAGGGTACAAATGGCCATCCACCCAAATGTCAACATTGGTCTCACAAGCGGTGCGACGTTCCTGTGATGACCTTTGATCACCCTCACTAGTGTTCTTCGGTGCAAATGCCGTGGGTAAGCGAATATGTATGATTTTGGTGTGCAGAGTACGTGGTGGTGGAAGCAAACCATTTGTGATGTCCGTGAGCACCATGGAAGCTGTTGCGTGAGGAAGCAAATGATGAAAAGATAGAGGGGGAAGGGTAGAGAGGCCGAGCAGGATAGGAGGAGAGAAGGAGGGAGGGGAGGGAGGGAGAGATTGGGGAGGAGGAGGAAGGTAGGGGCAGAGAGAGAGAGGAGAGGAGAGGGAGAGAGGAGGGAGGAGGGAGGAGGAAGGAGGAGGAGAGAACAAAATGTTTATTACTTTTTGGGGGAAAAGATTTTTGAAAAAATGGACTTTCTAAGATTCTAGGTTAAAAAATGGGTCAAAAAATGATTTTTGGATATGTATATATGTTGGGAGGGAGTTTTAAGTAAAAAACAAATAAAAATGATTTTTTTTAAAAAAAAGTCAAATTTTGACTCTTTTTGACCCACGGAATTGCTGATGTGGACACACCCCTATGCTTCCTTCACTTTTAAAAAAGCTAGAGAGAGAAAGCAACCCTTTAGGTCCACATCCTACATTTGTCTAAAAAAAAGGCTAGAAAAGCCTACTCAAAACTACCTTCTTCAATGCCCTTGCCCCCTAAACCCCACACAACATTAGCCTTAATCCCTAAAAATTAGGATTCCTTACAAGGCCCATGCAAGGTTCATATTTCTCCTAATGAGATGAGAGGCACACTTAACTGGAACATTCAAGGGATTAGTTGGCTAAGCATGGGCACCCAAGTGTGAATGGGGTGAGCTCATATAAAAGTCAACTAAACCTAAAATTCACTCATTCTCTCATTTGTGCAATTGAAGAGTGCTCTTGCTCCATCTCCATCTTCTTCTTCTTCATCTCCTTGTGTGTGTGTGTGTGTGTGTATGCGTGAGAGAGAGAGAGAGAGAGCATTGCAGTGGCACAACGGTGGCGAGGTGACTGAGCACGGCGTAGCGGAGCCTCCCTCTTCTTCGTTGCAAGGAATCCCCCATGACAGCAAGCGTAGAGCGGTGAGTGACACACCATCATCTGCTTTGAGCTTACTAGTTTAGGCTAGTTGCGTGCTTGGAGCCATCTGTGGCTCGCACACAATATATTGGCAAGTTCCTTTCATTGACACATGCGACATACGTGCACACCTTGTTGACTTGAGAGTGTTTCCACACGTGTGTGTGGAGTCATACGAGACCACTTGTTTGAGGATCTTATTCCTCCTTTTGACCATTTTTTGAACACACATTGACTTGCAACGTTATTAACACAAACTTTTGAGCTTGAGCTCAATTTCCACCCTTGTGATAAGCACATGCATTTTTTTCTCATTCATTGTGCCACAACTCTTATGCTTTATTCAACATACCTATGTAATTGAGATTCGTACATGCATAAAGCCCATTTCCAATGCTTGTAGCGGTCAATAATATGGCCTTGCACACACACATGAAAGCAAGATGCACACTCGATTATACAATGAAAATTAAGCCAATTGTTCTTCAAAATTTCAAAATCTCTCATCCGACTTACTTCAAAGGGGTGATTTGTTAAACTCATGCACAAAGGTTTGTTTACAAATCCACCAAGTGAATAATGCCTATGCAGCTTTGAGTGATTAGCTTCTCCTTGACCAATCCAAGCACATTTTACCATCATCGCAAATGAATTGCTCATTCAACCGTAATTAGGTTTATCTTAGCTATACCCGTAGTTTGATTTGGGCCACAAATAGGCACATTGTTCAATGCAAAATTACCATGATTAGTCAATTTGTCATACATCACAATGATAATATGCATAAAAATTGTTTTCAATTGAATACCAATTGAATCATCCCAAGTCGGTCAATCTTATGTGCACCACCTTTTTAGGTTTTTTAATCATCATAATTGGCAACCAAAACCAATTATTCATTTTCTCATTGGATAGATCATGCCATTTCATAGGCACACACATTAACGCATTTCTCCATGTTCATCAAATTGTTTCATCATTAGCATGGCAATGCACTAAAAGTCTACACAATTGAATACCAATTGAGTAATCTATCTCAATTCTCAAAGCCAATTGTGACATAAACATTAATTATTTGGCCAAATTAATCATCATAATTGGTAAAAAATACCAATTGTTCATTCACACATTGGATTGCACATGCCCTTGATTGACACACACACCCAAATTTAGGCCAAAAAGTATGCAGTGACGGGAGCAAAGCGAACCCCGAACCCCGACGGCCTCTAAAACACCGGGGACCGAATGGCGCGCCTCGAGCCTATCATGGTAAAGCAAACAGGGGGCACCACCTAGCTTCAGCGGCTAGGACACAAACAACACACCACTATAACAAAGTTTTCATCCAAGAGAGATGGATGCTTGGGAGTAATGATGAAGAGGAAAGGGAATGAGATCAAGTGAGAGAGAGAGAGAGAGAGAGAGAGAGAGAGAGAGAGAGAGAGTGAGGGAGGGGGTATAGCGGCTTAGTACTTAGGCACCACAAAAGGATGGCGAATCCGCACACCCTTCACACATACACAAGCTCACTCCAAACACAAGACTAGGTGGCGATTCCTCACACCTCACATGGGCAAAACATTGCAAGAAAACATACTCACAAAACCTCAAGCTTTATTTAGAGAATAAGGTGATGAAATGGGGAGCATAGGGTAGGGGAATGAGAAGGCAGAGTGTGGTAGAGCACATGGCGGATAGGTGGGAGTTGATGGCGAAGACTCGCACGAGGGTTATGGCCATCATCCTTCATTTAGTTTCCCTTCATCTTCCATAGCCCAAGGGTGTAGAGGTCATGCTCAAGACGAGCATGGTGATTGCGGTGATGGTGATGGTGTGGGTGTGTGTGTGTGCACTAGGCACACACAGTGCATAGTGTACTCTTTGGTGATGGTGTGTGTTTTTGTGTGATGGTGACTCCTCTTTATATAGGGGAGGAGGGGGGGGAGAAATTCTAGAATTTAGAAATGAAGAAATCATTATCTACATAGGCCATGTGACTGTGGGCCCCACTTGTCTGGCTGTGTGTATATGTGCCAGAATAGCAGTCTCATGAGAGAGAGACTAAGAGAGAGAGATGGGTTGATGAAAAAAAGTGAGAGGTGACATGGAGAATAAAGTAATTACAAGAGGGGAGAGAGAGGAGTGTGTTCAGAGGTGAATCTGTGTGCAGATGTGTGTGAACACAAGAAAAATCAGGTAACCACCGGGTGGGGATGGGTCTGTGGGCACCTTTTTTAGTGAAACTGAGTGTGTGTGAGTGTGGGGGAGGTTATTTAGCTACAAGACAAGAGATATGGCGCCCTTTAGAGAGAGGGGGGGGTATTTGGGTCATGGGATATGATAGGAGAGAGAAAGGGGGGTGGGGTATACTATTTTGGAAGATAGGGTAAGTTGCATGTGAGTTAGGGTGCATTATTGGTGAGAGGTGGGGTAGCTTGAGGGGAGAGAGAAAGGAGAAAGGACAAGGGGAAGAGAGAGGGGGTTGACCTTTTGAGTGGAGGAGAGGAAAAGGGACACACGGCGGGGCAACAGTGAAGAAAAAGGAGGCAAGGTGGGGATGAGCTGCCCCACAGGCATGAGGTGGCCTATTTTACCTTTCTCATATATTTACATAATCATACTTTATTTTTTTCTTACTTTTTTCCAATGTCTTTTATCACTCCCTCCCTAAGAGGGGGTTTTCATGGGGTGGGGACGAGAGAAGAGGGGTATGGGAGCTTGGCTTGTGAAAAGCCCCCATCAACAGCTATTCCATTAATTTCACATTATAATGCTCAAATTGCAAACTCAATTTCACATTGTAATGCTCAAATTGCAAACTCAATCAATCATAAGTGAATGCATGCATGCTCAATTTCTAAAAAATTAACACTATTTTGACCCAATCAAGCAATGCACACACTCAAAAGTTAAGCACAAAAGATCAAATTTGACTCAATTGGCAATGCATTTTGGCTTACACCTAATGATTGCACACAATTTTCATGCACATTTCACAATCAAAAAGAATTTTGGTGCCCCAATTGACCATCAATCATTGAAAATCAAGTGGTCTTGGATGGGCACACACACTTAAATTTTGCCCAATCTTTTGGCAATTAGGATTATCCAATGATTGATTAGCCTAGCATACACATCAATTACATGATTGCATACTCAATTCCACACTGCAAGATTAGGTGCACACACACTTGAATTTTTTGGCAGTTTTTTTCTCCTTCTTTGGTGCATTACACACACAATGATTTTTATACACACACATAAATTCTTGATGAGAATGAAGAATTATCTTGACACACATGAGGTTCATTAGTCAAAATTTGACAATCAATTTCATTCCAAGTGAATCAAATTAGATGCAAGTGTAGGTCAATTGAGTTACACACTAATTTTAGCAAATAATTAGCAACATTGAACCACATTAATCAATCAAAAATTGACATGAGCAAGTGAGTGCACTTACATCGTAATCACACTCCAAGCTATTCCTTTGCTCCACATGAAGTCACGTCATTGCACACACAAGTGTGTGCACCATCAAATCGGCTCCAAACTTTGACCATTGTAGGCCAAAAATCAAACACTCAAATCATCAAATTAGGCACTGATTAGCACAATTAACTTGATTAGAGTAATGATTCCACCTCTTGCAAGGGAATTAATCATACATTACACATCAAATCTAAACTGCTAGTTTAGAAAAGTTAGTCAAAAATTAGTAAAAATAAGCATGGAATGAGTACAATTAGCATGGAAATGAAGCAAAATTAACAAGGGTTACTATGAAATTAGTGAAATTGGGGGTGGAATTAGGGGTTTGGAGTATTCATAACTCAAAGTTAGCTTCAATAACTTGCAAAAACATCATCAAATCAAACCAAAATTGAGTTACACACACTCAAAAATCGATGAAATTAGTAGTGAAATTACTCTATCCTTAACATCATATACTCACTAGCTTAGGTTATTGATCCCTGACAACGGTGCCAAATGTTGGGAGGTGTTGTAGCAACGACCTAATCGCAATCCACACAAAATTATCAAATCTGTGGATCGGCAATCCGGCTAGGGCATGGAAGCACGAGCATCGGATAAATAGAAATAGAGGGTTCAAGAGAATACCTCACCAATGCAAGTAGACATTATCCATGGCAAGACTAACTCTAAACATACTCTAATTACTAATCAATCAACTCCTACACACATCAAGCCCATCGAAGTCCGACTTGCCAATCTTATGGAGTCACAAGAACACAGTCAAACACAATCATCCATGATCAAAGCACACACTAATTGCGTTGAAGTTGGCTTTCCAAATTATCAGATGCCAACCAAGGCACTCTAATCACATCACACACAAGTGGCATTGAGCTCAAGGCTCTTAAACCTTCACACACTTAAGCACACAATTAGGCACAAACTCTAATGACGACCAATAGTGCACACACACTACACTAATCAAGAGAACTTAAGCACACAATTAGGCACAAACTCTAATGACGACCAATAGTGCACACACACTACACTAATCAAGAGAATTAGAGAAATAATCAACTAGTTGAAATACTTATGAAAGAAGAGAGTTAAGATCAAAGCAAGTAGTACTTACCTCTCTCAAATTTAGAATAATGAGAGTGTAATATTACTTCATGACATAATGAAATGTAGAGAAGATAAGACTAATGAGTAAAATAGGGATTAAATTAATCAAGCTTCTTTAATTACAATGGATTAGTACTAGCCTCTTAAGCATGGGCATTAAGCTCAAGGCTAGTCTATCCATAGAGTGAACACGAGAGAGAGAGAGAGAGAGAGAGAGAGAGAGAGAGAGAGAGAGCTCTCAAAAGTGGATCCTCAAGAGTGGATACTCAATAATGAAGCCTCCTTGCATAAAGGCTTCCTTTTAAAGGCTTTCACCACAATCCCTTCTACTATGGGTTTAAGTTTGAGCCCTCTAGCTAGCATATACAACTTGGAACTCCCAATGAGCCCAAGACTTATACAAAGTGAGTTGGAAATATTATGCACAACCATAGCATATCTCCGGCTTGATGCATATTCGGTGTAGCCTATGTTAGCCACTGCTAACAGATGGGAACGAGGAGGCTTTGAGACGGTCGGCCATGTTGAAGGCGTGGACGGTGTCGATATTGTCGAGATTTTATCCAGCAAGAAATACGTGGAGGGAGAGGATGATGTGCCCAAAATGGGAGGGTGGCCTCTATCCAACACAGGAGGGAGGGGGAGGGGGGGGGGGGGGGGGGGGGGGGGGGATCCTGGAAGAAGAACCAGCCGTGAGAGTGAATGAAGGCGAGCCTTTGGAGAATCAGCTAACCCGGCATGAAGAGAAGACCTAGAAATTCTTAGAGAAGTATCAGGAGCTTGGGGAGGCCTATCACGGGAAGGAGATATAGACGGAGGACTAGATGGTTCAGTGGACAGTGTCTCACATCAAGGTAAGGGAGGGCCTAAAGAAACAGGTGGGGGGCCTTTATTTTTAGGCGGAGAAGGCCTCCTTGCAAACAAGTTATGGGTTGCCACCCCTATTGCCTAGTACTACCTTGGCCGCCCTGCCTTATCCTCTATCGAGCCAGTTGGGCTCTAGGTTATCAAGGTTGGCTGCCACCCCCTCTTGATGTGAAGAGCTCTTTTATCTTCTCAATGAGGAGAGAGGGTATAACCAGCACATGTTACCTACTCTTGCCCTTATTTAGCTCGAAAGACCGCCCATATTTCTACCATCGATGCCCCGTGCAACACCTCTTCACCACTTCATATGCGGAGCTTCCCAGTTACTCGCGCGACTCGTGCCAAATAATGGCTTGGTGCAGCCACCCTAGCCAACCTAGGACATGACCTTAAGAGGGTCATTTGGCGGGTAATCAACTAGCTCATTCTCCCCATTGAGCTTACCTTGGAGGAGATCGACATGGTGGCATGCCACATCGGCATCTATGCGGTCCTCATGGGCCAGACTAAGGCACCCAATATGTGGGAGGCCTACTAGTCCTGGTCCTTCTGGTCCTTTGTTATGGAAAAGTGGGGAGACAAGTGTCCGAAGCCCCTCTTGAAACGGATCCTCTACTCTGGCCTAAATGGGGCCAACTTGACTAGTCAGAGGGGTGCTATTGCATTGCGCATTAAGGAGGCACACTGTGAGGTCCCTGCCCCTTGTCGAGAGGAGCGGAGTACCTTTGATAGGTCTCCAATCCTGATAAGGAAAAACCCAACGGACATTGCCTTAGCTACTACGTAGCCACGGGCATGAACCGTTAGTGAAGGATTGGTCCTATCTTGCTCTGGCGGAGCGTGACCACCATAACCCTATATAAAAACTATCTATAATCAATTATACCTAAAAGTATAAATCTTAGAGTGACCAACCTGTGCGTTTTTTTCCCCATATTTCAGAAGCACAGCCGCCAAGGTTTGTCTCTTTTAAGATTTATGACTAAAAAAAAAAATCAAACGTTGGAAAGTTACCCGACTCATCGGGTCCACCCGTCCATAGAATGATACCATCGGGGTATCATTCTCCCACTTTCCACACCACACTCACCCTTCTTTTGTTATCTAATTACTACCACACTGTTAAAACATACATGTTCCTTTATCTTATTTATGATACTGGTTCGTTAAAAAAGCCCTTCAAACAGTATTACAAACAATAGTCAAACAAGAAGTCGTCCAATTTTAAACCAACAACCCTTGGATTAGGTTCACTCAAGAATCTCTACTGACGCTATTATGTCCGATCAGTATATACATTATTTATAAAAACCATTGTTCTCATGAGCGTCCCATACCGCTCGACAAGTATTCGTTGTGCTAATCTGGACGTACTCCCGTCACAGCAACAACGGTGCCAATCTGGGCGTCATCCTCACCCCACGGCAAAACAAAACCGCAGTATCCAGCCGGGCTAATCTGGGTGTACTCCCACCACAGCATCAGCGGTGCCATCTTGGGCGTCATCTCACGCCTCGGCAACTGCCATATAATACCAGCGCTAATAAGTAGAGAGACTTGAGAGAAACCATACCGAAGGTTTTGGACAAACATTCTTTCCTATAGCAACCAGTTTAACCAGACAATCTTTCCTACTTGTCAAACATATGACGAGTTTCTTGGGGTTAAGCCCCGTGGTTTCGGTCCGTGTTTTCTTTTCATAAGGTAAATAATATATTCCTATGGTCTCGCATATGCAATGATGCATAACTTGAAACTGCAATACTAACCTGTACCATAGCTCCGATTGGTCCGATTGGTGGAGACATAGCATTTTCCGCAGGAGTTCCACCGTTACTTGTACCGGCTTCATGATCATTACCGTCTTGTGTTCGAGCACGCTTTGGAGCCATTTTTTTGTACTACACTTATATTATACACTTAGAATTTTAAATTGGTTAATTTCCCTAGTAATCTCCTTGTTTCCAAAGAGAGTCTGCAATTTGAATCCTCGCCAACTCGGATTCACACTTAGTGTTGTTGTTTTACATCTAATTTCTATACATCAAATATTTGATAATCGTAATTAATTAAAAATTAAATGTGTAAACTATGAGTGAAAGTTTAGGAATGCATTACTTTTATGCTTCACATTTCTAATCCAATTCTAACTTCAATTTCTATACTTTAACTAAATCAATTTTTAGTATTATTCAAAATTCTACTTAATCTAATTGACAATAAAATTGGTGAATGAGAATTTCATCATATATAATAAGAATATGATGAGTTCTCTTATGTATTAACTTTCAATTAACAATATATAAGTTAATAGTGAAGATGTACCAACTAAAGAGAGTAGGTATACTTAGAGAGATTAGAGTAAGAGAAAACATACACACACATCTTTTCTAAAGTTAATTGAATCTTACTATCCATTAGAAAGATTAGAGTAAAAGAGAACGTACACACATACTTTTCTAAAGCTAATTGAATCTCACCAATCTATTAAAGAGATTAGAGTAAAAGATAACACACACACACACACACACACATCCTTCTTAAAGCTAATTAAATCTTACTAATCTATTAGAAGATTAGAGTAATAGATAGCACACACACACACATAACTAATTGAATCTTACTAATCTATTAGAGAGATTAGAGTAAGAGATAGCACACATACACACATATCCTTCTTAAAACTAATTGAATCTTACTAATCTATTAGAGAGATTAGAGTAGGAGATAGCACACATACACACATATCCTTCTTAAAACTAATTGAATGCTCAATTAATACACACTTTATTAGTCCACTAGAGTTTTTGCTCTCTTAGTGGTTTGTGGACGCCTTCTCTCTAAGAGAAGTGACAGCACTTCGTGAGCCCTATAGAGGCAATCTCTATGTCTAAAGTGTGAGCATGGATGCTCTATTTATAGCAGAAAAGAAAACGTCCAACTTTTTTTTTCAAAAAAAATATATTATTTTTATTATTTATATATATATATATATATATATATACTCTCCAAAAATCATACCCGCGTTTTTGGTACCCATGTGGTACCCATGAGCTTGACCACTTTGTCATTATCATCAAAAGATAAGGCCACACAAGCCCCCCCTCATTAAGATTAGTCAAGAGTAGCCTCTCCTTTTTCATGTGACAGTGTGTCCCACTTTGTCCCCTCCTATGTGATCCATGTGCCTTCATTTGTCATCCTTGTGTATTCTTTTGTCTTTATAATTATTTTATTTATTTCCTTAATGATAATTTACTTTACATTTTTAAGTTAAACTTTACAGTCTTATATTAACTTTACAATAGTAAAAGAAAATTCTACAATCAGTAAATAAGTCTTGCAATAAGTTAGTTAGTGATTCATATAGCTAAACATGTCAGAATTTTGTAGCGTAAATTTTAATTTCTAAGTTTTCTCAACTTACGATTCATAATTTGAACTCGAATATCTTAAATAAGGAGTGATGGCTCAAAAAAATACAAATGCGTAATAGAACTTGTGTGCAATTTGAAAGTAGAGACCTTACACACACCAGACATCCCCGTCAACTGACCCCATTGGATTTCAAAGGAAGTTCTTGGGGACCCAATAACTTGCCCTTTTTCACGATATGGTGGGCTCCAGGAACCTGGTCTATGTTCCCTCCCAGCCAAATCCGTATTACAAAAGGCCAGAAGAGGAGTCTCTGCCAGGAAACCCACGCAACCTCTACCACAACGGGTTGCTTACCTCTCCTATACTCGCCTGCCATGAGCTGTTCTTCTAATGAATGTTTTTTTTGACTCGGAAGATTCTCGCTTGGGGATCCCAATGAGCCTAGAGAACGACGGGTTGGTCCACCTTACTCCACGTTCCAGCTATCTTTCCGATAATAGATCCCAGAATTACCTTGATATAATTAAAAAAATCATCATTAATTAGCTACTTAAGGACCTCTCTATTTAAGAAAGAAAAGAGAAACCAAATTCTCTGATACCAATGTAATGGAAATGGCCTATGAACTTTGAGAGTAGTGGAATTAGGAAATTAGAGAAAGCATTTTTGGAGATTACTTTGTGAGCATAGAGGGTGAACTTAATTGATGGTAGCAACATAAACATAGTCCTTAGCTAACTTGGCATGAACAATAATTTTGCAAGAGAGAGATTGACAATAGTTGAGGACCGGATTTATGTGGAGCCGGTCCCCTTTCCAATAGGTATTTGTACTATAGATTCTCCCAATAAGAGAGAGTTGGTACAATAGAATCTTTGTGTTCCTTGTGACCTAGGTGATGCAATTTAGATGGAAAGTTTCATGCATCACAAGCATAGCATAAACTTTGCAAAAAGCATTAACTATCCCAAGCCTCAGTCCCAAGGCCTCAAACACCTTTCAAAGGTGGAGAGAGCTAGCAAGGAATGAGGGTAGGAAAGAGGAAGAAGAAACATTCCATAGGAGAAAGAAATAGTTTCTCAATTATCATCACTCTTCTTGCTAGCATACATAATAGCATAGTAATGAAGATGGACAATGTGTAAAGCTTAAGCATTGTAGCATGGCTCTTGGTTGGATTTGCATTTCATAGTAGCCAAGAGTGTTGGTGTAGGCTCTCAACTTCTCTACTAGCTTGGAGAAGGAGATGGAGATCTTGCACTTTGTACTTCACACCATGAGATCATGTGTGAGTGTGTGTGGGAGAGTATACCCCCCAAGCTAGCCCTCTTCTTGCTTTGGTCGACCCCCCCTTGTAGATCATGCTTGAAGCTCAATGAACCCCTGCAAGCGTGGCCAATCACATGAAGGATGCATTACAAGCAACAAGGGTAGTCTTGAGACAAGTGTCCCCCTTTTCCCTTTGAGAGAGAGGGTTTGATAAATGCGAAAACAAATTAATCAAATTAACTAATTTATCATTAAATCCCTTGGGAGGCTAACCAATAGCTTCTTTAGGCACACCATGAGGACAACATGAAGAGGAGATTGACAAGTGTTGTAAATGCTTTCTTTGTACTAAGCTTGCCTTGTGTGAGGGTGTGTGTGTTCTCTCTCTAGTCCCTTCTTGTAGATCTCGCCCCCTCCTTGTAGGGATATTTTTGACTTTGTGGAACACCTTACCCTCAAGCACCTTAGTTAGCAAGCATGAAAATTTACAAATCACCTCAAGCTTGGGTAGTGTTCCCACAAGCACCTTAAGCTCCCTAGTCGGCAAGCATGACAATCACCTCAAGCATCTTAGTGAGCAAGCACGACAAGTACCTCAAGCACCTTAGTCATTCAGCAAGACAAGCACCTTAAGCACCTTGGTCATCAAGCATGACAAGCACCTCAAGATTGGGTCGGGTTTCCACCTGAAGCTCAACCCTAGCTTACCTAAGGTCAAAGGACTTTTAACACTAACCTTTAGAGGTCTTTAATGTAGCTAACCTTAAGTTATTTTAAGCTACATTGGGTAGCCTTGCTCTTTGACAACCCATCTCTCATTTGGACCCCTTTATCATTGGCCCCATGGTGAGATAGATCTGCAAGCACATATCTATATTCTAACCCTTGTTCCCTGTTAAGTATGGAGTCAGATTTACCCCTTGTAATCTTTTGTATTAAAAATGCACATTTGTAAGACCCCCATTATGAGGAGAAGCCATCATGCATGAAGAAAAATCATCGCTGGAAACCAAAATTTTCATGGCCTGAAATATTCCTTTTCATCGGAATATTATGGTCGAGCGGCGACCAGAAAGTGGTTGAAAAACAATCGATCATTTGGCCGGTGTTCGATTGCAAAGGCGGACTCGTCTTCTCAAGGGAGGGCACACATGGGTGGATTTTAGAGTTCATTTGGACTTGTCTACACAAGGGCGACTACACATGGTTGCCTCTCATGAGAGAGGGCATCCCTTTTGGCCTATAAAAGGAGGCCAGTTCTACAGACATTTTGGGGTGTGAAGTTGATGCAACAAGGTGAGTGTGAGGTGGTGAGAGTGAAGCAAGGTGGGAGCTCTATTAAAGGTATAATCCCTTTGTAACCTACTTCTTGTTTGAAGTACTAAAGCCATTGAGTGGTTGCTTTCCCGTGGATGTAGCCCACATTGGGTGAACCATGTATATCGTGTGCTCTCTCTCTCTCTCTCTACTCTATAATCTCTCGTGTGTGATAATTTGTCTCTCTCCATTAAGTAAACTACTTATTCATCTACTTAGCTACGTCCTATTTCTTAACAATTGGTATCAAAGAAAGGTTTGCTCGTAGCTAAAGTATCTGAAGGAAAGGATTCTTTGAATTGACTGGGAGTAATGGCAGAGGAAGGGAGGCTCAATAATGAGAACAATGGCAAAAACTACCAACATTGGAAGATGCAGATTGAAGACTATCTCTAGCAAAAGGACATTTATTTTCCACTAGGCGGTCTTGCAAAGAAGCCCGCAACAATGGCAGATGAAGCGTGGAATGTCCTTGATCAAAAGGCATTAGGAACAAGCCGGCTAAGCTTGGTATCAACACAAGCCTTCGACATTTCAAAGATGAAAACCACGGAGGACTTGATGAAGTCACTTGATGGCCTCTATGAGAAACCATCGGCATCCAATAAGGTACTTCTCATAAAGCGCTTGTTCAATCTAAAGATGGTAGAGAATGGTTCAGTTGTAGAACAGCTAAATGACCTTAAAACCAACATAAGTCAACTTTGATCGTGAAAATCAATTTCGATGGACAAAGTGCGAGCTCTCCTTATACTATTGTCTCTATTGGATAGTTGGGATAGCCTTGTGATGGTTGTAAGTAATTCTATCTTTGACACAAATACTCTCAAGTTTGATGATGTTGTGGGTGTTCTCCTAAGCGAGGAAATGCGAAGGAGAAGCATAGGAGAATCATCAAGTGGTGCACTGGAAGTGGAAACAAGAGGAAGGCTTAAAAGGAGGTTCAAAAACCAAAAGGGTCATGATCGCTCAAGGCAGAGAAAGTCACACACAAAGTCATTTCTTGAATGTTGGAGCTTCAGCAAGAAGGGCCACGTCAAGAAGGATTGCTGGTCCAAGAAGAAGAAGGAGTCGGAGTCTTAAGACAACAAGCCAACATCGGAGGCCAATGTGGTAGGTAAAGTAGAGCAAGATGCTCTAATTATCTCATTAGACAATGTGTCTAATTCCTGGATAGTAGATTCCGGGGCTTCATTCCTTGCGACACCACACAAGCAGCATTTCCAATATTATACCAAAGGTAATTTTGGGTATGTATACTTGGCAGATGATGAATCTTGTGAAATTGTCGGCAAAGGTACATTTGTGTCAAAACTGCAAATGAAAATGAATGGAAGCTTAAAGATGTTAGGCATGTTCCTTCTCTTCATAAGAATTTGATCCCCGCATGACAATTGGACGATGAAGGTCACAACATTGCATTCAGAAACAAACGGTGGAAGATCTCAAAGGGATCTTTGGTGGTTTCCAAAGGAGAAAGGTTGGTACACTTTACTTGTGTACAGTCAACTCACAATCTTCAGCTTGTGCAACAACTATATAAGTCAATAGTGCGGTATGGCACTACCGTCTTGGGCATATGAGTGCCAAAGGAATGCAAATCCTTCAAACAAAGAAGCTTCTACCAGGTTTGAAAGAAGTGGACTTAGAGTTTGGTGAAGATTGTGTTTATGGTAAAGAGGGTAAAATTTTGAAAAATCAAGAAATGAAAGAAAAAATAAAAAAACTTGAGTTGGTTCATTCTGATGTTTGGGGTCCTACAAGTACACCATCACTTGGTGCTCATTGTACTATGTAACATTCATAGACGATGCGACTAGGAAAACATGGGTTTATGTAATGAAGAATAAATCTGAAACAGGTACCAAGGTTAAATGTCTCAGATCCGACTGAAGGTGAATATTGCAGCCAAGCTTTTGAAAGATTTTGTGCTAGCAATGGCATTTGGAGGCAAAAGAAAACCCCAAGGACACCTCAACAAAATGGGATTTCGGAAAGGATGAACATGACAATCATGGAGCGAACACAAAGCATGTGGCTATATGCAGGCCTACTGCTTGAGCTTTGGGCGGAAGTAGTAAGTACATCTATTGACTTAATCAACTGGTCACCTTCAAAGGCATTGGATGGGGGAGTTCCAGAGGAGGCATGCACAGGTAAACCGGTGAGCTTTTCATTTCTCAAAATGTTTGGGTGCGAGGCTTTCATGGACATAGATAGAAGCCTAAGGTCAAAGCTAAATGCAAAGTCCAAAAAGTGTCTCTTCATTGGCTATGGAGAAGGTGACTTTGGATATCGCCTATGGAATCCTGAAGATGGTAAAATCTTTAAAAGTAGGGATGTAATTTTTAACAAACAGAATATGTACAAAGATTACTTGGAAAGAAAACAAATAAAAGAAACAAGTGATGAGTACATGGAGGTTGAGGATGGTGAAGACTCAAGGAGAACAAACGGTGACAACGTACAACAATGTCAACCAAATCAGGAGCCTCAACCTATTCCCCGAAGATCTACAAGAGCAAGTAGACCTTTAGAAAGGCTTATTCCTTCCTTCAACCATCTCTTGATCTCAGATTCTAGAGAGCCAAAATCATATGAGGAAGCTATGCAACACAAATCCAAAGAGGAATGGATAAAGAGCATGCAAGTAGAGATGGACTCATTACATCGCAACCAAACATGGAAGTTGGTTGAGTTGCCTACTGGCAAGCGGGCACTTCAGAACAAATGGGTGTACAAGCTGAAGGAAGAAGAAAGGTAAAAGTCTAGGCTTTTGGTAAACGGGTTTTCTCAAAAGAAAGGTATTGTCTTCAATGAAATATTTTCTCCGGTTGTAAAAATGAACTCAATTAGGCTTGTTCTAAGCCTTGTGGTTGCTCATGATTTAAATCTTGAGCAAATGGATGTAAATATGGCATTCCCTCATGGTGACTTAGAGGAGGAAATTACATGCTTCAACCAAAGGGGTATGAAGTAAAAGGTAATGAGAAAATGGTTTGCAAATTAAAGAAAAGCTTGAAAGCAAGCATCAAGATAGTGGTACTTGAAGTTCGATCGATGGATGTTGGATCATGGATTCACAAGATGCAACTCATATCACTGTGTCTACACAAAGAATATGGGAGATGGGAAGTTCATCATCCTAATGTTGTATGTTGATGACATGTTGATTGCAATTGCTAACATGCAGGACATTAAAGACCTAAAAGAGGAGTTATCTAAATCTTTTCCAATGAAAGATTTAGGTGCTTCAAAGAAGATACTTGGTATGAAGATATCAAGTGAGAGAACAAAGAAGACAATAAAGCTATCTCAAGAGGATTACATCAAGAAGGTACTAGAAAGATTTGCAACAAAAAATGAAAAAAAAAATGATTTCTACACCTTTGGCTGGTCACTTTAAACTAACCAAGGATATGTGTCCAAAGACACAAGAGGAGATAGCCTATATGTCTACAGTTCCATATGCTGCAGCGGTAGATTCTCTTATGCTATGGTCTGGACAAGGCCAGACATTGTACATGCCGTGGGAGTTGTAAGTAGGTTTATGGACAACCCAAGTAAAGAGCACTGGCAAGCTGTGAAGTGGATACTTAGGTATCTGAAAGGGACAACAACAAATGCTTTGTATTTTGCAAGAATTGATATTTTTCTTCAAAGGTATGCTGATGCAGATATGGCAGGTGACAAAGATGCTCAAAGGAGCACTACTGGCTATGTCTTCACGATTGGAGTCACAGTAATAAGCTGGGGTTCAAAGCTGCAGAAAGTGGTCTCACTTTCTATCACTGAAGCAGAGTATGTAGCAATGACAGAGGCAAGCAAAGAAATTATGTGGCTTCGTAGATTCTTAGAAGAGCTTGGATTCAAAGAAGACAATTTTGTCTTGTATAGTGATAGCCAAAGTGCTATCCATCTTGTGAAGAACTCAGCCTTTCTCTCAAGGACAAAGCACATGGAGGTGAGATATCACGTCATACGCACACTTTTGGAACAGAGACAACTAAAGCTAGGAAAGGTGTATACAAGTGAAAATCCTGCAGACATGTTTACAAAGGTGGTCAACAAGGAGAAGTTGAGCTTTTGCTCATCTTCAATCGGCATTCAAGGATAAGAAGCCAGGATGGAGAGCAATCATAGATTTGGTTTGGAGATCAATCTCCAAGTGGGAGATTGTTAAGTATGGAGCATGATTTACCCCTTGTAATTTTCTGTATTAAAAATGCACATTTGTAAGGCCCCCATTATGAGGAGAAGCCATCGTGCATGAAAAAAAATCACTCGTCAGAAACCAAAATTCTTGTGGCCCGGAGTATTTCTTTTCGTTGCAATATTATGGCCGGACAATGGTTGAAAAGTGGTCAAAAAACGGTCGGTCGTTTGGCCAGTTGGCCAGTGGCTGGTAGTCAATGCCGATGGCTGGTGGTCGGAGGTCAATGGTCAGTTGCCGATGGCCAAATGCGATAGCCGATGGCCGATTTCAAAGGCGGACTTGTCTTCTCAAGGGCGGCCGCACATGGGCCGATTGGAGAGTTAATTTGGACTTTTCTAGGGTGGCTACACACGATTGCCTCTCATGAGAGAGGGCATCCCTTTTGGCCTATAAAAGGAGGTCAGTGGGAGCTCTATTAAGGATATCATCTCTTTGTAGCATACTTCTTGTTTGAAATACTAAAGCCATTGAGTGGCTGCTTTCACGTGGATGTAGCCCACATTGGATGAACCACGTATATCGTGTGCTCTCTCTCTCTCTCTCTACTCTATAATCTCTTGTGTGTGATATTTTATCTCTCTCCATTAAGTAACCACTCATTCATTTACTTAGCTACGTCCTGTTTCCTAACATTCCTGTTTATTCTCCCCCATTAAATGATCAGTTTTATATGAGAAAATCATTTGGGTTGGTTAGATACTTTTCTTTTGGTTGAGAAAAATATTTTTCTCCCTCAATGCTTGAAAAATCACTTGGAGATGTTGCTTGTGTTCCTCCAAGGACTTGGAGTAGATGATGATATCATCAAAGAACACTCCAGTGAATTTGCGGTAGTGTTTAAAGGTTTTCTCCATTGATTGATTGAACATGGCCAGTGGATTAGTCAAGCCAAAAGGCATGATTAGATATTCATAAAGACCAAACTTTGTGAGAAACACGGTCTTTAGGATCTCTTCATCCACTATTCTTATTTGATGATATCCACTTTTAAGGTCAATCCTACTGAATTAGGTAGATCCTTGTAGCTTATCAAACGGATCTTCTACCCGAGGCACGGGAAATTTGTTTTTGATAGTGATATGGTTTAGTTCTTGATAGTCCACACATACGGTATGTACCATCTTTCTTTTGCACTAAAATGACTGGAGAACAAAAGGGAGAGGAACTAGGCCTCACCATCCCTTTGTCTACAAATTCTTGTACTTGCCTCATGATATCCTCTTGTTGAGCTTGGGAAACTTAATAAGGAGGCTTGATAGGCGGTGAGCTTCCTGGTAGGAGCTCAATTCAATGGTCATCTTCCACTTGTTTTGGAGGTAAGTCCATAGGGATATCATCGATGAACACATCTTGGAATCTTTTTAGAAAATTAGACAAGTTTAACTCTTCTTGATTCCTACCATTTACATTTGATGAATTATTAGGACATTTTAGGGACTCTTTGACAAAAATCATGTGTGCAAAAACGGAGCTCTTCATTGATTTATTAAAAGCATGTGAATTTACAAGTGGTATAGTACAAACAGACTCACTGGCATCTATATACATGCTCTTTCCCATGTAAATGAAGTAAATTCTCCTTTCAGGGAACTTCATGTTGACAGCCATGAGATTGAACCATGGTGCCCCTAGGATAGGATCCTCATGTTGGAGAGGAGAGATAAAGAAGTCTTCTTTGTCGAAATCTATCTTCTTTGTCGACATAGATTTGGACATGAAGCCTCAAATTACCAATCAAGGGAGTAACAAAGGCTTGTTGTCCCTTGAAATATGTATCGATAGTAACAGTATCTCCCTTCTCGAAAGCTTGAATGCCCCAGCTTGCTGACCAACTCCGTTGATATGAAGTTGTGAGTAGAGCCATGGTCAAAAAACATGAAGGCATCATGATCCCTTACCTTTCTCCAAGCATAGGAGAGAGGTGACCCTTTGCAATAAGCATCCTCTTTTAGAGCTTCAATGGTGAAGCTCTAGGAGTCTCATTACATGAATTTCTCCTGGGGCAAGAACGATAGCCATGTCCTTGCTCCTCACACTTAAAACACTTATGGTCCTTGCAAAAAGGTTCAAGCTCTTTAGGAGAGAGTTTGTTTTCACCTTTGTAAACTCCCTTCTCCTTGGACCAATTGTTATTTTTGTTGCTGGAATTGCCTTGGGAAGAATTTTGGGCATTGGTTTTTGCCTTTGCATCACTCTTGTCTTTGTTTTCCATGGGCTAGACATTCTGTCTAGCGCGTTGTTGGAAATTGATACACGAAGCAACCATGGTGTGATGGATTACTTCTATTATTGTTGACCGCTGGGTCAACAACACAACATAACTCAAGTTTCGTACCAAAGTTTTATCTTTTGTGAGTTATGAAATGCTGCGGATTATGGCTATAAACGTCATTTGTAATGAGTAGTTATTCTAGTTTCAGAAGCCGGGGTGCAATGGCACTTCCAAATTGTAAATACAAAGCCATTTGACCCTTTCAACCCCATTTTGGGTTAAACCTAAGGTAGCCTTAGTATATAAGGTACCTAGGTCATTTTGTAAAGGGGACTTTAATCATAATCAAACTTTAGCGCTGCCGTCTAATGTGTGTGAGAGAGAAAGAGAGTGAGCGTGAGCTTCATCCTCTTGCTACGCCCAGCTCGCTCAACACATTGGAGATCCGATTGCACCATTGCTATAGGCTCCAAGAGAGCTACGCGACAACGCCAAGCATTCCATGCGAGACGAAGTGCACACGCCGACGCATCTACGAGCTATTTGTGGCCGTAAGTGTATCAAACGATGTCTATTTTTTGCATGCTAGTAGTCTATAGAATCGTGGCGACATAAGCTACGCATAGGTACTCATAAATTTCAGTCCAGGCACTTTCAAAATTCAGCTCTGTCATCCTAAGCGTTTTTCGCAGATGGGTTTTGAGTGTAGAAGCTTAGGGACAGGTGTATCCTAGTGAGGGGATGGTGTTCCTTAAGTTTCGTACGAATCTGGCATGATTAGGTGAGTTACCTTCCGTATGTGTGTATGTGGCTAGGTGGTGTAGTTGAGAGCAATGAGGTTCTTGATTGTGGTTTAGTTGGCCTTCCTGAGTGTTGTATGTGTAGGATGGTCTCAACCTGACAAGCTACAGAGATTTCCTCCGTGTGCCTATCGTGTCATCTGTGTCCTCGATTGACATTATGTTGATCTAGGTAGTGTTTGCATGCACTTCATGGGTGTGTGAGTCTCCCCCGTCCAACATTGGCGCCGCTGCCGGGGACACAAGGACCTAAGTAGGTTTCCTACTAACACTCGTGTGATGGTTGCTTGATTTAGTTTCGGCTAAAGAAAGCGTTTTTCTTAAGTGGATCCGGAAGAGGATATTCCGCGATGAAGTGGATAGCCAGGAAGCATGTGTCTTGCCGAGGGTCTGCGACTAGATAGGTTTAGTTAGGATTTGTGGATTAGAGTAGTTGTTGGTGGTCGAGTGATTTGTGGGGTGATAAAAGCGTTTACTAGTCCGTGTGTGGCAGTGAAGCATTTTTCTACTCATAGATGCAAAACCCCATATGATTTGTAGGAGTAGCTTTAGGCAAGTGATCCGATTTTGATCTAGAGCTATTCAACATTGAATTATTTGCTAAAGTGCTTGATTGCATTTGAAATCATAGAAAAGTGTGCTTTTGAGGGTAAAAATGCATTAAACAAGCTTTTGTGGATATTTTTGTATGACTGACTGATGCTGTGCATATAAACGGGCATTTGCAAGGGTTCTGTGAAGAAAACTTGCAATTCTGTAAACATAGACATCCTACGCGTAGGATGTCTCAAGGGGGTTCTGGAGACCAAATTTGAAAATTCGGACTGCACCAGTGGGTTCAGAGGGTAGGTTTTACCCTAGTAGCATATTGACTTGGGTGTTTTTCCCTATTTTTGTTGACCAAAAGCCAAAAGGCGAAGTCAGAGAACATAAAATTTCAGCAAAGGCTCAATTGAGTGATTTTTGCATTTTTTGGCAATTGTGAAGCATACTTGCACTTGCTGAGAGTATAAGGAAGCATCAGGAACACTTCAGTCTCAAAAAATTAGAAGTAGATATCCTACGCGTAGGATATCTACAGGGTGATCTGGGCACTTTTTTGAAATTCTGAGTTGACCAGTGTGTTTAGAAGGTATGTTTTACCCTATTTTCACTTGAAAAGTGGAAATTTGACCATATCTTGGCAGGATAAGGCCATATAGACTGAAATTGCCAGACATCCTACCCAAATTGTGTCCAAGGCCTAATTTTGAGACCAAACCATAGGATGACTCCATAGGCATGTTCTAAATGTTGTATTGAGTGCATGTGATAAATTTCATCTCATTTGGGGAAGAAACGGGGGTCCTAAGCAGACTTTAGCACTTTTGACTAAAAAAGACTAGAACAGCTAAAATTGGGGTCTTTTGAAATCCAAACCAAAATCTGAGCATACCACTGGGTTGCTGACATCAAGGGGAAGCTTTGGGACAAGTCTAGGGACAAACAGGCCAAAAAGACATCCTACGCGTAGGATGTCTTCTGTGTGATTTTAAACTCTAAACCAAATTCTGGGCATACCACAGTGATCAGCACCTTAAGGAGAGTTTGTGGTTCAAATTTGGGGCAATTCTGAGCAAAAAGACATCCTACGCGTAGGATGTCTACTACATAATTCTGAAACCAAATTTCTATTGTGACCATACCATGCTGTCATATAGCCTTAGGCAAGCCTCCTAGGCAAATTTGGTCCAAATTGGAGTTGATTTTACTTAGGAATTCATCAGAACAGACATCAGGCTTCTAAAGCAGATTCTTGATCATTTGACCAACCTATAGGTGTCAGAATCAAAAAGTAAAAATAGCTGTGAGCTTAGCACATCAAGGGGAAGCTACAGTGCAAGTTTGAGCTGAAACAGAGTAAAAAGACATCCTACGCGTAGGATGTCTCCAGCTTGATTTAGGACTCCAAACCAACTTATGAGCACACCACTGTGATTAGCACATCAAGGAGAAGCTGGGGTGAAAATTTCAAGTCATTCTGAGCAAAAAGACATCCTACGCGTAGGATGTCTCAAGGCCATTTTTATGTCCAAATGAAATTATGAGCATACCATTGTGTTGCTGGACTTAAGGGGAGTCTCTGGACCAAATTTTGTTAAATTCTGAGCATATAGACATACTATGCGTAGGATGTCTCTAGGCCAGTTTTAGGGTCCAACTGTACTTTTGACCATACAGAAGTGTTCACAGTGTCACAAAGATCCCAAATCTTCTTTTAAAATTGAAATTGGAAACTGCATTTCACTGTTTTGGCCGTAACTTTCACAAACGGTATCGGATCGGAAAAGTTTTATATCAAAACGTAGCTTGAGAGCGGCTCTACAGATCTTAGAGAAAAACTTGAATTAAATGCATGCCGGCGGCAACCATTTAGTTCAACTTTGAAAAAAACATCGTTTGAGACCTCAAATTCATCCGGAAGTCAGGGGTGTCTAAAAGCGACAATTTGCGAGAATTGTGACGAAACGGTTGCGGTTTTGGACATAGTTTCAACTTTTCCCTAACCAAAGAACTTGAGCACAGTGGACTAAGTCTACTTGAACCAAGAAAAAGCTCTTAAGCCCAGAAATCATGTCTACCCTAGATTCAAACGCAGCTTACACAAGCTTGGAGATCCCGACGATAGAGGAATATCCTCCCACAATGGATCTTCCAAACTTGCAATTGATAAAGACCCATCTTGTTGAGAGAGTTTGGATGATTGGTCATGAGAGTGAAGGACTATATAGATACATTGACGACAATGAGGTCAATCTTTATAGGTGCTCAGATCCATACCTAGAAGAGATAACAGATTACAAGCTCTTATATGTCTACACATACGGAGTCGACTGTCAATGGAGATCTATAGTTGTCGATAAGTATGGACGAGAATACAGAGTTGTAGAAAGCACAAATCCACAGACTGTACTAGAAAGAGGTGGATATTTTGTCAATGAAGGACCACAAATGCCTCCACCAAACACGAGAATTCCTATAGGAGTTCCAAGAAGAGAGCCACCAGGATTCCCTTCAAGAGAGATAACGAGAGAAGGATTGGGAGAGTCTCTGGTTAGACTTGTAGACAATCGACGAGTTAGACCATCCCAAGTCCAGAAATGGGTAAACAGAAAATACTCCAGAGATAAAGATCCGAGAGATCATGTAGAGGCTTTTAGAAGAGTGATTAGAGCAGAGGAAGTTTCAGATTTTGCTACACAGTTTGCGGGATTTGGATTGACTCTAGAAGATGATGCAGCTACATGGTTCGACTCGGTGGAAAAATGGGATTTTGAGACCCTAGATGAGTTTTTTGAGGAGTTTATTGAAGAGTTCTCGCCAAAAGGCATTTCTCACAACACGGTCTCACAAATCCATAGATTCAAACAGAAAGAGAATGAATCAGTATGCAAAGCATCATTACGGCTCAAGAGATATGTTAAGCTCTGTCCGAGAGCGGAATTACCTACGCAAGCACGACTGATGCTGATCTTTATCCAGGGAATGAGACATGGGGCCTTCAGAAGGATCTGCATATGATAAGGAGAATGACGCTAAACGAGTTGATCAAAGAAGCTCTTTATCTAGTGGATAACTGTGAGGTATACAAAGAAACGGACTTAAAGATTCAAGGAGATGACACATCCTCTTAGAAAAATGTTTCACAGATAAGTGAGTCCATTGCCAAGCCAACAACACCTATTGATCAAGAAAATATTATCGACGACTTGGTCAAGAGGTTGATTCCTCTTGTAAGGTCTGCTTCGGGAGAGCCGAAGTGGTGTGAAATTGAGAGAAAATGAATGAACCATATGGGGGAAGAGTGCTATTATAGCATGGAAAATGCTAGGGAGAGGTATGTACAACCTGTTCCAGAAGCACCTACTCCATGATACATTACGGGGAATGCGCCAGGACTAGTAGGAGTTTTAAGGCCACAACTTGTCTTAGGACAACAACCTCCGCTACCAGGTGCTAGAATTTTGGTAGACATGAGATACATGCCAATGATGGAAGAATCAAATAAACCAACGCCAGTACCAGCTACAATGTGGTATAGCAACCAAAGTGGGTACTACCCTTCGGAGAAACAAAATGTGAGAGAAACACATGGAGTAGTGAGGCCGGTACAACCTCCACCTCCTGGGTTTCAGTCAAAAGAAAGAAGGTATGAAATGGATGAAAGAACATTGTGATTCATTGCAAACAACGGCTTATCTAGGTCAAAGCTTGCTTATAGCCAAGAGGAAATGCTAAAAGAATCTCCTCAACCAGAGACAGATTGTCACAAAAGTCGTGACAACCACTTGGTCAAACAATGTCCTCATACGGAGATCACTGAAGTAAATGCCTATTGTCTTGAGTGTGGCATCACTCACTTGATCCCCAATTGCCCGAAAAAACCAAATCAAATCAGGAAAATCACGACAAATGTATCAAGGATTGTTCAGCTCCCTAGTAGCTCAGAAAATGAAAATGTTGTACCAGTGCAAGTGGTTACGAGAGCACAAGCTCAAAAGAAAGCTGATGAGAATCCAAAGACAAAGAACACAGAAAGTGACACGGGTCCAAAGACAGATGATGGACCAAAGACAGACACACCTAGTCAGAAAACCAAGAGCAAACGAAATAGTTGGAAAGCTAGAAAGACTAGGATGAAAGCACGCAGGGAACGAGAGCAAAAATCCCTAGCTGAGAAGCTTATTGAAGCTGAGGAGAAGATTAAACAACATGAGGAGAAGGAGGCACCTTCTCTTACACAGATGGTTAAACCTCTAGAAGAACCATCCACGGATGAGAAACCGAGAAGTGCTATTTCAGGAGGATCTATGTTGGCAGAGAAGGTTAATGAGACATTAGATGCCCTCTTGAAAGCCTATGATGTGAGGCTAAAAAAAAACCAAACCCAAGAACACAGGTGGATGACATATCCCTATACGGAACTAGAAAAGCAAAGGTTTGAAATGTGCCATAAAATGATTCAAACAGCCCAAGCTTTACTAGAACCACCAGTTGCAAAACCTGAGGACGTGATCCGTGTCATGCCTACACAAATAATCCCACCAAACCAGGAACTAAAAGAGACAGATTCTAGTCATAAGCACAGACCAAACCTCAAAGACCCAACATTAGAACCAAGGATAGTACTGAATACCACGGATAACTCTTTCGAGGGATTTTACCAAGCTATACATGAGGATTGTAAAGAGATAGATGGTCTTGATGACTTGTGGAAACAAGTTAGAGAGGCCAATGAAGCCGATGACCTGAGAAGACGAGTAGACAAGACTGGTGATGAACGAGGAGTGTTTCTACCACCAATAGAGGAATTTGAGACTGGATCTCAAATGAATCTAGACGTGCGATCGTGTTGGGGCGACAAAGGATCTGTACAATCTATGGATAGTCAACCCCATTCACTAAGAACACTACTGTCCTACATGGGAGAGTACGAAACCAAGTCAGATGTGGTTGCAGTCCCATCACAGAGACTGTCTCCCAACAAGGCCATTGATTCAAAGGGGCTAGTAGATATTCTATCTACCCAGTCACCTGTACAATAATGTTAGCCGAGTTGCTCAGAATAAGACCAAACATGTGGGCTAATGTGGGTAAATGTCTAAAGAAATTTGGTGTAAAAACCCCAATGACTCAAATTGAGGAAGGCATCAAAGAGCTTGAAATGCCTCAACTAAATACTAGGCCAGTGCCATTAAACAAGGTAGGCGAGTATTACGAGGGAGAAGATGGAAACACCACCCTTCCTATGGAATTCAATAATGTAAAAACCATGGCAATCCTTGACAGTGGAGCTAGTGTGGCCATTGCAACCAAAGAGGTTTGGTGGTAAAGGGGACCTTTACCATAATTAATATGCAGTCAGGGAACTGTCAGGATGACTTCAGATTCCAATCAGGAAGTCATCAGGTCAGAGTCAACTCAGGAGATAATCAGAAACCTATTAGGAAGTAAGTAGGAAAAGAAATTATGTGAAAGGATGTAACTTTTCGTAGGGGCTTTTGTATCTTTTGTGATCTTCGATGATGTAAGGAAGTAAGGGGATGACGCTGATGTGTGTGATGATGATGGGAAATGGAAGGCGGCAGTTATATCTATCTGTCTATTGTCTGTTCTGATTCTGATCTATGTCTGATGAATAACTGATGAAATCCTGAGTATAAATATGAGATATATGTATTCCCTTTGATCTTGTCGATGAAGTATCTGAAGGTTTGAAGTGCATACATACTGTGTAGTCCTGTATTGGTGGTTGGTTAAGTGTTAGGCAATTATCAAGGAATATGCAGAATCTGTCTAAGCCTTTCCTGATCAACCCCATTACACTTTGGCGATCCTACAAAATGTTTCGGATCTGTTCCTTACCTGTGGCGTAGAGGACTGAAGTGTTTCTGATGACAGAGGAGGATGTTACAGACCTGCTATATGAATTTCGACATTGGGAGTCAGAAGAGGAAGAAGGAAATGATTTGCTAATCAAATTTCGCAATTGGGTAATAGAGGAAGAAGAAAAGGAGGAGTACGACAGAATTTTTTTGCGGGAGTACTTTTCACAATTGCCTAGGGATGTGCAGAAGTGTATTAGAATCAAAGTGGTGATCCTCTTCCGGTGCATTCATCCGGTTGGCATATATGATCTCCCTGTAAGTTGGTCGTTTGTGAACATCGGGCAACTCAGGAGATACTTGGAACTTCGGAGGAAGTACGCTCTCAGGCAACAAGCAATTGGCAAGCCAACTTAATGTATGAGTGAAGAGGAGGATGGTCGCCAGTCTGCACAACATCCTTATTGGACACGTTTTCGTAGCAGGCAAGGAGTAGGTTCATCTGCAGCAATAGAAGAAGAGGAAGATGGACAGATAAAGCTTGTGGGGGCTCAGACAACTCCGGTGAAGCGTTCCATCAAGTTGAAGAAAAGAAGGTTAGATGTCGTGCAAACCAAGGAGACTGAGAGTGGAAAGAAGCAAGAGGATATCAAACAGTCTCTTGTTAAACAATTTTTTCAAGATGTTACATACTCAAAAGCCTTAGAGTCTGTAGAGATATTAAAGGAGTTTGTGGAGCAGCAGAACATGAACAATGTACTTTTGGAGAGGACAAATGGAAAACTTGTGGAGGAGAAAGAAGAATTGGCAAGGCAGTTGAGTAAAAAGACAATGACAGTGGAGGAAATTGAAGAGTTGCAGGAGAAGCTCAAGGCAGCATCAGAGCAAAATCAGAAAATGGAAGAAAAGTTAAAGATGTTTCAGGGTCATTTGCACAGAAGAGAGAGCAATGCAAAAATGTACAAAGTGTGGCAGAATGAGTGGAAAGCAGTATTGACTATGGAGTTTGGGAATTTAGCAAATACTAATGTAGCTTTAGAAGCAGACAACAGGGTTCTGCTGAATAGAGTGGCAGCCTATAAAGATGTGGAAAAGCAAATTAGAGAATGCACAGATGATGAGTTGTCAATTGATGGATGGTACTTGTCACCTGAGGAGGTTGAAGAAATGAAGGCTCAACTGAGGAAGCAGGGAGAACAAATTTGGCAAAATCTGGGAGTCAGGCTAGAAGAAGTGATGTCTAAACCATATGAAATATTTGCCAAAGAAGAAAACAAGGAGGAGTATGAGTTACTGAAATTTCAGTATGAGGAGTTACATGAAAAATATAACTCTCTCCTTGAGCAACAGTCACAGGACAACAAACAGATTGAAAAAGAGGGTGTTCAGGAAGATGATGTACTAAAGACTCCAATGTTGGATACTTTAGTGGATACAATTGCACAGCATGTGGAAAAAGATAATCAGGAATTGGAAAAGTTTTCTGAAGAGATTGCAGATCAGGGGCAAAACAGTGTGGTTGCAGAAAAGAAGAAGACTGTACCTGAAACAAATCTGATGCAGCAGGCGCAGATTAATGAAGAAGAAAGCTTGCAACAGCTGATAGTAGATGATCAGGGAGATACAGAATTGCAAAATGTGGAGGACAAAGTTGAAGAAATGCTTACTCAAGAAGATGGTGTGCTGGAGGTTGAACAAAAGGAGTGATCAAGGGAATTGTGGGTTCAGGTCGCAAAAAATTTTCTTTTTGGTACCACCGGGTGTGCCAGGTGGTAAAGGGGACCTTTACCATAATTAATATGCAGTCAGGGAACTGTCAGGATGAATTCAAATTCCAATCAGGAATTCATCAGGTCAGAGTCAACTCAGGAGATAATCAGAAACCTATTAGGAAGTAAGTAGGAAAAGACATTATGTGAAAGGATGTAACTTTTTGTAGGGGCTTTTGTATCTTTTGTGATCTTCGATGATGTAAGGAAGTAAGGGGATGACGCTGATGTGTGTGATGATGATGGGAAATGGAAGGCGGCAGTTATATCTATCTGTCTATTGTCTGTTCTGATTCTGATCTATGTCTGATGAATAACTGATGAAATCCTGAGTATAAATATGAGATATATGTATTCCCTTTGATCTTGTCGATGAAGTATCTGAAGGTTTGAAGTGCATACATACTGTGTAGTCCTGTATTGGTGGTTGGTTAAGTGTTAGGCAATTATCAGGGAATATGTAGAATCTGTCTAAGCCTTTCCTGATCAACCCCATTACATTTGGAAAAAATGGGGACAACCTGCCTTGATATCCACACGAATGACCTTGCAGCTTGTAGACGGACACAAGGAAAAGCCTCTAGGACTGCTAGAAAAAGTACTTGTTACTTCTTGTGGCATTGAATATGAACACACTTTTGCTGTTGTTGACTTTGGCAAGAAGAACAACTATGAAATCATTCTGGGAAGACCATTCATGCGACAATTGAAAATGGTCCAAGATTGGGGTTATGACCATATATACATGAGACATATGGAAACCATAACAAAGGTAAACTTGAGGGACCATAGCTATAGGGATGTGACGAGAACACCAGTTGAGGAGTTTGATTCCGCTACAGTAGCAGGATTAGAACTTCAAGCTTGGTTAGGTAAGCCTAAAGAACTGTGGATGTGTGGAGCTTCACAATGTGGTAGCTTGAAACGTGAGGAATGTATCCTAGAGCGGGTTATAGAGGATAAGGACTATATCCCAGAACCATTTCCTGAAGAAGAGTTAGAGCCTTTTGGATGGGAACACATCCTGGCTACTCTGGACGTGTGCGCCGTGAAGGATGCTCCCACAACAAAGTTTTGTGATGAAAATGGCTATTATGTTGTTCCTTATTTTGCAGTGAGTGTAATCCAGGAAAACAAAGAGATCCAGACATCAACAAGCTCTCGAAATAAGGACCAAACAAAGAAATGTGGAGAATCAAAAGATGAAGAAGACGACGAGTTCTATGACAATGTAGAACACTTCGAGCTTCAAGAAGATCAACGACCCGGGAATCAATGTCATCGCTACACGAATAAGTGCATCAAAAGTGAATTCCAAAGTCCTCGGTGAAGACACAGCCACCACAAGCATCCTCATACATGGCTCCTAATAAGGATGAAAAGACTCAGCTAGGAGGAATACGACCAGAGCAACGAGCTAACAATGCTCTAATCAATGGGCTAGAAAAGTCCTCCAAGAAACTACCACCCACGAGCAAACAGATAGTAACTTTCCACTACCAACCAAAAAATCAAGGGAAAGTACAAGCAGTCAACCTTGCTGAGGATAGTAGCGATAGTGATGAATCTTACAACATCCCCTATCATCAACTCAAGCCATCACTATCACAAACCCCTTCAGCAACAACCATGACAGGTCAAAAGAAAAGGACAACAAGTCAAAGCCAGAAAGCTCGACAAATCTGGATACCAAAAAGCCAGATCGGCCAAAAATAGATATGGATCAAGAAGACAAAGATCTCTAATGACAAATCACAAGATCCAACACCAAAACAAAAACAAGGAAAGCGTGCACGAATGGGTAAGAATATCACAAAGTCGCAAGCTTTCACAACTCAGGTTTGGGATCCAAAGAAGTTGATTCAAGCACAAAAAAGTCAGGAATTCATTTGGATTCCAAAACAACCACAGTATCAAGTTTCAAAGCCTGAATCCCGTCACCAAGCAAGCGTACAAGGGCTGAAGCAAAGACCACTGTTGACTCACACAACAAAAAGGTGGATCTCAAAGAAGTCTCTTCAAACACAAACGAAGCACGGGCAAGTATGGGTTCCCAAACGAGAGCCAGCAACAAAACAGCCAATAATCACAAAGAAATGGGTCCAAAAGAAGAACAACAAAACTGCTGTCTGTGCATCGCCGCTTGAATTCTTACAATTCTTCATATGATTACAGTACAGTTAGAAGAGAGCAAGTCGCTTCAATCAAGCAACGATACAGGAGCTTCAAAGACCATTACATTGCTTAGAATAGGAATCCTCACCAACAAATGCCAATAAGAAAAGTGCTTATACCCACATCTTTCACAACATAAATCTTTTCCATGCATTGACTGTGTATGCATAATAGGGCTACATTACAAGGCCTGCATAGGCACAACTTTTAATTGCCCAAGCAAAACACATACCCTTTGCGATACCCTGTCGTAAAGGATGACTCCAAATAGGAAGGGGGGAGGCATTCTGAATGCGGACCTAATATTATGACTATTAGAGGGCAATGTTTTGTGAGATGTATTGAATATTTGCGTTTTATTGTCATAATTTTTTGACGAAATTTAGAGTATATGCCCTCATAGTAGAGTTATAGAGGAGTATGGGGACAAAATCCATATATGAGCCCCTAGGGACATGTGTATAGTGTACATAGCATTTAGATTTCTATTTGAGTGATTTTTCTTTTGTTGAGTTGTTTTAAGATTTTCTTTGTTTATTATTAAGAAAAAATAAAAAAATCCATAATCCACATGAAGAAAAGACTGACGAGAGGCCTGAGCACTACAAAGAGAAGAAGGTACAGGAAAATGTTGAAACTTCACGAAGTATGTCTCAGCAGCCACTACAACAGCCGAAGAACTTGTCACAAAGCAGTGTCAACAAGCAACCGACAAGTCATACAAGTCAGAGTCGAGTAGCTACGCCACAAAATGAGTGAGGTGTTAGTCCCAAAGCTTCAAGTAATATTCTCTGTGGTCTAAGCGTCTTAGATATTCTAGGTACTGCTCAAGCTGGAAGAGTTGAGCATATTTAAGTTGTGTCGCTCATGCTGGTATAGGTGAGCAAAAGAGTCAAAGTCTAAGTACTTAAGTCTGGTGAAGTGAAGGAGAAGGTCCAAAAGACACTCACATACTGAGCACAGTGAGATACGAGTGGATAAACTTCTACATCGAAAACCCTTGTTGGAAAGGTGGAAGCTATTGAGACATCTTTTGATGTCACATGTGCTACATTTATTCCTCGAAACACCCATCATCTCCTTCTTTCACATTGCATGCTTTTGTTGACAAATTTCTCGTATGCATATAGAGTGTCCCATAATTGGCACTTGCATCAGGCACTCTTTCCGTGCTTCACCCAAGCACTCACCTTTCATGAACATGTACTTCACGTTCAACTGATCAACTCCAATAAGAGCGTATACCAAAGGCATTTTTTTCCCATCAGGTTTTTTCCCTTTGGTCATCCAGGTTTTAGACCCTACTCTAAAGACACCTATCACCATCCTCTTGTACATATTCCTTCTACATCAACAATAAGGAAATGCTACTCAAATCAATTGACAAATGAATTGGAGCACCAATTTCAGACCATAGCATACTTCTCCTCAATGGCGAGTCGAAGAATGGCCCACAATGACAAAGCTGCAGACAACACTAACAACATGATTGCACAGGAACAAAGAAGTCCGCAATGAAGAAGAGCAGACATAAAAGTAATCAGAGGATCTCAAAAGATGAATGGTTATGATGATAGATGTCCGCTCCAATGGATCATAGTTCTTGTTGTGGTTCGACAAAGATACAAGCAGTGCAACAGATGAAGAAAAAACAACTGCAAAATGTTGACCGTTGGGTCAACAACACAACATAACTCCTTACAAAGTTGTCATTGGCTCACAAGATCAGAAAGCCAATCACTCAATTCTATAGATTGTAGAAGTTGTTTCTAAGAATCACAAATACTCCGAATTCACATATTTGCTGAGCAAATGATGGGTGGAACTTTCTCTATCCATGATGATAAGAGTCAAGTTCAACGACATTGGGTTCTTTTTGAATTTAGATATGGCAGTAGACCTATAATGACAGAAACAAATGCTACAGCTCGGAGCGTGGATGTGAAAGACATAAAGTTCGGCATCAATTATGATTTTCCTGAATAATGTGAAGACTATGTACATCGGATTGGATGAACAAGACAAGCTACTGCAAAGGCTATAGTCTATACTTTCTTTCCAATGACGGGAGCAAAGCGAACCCCGAACGCCGACGGCCTCTAAAACACCGGGGACTGAATGGCGCGCCTCGAGCCTGTCATGGTAAAGCAAACAGGGGGCACCACCTAGCTTCAGCGGCTAGGACGCAAACAACACACCACCATAACAAAGTTTTCATCCAAGAGAGATGGATGCTTGGGAGTAATGATGAAAAGGAAAGGGAATGAGATCAAGAGAGAGAGAGAGAGAGAGAGAGAGAGAGAGAGAGAGAGAGAGAGAGAGAGTGAGGGAGGGGGTATAGCGGCTTAGTACTTAGGCATCACAAAAGGATGGCGAATCCGCACACCCTTCACACATACACAAGCTCACTCCAAAACACAAGACTAGGTGGCGATTCCGCACACCTCACATGGGCAAAACATTGCAAGAAAACATACTCACAAAACCTCAAGCTTTATTTAGAGAATTAGGCGATGAAATGGGGAGCATAGGGTAGGGGAATGAGAAGGGAGAGAGTGGTAGAGCACATAGCGGATAGGTGGGAGTTGATGGCGAAGACTCGCACGAGGATTATGACCATCATCCTTCATTTAGTTGCCCTTCATCTTCCATAGCCAAGGGTGTAGAGGTCATGCTCAAGACAAGCATGGTGATTGCGGTGATGGTGATGGTGTGGGTGTGTGTGTGTGCACTAGGCACACACAGTGCATAGTGTGTTCTTTTTGTGATGTTGTGTCTTTTTTGTGTGATGGTGACCCCTCTTTACATAGGGGAGGAGGGGGGAGAAATTCTAGAATTTAGAAATGAAGAAATCATTATCTACATAGGCCATGTGACTGTGGGCCCCACTTGTCTGGCTGTGTGTATATGTGCCAGAACAGCAGTCTCATGAGAGAGAGACTAAGAGAGAGAGGTGGGTTGATGAAAAAAAGTGAGAGGTGACATGGAGAATAAAGTAATTACAAGAGGGGAGAGAGGGGAGTGTGTTTAGAGGTGAATCTGTGTGCAGATGTGTGTGAACACAAGAAAAATCAGGTAACCACCGGGTGGGGATGGGTCTGTGGGCACCTTTTTTAGTGAAACTGAGTGTGTGTGAGTGTGGGGGAGGTTATTTAGCTACAAGACAAGAGATATGGCACCCTTTAGAGAGAGAGGGGGGTATTTGGGTCATGGGATATGATAGGAGAGAGAAAGAGGGGGTGGGGTATACTATTTTGGAAGATAGGGTAAGTTGCATGTGAGTTAGGGTGCATTATTGGTGAGTTATAATGCATTATTGGTGAGAGGTGGGGTAGATTGAGGGGAGAGAAAGGAGAAAGGACAAGGGGAAGAGAGAGGGGGTTGACCTTTTGAGTGGAGGAGAGGAAAAGGGACACCCGGCGGGGCAACAGTGAAGAAAAAGGAGGCAAGGTGGGGATGGGCTACCCCGCAGGCATGAGGTGGCCTATTTTACCTTTCTTATATATTTACATAATCATACTTTATTTTTTTCTTACTTTTTCCAATGCCTTTTATCACTCCCTCCCTAAGAGGGGGTTTTCATGGGGTGGGGACGAGAGAAGAGGGGTATGGGAGCTTGGCTTGTGAAAAGCCCCCATCATTAGCCCTCCCCTTTTGGCTAGAGGCATTCATGTCTCTAGCTCATCTGTTTGATCATTATCGTCGGAGGTGGCGGCTGATGGTGTGTCCTCATCTGGAATGTCAATAGGTGGAGCCTGGTCAAATCGAAGAAAATAAGGTTTAAGTCGCCAACCATTTACCCTGGTTTTATGAAGTTTTCCATCAGCCTCCATAAGCTGGTAGCTTCCATTGGCATACTTTTTTCTGACGATGAAAGAACCTTCCCATCGGAGTAGGAGTTTCTTATCCTTGCGCGTGTCGAAGCGATTGTCGTAGCAGAGCACCAACATTCCTTTCTTCAATTCTTTTTTCCGGAGATGCTCGTTAAAGCTAAGCCGTCTATGCTCTGCTTGTGCTGCATAATAATTTATTGCTTCTTCTCTGTCCAGCTGCAGTTTTTCCAAGTTGATGATGTGATCTCTCAAATGCATGTTGGGCTGTTGAAGCTGGCTTGCCATTACTCTGAGACTTTGTAGTTGCACTTCAATGGGCAAGATTGCTTCCTTACCAAATACTAGATGATACGGTGTGAATCCCAAGGATGTACGAAATGAAGTTCTGTAGGCCCATAAATCTGGTAGTAGATACTTATCCCAGTCTCCAGGATGATTGTTTACCTGCTTGGTAATAATTTTAGAAACCATTCCATTTACCTTTTTAACTAGGCCATTACATTGAGGGTAATATGGTGAAGAGTGCCTCCTTGTAATGCCCAGTTTCTGCATTAATTCTCCTACCAAGTCTGCTCTGAAACCTGGCCCTCTATCAGAGATGATCTCTAAAGGTGTGCCAAACCTACAGCATATGTGCTCGTAGATAAATTTAGCTACCTCTACCGCTGTGATTCTAGTGGTGGCTGTAGCCTCTGCCCATCTAGTCATGTAGTCGACCCCCATGATAATGTAGAATTTTCCCGAGTTGGCCCTAGGTAATGGCCCAATGGCATCGATACCCCATTTTTCAAATGGGGCATATGAGAGAATAGGTGTCTGTGGTTCAGGCATAAGTGACCTAGTGCCGGCCTTTTGACACAACTTACATGTTTTGCACCAGTGGTGTACATCACGGTTGAGGCTAGGCCATATGAAGCCTGCCTGCAAGATTTTCCTACTTGTTATGTCTAGGGCAAAGTGACCACCACAAACCCCGTCGTGACAGCTAGCAATTACTCCCGTGATTTCCTGAGAGAGAGGGACCTTCCTGAGTATTTGGTCCTTACCCTTACAGTACAAACCGTCATTGATGAGTCGATACCTTGTGGCCTTTCAATCAGCCATTGCTTCTGTCCCTTTGTTAAATCTGATGGGCAGTCCCCTGTTTCCAAAAAATGCATGATGTCAGGCAAGGCATCACTTCCTTGAAATAGAGGGAGCTTTAGTTTTATTGCTCCAACCACCACTTCCTGTAGTCTTTCACTTGCTAGGGCATCTGCTTCTTGGTTTTGAGCCCTTGGGATATGGTGTATTTGAACTTCTTCAAACTTACCCAACAAGGTTTTTACACCACTTAAGTGAGTCCTTAAACTAGGATTCTTGCATGTCCATGCTCCATTTACTTGCCTTACCAGAAGTAGAGCATCCCCAAATACATTAAGGCGTTGTACACCTTGCGAGACGCACCATTGTAGACCCTTGGTTAGTGCTGCATACTCAGCTTCATTGTTAGAATGTGAATCTAACAATTGGCCCAACGAAAATACCTTTGTCCCTTTGTCATCAAAGACCACTATGCTTGCAGCTGCTTTGTCGGACTCTCGCTTGTAGGCTCCATCAAAGTAGAGAGAGTATGCTCCTTCTACCATCGGTGGTACTAGAGGTAATCGGACTTCTCCTTCCTTAGATTGCTTCTCCTTCCTTTCAAAGACTTGGTAGGTCATGAGTCCCCCCAAACTTGCCCTTGTCGTTCTTTCTACCTGTACCGTGTAGTCAAACTCTTGCAGACGAACTAGCCATTTAGTAATTCTAGCAGACACATCCATGTGTTGTACAACATAGGGAAATATTTCATCCGTGGTTAGAATCACAAATTGCTTAGGCAGCAAATATGACCTAAACTTTGTAGTTGCAAATCTAAGAGCTAGGACTAAGTGTTCCACATGGGTGAAACCTTTCTCTCCTGCTGTCATCATTCGACTAGAGAAGTAGATTTGCCTCATGAAAGATGTCGTCGTATCCTTTTGGAGTAGCACAGTCCCCAATGAGTCATCACCAACACTTGAGGTGACATAGAATTTTTCATCCCACTTAGGTGGTGAGATAGTTGGCAGAGTGGCTAAGACCTCCTTTACCTTGTTGTAGTGATGTTCGCTTTCCTCGTCCCAAGTGAAACATCTTTAAGTGAGTTGTTGCAGTGGTAGAACAAGTTGTGATAGTAGATGTATGAATCTACTTAAGTACCTCACCTTCTATAGAAAAGAGACCAGTTGACGTGCGGTCGTTGGTGAAGGTAGGGCTATGAGTGCGGACACCTTACTTGGGTCGGCGTTGATACCTTTTGCTGAAATTTCATGGCCTAGTAGAATGACTTTACTCTCCCCAATGTGGCATTTATCCACATTTAATTGCCCACCTAGGCTCTGCAACCTGGCCAAACCTTCAGTTACCTTTTCTAAATGTGAAATACGGGAGCTATATATACAAAAATCATCAATGAACACTCTTATGGATGTTCCAAAGAACGGTTGAAAAACATATGTGACATATCTTTGGAATGTGGCAGGTGCATTTGTGAGACCAAATGGCATAACCCTGTATGCAAAACAACCCCATGGCATGATAAAAGTGGTTTTTAGCTGATCTTCCAAGGCTATGCGTATTTGAAAGTATCCAGAATAACCATCACAGACGGTATAGCATTCAAAACCCGCTACTTCATTCAGAATTTCATCCAAGAAAGGGAGAGGAAAGTGGTCTCTCTTTGTAGCTGCATTTAGTGGTTTGTAGTCAACACAGACCCTCCACTTACCATTCTTTTTAGGCATCACCACTACGGGTGACACCCATTCTGAGTTTTCTACAGGATAGATGAATCCCGCCTCCAGCAGTTTCCTTACCTCGGCCAAGAGTGCCTTTTCTTGTATGACCCCCAATCGTCGTAGCTTTTGCACAACTGGTTTTACCCCTTCCTTCAGCTTAATATGATGTTCCACCACTGTAATTCCTGTGATTCTTTCATAGTTGTCAATGAACAGGTTAGGAAATTCCATCAACATTTGCAAAAAACTATCTTTCTCCTCAAGTGTTAATTCCGTAGACAACATACCCTTCAACCTACTTCCTCCTAGGCCAGGTGATTTTCTCTCCTCTTCATTGGGTTTCCCTTTTGGTGATGGATCACCAGTTGTGCTTACCCTTTGTGGATCCTTCATAATGATACCCATCACATCAATGGAACTGTCACTTTCGTCGGTGGATGTGGTCTCCTCCTCAGAACTGCAAGATTCGCTAGTGGTTTCATCTGCCGATGTTTCCAGATTCATTTGCTTCTACTTGCCAATCCTCATGTCGTAGTAGATTGTCTCCCCTTTCTTACCGGTCATGCGTAGAAGGCCAGTACCCCAGTCCTGTTTTGCCTTCATGGCCATCAACCATGGCCTTCCCAAAATTAGTGTATAGCCCTCCCCCTTAGTAGGCATTACAAAAACATCTACCTCTACCTCAGGGTTGAAAGCTTTGATTTTCACGGCACTTACCACACCCACACACTTTACTTTTGCGTTGTTTGCCATCTTTGCCTTGCATGGAGAAGGCCTGTCAACCTCGAGACCTAATCGAAGCATCATAGCTTCGCTCATTACATAGATTTGTGCACCTCCATCAATGTAGGTGTTTCCAACCCTCTTTCCTTTTATGTTTACGTCGACAATTGGAAGGATGTCATCCATGTTGCATCCCGAAATTGCTCCGGCTACCTTTGTTTTGGAGCGTCTTGTACTTACCATTTTAGACCATTGTCGCCTTACTTTTGGTGCAAGATGTAGCAGCTGTGGCCATGTAATCTTCGGTCCTTGCTCTACCACATCCAATGTTAGATCATAGGGCTTAGAACTTTCTCCTAGCTGGAAGCGGTGATGCCCAATTTCCGTCGTGGCCTGGATGGCCTCTTGCTAGTTTCTCCTCTCATGCTTCTCTCATCATCTGATTGTGTAGCTTTCTCCCTCCTAGCTCTTTTCATAGTCATGGCTTCAAGTGGTTCTAAAAAGGTTACCTTCTCCTTACCCTTGTCCCTCTCCTTTGCTCTGGGTGGATCCACTACTATGGCTTTTCCTTTCTCTTCTAGCCTTATGATGTTTACAGGGCGATCAGGTGGTGGGGCTGGTGGAAGAGGTGGGATGGATTCTTGTAGTGGTGTCTGGGGTGGACGTAGAATTTGTGTTGGTGGGGGTGGTGCTCGGGGTGGGGGTGTTCTTTCTCTAGGGGGTCACAATTGGTTTCTCCTACCTCCTCTATTATAGTTTTATCGTGGTTTGGGATAGTAGTACATACCGTGACCATCTTCTCCATAGTTGTAGCAATGATACTCCCTGTTTTGTCGTCGTGCTCTTCCAGGGTCTTGATCTCTTTCTTGACTCCTCCCTTGCTGTATTAAGTGGATAGACAAATTCTGCAGTTGGGATAGTAGTACATACCGTGACCATCTTCTCCACAGTTGTAGCAATGATACTCCCTGTTTTGTCGTCGTGCTCTTCCAGGGTCTTGATCTCTTTCTTGACTCCTCCCTTGCTGTATTAAGTGGACAGAAAAATTCTGCAGTTGGTCAGTAATATTGGCCAACATATCTTGTTGGTCATCTCTTACCCCAAGAGCCGGTGGTGGTGGTATGGTGGTTGTCGTAGTTGCTGGTCAACGCGATGTTCCTGCTTCTGTTGACTCGGTTTCTTTGGCTTTCATTCCCAGCTTCTTGTCCTTAAGGCGAGCAATCTCAACGGCTAACTTGTACGTAGCCGGGAATCTACCTTTCACCTTCTCCTTGAGAAGCGGCCATAAGCCATGCGTGAACCGATCGTTTTTTAAGAAATCGGGTGCGGCTTCCCCCCTTGCCAGTGACTCAACCCACCATTCCCAAAAATCCACAAATTTGGACTCATAGGTGGCATATTCTAAAAGACCCTCCTGCTTCAAGTCTCTCAACTTGTCCCACAACTTTTCTGAAGTGGTACCTCCCCCAAAGCGCCTCTTAAAAGAGGTTTTTAAGGGTTCCCAGTCATCCTTGGTTGCTTGTGGAAGTGCATTGTACCATGATCTAGCTTCTAGCTTCATGAGATGCTTAAAGATTCTAACCCGGGATTCATCCGTATCTTTGTTGCTCACTACACATGCTACTTCAAAGTCATCTAGGAAGTCTGTTACCAAATCCTCCCCCTTCTTTCCTTTAAATGTTGGAAATGCTACACTTGCCATGATTACTGAGAGAGAGCTAGAAAGACACACTGCTTAACTTGCAAAAGTTTTTTTCTTCTTTACAAGGAGGCGTGTATACCCTCTTATACTAGGACATAGATTAAAACTTCAAACGGTACATTGCCTTGTACCAAAGGTAAGACAAACGGTTGATCTGATGCCAGAACCTCAAAAAATATCTCCCCACCCAGCATGGTGTCAATGACGTGCTGGTAGTGAGCCTTCAAATCTAGTATTATCTTGATTGAGCATACACGTGTTGGTATGTGTGATCTGTCTTGAGGTAGGCTGTACTGATTCATGTGAAGCTTAGAGGCGCTTAGTCACTGTCCAAGCTTGTGGGAGAGGGTGGTGTTCTTTCCTGAAACAAACTCAGTAGATCCCTAGTTTCTCTAGTGAGAGTGTGAGCCAATGATTCCGTTATCTGTGCTGCAGCATCAGCTGCGACTTGAAAACTGACTGATAATTACCTCGGTGACTTGAGTTACCCGATTCTCAAAGTAGAATAGTGTTGATTCTCTATTGTGTAGAGCTCCTTCCATTTTGTTGTTGTGGGTTGGTTGTAGGTTGCAGACATGGTTTCGACCTTCTCCTTCTTCTTCTTGGCACTTGGCCTATGTATATCCACTGGGTTTGGCGTGTTGGTTGACTCTCCCACTGCAAATCGATTACCGTTACGCCTGGCACTCGAGCTTCGATGGAGATGCGGAGTTCGTCCAGTTGTGCTTGGAGCTCTTCTTCTTCTGTTGTCCAATTAGCAAATCCTGCTAGCCATTCATCCATTCACAATAGTTTAGGGGTTTCAGTCTTGTAAACTGAAGGGTTTCATGAAAAGATCCTCAGTGGGGGCACCAAATGACGGGAGCAAAGCGAACCCCGAACCCCCGACAGCCTCTAAAACACCGGGGACCGAATGGTGCGCCTCGATCCTGTCATGTAAAGCAAACAGCGGGCACCACCTAGCTTTAGCTTTAGCTAGGACGCAAACAACACACCACCATAACAAAGTTTTCATTCAAGAGAGATGGATGCTTGGGAGTAATGATGAAAAGGAAAGGGAATGAGATCAAGTGAGAGAGAGAGAGAGAGAGAGAGAGAGAGAGAGAGAGAGAGAGAGAGAGAGAGAGTGAGGGAGGGGGTATAGCGGCTTAGTACTTAGGCATCACAAAAGGATGGCGAATCCGCACACCCTTCACACATACACAAGTTCACTCCAAAACACAAGACTAGGTGGCGATTCCGCACACCTCACATGGGCAAAAGATTGCAAGAAAACATACTCACAAAACCTCAAGCTTTATTTAGAGAATTAGGCGATGAAATGGGGAGCATAGGGTAGGGGAATGAGAAGGGAGAGAGTGGTAGAGCACATGGCGGATAGGTGGGAGTTGATGGCGAAGACTCGCACGAGGATTATGGCCATCATCCTTCATTTAGTTGCCCTTCATCTTCCATAGCCAAGGGTGTAGAGGTCATGCTCAAGACAAGCATGGTGATTGCGGTGATGGTGATGGTGTGGGTGTGTGTGTGTGCACTAGGCACACACAGTGTAGAGTGTGTTCTTTTGGTGATGTTGTGTCTTTTTTGTGTGATGGTGACCCCTCTTTATATAGGGGAGGAGGGGGGAGAAATTCTAGAATTTAGAAATGAAGAAATCATTATCTACATAGGCCATGTGACTGTGGGTCCCACTTGTCTGGCTGTGTGTATATATGCCAGAATAGCACTCTCATGAGAGAGAGACTAAAAGAGAGAGGTGGGTTGATGAAAAAAAGTGAGAGGTGACATGGAGAATAAAGTAATTACAAGAGGGGAGAGAGAGGAGTGTGTTCAGAGGTGAATCTGTGTGCAGATGTGTGTGAACACAAGAAAAATCAGGTAACCACCGGGTAGGGATGGGTCTATGGGCACCTTTTTTAGTGAAACTGAGTATGTGTGAGTGTGGGGGAGGTTATTTAGCTACAAGACAAGAGATATGGCGCCCTTTAGAGAGAGAGGGGGGTATTTGGGTCATGGGATATGATAGGAGAGAGAAAGAGGGGGTGGGGTATACTATTTTGGAAGATAGGGTAAGTTGCATGTGAGTTAGGGTGCATTATTGGTGAGTTATAATGCATTATTGGTGAGAGGTGGGGTAGCTTGAGGGGAGAGAGAAAGGAGAAAGGACAAGGGGAAGAGAGAGGGGGTTGACCTTTTGAGTGGAGGAGAGGAAAAGGGACACCCGGGCGGGGCAACAGTGAAGAAAAAGGAGGCAAGGTGGGGATGGGCTACCCCGTAGGCATGAGGTGGCCTATTTTACCTTTCTTATATATTTACATAATCATACTTTATTTTTTTCTTACTTTTTCCAATTGCCTTTTATCACTCCCTCCCTAAGAGGGGGTTTCATGGGGTGGGGACGAGAGAAGAGGGGTATGGGAGCTTGGCTTGTGAAAAGCCCCCATCACCAACAACAAAACGACAGCAAAGACCACATCGCCATAGACAATCAGGTCATGTCAGGGACGACATGACCGCGGAAGGGGGGAATGTTGACCGTTGGGTCAACAACACAACATAACTCAAGTTTCGTACCAAAGTCTTATCTTTTGCGAGTTATGAAATGCTGCGGATTATGGCTATAAACGTTATTTGTAATGAGTAGTTATTCTAGTTTCAGAAGCCGGGGTGCAATGGCACTTCCAGATTGTAAATACAAAGCCATTTGACCCTTTCAACCCCATTTTTGGTTAAACCTAAGGTAGCCTTAGTATATAAGGTACCTAGGTCATTTTGTAAAGGGGACTTTAATCATAATCAAACTTTAGCGCTGCCGTCTACTGTGTGTGTGTGAGAGAGAGAGTGAGCATGAGCTTCATCCTCTCGCTACACCCGGCTCGCTCAACACATTGGATATCCGATTGCACCATTGTTGTAGGCTCAAGGAGAGCTACGTGACGACGCCAAGCATTCCACGCGAGACGAAGCGCACACGCCGACGCATCTACGAGCTATTTGTGGCCGTAAGTGTATCAAACGATGTCTGTTTTCTGCGTGCTAGTAGTCTATAGAATCGTGGCGACATAAGCTACACATAGGTACTCGTAAATTTCAGTTTCGGGCACTTTCAAAATTTGGCCCTGTCATCCTACGCGTTTTTCGCAGATGGGTTTTGAGTGTAGAAGCTTAGGGACAGGTGTATCCTAGTGAGGGGATGGTGTTCCTTAAGTTTCGTACGAATCTGGCATGATTAGGTGAGTTACCTTCCGTATGTGTGTATGTGGCTAGGTGGTGTAGTTGAGAGCAGTGAGGTTCTTGATTGTGGTTTAGTTGGCCTTCCTGAGTGTTGTATGTGTAGGATGGTCTTAGCCTGACAAGCTACAGAGATTTCCTCCGTGTGCCTATCATGTCATCTGTGTCCTCGATTGACATTATGTTAATCTAGGTAGTGTTTGCATGCACTTCATGGGTGTGTGAGTCTCCCCCGTCCAACAATGATAGAACCAGGCCATTGAGAGTTGACATACTCGAATATATCTTCAGATAATCCCACACAGAATTGTTGCTTTTGCTCGGTGAAGTCTATATTTTGAAAGACAGTAGCCTTGAGATGTAAATCTCAAAACTTGTCCACATATTTGTGGATAGACTCATGGGAGAGAAGCTTTAAACTGCACCATTTGGTAAGCACTTTGTCCTTTGCATTGCTTGCAAGGAATTGCTTCATGATGAAAACTCGTAGAGTTTTCCATTTCTTTTGGGGCTTCGTCATTGCCATGAAGGCTAGACCATCATTGACAAGCCGATGTGTGAAAGTGCATAGATACATGGTGTAGCTTGGAGGACTCTGTGAAGCCCTCGTCTCCAAAGGCCGCATCAAATTGCTGGATGAAGGCCAATACTTTGTCGGTGGCACCAAAGGTGCCATCCTAGGTGAGAAAACAGAGACTCTTTCCTCCCTTTTTGAACTTCTTGAGCTTTTGTGACCTTCGCCATGCAGGGTATGATTTATGATGCCCTCTCCTCTTGTATTGTCTAGGAGAATAGCCATAGCTTTCATCAGAATAAGAGGAAGGTGAACAAGAAGGAGAAGAGGGTGACCTCTTTCTTGCCCTTTACTTCCTTTGTTTCCTCTCTTCATTTTTGGAGTGACGAGGAGAAGGACTATGGGTTGAATGTTTCTTCTTGGGAGGAGTTGGCAATCGTCTAGACCTCCGTCTTCGTGGAGCCACATCTTCATAGGAACTTAAAGTTTCATTACTTTCTTGCTCTTTGGATTCCTCCTCTTGTATGGGAGAGAGTCTTCTTTGGGGGTCTCTTCAAGAGGCCTCCTAAGCTCTCTCTCCTCTTGGAGAGGAAGGGAAATCCCATAAGAACGAAGTTGTTGATAACTTCGGCCTGCAAAGTAGGGTTGCCCAAAGCTTGCTGCAACAAGATAATTGACAAACATGGGGGACATCATCATTGGCACCTTCGTGTGAAAAATCAAAGTTATCAATGTTCATTCTACTCTCTTGGTTATTGTCAGCCATGTTAACAAAATTTGTGTACTTACTTAGTGTATGCTTTGGCAATTCAAAACCTTAGTTGCTACTCCTCTTAGCCTTTGATAATCAGCACTTAAGTATCTACACCCACGACTCGAATTGGTTAATTATAGAGAGTAGTAGAGTGGGTCTAATATTTCAGAGTTGCAGAGAGGGATAACTCTCCTTTCAGATTTCTTATGGATCAATAATGGTAAATCCGTAGGCAAGTCTAAAAAGACTCCATTATTAAGACCAAAGCTCTTGAGGTGTGCACCATATCTCACATAGTGGGCCCAAAAAAATTGATAATAGATCCCAGTTCCACTTACCCTAATATAATTAACAAGATAGACCATTGATAGGCTACTTAAGGACCTCTCTTCTTAAGCAAGAAAAGAGAAACCAAATTCTCTGATACCAATGTAATGGAAATAGCCTATGAACTTTGAGAGTAGCGGAATTAGGAAATTAGAGAAAGCATTTTTGTGAGATTACTTTGTGAGCATAGAGGATGAAATTAATTGATGGTAGCAACATAAACATAGTACTTAGTGAACTTGGCATGAACAATACTTTTGCAAGAGAGGGAGTTTAGAGAACTTGACAATAGTTGAGGACCGGATTTATGTGGAGACGATCCCCCCTCCAATAGGAATTTGTATTATAGATTCTCCCATTAAGAGAGACTTGGTACAATACAATCTTTGTGTTCCTTGTGATCTAGGTGATGCAATGAAGATGTAAAGCTTCATGCATCGTGAGCATAACATAAACTTTGCAAAAAGCATAAACCATCCCAAGAATCACTCCCAAGATCTCAACACCTTTGAAGGTGGAGAGAGCTAGCGAGGAATGAGGGTAGGGAAGAGGAAGAAGACACATTCCATAGGAGAAAGAAATAGTTGCTCATCACTTTCATCACTCTTCTTGCTAGCATACATAATATCATAGTAATGAAGATGGAGAATATGAAAAGCTTAAGCATTGTAGCATGGCTCTTGGTTGGATTTGCACTCCATAGCCAAGAGTGTTGGTGTAGGCTCTCAACTTCTCTACTAGCTTGGAGAAGGAGATGTATCTCTTGCACTTTTCACTTTACACCATGAGAGTGTGTGTGAGTGTGTGTGGGAGAGTATACCCCCGGAGCTAGCCCCCTTCTTTCTTTGGTCCAGCCCCCCTTGTAGCACATGCTTGAAGCTCATTGGACCCCTGCAACCCTAGCCAATCACATGTAAGATGCACTACAAGCAACAAGGGTAGCCTTGGGACATGTGTCACCCTTTCCCCTTTGAGAGAGAATTGACTTGTAATGGAATTGGCCTATTTGAGTAGCGGAAATTAATGAGAGTAATTTTGAGAAATGACTTTGTGAGCATAGCGGGTGAACATAATTGAAGATAGCAACATAATCATAGCAATTAGTTAACTTGGCATGAACAATACTTTTGCAAGAGAGAGAATTTAGAGAACATGACAACAGTTGAGGACCGGATTTAGTGGAGCCAGTCCCCCCTCCAATAGGCATTTGTATTATGATTTCTCCCATTAAGAGAGACTTGTTACAATACAATCTTTGTGTTCCTTGTGACCTAGGTGATGCAATGAAGATGGAAAGCTTCATGCATCACAAACATAACATAAACTTGAAGAAAGATTTAACTATCCCAAGACCTCAAACACCTTCGAAGGTGGAGAGAGCTAGCAAGGAATGAGGGTAGGGAAGAGGAAGAAGAAACATTTCGTAGGAGAAAGAATTAGTTCCTCACTTATCATAACTCTTGTTGCTAGCATAGTAATGAAGAAGAAGGAGATGGCAAGCTTAAGCATTGAAGCATGGCTCTTGGTTGGATTTGCACTCCATATCCAAGAGTGTTGGTGTAGGCTCTCAACCTCTACTTGCTTGGAGAAGGAGAGGGAGCTCTTGCACTTTGCATAGCACACAATGAGAGTGTTTGTGAGTGTGTGTGGGTGAGTATACCCTCTAAGCAACCCCCTAGCTTGCTTGGGTCGAACCCCCCTTGTAGCTCATGCTTGAAGCTCATTGGACCCCTCGAGGCCTAGCCAATCACAAGCAGGAGGCATTACAAGCAGCAAGGGTAGCCTTGAGACAAGTGTCCCTCTTTACCCTTTGAGAGAGAGGGCTAGATAAATGCTAAATCATTTAATTAAATCTCCTAAATTATAATTGGACCCCTTGGGTGGCCAACCAGGCGTCAGGCACACCATGAGGGCAACATGAGGAGGAACTTGACAAGTGTCCCTTTTGCTTTCTTTGTACCATGCATGCCTTGTGTGAGTGTGTGGGTGTTCTCTCTCATCCCCCCTCATGTAGGGCTCGCCCCCTCCTTGTAGGGATTGAATATTTGACTTTTTGACACCTCAAGCCCCTCATACATAGGCCCAGTTCCCACCACAAGCTTGGCCTTTAAGCACTTTAAGCTTGGGCTAGGTTCTCACCTTAAGTGCAACCCTAGCATCTCAAGAATCTCAATAATTAAGCACCTCAAGCATCTCAAGAACCTCAATCATCAATCACCTCAAGCACCTTAGTCATCAAGCATGACAAGCAGGACAAACACCTCGAGCTGGGTCTGGTTCCCGCTCCTCAAGCTCAGCTCTAGCTTACCTAAGGTCAAAGGCTTTTTACACACATTATTGGAGGTCCTCAATGAAGCTAACCCTAAGGTCTTATGCTCCATTTGTTATCCTCGCTCTTTGATAGACCAGCTCTCATTTGGGCCCCTTTACCATTGGCCCCATGTTGAGATAGATCTATAAGCACATGTCTATATCTTAACACTTGTTCCCGTTTATTCTCCCACATTAAGTGATCAATTTAATATGAGAAAATAATTTGGGTTGGTTAGATATTAGATATTAGATTTGATGAAGACAGGGCTTGATAAATGCAAAATCAAATAAATTAAATTATTGGACAATCGGTTTAAGGATACCTGGGCCTGCCTAATTCTAGATGATAATGGTAAGAGTATAAAAATCAAAGGTGAGATAGCCCGCTCGGATAGGCTTAAGAGATGCTCAATAAGATAGAGGAGGAGATGAAGGGGATGAGGGCCGGGTTTACATGACCCCAAAGGAAGAGAATGAGCTCCCAACATCTTCTTAAATCAATAGAGGAGCACGTGCGTCAGCTCCTTAAGCGGGCCAGGAAAATTGATGTAGGGCTCCCCTTTCTCAACGGAGTCCTCATTCCTCATGAGTTAGGGCCGCTGTTACACCCTCGCAGCACTTCATGGGTTTGCACAAGCTATGCAGATATTGAGATGGATATGTGTACACCAATGACCCCCATTCAGAAAAGCTTCCTCCTTACTCTGATGGATGGAGACGTCCTAAAGATAAAGTTGTTGAGAGACTTCATTAGGCTAGTCTTTACATTAGATACCGACGAGCAGTTCAATCTCTTTTTGTGGGGGCTTGAGGTCACGGGAAGTTGATCCTAATGGAGTTCTTGGAGTACCTCATAGGGGAAAGGTGCGAGACCCTAGATGTGAGCTGGATAGACAATCTATTTGAGCTGACACTTGTAGAAGGAAAGAACTTGTTGCTCTTCCCAGATGATACTCCAACTGAGTAATAGAGCCGCTAGCATATTAAAGAAGTTTCTCTCCAACGAGAGGGTAGAAGTAGAGGCTCAAGGGAGGCCCACTATGTCAGTTAAGCCCGGAGCCCATGCCTTATTTATAACCAATTGGAAGTGGCCCGATGTGGATCGATCTAGCGAGGGGAGGAGACGCTTCCTCTTTATACAAACACCCAGAAGAGTGACACACCACAATCCCATTCTTATTAAAAATTCTCAAGGTGGTGCAAGGGGGCTAGTGACTTGGGCCTTGTGAATGCCGCTCGACAAGACCCGGATAGGTCACGATGTAGAAGCCCTAAACGAGTTAACGAGAGACTAGAGGTAGGGCAGACTACTCAAAGCTAATAGAGTGGGTAACAAAAAAAGTGAGCTACGACCTGGGGGCCAAATCCTCACTAGGAGTAAAGAAGGTGCCACTCCTTGGGTCTCTCTGCGAGGATTATAACCCTTACGTAGATACGAATGGGATAGAACTAATTCCATTTAACCAATTTGTGGATGCGTTAAACGACATTATACAATCATGGGGATATTGCGACATTGTTATTAGGAGGAGATCTACAGGGAGAGTAGTGCAAGGGCTAAGGCTTGGTTATGGGGACCCCATAAGGAAGAACAAAATAACGGGTTTGATGTAGTACCTGATGGAAACTGATCCTTGGCCTGGGTTTAAGGAGGACAAGTAAGTATGGGAACGAGGAGGCTGTAAGACAGTTGACCACGTTGAAGGCATGGATGGTGTCGATAGTGCCGATATTTTTGAGATTTTATCTAGTAGGGAATACGTGGAGGGAGAGGATGATGTGCCAAAAACGGGAGGCTGGACTCTATCCAACGCAGGGGGGGGGGGGTCCTGGAAGAAGAACTAGCCGTTCATGAGAGTGAATGAAGGCGAGCCTCTGAATAATTAGCTAACCCACATAGAAGAGGAGAAGACCAAAAAATTCTTAGAGCAGTATTCGGAGCTTGGGGAGGCCTATCACGGGAAGGAGATATGGACAGAGGACTAGATGGTTCAGTGGGTAGTGTCTAATATCAAGGTAAGGGAGGGCCTAAAGGAATATGTGGGGGCCCTTATTTTTAGGCGGAGAATGCCCCTATGCAAACAGGTTACAAACTGCCACCCCTATTGCCTAGTACTACCTTGTCCCTCTTGCCTTATGCTCTCTCAGTCCAATCGGGCTCTGGGTTATCAAGGTTAGATGCCACCCCATATCGATACGAAGAGCTTGTTTATCTTCTCAATTGAGGAGAGCAAGGCTATAACCAACACATGTTATCTACTCTTCCCTTATTTAGCCTGGGAGACCGCCCATATTTCTACCGTAGAATGCCCCGTTTAACACCTCTTCACCACCTCATATGCGGAGCTTCCTAGTTACTCGTGACTCGTGCCAAATAAAGGCTTTGGTACAGACACCCTAGACAACCTAAGAGGTGACCTCAAGAGGGGTCATTTGGCGGGTAATCAACCAGCTCATTCTCCCTAGTGAGATTACCTTGGAGGAGACCGACATGGTTGCATGCTACACCGACATCTATGCGGGCCTCATGAGCCAGACTAAGGCACCCAATAAGTGGGAGGTCTACCATTCCTGGTCCTTATGGTCCTTTGTTATGGAAAAGTGGGGAGACAAGTGCCCCAAGCCCCTCTTGAAACAGATCCTCTACTTTGGCCTAAATGGGGCTAGCTTGACTAGTCACAGGGGTGCTATCTCATTGAGCATTAAAGAGGCACACCAGACATCCCTGTCAATTGACCTCATTGGATTTCAGAAGAAGATCTTGGGGCACCCAATGCTATGAGAACTCACCCTTTTTCACAATATGGTGGGCTCCAGGAACCTGGTCTATGTTCCCTCCCAGATAAATCCATAGCACGAAAGGCTAGAAGAGGAGTCTCTTCTGAGAACCCACGCAGCCTCTACCACAATGGGTTGCTTACCTCTCCTATACTCGCCTCCCATGAAGTTGTTCTTCTAATGCATCTTGTTTTTTACTTGGAAAATTCTCTCTTGGGGATCCCAATGAGCCTAGAGAACGACGGGTTGGTCCACCTTACTTGACGTTCCAGCTATCTTTTCGATAATAGATCCCAGAATTATGCTAATATTATTAACAAAATCATCATTAATAGGCTACTTAAGGACCTCTCTTCTTAAGCAAGAAAAGAGAAACCAAATGCTCTGATACCAATGTAATGGAAATGGCCTATGAACTTTGAGAGTAGTGGAATTAGGAAATTAGAGAAAGCATTTTTGTGAGATTACTTGTGAGCATAGAGGGTGAACTTAATTGATGGTAGCAACATAAACATAGTACTTAGTTAACTTGGCATGAACAATAATTTCGCAAGAGAGAGAGTTTAGAGAACTTGACAACAATTGAGGACAAGATTTATGTGGAGCCAGTCCCCCCTCCAATAGGCATTTGTATTATAGATTCTCCCATTAACAGAGAGTTGGTACAATACAATCTTTGTGTTCCTTGTGACCTAGCTGATGCAATTCAGATGGAAAGCTTCATGCATCACAAGCATAACATAAAATTTTCAAAAAGCATTAACTATCCTAAGCCTGAGTCCCAAGGCCTCAAACACCTTTGAAGGTGGAGAGAACTAGCGGGGAATGAGGGTAGGGAAGAGGAAGAAGAAACATTCCATAGGAGAAAGAAATAGTTCCTCACTTATCAACACTCTTCTTGCTAGCATACATAATATCATAGTAATGAAGATGGAGAAGATGAAAAGCCTAAGCATTGTAGCATGGCTCTTGGTTGGATTTGTATTCCATGGCCAAGAGTATTGGTGTAGGCTCTCATCTTCTCTATTAGCTTGGAGAAGGATATGGAGCTCTTGCATTTTGCACTTCACACCATGAGAGTATACCCCCAAGCTAGTCCCCTTCTTGCTTTGGTCGACCCCCCCTTGTAGATCATACTTGAATCTCATTGGACCCCTGCAAGCCTGGCCAATCACATTCAGGATGCATTACAAGCAACAAGTGTAGTCTTGGGACAAGTGTCCCCCTTTCCCCTTTTGGAGAGAGGGCTTGATAAATGCAAAAACGATTAATTAAATTAACTAATTTATCATTGGAACTCTTGGGAGGCCAACCAATAGGCTTTAGGCACACCATGGGCATGTAAAGAATGAGGATGCAAGAGAGCTACACAAGACAAGCACAAAGCACACAGAGATGGAAAGCTTCTTCTTCTTCTTCACAGAAAAGAGAGTACAAAATGACTAAGTGCTAAAGCTGAAAAGTAGCACATATGTACATGCGGTCACTAAGTGTGAACTCGCTAGAAGCGTACTAGGCTGGCATAATAAGTGTAGTCCAGCTGTAGAATCACTGGCAGAGATCCTCCGTGTCGGTCACCTAACGCGCCAGTGAGTAAATGCCGTAAGCGGCCAAGACCCGTAGTGGATGCCAGCTCAAGGTGTAGAGCTCGACATCTCAACACTCCCCCTCGAGCTCTGCATGTCGCAGAGTCCAAGCATAGTCCGGAAACGTCGAAGCTTCTCAGCTCCGAGGGCCTTGGTAAAGATATCCGCTATCTGCTCCTCTGTGCTGACGTAGACCAAGTCAATGTCGCCTGCCAACACTCGCTCTCGAACGTAGTGGTAATGGACCTCTATGTGTTTGGTCCTGGCATGGAACACTGGGTTCCTAGCCAATTGCATGCTGCTGAGGTTGTCACAATGGATGAAAATCTGCTGGTCCACCTGCACTCCCAAGTCCTCAAGTAATGTGCGTAGCCAAGCTACCTCGCACGCCGCAACTGCTGCACCTCTGTACTCGGCCTCTGTGATCGATAAAGCAACCGTAGGCTGCTTTTTGCTGCTCCAAGTAACAGCAGCACTCCCAAAAGAGAACATGAACCCACTCGTAGATCTCCTATCAACAATGCTACCTGCCCAATCTGCATCTGTATACCCATACAATGCTAATGGTGCATCTGCTGCATAGAACAATGCGTAGTCAAGAGTACCTTGCACATACCTAAGTGTGCGTCGTACTCCATCCAAATGTGGCTTCTTCGGAAGCTGCATGAACTGACTCTCCAAGCCTACTGTGTAGCTCAAGTCTGGCCTCGTGATAGTCAAGTAGATTAGACTACCCACAATCTTCCTGTACATGTTGACATCCTCAACAACATCACCCTTCTCTGCACTCAGCTTTGCATTCACATCCAAGGGAATAGAAATTGGCTTACAATCAGCCATACCATACTTTGACAACATGTCCAAAGCATACTGTCTCTGTGATAGCCATACACCCTCTGGAGTCCTGATCACCTCAATGCCAAGAAAGTAGCGCAACTCGCCTAAATCTTTCATTTCAAACTCCTGTTTGAGAAGACCCTTCACATGGTCAATCTCCATAGCATTGTCACCAACAATAATAAGGTCATCTACATATATGGTAATGACCACAATCCCCACATCACTCTCACGTACATAGAGTGAATGATCAGCATGAGCTCTCCTAAAACCAATACTGACAAGATACTTGGCAATCCTGTCATACCATGCTCTAGAGCCCTGCTTCAAACCATACAAAGCTTTGAGAAGTCTGCATACATAATCTGGGTAACCTGGATCAACATAACCAGGTGGCTGATCCATATACACTTCCTCTTGCAACTCACCATTCAAGAAGGCATTCTTTACATCCATGTGATGCATAATCCATCCTCTAGATGCAGCCACTGCTATGACAGCTCTCACAGTCGTCATCTTTGCCACTGGAGCAAAGGTCTCCTCATAGTCTATGCCATACGTCTGTGCATAACCCTTTGCGACCAGCCTTGCCTTGTGACGCTCAATGTTACCATCAGCCTTATGCTTGGTTTTATACACCCATTTACAGCCAATAGCTTTCTTGCCACTTGGCAATGGCACCAACTCCCATGTGTCATTTGCTTCCAATGCAGCCATCTCTTCATTCATTGCATCATCCCAATGCACATTTCCAACTGCATCCTCAAAACATGTGGGCTCCACATCCTGTATCACCTTAGCCATGTAGGCTTGGTGATGCGCTAGATACCCATCATAAGTCAATTTTTGAACTGGATTTCTGACTCTATTAGATTTGCGCGGTCCTGGGTCACTCCTTTGCCCTCTAGCATCTTCTTGTACTTTCCTTACACTAGGTGTCCTGACAGCCGGAATTCCAAATTCCTCATCAAGACTTTGTTCAGAACCATCTGAATCCATGTCTACATGTGAAAAACCTGATGATGCATCAGCCATAAAGGGAGGTTCATCAACCTTTTCCTTTCCTTTTCGTGATACATTCCCTGTACCTGTTGGTGGAGTAACCTGCGTACGTAGTCTACCATTCCATGGTTTCTCAACAGAGCCACGAGAAGAGGACTCTTGTGGTCCACTCAAAACCTGTGACTGTGGCCTCACATTTTGTACAACCACATCATCTTTTACATCAGCCCCAATAGTGCCATGTGCATTACTGTACCAGCTGCTCATCTCATCAAAGACTACATCTCTGCTCACTCGTAATTCTCGTGTAGTAGGATTGTAGCACCTGTACCCCTTTTGTTCAAGGGAATATCCCACAAGAATACATTTCTCTGCTTTAGGATCCAATTTCCTACGCAACTCATCTGGTACATGCACGTAAGCTATGCAGCCAAACACTTTCAAGTGTGCCAAATCAGGCTTTGTACCTGTAAACTTTTCCTCAGGTGTTACATCATGCACCGCAGCTGTCGGTGTCCTGTTCATAATGTACACAGCTGTATTTACAGATTCAGCCCAGAAATGGTGAGGCATGTTCTTCTCATTCATCAATGCACGTGCAACCTCTGCAATGTGCCTGTTTTTCCTTTCTGCGACCCCATTCTGCTGTGGAGTATATCTGCATGTAAACTGCCTGTGTATACCATGCATTCGCAGAAAATCTGAAAAATCATTGGAGAAGTACTCTCCCCCTCCATCTGACCTCAATGTCTTGATTTGCATATCTGTCTCCTTCTCAATCATGACTTTGAAGTTTTGAAAGTGACCAAACACTTCACTTTTGTTACGCATGAAGTAGACCCATACTTTCCTTGTATGGTCATCAATGAAAGAGACATAATACCTGCAACCATGTATACTTGCAGTATCGGTTGGACCCCAAACATCTGTGTGCACCACCTCAAGTGGCTTTTTACATACATTGCGCTCATGTGGAAATGAGCCCTTTGACTGTTTTCCAAACTGGCATGCTGCACACACTTTATGCATACCATCCACCTTGAATTTGGGCAAACCTTTTACAATCTGTTTTAATTGCATGCTGCGCAATCTCTGCTCATTGACATGGCCAATGCGTTTGTGCCAAATGTCAACATCAGCCACAACACCTGTGCCCTGTGCAAATAATACAGCTTTTACCTCAGGCATGTCTACAGTCAGCGTAAACATTCTGCCCACACATTTGCCCTCTGTGATCAGCTTACAGCCATTCTGGAAATCTTCTACATAACAGCCATTTGGATTGAAGCGAACCTGCAAACCCTGCTCAACCATTTGTCCAACAGAAACAAGATTCTTTGTAATGTTTGGGACATGAAGTACATCTGCTAAGTACTTTGATTTCCCACTCTTCGTATTTAGAGGTATGTCCCCTACATGAGCAATGGGGTGAGCTGTGTCATCTCCTGTCTGCACATAGCCTGACACATCTGGTTTGCGCATATCTCTAAACCACTCTCCACGAAACGTCATGTGATTAGAGGCACCTGAATCCACATACCAAACATCATCTTGGGTGGAATTCTCTGCAGTCATTGTATTCATTACATGCTGCATAACAAACATGCGCTCGTTTTTGCTGTCATCTGCATCTCTGCTAGTAGATGCATAGTTGCCCTGTTCTCTCTTTCTACTTGCTTTTCCCTTTGGACAGTCACGTGACATGTGACCTCTTTCACCACAAGTCCAACATTCTCTACTATCTGGAGTATGTTGCTGCCTGCTTGATCCTGCACCACGACCTCTTTGACTCCCCCTGCCTTGAGACTGGTTTCCCCTGCCACCTGTATTGTTTTGATTTGATTGACCTTCCAGAAATTGGCCCCTGCAACCCCTTGGGCCTCGACCACGACCTCTACCTCTACCTCTGTTGGAGTTATAATAGAAGGCCTGTTCAGAATTATTTCTGCCATGAGAAGAAGATGTGTCAAGGTTCTTCTCCTCAAGAATAAGCATAGAAATCAAATCTTGGAACACGGGGATGTCGTCTCTTGTATTCATGGAAGACCTGAAATGTACATACTCATCTCCTAGACCATCCAAGCATGCACGGACAATGTCATCGTCTTCCACTGAGACTTTAATAGATCCAAGAGCCTCAATGATACTCTTGATCTTCAAAGCATAATCATTGATGGAGAGGTTGTTCCTCTTAACCTGATTTAGCTCTGACTTTAGTTGAAGCTTCCTGGCCTTGGTGTTCACCTCGAACACTCTGCCTAAGTTTTTCCATGCAATGGCGGGGGTTTCAGCATCCTGTAGATAGCCCATCATGCCATCTGTGATGCTCATAGAAAGCCAATACATCACTTTGCTCTGGCCTTGTTGCCAGTCCCTCAAAGCTTTCCTTTGTTCTGCTGTAGCATTTGCCTCGGGAATCTCTGGTTCCTTTTCATTGTCTCCTTCTACATAGTCCCAATAACCTTTTCCTTTTAGGAAATTTGTTATTCTGAACTTCCATGCAGGGTAGTTATTTTTCTCAAGCTTCTCAGTAACAATCTGGCTGAAACCGTCAGACATCTTGAAGCACCAAGACAAAATAGCTGCAATCTGCAAAAACCTGCAAATCTGCTGAACCTGCTATCGTGGTTCCTGTAACGCTTTCTACACTCAACGAGTGTCCACAATCAAGCGTTTCACAACGACTGTACTTGTACAGTAAATCTCTGTATACTGCACTTTGTATACTGAACGAAGGGATTGTGATGCTTTTGCTCTCTTGCCTGCACCAGGCTCTGATACCATGTAAAGAATGAGGATGCAAGAGAGCTACACAAGACAAGCACAAAGCACACAGAGATGGAAAGCCTCTTCTTCTTCTTCACAGAAAAGAGAGTACAAAATGACTAAGTGCTAAAGCTGAAAAGTAGCACATATGTACATGCGGTCACTAAGTGTGAACTCGCTAGAAGCGTACTAGGCTGGCACTATAAGTGTAGTCCAGCTGTAGAATCACTGGCAGAGATCCTCCGTGTCGGTCACCTAACGCGCCAGTGAGTAAATGCCGTAAGCGGCCAAGACCCGTAGTGGATGCCAGCTCAAGGTGTAGAGCTCGACATCTCAACAGGGCACAACATGAAGAGGACAAGTGTCCTAAATGCTTTCTTTGTACCAAGCTTGCCTTGTGTGAGGGTGTGTGTATTCTCTCTCTAGCTCCTTCTTGTAGGGCTCGCCCCCTCCTTGTAGGGATGTTTGACTTTGTGGAACCCCTTACCCTCAAGCTCCCTAGTCGGCAAGCACGACAAGCACCTCAAGCTAGGATAGTGTTCTCACAAGCACCTCAAGCTCCCTAGTCGGCAAGCACTACAAGCACCTCAAGAATCTTAGTCAGCAAGCACCTCAAGCACCTTAGTCATCAAGCATAACAAGCACCTTAAGAACCTTAGTCATCAACAATCACGACAAGCACCTCAAGCTTGGGCCGGGTTCCCACCTGAAGCTCAGCCCTAGCTTACCTAAGATCAAAGGACTTTTAACACTTACCTTTGGAGGTCTTTAATGTAGCTAACCGTAAGGTCTTTTAAGATCCATTGGGTAGCCTTGCTCTTTGACAGACCATCTCTCAGTTGGACCCCTTTACCATTGGTCCCATGGTGAGATAGATCTGTAAGCACATGTCTATATTCTAACCCTTGTTCCCGTTTATTCTCCCACATTAATTGACTAGTTTAATATGAGAAAATCATTTGGGTTGGTTAGATATTAGATTTTATGACACCTCCAATAGGCCATAAATAAGGAGTTGGCACCGGGATTAACCGACATTGCGGGCCTCCCTTTAGCCTCTACTATTACCCTCTCATTGGAAAGCTACTTCTTTCATACGCTGGTGAACGTATTACTCAGTTGTCAAGTAACATCTTGGAAGAGTAGCAAGGTCTTTCCTTCTACAAGTGTCATCTAAAATCAATTGGCTATCCGAATCAGAGGGTCTCGTACCTTTCCCCTAGGATCTACTTGAAGAGCTCTGTTAGGGTCGACTTCCTCGTGGCTCCGACCCCCCACAAAATGAGACTGAACTGCTCTCCAGTATCTAATGTAAAGACTAGCCTAAGGAAGGATCTCAACAAGTTATCTTTAGGACATCTCCATCCATCAAGGTAAGGAGGAAGCTTTTCTGAATGGGGGTCATTGGTGTACACGTATCTAGCTCAATACCTGCATAGCTAGTGAAGACCCACGAAGGGCTAGGCGGGTGTAACATTGGCCTTGACTCATGAGGAACGAGGACTCCATTGAGAAAGGGGAGCCCTGCATCAATCGTCCTGGCCCACTTAAGGAGCCGGTGCATGCACTCCTCTACTGACTTAAGAAGATGTTGGGAGGTCATTCTCTTCCTTTGGGGTCGTGTAGATGCGGCCCCCATTCCCTTCATCTCCTCCTCTATCTTATTGAGCATCTTGTAAGCCTATCCAGGCGGGCTATCCCACCTTTGATTTTTATACTCATACCAATGTTCGTCTCGAAGCAGGTAGGCCCATGTATCCTTAAACCGATCGACCAATAATGCCCCTATGTGGGCATCCAGCTCGAGGTCCAACTCTGTTCCTCTTATATCTTTGCCCACCTGTTCTTCTACTTGATTTTCAAGGATCCTTAATAGGTCAATCTCCTTTTCCTTCTCAAAAGGGAGGCTCCAAAGATAGCAAGATTGAAAGAGGAGGGTCTCCTTTTGCATAGCCCAGTTACCCATTGCCTGACCGTAAAAAGTGTTCCACTGGGTACCCTTAAGAATATGCACTCTAACCTCAGCTACGCAACCCTGTTGGGCGGGCCAGAAAGGATGCAAGAACATGCCTAACCCGGCCAAGGGAGTTCTCTTATATACCTCACGGCCTTCTCCTAGCATGGTTATTCTTTCATTGGAAAAATACTCCACTCAGACGCTTACTAAACACAAAATACCCTTCATAGGTTTATCCTAGAGGGGAATACCTCACCGCCAAAGATGAAGGCCACCTGAGGGAGTCCTCTCTTGTATAAAAGGACCGTCATCCCCAAGGTAGTTTCTAATTGTGGGTGTAAACCAGGGGTCGTCCACATCTATGAGGCAGATTTTGTGAGGGAGTGAACCCACCTCCAACCCTATAGATCCTCTGGGATCTTAGAGGGACTTTCTTATTTCAAAACGTTTGCAACTGCACGAGGAAGAACTCATTACCACTGATTTATGTTGGTTTATGATATTCTGAATTGCCATGCTATGGTGTACTCTCAAAGAGTTTGCCTATTGCATCATTACCAGAGGAGAATTCACATCCATTGAGAGAGAACCAAAAGGAATCCATGCCCATGACCACCATGGCTTCAATATCTTCTTGCTTGCAAGTGACAAGGGAAGAAAAACTACTCAAATTAGTACAAGTAAATGATGAAGTATGGTAAATGTACTTCTTAAAATTCAACCCTTTGACTAGGCTCCCTTAAAAGATTTTCCACTAAAAAAAGTGGAGGTAGAGCTAAATCCATGTCAAATATAGAGATATGCGCCTCGTAGAGGTAATATTGGTCTTTGGCATTCCCGAGAAGCTTGCCATCCAGCACATCTCCTACAACACAACTCTTGCATTGTAGTGAGTGCAAGAGATGACTAGAGGTGTGTGAGAGACAAGACCAAGGTATGTAAGAGGAGACTGTTGAGGGAAGGGGACACCAAAACAAGGGTAAAATCAAAATTATCCATGCAATGATTTGAATACTTAATGATATTACAGGAGAGCCCTTACACCCTTATCCTTTGGTAGCAACTTCTTGCAAGGAGACGAAGAGGAAGCTAAGAGCTATGGCAAGTTGTACATGCCGCCGCAGACCCATCATGGTTTTGTACTAACCTTTATCGATGTCACTCTACACTTGATGGTGAAGCAGCACTGAGATTTCCACCTTTGAACCATCGTAATCGAGGTTCACATCTCCAACTTTGAAGCATTGAACTCTAGACGCTGTCAAGCTTGCAGTGGCATCTCTCTCACCGTGCCTTAGAGATTCTTGTTGTGTAGATGCAAAAATGAGAGTGAAGAAAACACAGAGAAGTCATTAAAGGCTAGGTTTATGGAGGTGAGCATGGAAAGGGAGCAGCTAGAATGAGGAGAAATTCCCCTGTGTAGAGGGAGAGCAAGCACAAGGAGTTGCAGTCGAAGAGGAACATCAATTTGGCTATGATGAAGCGAAACAATACACTCGAAAAAGTCCCAAACTATTGATGCTTTGGCCTTGCCATTTTTCATAAATTCTTAACCATGCTAGCCATTCCAAAGGTTGAGACTCACCATTCTACTCTTCAAAAAGACTAGACTTTTCTCAATTTGTGGTAGCACCATCTCGAGCAGGTACAATTAAAGACGGAGACTTTATTGCCTAGTAAGCTACACAGCATGTGTAGTAACCTACTACAAAAAAATCACGAAGAATGGCCCCTCCTGTGATAACCTGTAGTAGAGGGAAGGTAAAGGAGACATTGAAGAATTGGAACAATATCGTAGTGAAGTTATGAAAAAGTAGAAAGACAAAGGGCTATATCTTAGCCATGTCTATGGTGCAATCGTCATCTCGTTCAGAGTGCCTAATCTCCAAAAACAGCTATGGAAATCCTTCATAGTTGATGAGCGAGATGTCCTTCTCTTTTTTCTTGCATGGAATCTTCCCAAGGAAGAATTAGATCCTTTGGGATGGAGTCAACATATCCTTTGCTGTTGCATTTGCAACTCTCTCCTCTCTTTGGGTAAAACTGATTGTGTCATTGCAGGTATTGAAAGAAAACCACCTTGATTTTTTTACGATTTTAACAAGTGACATCGATGGAGTACCTTGTTTTCCCTCTTAGGAAAGCTGGATCATCCTGATTGAACTCAATTTCAAGCTCCTCTCCAGGACCTTATTCTTGATACTTGAGTCCACATCCGTCAACATCATAATTGGGGTAATATCCTATATCCAAGACCCCTAGCGCTATTAGCAGTTTGGCTTTTGTTAAGAGATAGACCGAACAGGTGCCCACCTGGCTGGACACATAGCTGGACACCACATTTGTACTCTATTAGTTTTTTGAGCTAGTGTAGTAATACGTTGTATAAATCTTGATTCCAGAGTAGTGGATCAATTCCCTGAGTTGTAATGTTTTAATGATATTTGTAAAGGTCAATGTGAGTCGGCCATTGGCCATTTAGAATGCTCTAGGTATAAAGGTCAATAACTTTAATGTGAAAAGAAGGCTTATCTTTAGAGGAAGAAAGAGCTCTGCTGTACGTACGCTCGAGCTACTAAGCTACTCCAACTTGTAATCGACTTTTCTAATGATAGGGTAATCAGTTTTCAATTCCAAAATGTGCATTGTGTTCCTCTCTCTTTGCTCTTTCATTTAAGTGTAATCATTGTCAATTTTGTTGAGGTTCACAACTACCTTTTTGTGAGCCTAATCTTCAGATTTGTCACTGTTTTAAGTCATTTTGACCATAGGAGAATGTTCGTAGACCATAGGGCAACCTTTTTGGACTGATATATTACAGTTTTTGGGACCTTTTTCATGATGAATTGTGATTTTGGTACATTGTGGGATTGTGACTAGACTTTGTAGGATAGTGCCCCTAGGTGTCCTAGACCTCCTCCTAAAGTTTCGTTGCATTTCGAGCCCGTTCGAGTGCCGAAATGGCGTGATGACCTAGAGCTGTGAGAAAGGACATAGGTAGATTTGCCTAATCATTGAGTGTTGGTTTGCTTGTAGTTGTTGTGTTTGCTTGCTAAGGTTCACTTCTTGAGATTGACGATCTCAAAGAGTCTCTGTGCCCCATCCGAGTCACTTCCCTGAGTATTGACAATATGTTAGTGCCAGATCGCTATGCTATAGACATTCGTCGTGGCGACCCGCTAACATTAGCGCCATTGTCGGGGGTATGATCCTTAGATGGTGAGTTACCTAGTGCATATTTAGAGATTTCTTTTTCTAAGATTTGTCTCTCCATTCCATTTACACCTTAGCAATGAAGCAACTAGACACGGGGTTTAGTGCTTGATAGAGTCTAGAAGTCGAGGACTTGCTAGATTTATTCTTGAGAAGTAAAGAGGGTTGTGAGTGAGACAGCCAAAAGCATTTCACTCTCCTATTTTCTCTATGCTTTTAGAGTGCTGTTTTGTTTTTCGTTGCGACTTTATTTTGTACCGTTTTGTTTGTTTTTGTTGTATGTGTCATTCAGTACCTAGGAGTAGGTTAAATAACAGCTACCACCATCAAATTTGGGCTAAAAGTTGTTGAGATGTCGAGCTCTACATCTTGAGCTGGCATCCACTACGGGTGTTGGCCGCTTACGACATTTACTCATTGGCGTGTTAGGTGACCGACACAGAGGATCTCTGCCAGTGATTCTACAAATGGACTATACTTATAGTGCCAGCCTAGTACGCTTCTAGCGAGTTCACACTTAGTGACTGCATGTACATATGTGCTACTTTTAAGTTTTAGCAGTTAGTCATTTTGTACTCTGTTTTCTGTGAGAAGAAGAAGAAGCTTTCCATCTCTGTGTGCTTTGTGCTTGTCTTGTGTAGCTCTCTTGCATCCTCTTTCTTTACATGGTATCAGAGCCTGGTGCAGGCAAGAGAGGCTAAGAGAGCAAGAGCATCACAATCCCTTCGTTCGCAATCGTTTTTCGTACAAGTTTCTGAACAAGTCTCCAAAGTGCAGTACACAGAGTTTCACTGTACAAGTACAGTGGTTGTATGTACGCTTGATTGTGGACACTCGTTGAGTGTAGAAAGTGTTACAGGTACCACGATAGCAGGTTCAGCAGATTTGCAGGTTTTTGCAGATTGCAGTTATTTTGTCTTAGTGCTTCAAGATGTTTGACGGTTTCAGTCAGATTGTCACTGAGAAGCTTGACAAAAATAACTACCCTACATGGAAGTTCAGAATAACAAATTTCCTAAAAGGAAAAGGTTATTGGGACTATGTAGAAGGAGACAATGAAAAGGAACCAGAGATTCCCGAGGCAAATGCTGCAGCAGAACAAAGGAAAGCTTTCAGGGACTGGCAACAAGGCCAGAGCAAAGTGATGTATTGGCTTTCTATGAGCATCACAGATGGCATGATGGGCTATCTACAGGATGCTGAAACCCCCACCATTGCATGGAAAAACTTAGGCAGAGTGTTCGAGGTGAACACCAAGGCCAGGAAGCTTCAACTAAAGTCGGAGCTAAATCAGGTTAAGAGGAACAACCTCTCCATCAATGATTATGCCTTGAAGATCAAGAGTATCATTGAGGCTCTTGGATCTATTAAAGTCTCAGTGGAAGACGATGACATTGTCCGTGCATGCTTGGATGGCCTAGGAGGATGAGTATGTACATTTCAGGTCTTCCATGAATACAAGAGATGACATCCTTGTGTTCCAAGATTTGATTTCTATGCTTATTCTTGAGGAGAAGAACCTTGACACATCTTCTTCTCATGGCAGAAATAATTCTGAACAGGCCTTCTATTCTAACTCCAACAGAGTTAGAGGTAGAGGTCGTGGTCAAGGCCCAAGTGGTTGAAGGGGCCAATTTCGAGAAGGTCAATCAAATCAAAACAATACAGGTGGCAGGGGAAACCAGTCTCAAGGCAGGGGGAGTCAAAGAGGTCGTGGTGCAGGATCAAGCAGGCAACAACATATTGCAGATAGCAGAGAATGTTGGACTTGTGGTGAAAGAGGTCACATGTCACGTGATTGTCCAAAGGAAAAAGCAAGTGGAAAGAGAGAACAGGGCAACTATGCATCTACTAGAAGAGATGCAGATGACAACAAAAATGAGAGCATGAACTTGTTATGCAGCATGTAATGAATACCATGACTGCAGAGAATTCCACCCAAGAAGATGTTTGGTATGTGGATTCAGGTGCCTCTAATCACATGACGTCTCGTGGAGAGTGGTTTAGAGATATGCTTAAACCAGATGTGTCAGGCTATGTGCAGAGATGAGATGACACAACTAACCCCATTGCTCATGTAGGGGACATACCTCTAAATACGAAGAGTGGGAAATCAAAGTACTTTGCAGATGTACTTCATGTCCCAAACATTACAAAGAATCTTGTTTCTGTTGGACAAATGGTTGAGCAGGGTTTGGAGGTTCACTTTAATCCGAATGGCTGTTATGTAGAAGATTTCCAGAATGGCTGTAAGCTGATCACAGAGGGCAAATGTGTGGGCAGAATGTTTACGCTGAATGTAGACATGCTTGAGGTAAAAGATGCATTATTTGCACAGGGCACAGGTGTTGTGGCTGATGTTGACATTTGGCACAAACGCGTTGTCCATGTCAATGAGCAGAGATTATGCAGCATGCAATCAAAACAGATTGTAAAAGGTTTGCCCAAATTCAAGGTGGATGGTATGCATAAAGTGTGTGCAGCAGGTCAGTTTGGAAAACAGTCAAAGGGCTCATTTCCACATGAACGCAATGTATGTAAAAAGACACTTGAGGTGGTACACACAGATGTTTGGGGTCCAAACAATACTACAAGTATACATGGTTGCAGGTATTATGTCTCTTTCATTGATGACCATACAAGGAAAGTATGGGTCTACTTCATGCGTAACAAAAGTGAAGTGTTTGGTCACTTTCAGGACTTCAAAGTGATGATTGAGAAGGAGATAGATATGCAAATCAAGACATTGAGGTCAGATGGAGGGGGAGAGTACTTCTCCAACGGTTTTTCAGATCTTCTGCGAATGCATGGTATACGCAGGCAGTTTACATGCAGATACACTCCACAACAGAATGGGGTCGCAGTAAGGAAAAACAGGCACATTGCAGAGATTGCACGTGCATTGATGAATGAGAAGAACATGCCTCATCATTTCTGGGCTGAAGCTGTAAATACAGCTTTGTACATTATGAATAGGACACTTACAGTTGCGGTGCATGATGTAACACCTGAGGAAAAGTTTACAGGTACAAAGCCTGATTTGGCACACTTGAAAGTGTTTGGCTGCATAGCTTACGTGCATGTACCAGATGAGTTGCGTAGGAAATTGGATCCTAAAGCAGAGAAATGTATTCTTGTGGGATATTCCCTTGAACAAAAGGGGTACAAGTGCTACAATCCTACTACACGAGAATTACGAGTGAGCAGAGATGTAGTCTTTGATGAGATGAGCAGCTGGTACAGTAATGCACATGGCACTATTGGGGCTGATGTAAAAGATGATGTGGTTGTACAAAATGTGAGGCCACAATCACAGGTTTTGAGTGGACCACAAGAGTCCTCTTCTCGTGGCTCTATTGAGAAACCATGGAATGGTAGACTACGTACGCAGGTTACTCCACCAACAGGTACAGGGAATGTATCACGAAAAGGAAAGGAAAAGGTTGATGAACCTCCCTTTATGGCTGATGCATCATCAGGGTTTTCACATGTAGACATGGATTCAGATGGTTCTGAAAAAAGTCTTGATGAGGAATTTGGAATTCCGGCTGTGAGGACACCTGGTGTAAGGAAAGTACAAGAAGATGCTAGAGGGCAAAGGAGTGACCAACGACTGCGCAGATCTAACAGAGTTAGAAATCCAGTTCAAAAATTGACTTTCTAGCGCATCACCAAGCCTACATGGCTAAGGCGGTACAGGATGTGGAGCCCACATGTTTTGAGGATGCAGTTGGAAATGTGCATTGGGATGATGTAATGAATGAAGAGATGGCTGCATTGGAAGCAAACGACATATGGGAGTTGGTGCCATTTCCAAGTGGCAAGAAAGCTATTGGCTGTAAATGGGTGTATAAAACCAAGCATAAGGCTGATGGTAACATTGAGCGTCACAAGGCAAGGCTGGTTGCAAAGGGTTATGCACAGACGTATGGCATATCCAGTGGCGGCAAAGATGACGACTGTGAGACCTTTGCTCCAGTGGCAAAGATGACGACAGTGAGAGCTGTCATAGCAGTGGCTGCATCTAGAGGATGGATTATGCATCGAATGCATGTAAAGAATGCCTTTTGTGAATGGTGAGTTGCAAGAGGAAGTGTATATGGATCATCCACCTGGTTATGTCGATCCAGGTTACCCAGATTATGTATGCAGACTTCTCAAAGCTTTGTATGGTTTGAAGCAGGGCTCTAGAGCATGGTATGACAAGATTGCCAAGTATCTTGTCAGTATTGGGTTTAGGAGAGCTCATGATAATCATTCACTCTATGTACGTGAGAGTGATGTGGGGATTGTGGTCATTACCATATATGTAGATGACCTTATTATTGTGGGTGACAATGCTATGGAGATTGACCATGTGAAGGGTCTTCTCAAACAGGAGTTTGAAATGAAAGATTTGGGCGAGTTGCGCTACTTTCTTGGCATTGAGGTGATTAGGACTCCAGAGGGTGTATGGCTGTCCACGGAGACAATATGCTTTGGACATGTTGTCAAAGTATGGTATGGATGATTGTAAGCCAATTTCTATTCCCTTGGATGTGAATGCAAAGCTGAGTGCAGAGAAGGGTGATGTTGTTGAGGATGTCAAGATGTACAGGAAGATTGTGGGTAGTCTAATCTACTTGACTATCACGAGGCCAGACTTGAGCTACACACTAGGCTTGGAGAGTCAGTTCATGCAGCTTCCGAGGAAGCCACATTTGGATGGAGTACGACGCACACTTCGGTATGTGCAAGGGACTCTTGACTACGCATTGTTCTATGCAGTAGATGCGCCATTAGCATTGTATGGGTATACAGATGCAGATTGGGCAGGTAGCATTGTTGATAGGAGATCTACGAGTGGCTTCATGTTCTCTTTTGGGAGTGCTGCTGTTACTTGGAGCAGTAAAAAGCAGCCTACGATTGCTTTATTGAGCACAGAGGCCGAGTACAGAGGTGCAGCAGTTGCGGCGTGCGAGGTAGCTTGGCTACGCACATTACTTGAGGACTTGGGAGTGCAGGTGGACTAGCAGATTTTCATCCATTGTGACAACCTCAGCAGCATGCAGTTGGCTAGGAACCCAGTGTTCCATGCCAGGACCAAGCACATAGAGGTCCATTACCACTACGTTCGAGAGCAAGTGTTGGCGGGCGACATCGACTTGGTCTACGTTAGCACAGAGGAGCAGATATCGGATATCTTTACCATGTCCCTCGGAGCTGAGAAGCTTCGACGTTTTCGGACTATGCTTGGACTCTCCGACATGCAGAGCTCTAGGAAGAGTGTTGAGATGTCAAGCTCTACATCTTGAGCTGGAATCCACTACGGGTCTTGGCCGCTTACGGCATTTACTCACTGGCGCGTTAGGTGACCGACACGGAAGATCTCTGCCAATGATTCTACAGCTGGACTACACTTATAGTGCCAGCCTAGTACGCTTCTAGCGAGTTCACACTTAGTGACCACATGTACATATGTGCTACTTTTTCAGTTTTAGCACTTAGTCATTTTGTACTCTCTTTTCTGTGAGAAGAAGAAGAAGCTTTCCATCTCTGTGTGATTTGTGCTTGTCTTGTGTAGCTCTCTTGCATCCTCTTTCTTTACAAAAGTGAGGAAAAAAAGGGTGAAAACCATATTTTGATCGAAATGACCATAACTCTAAAATTATGAAAATTTGATGGTAGAGACTTCAAAAGTGATCCAAATTCAAAAATTTATGGATCAATGGCATCAACATACTCTCTAGAAGCAATCTAGAAAGTTTGGCCAGATTCTGTGGAGGAATATGGATCGCGATCCATATACCCCAGAGATCATTTTGGCAAAAAAGTGATAGTGACATTGTGCATCAGTAGGATATTGTTTTGATCAAGTTTTCTTGAAAGAAAAACTCAAAAATCACATCAAAATTGGTTGTTAGGGCAAAAAAAACAAAATAGGGATTCAAACACAAAATTGGGCAAATCTTGAGATTTTGGGATCCAAATTCAAAAAGGGGTGAGATTTGAGTTCTACAGGGAAGAGAGAACCTGTAGAACAATATTCATGAAAAATGTTGTCAAACATGGATTGCGATCCATGTATCTTTTGACATTTGGGGTTGATATTTGACAAGTACATCCTTGATAACTAGTGGAACAACTTTTCCAAAAGGGACCATGTCAAAAAATTAAAAAAAGTTGGTCAAAATAGCCAAATACAGAAACTAGTCAAAAATCGCAAAGCATACAAAAAAACTTACTTTTGATTAGGGAAAAATTGTCCAAATCCAAAAAGAGGTGGTGGAATAGACTACTGACTCTGTAGGTAATCATCAAGCCAAATTTGATATTCAGATGTGGTGGAACATGGATCGCGATCCATGTACCTCATGAAATTGTTTTGGCTGAGATTTGAGCAGTAGTAGGTAGTTGAGACATAGACAAACACTTTTCCCAAAAGAACTATATGCAAAAAAGTTGCAAAAATTGGTCAAAATAGTAAAAAACAGAACATTGTCAAAACTGCACAGCAAACTGTAGAAGTCAGTTTTGGTTGGGCAAAACTGATAGAAATCTAGAAATTCTTTGTGTAGCAAGCTACAAACATCACAAGCTATCATCACACCAAAGATCAAGTCCAAAAGTGGTGGAACATGGATCACGATCCATGTACCCCTGATAAATTTTTGGATAGAAACTTTTCTAGCCTGTAGCAGATACCATTGTGAACAAAAGTCTCCACCAAAGAAGTCTTGTAAAAGAAGTTCAAAAAGTGAGTCAAAAGAGCAAAAAACAGTTCAAGGTAAAAACCCTAAAACAAACTTGTGAAGTGACTTTTGCGTGACCTAAACAAGTCCAAATCATACAAAAACCATATAGTAGGGATCAGGAAACCAAGGACAAGCTATGTGCTAAGTTTCAGTGCAATCTGACACATAGGTACACGGATCGCGATTCATGTTCGTCTATCACAAATTGATACCAAACTTGCACCGTAGCTAGAGCACATCACAAGGAGTCTAGTGGTCTTTTCAAACTTAATTTGGATATTAAAAACTAGACCAGAAGCCCATAATTGCCAAGTACTCTGACAAAGTGTCAGAATTGACCTAACTTTCAATCCAAAGGTCCATTTCTAAAAAAATTGATACCATATGACCTACTAATCATGCTGCATCTGATGGTACCAAGAGAAGTCAATTTGGGCTCCAAACATGGATCGCGATCCATGTACCCATAGTGACAGCTTGACTTGAAGCTTTCCAGACCAGTAATGCATACACAAGGAAGGAAACATATCCCCAAGCCTAGTTGTGAAAAAATTTGAGTAAATCTGGGTCAAAAGGGAGCAAAACAGGTGACATACTAAAAACCAAAGTACAAACCTTGTATTGGGTATTTGATCTATCAAACCATGTCCAAATCCAAAAAGATTTGAGATTTAGCTTGTGGACATAGTCAGGAACAAACTCCTACAAGATCAAATCCAGGTGTGGTTGAACATGGATCGTGATCCATGTACCTCAACCTCAAAATTTGATGAAAATTGGTACAGAGTCTGCATATGACCTTGTTTACACACTATCAAAACTTGGAAAAATTTGGATAAATTTTTTTGATAGAGGAACATGGATCACGATCCATGTACCTCAACATAGTGGGGGTATCTGACTTGATGATCTTGTAGACATACTTGAGTACATCTCAAATCTCAAGTTTGAGCTAAAAATACCTTTGGGAAACCAAGATACAAGACAAAGTTCTTGTGTTCTAGTCGTCCTGAAACTGTTTTGAGCGCTATTTCAAGTGCAGTTCACCAAAATTGTTCTAGCTTTTGATAGACAACTCCAAATTGAGTCAGGTAAAGCTAGGAAGATAGCTTGCGGGAAATAGGAAAAATCCAAACTTTTCCAAGTTTAAGAGCTGAGTTTTTTGAGGTTTCCTAAATCCAAACTTTTAGGGTACCCAAGACTATTTTCCAGAGACTAAAAAGCCACAAAGACCTAACTTTTGAGAGGCCTGACCATGGCCAAAAAAGGGATAGGTTGCACTAAGCCAAATTTAGGTAAGAGACAATCTTGAGAATCTTGAGTGAGACTTAATCATGACAAATCATCCACCACCAGGGTTTTCTACTCCATTTAGAGACATGAAAAACGCAACAAACGCTGCATGCCTTCAACAGTGGGATTGGGAGAATACCTAGAGGAGAGGCATCCTCTAATTAGAAAACCGAATGTGAGATTCATCAAAGCCAATGAATCCTTGCTTACAGATTACCCTCATGAGGGAATATATAGATTCACAAATGGAGATTCATGTATCTTCTACAAGTGTCTAGAACCCTATGATGGAGAGATGCCATTCCATAAGAATCTCTATGCATTCACGTATACAGATGCCCATGAAGTTCAAGTTTTGATGGTAGATAAGTATGGTTGTGAGTATAAACTTATTGATCCAATTGACCTAGAGAGATATGCGTACAAGGCTACTTTGATCTCTACTTACTTTGAGCCAAAAACGATGCCAAAGTACACATCAGAGAGGACTCCACCGGAATTCTTTCCAAAACGAGACAAGAGCATGACATAATTGTTTCCAAGAGACCACGAATTGGTTAGATTAGTGACTAAACCACAACAATTAAGACCATATCAAGTGTCTTAATGTGTCAAGACAAAGTACAATGGGTCAGAGGATCGATATGCTCATGTCTCACTCTTTAAACAAGTTTTGAGAGCTGAACAGATTGCATATTTCCATACTCAGTATAAGGGATTTGGATTGACATTAGAAGGTGACGTGGTTCCAACCTCTAAATAGAGATGAATTCCCAAACATAGCACAACTCTTACAAGAGTTTGTAGAGGAGTTCTAAAAAAGGAGAATCAAACATAACACGGTGTCACACATCTACACTTTCAAACAAAAACCGAATGAAAGAGTGAAGGAAGCTTTGATTCGCTTCAAACAATACATAGATAGATGTCCCGTGAGAGAATTACCGCAAGATGAAATATTATCAGCTCTCTTCATAGAAGTCTTGAGGAATGAAACTAAAAAAAAGGACCTACATTTGAAAGGATGCACAACGTTCGAGCAAGTCACTAGAGAAGCTCTATATCTAGTTGACAATTGTAAGGCCTAGGGAGAGGTAACTGAAGATACAGACAACGTGACTAGTAGCGCCTCATCTCCAAAGAGCAAATCAACAACAAAGTAAGATGTTCAAACTCCTCGAGAACCAAGCCTTGACCAAGTGTGCGAGGAGGTGATTAGAAGAGTTAATTAAGTCTACACACAAAACAGATTGTACGACAACCACATTTGAGGGGATGTAATACTTGTGGAGGGGATCACCCCACTCCATGGTGTAGTACTCAGCCAATGCCACAACCTGTGCTAGGGAAACAACCACCTCTTTAGAATGATGGTAGAGTTGTAGTCAACTACACTCAACCAACATATGTGCCACAACCCGTGAAAAACCAATACTCCATGGATATGAATACGCTCATTTTCATAGCCAATCAAGAGTATGGTTCGAAGAACATTCTTACTAGGCAAGAACAACCATTGGCTGTAACACCAGCTATGAAACGAGAAGTACATCCTATGAGTGTGGAGGTGATCATTAGGCACAAAGTTGTCCAAACAAGGGTCCACAAATATAATTATTTGCATTCTGTGAACGTTGTGGAAGAGACCATCTACGCCAACACTGTGCGAGAAATCTAGACTACAAAGGGAAAGCAACAATGAATGTTGTAGGTGTGATTTCTTCTTCAAGCGGATCCAAGGTAGAACCCTCCATTCCTTTAAACGTGATGACTCAATCTCAAGCTCAAGAAGCTGCTAAAAATGCGATCATTGAGGAGGAAGCCACATTGCATGTTCAAACAGAAATCAAAAGCATATCAATGAGAACAGGAAGAAAATCATGGAAAGCCAAATGAGACAAAATAAAAGCTAAGAGGATGAAGAAGAAAACAGTTCTAGAGGCTGAACTGAATCAAACAAGAGAAAAACTTGACACGAGCAAGAAAGCAAGAAAAACGCAAAGGGACCTAAAGAGTCAAAGACTAGCTCAGGAGGTTCAATCTTGGTCAAAAAAGTCTTTAAACCTTTAGATACAATTTTGAAGGCCTATGAAGCTAAGCTAAAACTCAAGCAAACCCAAGAGGATAGATGGCTAATATATCCTCATCCAGGGTATGAAAAAGAGAGGTTGCAAATGTGCAAGGAGCTCATCCAGAAGGCCTAAGCTCTTATGGAACCACATATTCCAGATGCTCCAAAAACGGAGGTGCTAATCTGTGAAAAAATCCAGGAAATGGAGAGCCATGAAATTGTAAATAGAGACCAAGAAGAGCCAAGAGTTGAGGCACCTTTAAATATAAGGGAAGTAGCCAATACCACAGATGGGGTGCATTCACAAGCAGTGATGCCTATTTCAGAGGTAGAAGAACCGTGGCCACAATCCTTCTGGGAATCAATCAAAAACCAAAAATATGGTAGTGCTACTTTACAATCAACAACTATCTCTGAGATAAACATGGATCCCAAATATGAGATCTCAAGGGGATATAAGATCTCTATATGGGGATGCCGGGTATGTCACATCTAAAGAGAGTAAACCATGCTCTCTAAAGACTTTGCCATCTTTCATAGGAGAACTCGAAACAAAATTGGCGGTTAAAATGATAACTTCTAAGTGGAAAGCCACACCAAAAATGATGGATATTAAGAGCTTGCATGAACTGATGTTCTCTCCTATACAATGCACACTTTATCTCTCAAAGCTACTAAAAATTGGACCGCATCTATGGGGCCAAATGGGCAGAAACATGGGGTTGAAAATCCCTTCACATGACCAACTTGTGGACAAAAACATGGATGCCACCTCGCCTAAGAAACCACAAACAAAGCCAACACCAGTAAATAAGGTGGGTGACTATCGTGAAGGAGAAGAAGGAAACACCACCTTACCACTTGAATACAAAGGAGTAAAGACGATTGCTATATTAGATAGTGGGACAGGAATTTCCATTGCAACCAAAGAAATATGGAAAAAATGGGAAAAGCCCACTCTTCCAAAAGCTCGATTGAAACTGAAATTAGCGGATGGATACATGGATAAACCAATAGGAATATTAGAACAAATCATTGTATCCTTGTGTGGCATAGAGTATGAGCATACCTTTTCCATAATGAATTTTGACAAGAGCAACAACTTTGACATCATATTGGGCAGACCATTCATGCATCAACTCAAAATGGTACAAGACTGGTGCTATGACTATATCTACTTGAGACACAAAGAGGTTACTTCAAAAATTAGTGTCAAAGATATAGTTATAGAGATGTAGAACGAACCCCTGGGAAAGAATTACACTCCACAATTGAAGAGGAAAAAGAGGTACCTGCTTGGTTGCAAAGCAAAGCGCATGTTTGGATGTGTGTAGCTTTGGGGTGTGGAAGTCTTAGAAAGGAAGATTGCATCCTAGAGCATTCAGTAGAAGATGAAGCTTACATTAAGGAACCATTTCTAGAGGATTTATTTGAACCCTTTGGATGGGATCAAATTCTTGCCACTCTTGATGTTTGCAAAATTAAGGTGACCAACACCAAATTTCGCGATGAAGATGGCCATGACATAACTCCCTTATTTATGATAAAGGTGTTGAAGGAAGCTAACAAAGTTTGTGAGTGTGAAAGTAGAAAATGTCAAACAAATGGCTATGTCATTGAGCATGAGACAAAAGTGAAAATTAACGAAGTAGAGTAACCACAAGAATATGTCATCATTGACATACCTGAATAATTGACAAAATCTGATTCAAAGAAGTTGATTCCAGAAAGAGTGCAATCATCAAATGCTCAACTAATGCAAGATCAAGACAAGAACAGGGATAAGGAAGAAGATCCACTGTCTCCTACGGCGATCAAATTTTACATGTGGAGAAACAGGACTCAAAATCACATGTCCAGATGTGATATATCAAAAAGCAACAAAGAATCTAATGTCTTATGATACATGGATAATGATGGGAAAGCCGCCAATCACCGAGCTAGAAGAGATCGTATAAAAAAGATCAAAAATGTCAATTCCTAGCTTTGGCATGGTAGAAGCCATACTCAAGTTGAGTATCGAGGAGTATAAGGACACTTTCCATTTAATCAACTCCCATATCAAAGAGAATCTGATCCTGACATAAATGCATTAGCATTTGCCATTTCAGTCAAATGATCTTGCAATATCTGGAACCATTCTTCTTTCCACTAAGAAATTTTGGTTGAAGCTCTTTCTCTGACTAAAAATACCTACTTGTAAGAATCTAACTCCTCCTTCATCAGTTTCTGAGCTTTGTTTAGGTCCTGTATGTTTTTCTCCAAAAGCTTTATGTCATTATTCACTTTCTTGTCCCTCAAAGCCCCTTCCTTGACCTGCTTTAGTTCAGTCTGAAGGCTATCATTTTCCCTGGTCAAAAAGGTTAGGTCTAGAGACTGTTGCTCTACATAAACTTTCGCCAAGGTGAGTGCAATTTGTACTTCAGGAAAAGACACAGTAGCAAACTGAGGTTTAGAAACTACAAGCCTCTCCACAAGAGAATCTTCAAATGCAGTTGCAGACTCCTTCTCTGACAACTTACGCAGTGTTATGATCTTAAAACCTATCTTGGCAGTTGAAGGTATTATAGGCTTTTCAGCTATACCTGCTGGAGTGTCAGAAAATAAATTTCCAAACTCCTTGTCCATTCTATTATTCACTGCATCCAATGATTCGTGTTGAGAGTAATCTGCAGACACAAGATCTTGGATCTCTTTATCCATTTGCACTGATTTATGATCCAAAAACAATTTCTGTCTTTTCTCTCTTCTTACTGAAGAACCCACATCTTTAGTGATCTGTGGTGAGGTTTGCGACTGCTTCCCCTGCAAAATGGTTTTGTTGTTGACTTATTGAAAAACAACTGCAAGGTAAGGTCCAACTTTAGTCGTTTTATCTTTCCTCCTTTTGCTTTGTGTAAATTTTAAACTTCATCCTGTCAAACAAAATATTAGCCCACCCGACTTGTCTACCACTTTCTGCAGCTAATAGAATACCATAATTCTCCCTGCTCATGTATTCAGACTTTACCAACAGAAAAACCCTTTCAATGAAACACCTAATTTGGTGTAGTCTTACTGCATTCTTCATTCCTTAAAGTTGGTAATAGTGCCTTTCACCCTGAGGTGGACCAAAATCCCGTGTCATATCCTTCTCACTTGCCTTGCTGAATTTATTATCCTCTGCAGTAGAGAGATCAAAGACTTTTTCTACCATCTCTTTAGTCAAATAATCATCCCTGAAAACCTGTCCATCATTCAACTGCAACTGCCTCAAGTAAACTGTTGCCATCTGGCTATTTCTCCAACTTACCCATGGGAGTCTTGAAAAATCAAGAAGACTATTATTTTCAACCATGCATTGTTTACTTCATCGTTTTCCAAGTCGTACCTGAAATCCAGAGACGTATAGTCTGACAAAGCTTCCTCCTTGGGCTGTACCAACCGGGTAGGGGTTACCATCTCCGATTCATCCTCAGAGCTTGGGTCTTGCACTATGAGGCCTTGAAAATGAGTTCTTCTTGTTGCAGGACTTCTCAGAGTAGAGAGAATTTCATTATCGGCTCTTTCTTCTTGGCCAAAACTCACAGAGGATTTGCATACTGTAGACATGCTTAGCCCTTTTGTAAAACGCAGGAGTGGGTTGTACCTCACCAAGTGATTACGGGCTATTCTTTCACACGCGTAACTAGTCACCATCAAAAGCTCATCTTTTATAGGACATCCGTCTTGATTCCCAACCTTTTGCCCAAAAAATGGTATAAGTTGGAATCCGTTGATGGGTTTGGGAATAATTATACTCTCCTGATCACTCAATAAGAAAGTATTGGGTCCCATTGTTTTTACGATTTGGAATGGCCCCACATACCTAAGTTTCAATTTGCCTGGCCTCAAGCCCAATTTTGTAGACCAATACCCAATCACCTGGAGAAAAAATTTTAAATTTGATATTTCTATTAATCCAAGTTTGTCTCCTTTGTTGGATAATGTCAGAATGTACTGGATATGGATTCTATCCTCTTCCAACTTCAGTAGAGCCTCCCTCCTATAACTGACTGAGTCTTCTGGAGATAACTTTTCCTGAACTGCAACCCTGAGGCTTGGCACTATAAATTCCATGGGTACTACTCCTTCCAACCCATACACCAACTTGAATGGTGTCATCCCAGTAGTTACTTTGTAAGCAGTTCTAAAAGCCCACAGTGTAGAATCTAATTTTTCATCCCAATTTGTCCTGTGTTGATTGACCAACTTCTTGATAATCCTTACCAAAATCTTGTTGGTACTTTCAGCTTTTCCATTGGCCTGGGGATAGTACATTCTTGACTTCTTATGCAAAATCATATGCAGTTCATTCAATTTACTGATCACTTTGTTAATAAAAAGTCCTCCCTGATCAGAAACTAGCTCTATGGGACAACCAAACGTGGTGATAATGTTCCTGTACAAGAACCAAGCTACACTTTTGTCTTTATTGTCTCTCAAAGCCACTGCTTCCACCCACTTTGTACAACAATCAGTTGCAACCAAAATATATCTGTTTTGTGTAAATCTTGCAGGTGGTTTGATTGGACCAACAAAATCCAATCCCCTTTTTTGAAATGGCTCCAAAGGCAAAATAGGTTGCAATGGCATTCTATCCACATTCAATGGCCTACTATCTCTTTGACATACCAAACGATTTTTGCTGAATACCTGAGCATCTCTGATCATTGTTGGCCACCAGTTACTACAAGGAAAGTTTTCCTACTTGGAAAACTTTCCTTGTAGTAACCTCTCCTAAGAAGTGACCTCCTGCATTCTCTGTATGAGCTTCTACCAAAACTGCTTTTTGCTCAAACTATGGCACACACCTCCTTATCACTTGATCAATGCCTCTCTTATATAAAAGTCCTGCAATAACTGTTAATGGTTTACTTCTCAATGCCATCCTCTTCCTGTGATCTTTGGTCATTGTTTTAGGTAATACTCCTTCAGTCAAAAACTGAAGCATATCTTCATACCAATCCCCTGACTGTTCAGTCACATGTACTAAAAATAAATCTGCATCAGGTAATTGATCAGGTACTCCTAAAGAATCATCTTCACCTTTTTCCAATCTACTAAGATAATCATCCAAAACATGAAGTCTTCCAGGAGTATGGATAACCACATAATCAAATTCCTGTAATAGCAGTATCCATCTTGCCAACCTTCCTGACAAATGTGGTTTATTCACCAAAGAAATAAGAGCTTGATGATCCACATGGAAAATTACCATATTGGCTAAAAGGTAATGTCTAAATTTTTGCAATGCATAGATCATCCCCAAACATTCTCTCCGAGTTACTGAATAATTCTTCTCTGCAGATGTCAATACCCTGCTGGTATAGTAAATTGGTCAAAACCAACCTCTTCTTGTTTCTTGCATCAATGCTTCACCCACTGCCACATGAGATGCATCTGCAAAGATATGAAATGGTAAATTCCAATCAGGAACAATCAAAATACGTGCTACAGTCAGCATGTTCTTTAGTATCCTGAATGCTCTACCCTGCTCTTCTCCCCATTCAAGGACATCATCTTTCCTTGTAAGTTTGATTAGTCGTGTACAAACATGTGCTAAATATCTCAAAAATCTGTTATGCCACTTCACTTGACCCAAAAATCTACCTAATTGCTTGATAGTTTTTGGTTCTGGTGCTTTATTAATTGCTTCCACCTTATTTGGGTCAATTGACACTCCCTCTTCAGAAATCACGTCCCAAGAGAATTCCTCTCTTAACTGCAAAAGCACACTTAGTTGGGTTTAGTGACAATCTAAACTCCCTGCATTTATGAAAACATAACTTCAAGTGCTCCAAATGATCCTGTTTCTTTCTAAAGACACTAAAATCATCCAAGAAAACCCTCATAAATGTTGTAAGATATTCTGCAAATACACGCTGAACCGTTTTCTGAAATGTTGGTGGAGCATTCTTCAAACCAAATGTCATAACATTACTGGCATAAACTCCCCATTCAATCACAAAGGCTGTTTTTTCTCTGTCTTCAAATGCCATTAAAATTTGGTTATATCCACTAAAACCATCTGAGAAACTATAAATCTCATGTCCTGCTACTGTATCCAATAATGTATCACAAAAAGGTAAAGGAAATGGATTAGTTACTATAGCAGCATTCAATTTCCTGTAGTCTACACAGACCCTGATCTTTCCATTCTTCATTGGAACAACAACAATTGGCGACAACCAAGTAACCTCATCCAATGGATAAATGAAACCCACAGCTAACAATTTGTCAATTTCCTCTTTAACCTGTTTGGCATAGTTAGGATTCATCCTGTACCTTTGTTCTACAACTGGAACTGCATTTGCCTTCAAGTTAATTCTGTGTTGGAAAAAACTAGCATCTACTCCCTTCATATCTGTATATTTCCATGCAAAAAAATCTTTGAATTCTAGCAATAACTGCTTCAATTTCTGCTTAAACTCCTCATCCATTTCTATTGAAACCTTTACTGTTTGAGGCTCCTCCCGAGTATTCAGATTCAGTTCCTATAATTCATCCTGAGTAACTCTTGCAGTCCTTTCCATTTGGTGTTCAATTTCTCTTTCTGCCTGCTTTACTGCTTCAATGGCTTCCAATTTTTCTTTGTTTTGAATTTGCAAATTTTTCAACAACTCATTACCCATTTTTGTTGTTGTTTGCTTACCCTAAGTAATTAGTGCTTCCTGACTCAATGACTTTAGCCCATCATCCTGATGTTGCAAAAAATAGTTAGTGGCTATCTTTTGCACATCTACTTCAAAGATAGGTACCACTGATGAATTAGTTCTAAGAAATTCTTCTTCAATATCTTTTCGACTTTCTTCTACCATGTTCAATCCTTCTACATGTAATGCCTTGAAATTTGGTGGGATTACCTTTCTGGCATCCATTTGCATTCTAGCTTTCTTCTTACCCCTTTTGATCACAATGGAGTCTGCTCCCCGTAACTGCTTCACTCTCGCTGCTCTTAATCATGGTCTTCCCAACATGATTGGTTAAGAACAAATAAATTCCTCCAATCTGAGTACTACAAAGTTGGCCACAAACTGTAGTCCCCCAACTGAGATTTGCAAATTCCTCAAAATGCCCAAAGGTTGAACCTGCCTTTGGTCTACCATTTTGACATGAAAAGGAGATGGATCCCACTTCAAGAGATTCAAACGTTTGCAGGTTGACTCCAGGAGAATATTAACTCCTGACCCTCCATCCAAGAGTACACTTGGAAAGAACACTTTGCCAATAGAAGCCCCAACCATGGGTACCCTGTAATCAACATCCAAAGGTTGAACTTCACAAGCTTCTCCACAAATGGTTTCTTCAGGGTTCATTCCGGTATCTTGTTTGTTTTCTGCCACTTCTTGAGTAAGTCTTTTTAACAATTGTTGTGAAAATGCAGGTACTAGCCTCAACATTTGCTTGACTATTATGGTTATTGGAGCTGTCAACAAGGCTTCATAAAATTCATCACCGCCAACCTATTCCTGTAGTTCAGTTCGACTGTAATCTGAATTTCTTCTCCCTTGATCATCCAAGGATCTTATAGCAAAATTCCATTCCTCAGGTGGTACACCCCCTCTTTGAGAGTTTTTCACTTCTTTGATTACCCCTGTCCTTATTGTGTTCTGATCTTTCCAATTTAAGTTGTCCGGGTTGTCAAGTTCTTCCATAGTGGATTTTCCAACCTTGGCCTTTGCCCTAGTGACCACCATGGCATAAATACACCCATTGGTCTCTGGAATATCCTCAATAAGAATGCAAGCTGTACAGTCACAATTATAATGCTTAGGTGTTTATTGAGCAAGTTTGATCTCCTTCACCTGCTGATCAGTTTGTATTTTTCTTTGGTACCCTCTACCTTTTCTTCAGTCCATTCCTCCAATATCACTAAATTAGCTTGACCCGGAGGTCGTTGTTGCTGCTGTTGTGGTGGAAGTGGTTGATTTTGTTATGGAGGCCGATTATTATTGTTATTATTGTTATTGTTGTACCTGACAATAGGAATTCCTCTATCATTCCGATGTTGACACTAAAGGTCACAATCAACTCCTTGTCAATGACTCGTGACTCCACAATAATTGCATGGTGATTGTTGCATATTATTCTGATTCCTGTTTTGATATCCCCATTTATTTGGATTTTGAAACCGTCTCTGAAGTGTTGGTCCTTGATATCTTCTATTAGGACCTTTAGGGGTAATCATGCTCACAACAGTCTTGCTCATCTTTTGAGTAATGTACTCAGGTCTTCTTCCCCTGAAATCTGGATTATAATAATAATTGTCATAGTCATGTCCAAACCTTTGAAATACCTGACAATATGGTTTCTTTGACATACCAAATTGGTTCATTCCCAGAGTTTGTTGTTTATCCTGAATAATTTTATTGACTGCATCTGCAACCACTGCATTCTTTCCCTGCTTTTTATTCTTCTTAGGAGAATCCTTATCTTTTTTCTGCTTCTCCTTGTCCTTATCCTTTTTCTTTGCCTTCTTCTTTTTTGACCAATCTTCATCCTCATCACTGTCAGTGTCCACTTCAGTATCATGATCTGAATCATCAATTTTTGACCCTAAATCCTTAGATTCTGAGTATGAGTCATCATTTTTCTTCTTTTTCCGTAAGACGGCTTTACCTCCATACCTTCTTTCAGCTTTGGCAGCTGCTTCAACCAAATAATTAAAATCCTGTGCATTTGCTAACGGGGGTCTCCCTGCCTGCACTCCTATACTCCTGCTTAAGTCACTTACAAAAATAATCTCTCAACTGCTCCATAGAAGGATGTTGGGCTGCTTCCAATCTATTGTTCAAATTCCTAAACTTTTGGGCATAATATTCAACCATAAGTCTTTTTGCTTCAACTTTCTCAATTTATTCAAAATGTCCTCAGGTGTTTTGTCTTCCCTGAACCTTAACAAAAATCTTTGCTTCAAATCATTGTAATTAGCAAATGCATCCATACCATACTGTAGGAACCAATCCATAGCTTTTTCTTGCAGTGTTGCTGCAAAATTCTCCTTCTTTACTCCATCCGAGTGTATTGCCTCATATCCACTTGCAGACCACCTTGCTTGAAACTCTGACCAACGTGGCCATCAGCATCTTGGGACTTTTTCCCGTTGAACTTTGCCGCACCCACTTTGGGATTTGGTGCTACCATTGGAGGTATCGGAAGTGTTCTGAGTACTCTTATCAGAAGTGGATTGAAAGGTAAAGAAGATGTCCTTGTTCCTGTAAATTGCAATTGTCTTCGTGCCTGAAAGATTGTATGAGCTAACAATACATTTCCCAATGTTCCCATAATTGGGTCTGCTGTAGGAGGAGTTACTTGTTGGCCTTGTTGGTTTGCTAGTGGGGTCCCCTGCAGCCTGTGTTCAGGTTCTTGCAGTTTAGTCCCCACCCCAGCAGTCACTGCTCCTGCAGTATCCCCCTTTACAGGTCAGCTTGGTCATCATTGCCCGACACTTCGTCCTGTCTTCCACTTGCTGCAAATTCTCTCCTAAGCCTAAACCGGGTGCCATATGAGTGTTGCGGTAAATTGGACCCTTGCCCAGACCCACTCATACATGATTTCTTCTTTTTTATCGTAAATACTGTACCAACACTTTATTTTCATACAGATTGTAGCAAGAAGGTAAGTTGCAGGACCCAAAAGGTAGAAATGAAGAAACTACCTTGTTAGTCACTGCAATTTTGATTTCCCTCGGCAAATTTGGGAAGGACTCCTTCAAGAACTTGGCTGCATATTCCTCAGACTCTTCCTACGGGGTTACCCAATTGGAGAATTCCCTCAGGTGGTCAAGATCAACTTGCATATCAGTCCCCTGTGGTATTCCTGATTGCCATACTATGCAGGCGGAATCCGAATTGTTAGCAGGATCACCAAAGTGTTAGGGGCTTACTGCCCTAACAGTGATTTAAGATAAAATACACAGTAAACTGCATTATAACATAGGTTTACTTCACAATTGAAAATTGTAGATCGTCATCAACACAAAAGAGACTAAAACTGTATTACTGCATAGTATTCATCATCGAAAAACACACTACAGCCCCTGCTGAATATCATTCAACATCTCTACACACACACTCTCTGGAAACAACCAACGACTAACTACTCTTAACTGCCATGCACCACCAAGAACATAATCGAAACGTCTCAAACCATCATAGGTGTAAACAACACCATTAGAGTTCAAAGGTTTCAACCTTGACTACAAGAAAAAGTAAAAAATAAACCATGACTGAGCCCTCAGGTCCTAACAGCTAGTAGAAACTCAATCACAAAGAACCCACACACATTAACAATCGCTTCAAATGGGAGATAAAGCAAAGGCTACACCAGTCCCTACCAGAGCTGAAGGACTTGTTTCACAAAGCAGTGTAAACATACGGCAAGAAAGTCAACAAGAGCCAAAATTTGCCAACCTACTTGACAAAATGGTGGCATCCAAAGACCAACACAATGGAAGAGGCTTAAATTTCTAGAACTTTTGGAATTGGGTTTTTGGCCTTGAACAGGTAAGTCCAAGTCACCATTAAAAATACATGGCATAAAAGTCAGAGTCGGGTAGCTAATCCACTGAATGAGCGAGGCGTTAGTCCCAAACCTTCATGTAATATTCTCTGTGGTCTAAGCGTCTTAGATATTCTAGTGATGGAAGATTTGAGCATAATTACGTTGTGTTGCTCATGCTTGTATTGATGAGCATAAAAGTCAAAGTCATTGTAGTATAGTGGTAAGTGAAGGAGGAAGTCCAAAAGACATTCATGCCCTCAACACAGTGAGGAATGAGTGGAGAAGCTTCTACATCAAAAACCCTTCTTGGAAACATGGAAGCTATTGAGATGTCCTTTGATGTCACATGTGCTACATTTCTTCATTGAAGGACCCATCAACTCCATCTCTTACACTACATGTTTGACAAATTTCTTGTATGCATATAGAGTGTCCCATAATTGGCACTTGCATTAGGCACTCTTCCTTTGTTTCTCACCTTGCATGACAAGTACTTCAAGCCCAAATTCTCAACTCATAAGAGCATATACCTAAGGAACTTTTTTTCCATTTTGTTTTTTCCCTTTGGTCATCCAAGTTTTAAGACCCTAATCTAAAAACCATCATCATCATCTTAGGCACTTGCATTAGGCATCTTCCTTTGTTTCTCCCAAGCACTCACCTTGCATGACAGGTACTTCAAGTCCAAATTCTCAACTCCAATAAGAGCATATACCAAAGCCAATTTTTACCACTTGGTTCTTTCCCTTTGGTCATCCAAGTTTTAAGACCCTAATCTAAAAAACCATCATCATCATCATCTTCTCGTATACATTCCTCCTACATCAACAATAAAGAAATAGCTACCCAAATCAATCGACAACAACTTAGAGCTAGAGCTGCAGATCAAGAACATCTCTAATCTTCATGGGCGACAACAAGAAGGGACAACAAAAACAAGTCAAAGAATGATCTAGAGCGATAAGCAAGGATACCTTCAGTAAATGATCTATTGCTAATAACTCAAATAACAGTGAACATGGAAAGAAAACCCATCATTAAGTCCACGGCACAAAGAGGGTCAGTTCTACAAACTCAAGCACATCAAAATACATCTTTACGGCGACTAAGATTGGCAACAAAGAGGCAAATGCACAACAATAGGAAAAGTTGCCTTGAAAATAAAAGATCAAATCACGTATCAATTACATGGCAAATATGAATCACTCAAGGAAGATGGGAGCGTCATCAACGCTAAAGCTCTTCCGAAGCTAATGACCAATGTTGAAGACAAAGCTGAAGAAAACTCTATAACAAGACTGCACAAGGTCGTGTCAAGGGACGACACAAATTAGGAAGGGGGAATGTTAAGAGACAAACCAAACATGTGCCCACCTGGCCGGACACATAGACAGACACCACGTTTGTAATCTATTAGTTTTTTAAGCTAGTGCAGGAATACCATGTGTAAATCCTAATTCCAAAGTAGTGGATCAATTCCCTGAGTTGTAATGTTGTGATGATATTTGTAAAGGTCCATGTGAGTCAGTCACTAGCCATTTAGAATGCCCTAGGTATAAAGTTCAATAACTTTAATGTAAAAAGAAGTCTTATCTTTAGAGGAAGAAAGAGCTCTGCTGTATGTACACTCAAGCTACTAAGCTGCTCCAACTTGTAATCAACTTTTCTAATGATTGGGAAATCAATTTTCAATTCCAAAATGTGCATTGTGTTCCTCTCTCTTTGCTCTTTCATTTAACTGTAAGCATTGTCAATTTTGTTGAGGTTCGTGACTATGTGTTTGTGAGCCTAATCTTCATATTTGAGTGCTTAAATCACTTTTTTTAGTCATTTTGACCATAGGAGAGTGTTCATAGACCATAGGAAAACATTTTTGGACTGATTTGTTGCAAGTTTTAGGACCTTTTTCATGATGGATCGTGATTTTAGTACCTTGTTTGATTGTGATTAGACTTTGTAGGATAGTGCCCCTAGGTGCCCTAGACCTCTTCCTAAATTTTCGTTGCATTTCGAGTTTGTTCGAGTGCCGAAATGGCGTGATAACCTAGAGCTGTGAGAAAGGACATAGGTAGATTTCCCTAATCATTGAGTGTTGGTTTGCTTGTAGAGTTGTTGTGTTTTCTTGTTAAGGTTCACTTCTTGAGATTGACAATCTCAAAGAGTCTCCATGCCCCATCCGAGTCACTTCCCTGAGTATTGACATTATGTTAGTGCCAGATTTCTATGCTACAAACGTCCATCGCAGTGATCCGCTAACATTGGTGCCGTTGCCAGGGACGAAACGAATTAGGAAGAGGGAATGTTAAGAGACAGACCGAACAGGTGCCCATCTGGCCGGACACATAGCCGGACACCACATTTGTACTCTATTAGTTTTCGGAGCTAGTGTAATAATACTCTATGCAAATCCTGATTGCAAAGTAGTGGATCAATTCCCTAAGTTGTAATGTTGTAATGATATTTGTAAAGGTCCATGTGATTTGGCCACTGGCCATTTAGAATACCCTAGGTATAAAGGTCAATAACTTTAATGTGAAAAGAAGGCTTATCTTTAGAGGAAGAAAGAACTCTACTGTACGTACGCTCGAGCTACTAAGCTGCTCCAACTTGTAATCAGCTTTTCCTTGATTGAGTAATCAGTTTTCAATTCCAAAATGTGCATTGTGTTCCTCTCTCTTTGCTCTTTCATTTAAGTGTAAGCATTGTCAATTTTGTTGAGGTTTGTGTCTACGCGTTTGTGAGCCTAATCTATAGATTTGAATGTTTAAATCACTATTTTTAGTCATTTTGACCATAGGAGAGTGTTTGTAGACGATAGGGCAACATTTTTGGACTGATCGTTGCAGCTTTTAGAACCTTTTTCATGATGGACTGTGATTTTGGTACCTTGTTGGATTATGACCAGCCTTTGTAGTATAGTACCCCTAGGTGTCCTAGACCTCCTCCTAAAGTTTCATTGCGTTTTGAGTCCGTTCAAGTGCCGAAATGGTGTGATGACCTAGAACTGTGAGAAAGGACATAGGTAGATTTCCCTGATCATTGAGTGTTGGTTTAATTGTAGAGTTGTTGTGTTTTCTTGTTAAGGTTCACTTCTTGATATTGACAATCTAAAAGAGTCTTTGTGCCCCATTCGAGTCACTTCCCTGAGTATTGACATTATGTTACTACCAGATTTCTATTCTACAGACGTCCGTCACGACGACCCGCTAATAGCTTCCCATCTCTAAGTTGAACTTGTTCTCTTTAGTGGTCACCTAAAAGGGCCATGTTCATGCTCTGGCTAATTTTATTCCCTTGGTGAGTGCTCTCCGCCTATTGTGTCCTGATTAGGACCAAAAGAAAGGAAAGTTATACTAAGAATCTCATCAAGAACGTCAACATCTTACGTAATGCTACATGTCTTCAAGATGTAAGCATAGCCTTCACAAAAAATGTATAGGTGGCTAAATTTGGAGAGATACACTCACTTTGCATCTGCTGAGAACAATCTACAGCTTTCTCGCCCTACTCTTGTTGCATGTATCCCTCAAATAGTGCATTCTATAAATGATGACATTTTGGACAAGAAGCTCCTCAAGCACTTTTCATGCTTTCTAAAGCGCACCATATTTGGCATATATATTGACCAAGACAATGCCAAGCACGAAATCTTTTTTCAACAACCTCTGACTAACAATATAATTGTGAACTTTTGTGCCCAAATAAGCATCTTGCGTAGATCCACATGCCTTCAAGATGCATGCATAGGTGAGTATCCCCCAATCAAATCACGCCATACCAAACAATAAGCACTTCAAGCACTTTTTGTGCTTGTTTAAGAGCACCACATTGGCATACATATTGACCAACGCAGTGCTGAGAACAATATCTCTTTTCAAGAGCATCTTGCGTAGAGCCACATGCCTTCAAGATGCACGCGTACATGATAGCTCGACAAGGTGGAGCCTCTTTTGATTTGATACGTGGGTGCTAGAAGTAGCCACCTATTATCTATGAGCACAAAGGCTTTGTGTTGTCTCATCTTTATGATGGACTTCTACGAAGCAAGGCTTTACTTTTCAGGCATCTTCCATAGAAGTTTCCAAAGTTTGGAATATGCTATCAGCATCCGAACTTGGGGAAACTTGACATCATGTCTACTTGATTTTCTTAGAGGTCAGTTTGAACTAGCCATGACGGCATGCAAGGTACATCCGAAACCTCAAAATTTATCAGCATACATGGCTATTAGCCAGATTCAAACGCAAGCGACTTCTCTTAGAGGGGCGCCAAGATTAACCAATTTTAAGTTCTGCTTGTTTTTCTATATTTAATATTTCATTTGAAAAATATTTCTCTGTTGTGCAAAAAAAAGTGTTTTGATAAACTTAATGTGAAGCAAGGCTTATATTTCGTGCCATATTACTATCCATTGACTTAGGATTAAGGATAATGGCACACATGTTTGACAATAAGAGGATATAAGGTCAAAATTTATGTTTGGCAAACAATGAACTGTGATGTATCCATGCCAGTGTAGTTGTGCAAGGCACATATGACATTGTCTAAAACTATTGAGGTCGTTAGTAAAGTCTAATGTCAAGCCAAGGGATTATCACAACCAAGGGCTTATCACACTATTTTTCTGATATGCATTCATGGCATGCCAGTATGGTGGACTCATTCCACTAAAGCATGGTTTATGCTTCTACTATAGCATTAGCTACTCTATTAACGAAGAATAGGTGCTGGTAGATTGTCTTGTGATTGTTGTATATGTCTACAAGGGCAGGCACTTTATATCACTGGTTCTATGCACAAGACGCAACCAATCTAGATGATACTTTCTGTGGATAGCAAGTAGGCATGGCCTCACTATCAAGAAAATTATTCATGGGAGAATAGGTGTTCTCTTGACTGAATACCCAAGAAACTTTAGTATGACTACCTTCTTTGGGGTGCTAGGAATATTTTTCTTCTATTCATGGTGGTGAGATACGATTTTTTCAAGCTCTAGTCATGAATGCAATTCCAACTTGGGAAAATTTTTTGTTTAATATATAGCACTAATTGGGACGACATGAATCTAAGGGAGCCTCACAACAGGTGATCTCTTGATTGAATACCCAAGAGACTTTAGTATGACTACCTTCTTTTGGGTGTTGGGAATCTTTCTCTTCTGTTCATGGTGGTGAGACACGATTCTTTCAAGCTCTAGTCATGAATACGATTCCAACTTGGGAAGATTTGTTGTTTAATATATAGCACTAATTGTGGCTATAGGAGTTGTATTTCCAGGGTCATGACCCAGCTAATACCAAACCACTCCATACGTTTTGATGTTCATTGATTCTACATTCAACGAAAGAAGTCCAAAATGTCCTGAGGGGTAGGTGATACATTCAACTTTACAAGTTGATTACAATCTTATTGGACATGGTAGACTGTGTTGCTCACCTTTTCAATAGTCTACATGCAAGATCTAACCAAGGGGTTTGGATTGACAAGGCAACACCCAGGGTTACTAGTTACATGTTGTACTTTTCAAGTTATACCTTTTAGGTTTGGCTATTGCACTTCACTATGGGTAAGTGGATGCTATCTTTATCCTCCAGGTAATCTTATGTTTTTGTTTCATTTTATTCCTACATATGGTTTGATTAAGTTTTCCAAGTGGGATGAATATTCTAGAATGGTTTTATCCATTTTTCTCTCAAGAAACATGACAAGCTCATGTAATAGCAAGAAGTTTTAGATAGTAGTGTACTTAATACATTTCTGCATCTGGTAGCTATAGACCTACATGGTAGGGTTTGTTTTTGGCACATGTTGTCACAAGGGGTGCAACATGGTCTAGGAACTCATGGAGTTTGGTTTAGCTAGTGTGGAGAAAAGTTTATAAGGGAAATGTTTCATTGCTTGTACCAAGATGTGATTTATGTTTCACATTCAATTACGGTTCAAACATTTTAGCAAGGCTTGCAAGTAATTGCATTATGAGGTATTTAGTTTCTTCTCAGAACTATTTACTCTCCTATTTGATGTGTTCTATGAGGATCACATTTTCCACACGTATTGGTACTTATAGTCATGAAAATGTAGGTTTATATTAGTTTTTTGCTAAGGCATGCACACTAGGTGTTATAGGCCCTAGTGTTTAGCAAAAGCTAAGTTAGAGCGGCATGCAAATTCATGAAATTGATAGCTTATGAAGCATTTCACACTTTATGTGTAGTATCTCTACGAGGTTAGGTCTGGGTCTACCCATCATCAATAGACATCATGACTCGGTTTGGGTGATGGTAGATAAGTGACTAAATTTTTACTGTTAACCAAGTTGGTTGTTCATACCATTCTTGATTACTCAACAATGTTGCAAGGAAATGTGACCCACGTTTACCAGTCATATTTTGGACAAATTTCTTAAAATGGTTGGGAAACACAACTCAATAGAGTCAATCATCCACAAGAGGATGGGCAGTTTACAAATGTTCATCTTGTGTTAAAGAATATGCAAAAAGTGCACGTTAACACCAAGCAATCCAATTGGAAGGGTTATCTCTATGGTTGGAGTTTGCTTACTACAAGGCACATGTTGTGACTATGTTTATTCTATTCACATTTAAATCGGTAGATCAACCTTGATCAACAATTATGGTGGGGTTGTTTACTAATGAAGAAAAGAAAAATAACAAGTCAAGGACTTATCCTTTGTTGATGGGTTATGTTAGCTAGTTACTTTCATAGAAAGTGACAAGAGGTATTCTTTGAGACATCTCTTTGTTGTGATAAATTGTTTAGAATACTCAAGTGAGTTCTAAATGGATTCTATATTCTATGCTGGATACGAGCCGATTACACATGACGATTACAAAGGGACAATAATGTGAAAAATCAAGATGCTTTTCTTGATTTCATTGAACCTCCCATTGAGCCGTGTTTCAATCAAATGGATAGTTGGATCCATGCAGGATGCCACTGTGAAAAACATTAGTGTTCTTACAAACATATCCCCACTTTTGTTTTTGAGAAAAAAAATGCTTCTCCAAGGGGGGAGTAATGTCAGGCCAAGGGCCAGGACCAAGGTCTAGAACTCACATGTGGTCAATAGGGTGCTATATTTAGACAACTACTAGCCTATATATAGCAAGGTTGGGGGAGTGTTGCATGTGTTGTTCCTCATGGTCTTAGAATTTTGCATCACATTTGGCATACATATTGACCAAGGCAGTGCCAAGAACGGCATCTCTTTTCAAGAGCATCTTGCATAGAGACACATGCCTTCAAGATGCACATGTAGGTGATAGCGTCTGGAGAAAGACCCTCACTTTGCACTTGCTAAAAATAGCCCACAACTTCCTGGCCTTGCCCTTGTTGGGAATATCTTGCAATCAGTGTGGTCCAAAAGATGACATCCCGCACACGAGCACCACATTTGGCATACATATCAACCCAACACATTGCCAAGCACGACAATTTTTTGCAGAAACCCCTGACTAAAAATATTAGAGCAAATCTTTAAACCGATATCAATAGGTCCACATGCCTTCAAAATGCAAGCATAGGTGATTTCATCTGGACAAAGGCCCTCCTTTGCATTTTCTGATAACAGCATAAAGCTTTTTGGCCTTGCTCCTATTCTGCGTGAAGGTTCGAGCTCCCATCCAAGTTTTTGGATTTTTCACAATCATTGAGAATCACTGTGTAAGTATGTTCTAATGGATACATAGAACCTTTCACTTGCAATTTTTTCATAAGCAACAAAAGCCAGCTATGGATTTCCACATATGATGTAAGCTTTGATCATATTATTCCAAGACCATTCCGATGGCCCAAACCATCAAATATCTGTTGGGCATCATCGATGCCTCCGCATTCAATCAGGCATTTAATAGTTAATTGCCTTTCTCAGCTTCAAGTCAACATGCATGCACACGTGCATGCAATTGTGGCTCAAATATTGACCCTCTTTCCTACATTTTTGAAAGATATAAGCAAAGAGTGAGGCCAGATTGCCTTTTCTAGGGCGAGCAAGACCTGGTCCAATATAAGAATCTTCCAAGTGGAGCAAGTGGGGCTCTTCATTTGAGGCATTGTAGCCCCAAAACTCAACTAGCATTCATTGTCAATAGTATAGAATGATATGGGTAGTGTCATAACCATCCTCATTGTTTTGGTCACCAAAAATGGGCATCAAGTTGAGTTGCATCTTTGCCATCACATCGAAACATTAGAAGGAGCACCATAGTAATTTGCAAGGGCCCTTAATGTTACATCATTGACATCGTGATGGGTATCTGGGTACTTTGCATCATTATTTTGGCTAATCATCTCAAGAGAGGAGAGAAGATGAACACAGACGCTAGGTGCTATCTCCCCCCATCCAAGAGTGAGCAATTTCCTCTTGCACGTATTTATTTATAGTTTGATGAATGCTCAAAAGTGATTACAAATTGTCCACCCAAACATAAATTGGTTGTTTTGTTAGGAAATAAGACGTACCTAAATAGATAAGTGAGTAGATTACTTAATGGAGAGAGACAGATTCACATACACGAGATTATAGAGTAGAGAGAGAGAGAGAGAGAGAGAGAGAGAGAGAGAGAGAGAGAGAGAGAGAGAGTACACACGATATACGTGGTTCACCCAATGTGGGCTACGTCCACAGGAAAGCAGCCACTCAATGGATTTAGTACTTCAAAACAAGAATTAGTTTACAAAGGGATTATACCCTTAATGGTGCTCCCGCCTTGCTTCACTCTCACCACCTCACACTCACCTTGTTGCATCAACTTCACACTATGAAATGTGTGTAGAAATGGCCTCCTTTTATAGGCCAAAAGGGCTGCCCTCTCTTGTGAGAGGCAGCCATGTGTAGCCGCCCTTGTGTGAATAAGTCCAAATCGGACCCTCCAATCCGCCCATGTGTGGCCGCCCTTGAGAAGACAAGTCTGCTTTTGAATTCGGCCACCGGCCACTGGCCATTGACTTCCGACCACCGGCCACCGGCCAACCGACGGTTGTTTTCCGACCACTTTCCGGCTGCCGTCCGACTATAATATTCCGGCAAAAAGGAATATTCCGGCAAGGGAAAAAAAGTCTCAGGGGCTTCCGCCCCCGAGGCCCCTAAGGCTGCCCCTGATTTTTGGCCGTGAAAATTTTGGTTTTCGGTGAGTGATTTCTCCTCATAATGGGGGCCTTACAAATGTGCGCTTTTACCACAAAAAATTACAAGGGTAAATCAGACTCCATACTTAACAATCTCCCACTTGGAGACTGATCTCCAAACCAAACCTATGACTGCTTTCCATTCTGGCTTCTTATCCTTGAATGCCAATTGAAGATGAACAAAAGCTCAACTTCTCCTTGTTGACCGCCTTTGTAAACATGTCTGCAGGATTTTCACTTGTATGCACCTTTCCTAGCTTTAGCTGTCCCTCTTCCAAAAGAGTGCGTATGAAGTGATATCTCACCTCAATGTGCTTTGTCCTTGAATGAAAGGATGAGTTCTTCGCAAGATGGATAGCGCTTTGGCTATCACTGTACAAGACACAATCGTCTTGTTTGAATCCAAGCTCTTCTAAAAATCTGTGAAGCCACATAATTTCTTTGCTTGCCTCCGTCATTGCTACATACTCTGCTTCCGTGGTAGAAAGTGCAACCACTTTCTACAGCTTTGAAGCCCAGCTTACTGCTGTGCCTCCAACCGTGAAGACATAGCAAGTAGTGCTCCTTCGAGTATCTTTGTCACATGCCATATGTGCATCAGCATACCCTTCTAGAAAAATATCAGTTCCTCCAAAATATAAAGCATTTGTTATTGTCCCTTTTAGATACCTAAGTATCCACTTCACAGCTTGCCAATGCTCTTTACCTGGGTTGTCCATGAACCTACTCACAACTCCCACTGCATGTGCAATGTTTGGCCTTGTCCATACCATAGCATACATTAGAGAACCTACCGCTGCAGCATATGGAACTTTAGACATATAGGCTATCTCCTCTTGTGTCTTTGGACACATATCCTTTGTTAGTTTAAAATGACCAGCCAAAGGTGTAGAAACTGGTTTCGCATTTTGCATTGCAAACCTTTCTAGTACCTTCTTGATGTAATCTTCTTGAGATAGCTTTATTGTCTTCTTCGTCCTGTCCCTTGATATTTTCATACCAAGTATCCTCTTTGCAGCACCTAAATCTTTCATTGAAAAAGATTTAGACAGCTCCTCTTTTAGGTCTTTGATGTCCTGCATGTTAGCACTTGCAATCAACATGTCATCAACATACAACATTAGGATGATGAATTTCCCATCTCCCAAATTCTTCGTGTAGACGCAGGGATCCAAGTTGCATCTTGTGAATCCATGATCCAACATCCATTGATCAAACTTCAAGTACCATTGTCTTTATGCTTGCTTTAAACCATACAAGCTCTTCTTGAATCTGCAAACCATTTTCTCCTTACCTTTTACTTCATACCCCTTTGGTTGAAGCATGTAGATTTCCTCCTCTAAGTCACCGTGAGGGAATGCCGTATTTACATCCATTTGCTCGAGATTTAGCTCATGAGTAGCCACAAGGCTTAAGACAAGCCTAATTGAGTTCATTTTCACAACATGAGAAAATATTTCATTGAAGTCAATACCTTTCTTCTGAGAAAAACCTTTTACCACAAGACTAGACTTGTACCTTTTCTTCCCACCTTCTTCTTCCTTCAGCTTGTACACCCATTTGTTTTGAAGTGCCCGCTTACCTTTAGGCAACTCAACCAACTCCCATGTTTGGTTGCGATGTAGTGAGCCCATCTCCACTTGCATGCTCTTTGTCCATTCTTCTTTGGATTCATGTTGCATAGCTTCTTCGTATGATTCTGGCTCTCCAGAATCTGAGATCAAGAGATGGTTGAAGGAAGGAACAAACCTTTCTAGAGGTCTACTTGCTCTTGTAGATCTTCGGGGAATAGGTTGAGGCTCCTCATTTGGTTGACGTTGTTGCACATTGTCACCGTTTGCAGTCCTTGAGTCTTCACCGTCCTCAAGCTCCATGTACTCATCACCTGTTTCTTTTGTTTGTTTTCTTTCCAAGTAATCTTTGACATATTTTGTTCGTTAAAAATTACATCCCTACTCCTTAAGATTTTACCATCTTCAGGATTCCATAGGCGATACCCAAAGTCACCTTCTCCATAGCCAATGAAAAAACACTTTTTGGACGTTGCATCTAGCTTTGATCTTAGGCTTTTATCTATGTGCATGAAAGCCTCACACCCAAACACTTTGAGAAATGCATAATTCACCAGTTTACCTGTCCATGCACCTTATAGAACTCCCCCATCCAATGCCGTTGAGGGTGACCGATTGATTAAGTACACAGACATACTTAAAGCTTCCGTCCAAAGCTCAAGCGGTAGGCCTGCATGTAGCCGCATGCTTCGTGCTCGCTCCATGATTGTCCTGTTCATCCTTTCTGAAATCCCATTTTGTTTAGGTGTCCTTGGGGTTGTCCTTTGCCTCCGAATGCCATTGCTAGCACAAAAGCTTTCAAATGTTTGGTTGCAATATTCACCTCCATTGTCGGATTTGAGGCATTTAACCTTGGTACCTGTTTCATTCTCCACAAAGGCTTTCCACCTTTGAAATATGGAAAATACATCGGACTTATTCTTCATGCCATAAACCCATGTTTTTCTAGTCGCATCGTCTATGAATGTTACATAGTACAATGAGCCACCAAGTGATGGTGTACTTGCAGGACCCCAAACATCAGAATGAACCAACTCAAGTTTTTTATTTTTTCTTTCATTTCCTGATTTTTGAAATTTCACCCTCTTTTGTTTACCATAAACACAATCTTCACAGAACTCTAAGTCCACTTCTTTCAAACCTGGTAGAAGATTCTTTGTTTGAAGGATTTGCATTCCTTTGGCACTCATATGCCCAAGTCGGTAGTGCCACACCGCACTGTCAACTTCTGTAGTTGCGCACAAGCTGAAGGTTGTGTGCTAACATTACACAAGTAAAGTGTACCGACTTTTTCTCCCTTGGCAACCAACAAAGATCCCTTTGAGATCTTCGACCGTTTGTTTCCAAATGCAATGTTGTGACCTTCATCGTCCAATTGTCCTATAGAGATCAAATTTTTGCGAAGAGAAGGAACATGCCTAACATCTTTAAGCTTCCATTCATTTCCGTTAGCAGTTTTGACAGAAACTGTACCTTTGCCGACAATCTCACAAGCTTCGTCATCTCCCAAGTATACATACCCAAAATTACCTTTGGTGTAGTCTTGGAAATGTTTCTTGTGTGGTGTCGCATGGAATGAAGCCCCGGAATCTACTATCCAGGAATTAGACACATTGTCTAATGAGAGAATTAGAGCATCTTGCTCTACTTTACCTGCCACATTGGCCTCCGATGTTGTCTTGTTGTCTTGAGACTCTGTCTCCTTCTTCTTCTTGGACTAGCAATCCTTCTTGACGTAGCCCTTCTTGCCGCAGTTCCAACATTCAAGAACTGACTTTGTGCATGACTTGCTCCGCCTTGAGCGATCACGACCCTTTTGGTTTTTGAACCTCTCCTTAGGCCTTCCTCTTGTTTCCACTGACAATGCAGCACTTGATGATTCTCCTGTGCTTCTCCTTCGTATTTCCTCGCTTAGGAGAACACCCACAACATCATCAAACTTAAGAGTATTTGTGCCAAAAATAGAATTACTTACAGCCATCACAAGGCTGTCCCAACTATCTGGTAGAGATGATAGTATAAGGAGAGCTCGCACTTCGTCATCGAAATTGATTTTCACTCGAAGTTGACTTATGTTTGTGTTAAATTCATTTAGGTGTTCTGCAACTGAACCATTCTCTACCATCTTTAGATTGAACAAGAACTTCATAAGGAATACCTTATTGGATGCCGATGGTTTCTCGTAGAAGTCATCAAGTGACTTCATCAAGTCGTCCGTGGTCTTCATCTTCGAAACATTGAAGGCCACCGTTGACACCAAGCGTAACCGGATTGTTCCCAGTGACTTTCGATCAAGGAAAATCCATGCTTCATCTGCCATCGTTGCGGGCTTCTTCGCAAGACCGCCTAGTGGCAAATAGAGGTCCTTCTGGTAGAGATAGTCTTCAATCTGCATCTTCCAATGTTGGTAGTTTTTTCCGTTGAACTTCTCAATCTTGAGCTTCCCTTCCTCCGCCATAACTCCCACTCAATTCAAGGAATCCTTTCCTTGAGATAATTTAGCTACGAGCAAACCTTGCTCTGATACCAGTTGTTAGGAAATAAGACGTAGGTAAATAGATAATTGAGTAGATTACATAATGGAGAGAGACAAATTTATATACACGAGATTATAGAGTAGAGAGAGAGAGAGAGAGAGAGTACACACGATATACGTGGTTCACCCAATGTGAGCTACGTCCACGGGAAAGCAGCCACTCAATGGCTTTAGTACTTCAAAACAAGAAGTAGTTTACAAAGGGATTATACCCTTAATGGTGCTCCCGCCTTGCTTCACTCTCACCATCTCACACTCACCTTGTTGCATCAACTTAATACTATGAAATGTGTGTAGAAATGGCCTCCTTTTATAGGCCAAAAGAGCTGCCCTCTCTTGTGAGAGGTAGCCATGTGTAGCCGCCCTTGTGTGAATAAGTCCAAATCGGACCCTCCAATCCGCCCATGTGTAGCCGCCCTTGAGAAGACAAGTCCGCTTTTGAATTCGGCCACCGGCCACCGGCCATTGACTTCCGACCACTGACCACCGGCCAACCCACGGTTGTTTTCTGACCACTTTCCGGCTGCCGTCCGGCCATAATATTCCGGCGAAAAGGAATATTCCGAAGAGGGGAAAAAAAGTCTCGGGGGCTTCCGCCCCCGAGGCCCCTAATGCTGCCCCTGATTTTGGATTTGAAAATTTTGGTTTTCGGTGAGTGATTTTCCTTCACGCACGATGGCTTCTCCTCATAATGGGAACCTTACAAATGTACGCTTTTACCACAGAAAATTACAAGGCTAAATCAGGCTCCATACTTAACATGTTTCTCATAAAGAGCACCTTAATAATAAAATATCCATAAATTGTCATAGAATATAATATCTAGCTTTACCAAATGATTTTGTCATATTAAACTGATCATTTAATGTGGGAGAAAAATGGGAACAAGAGTAAGAATAGAGACATGTGCTTCTAGACCTATCTCAACACGGGACCAAAAGAAGAGATGTTTACATCTCAATAGGGGTCCAAAAGGAGACGGTCTATCAAAGAGCAATGTGCAATAAGTGCTTCTAGACTTACCTCATCAGGGGACCAAGAGGAGAGATGTTTACATCTTAATAGGGGTCCAAACGGAGGTAGTCTATCAAAGAGCAATGTGCATCTAATGGAGCTTAAAAGACCTTAGGGGTAGCTTCATTAAAGACCTCCAATGGTTAGTGTTAAAAGTCTTTTGACCTTAGGCAAAGGACTTAGGGGTAGTGGTTAGTGTTAAAAGTCCTTTGACCTTAGGCAATGGTTAGTGTTAAAAGTCCTTTGACCTTAAGCAAGCTAGGGCTGAGCTTGAGATGGGAACCCAACCTAAACTTACCTTTGACCTTAGGTAAGCTAGGGCTGAGCTTGAGGTGGGAACCCGATCTAAACTTGCCTTTGACCTTAGGCAATTGACCTTAGGCAAGCTAGGACTGAGCTTGAGGTGGGAACTCCACCTAAGGTACTTGTCATGCTTGATGGCTAAGGTACTTGAGGTACTTGTCATACTTAATGAGGAAGGTGCTTGAGAAGTTTCCTATGCATGGGGGGTAAGGTGATTGAGTAAAAAAGAGACCCTATAAACTTAATGAGGAAGTTTCTTGAGAAGCTTACTATGCATGGGGGGTAAGGTGCTTGAGTAAAAAAGAGACCCTACAAACTTAATGAGGAAGTTTCTTGAGAAGCTTCCTATGCATGGGGGCTAAGGTGCTTGAGTCAAAAAGAGACCCTACAAACTTAATGAAGAAGTTGCTTGAGAAGCTTCCTACGCATGAAAGTACCAAAGTTAGGGGAATCTTTGACCTAATCTTCCACTCACCCAAAGGGCACCCCTTTTCTAAAAGGGCACATGGGACACATGTCAGAATCTCACTAAGCTTAACCACATGGTGTGCTTGAATGCTATTGGTTGGGCTAAAGAGGGGTGCAATGAGCTTCTAGTTCCATCCATCAAATATATAGATATTTTCAAGCTCTCTCTCTCTCTCTAAGGGGTAAGGAGGACACTTGTCAAAAGACTATCCATGTACTTGACTGCATGCTGCATGTGATTGGCTAGGGGGAGAGGGATCCAATGAGCTTATAGCATGTGGAAAAGTTGCAATTCGTCCCAAGCAAGCAAGGGGGGGTGCTAGGGGGATATACACCACACATAAACTCATTTTGTGGACCATTCTCACTTGGTGAAAGTTGAGGAACCCCACCTCCTTCTCCAAGCTTGTGAGAAGTGAGATCCTACACCAACACTCTTGGCTATGGAATGCAAATCCAACCAAGAGCCATGCTTCAATGCTTAAGCTTGCCATCTTCTCCATCTTCATTACTATGCTATTATGTATGACTAGCAAGAAGAGTGATGATAAGTGAGGAACTATTTCTTTCTCCTATGGAATGTTTCTTCTTCCTCTTCCCTATCCTCATTCCCCGCTAGCTCTCTCCACCTTCAAAGGTGTTTGAGGCCTTGGGACTGAGGCTTCGGATAGTTAATTCTTTCTACAAAGTTTATGTTATGTTTGTGATGCATGAAGATTTCCATCTTCATTGCATCACCTAGGTCACAAAAAAGAGCACAAAAATTGTATTGTACCAAGTCTCTCTTGATGGGAGAAACTATAATACAAATGCCTATTGGAGGGGGGACCGGCTTCATATGAATCCGGTCCTCAACTATTGTCATGTTCTCTCTCTCTCTCTCTCTCTCTCTCTCTCTCTCTCAAATTTATTGTTCATGCCAAGTTAACTAAGTACCATGTTTATGTTGCTACCATCAACTAAGCTCACCCGCTATGCTCACAAAGTAATCTCACAAAAGGGCTTTACGCAATTTCCTAATTCCGCTACTCTCAAAGTTCATAGGCCATTTCCATTACATTGGTATTAGAGCATTTGGTTTCTCTTTTCTTGCTTAAGAAGAGAGGTCCTTAAGTAGTCTATTAATGGTTGATTTTGTTAATTATATTAGGGTAAGTGGGACTAAGATCTATTATCGGTTTTGTTGAACCCACTATGTGAGATATGGTGCACACCTCGGGAGCTTTGGTCTTAATAATGGAGTTTTTTTACACTTGCCTACGGCTTTACCATTATTGAGTCATAAGAAGTCCGAAAGGAGCTATCCCTCGACAACTTTTCTATGTTAGAATCACTCCACTACTCTCAAAAGCCGTGGGTGTAGATACTTAAGTGCCTAATTTCAAAGGCTAAGAGGAGTAGCAACTAAGATTTTGACTTGCCAAAGGATACACTAAATAAACACACAAATTTTGTTAACATGGCTGAGAATAACCAAGAGAGTAGAATGAACATTGATAACTTTGATTTTGCACATGAAGGTGCTAATGATGATGCCCCCATGTTTTTTAGTTATCTTGTTACTAGGTTGCAACAAGCTATGGGCAACCCCGCATTGCAAGCTGAAGTTACTCAGCAACTTCATGCTTATGGGATTTCCTTGCCTCTCCAAGAGGAGAGAGAGCTTAGGAGGCCTCTTGATGAGACCCACAAAATAAGACTCTCTCCCATAGGAGAGGAGGAATCCAAAGAACAAGAAAGTAATGAATCCCTAAGTTCCTCCGAAGATGTGGCTCCACAAAGAAGGTGGGCTAAACGATTGCCAACTCCTCCCAAGAGGAAACGGTTAACCCATAGTCCTTCTCCTCGTCACTCCAAAAGTTAAGAGAGGAGACAAAGGAAGAAAAGGGCAAGAAAGAGGTCACCCTCTTCTCCTTCTTCTTCACCTCCTCCTCTTTCAATGAAAGCAGTAGCTATTCTCCTAGAGAATACAAGAGGGGAGGACATCACAAACCTTACCCTACATGCCGAGGTCCCAAAAGCTCAAGAGGGCCAAAGAGGGAGGAAAGAGTATCTCTTTCCTTACCTATGATGGCAGCTTTGGTGCTACCAAAAAAGTATTGGCCTTCATCCAACAATGTGATGCGGCCTTTGGAGACGAGGGCTTCACGGAGTCCTCCAAGCTACACCATGTAGCTGTGCACTTCCAAAAATCGGCTCGTTACTGGTGGGCTAGCCTTCGTGGCAATGGAGAAGCCCCAAAGACATGGAAAACTCTATGAGTTTCCATCATGAAGCAATTCCTTGCAAGTGATGCAAAGGACAAAGTGCTTACCAAATGGTGAAGTTTAAAGCTTCTCTCTCATGAGTCTATTCACAAATATGTGGAAAAGTTTTGGGATTTACATCTCAAGGCTATTATCTTTCAAAAGATAGACTTTGCCAATCAAAAGCAACAATTTTGTGTGGGATTACCCAAAGAGATGGCCGAGTATGTCAACTCTCAACGGCTTGGTTCTATCACCGAAGTCATCCACCACACCGTGGTTGCTTCGCGCATCAATTTCCAATAAGGGGCCAGATGGAATATCAAGCCCATGGAAAATAAATACAAAAGTGATGCCAAGAGGAAAACCAATGCCCAAAATTATTACCAAGGCTATTCCAACAACAACAACAATCGGTCCAAGGAGAAGGGATTTTACAAAGGTAAATATAAACTCTCTCCTAAAGAGCTAGAAGATTTTTGTAAGGACCACAAATGTTTTAAGTGTGGGGAGTAAGGCCATGGTTATCGTCCTTGCCCCAAGAGAATTTCCCACAACTCGTAGAGCCTCTATGTTTGAAGCTCCAAAACAGGATGCTCATTGCCAAGGATTTCTCCTTTCCTATGCTTGGGGGATGATGCAAGAACATGATGCCTTTATTTTGTTTTGACCCTGGTTCAACTCACAACTTCATATTCACGGAGTTGACCATCAAGCTAGGCATACAAGCCCATGAGATGAGAGAAATGGATCGGGCAAATCATCATCTATCCCCTTAGGTGCTTCCCCTCTTGTGAGTCTTGACAGATGACTCGCTCTTTGGTGTGTGGTGCCTTTTTTAACCACCACTGTGAAGTCAAATTCAAGTAGGATGATGAATCATATTACTATCCTTCCAATATTGCGCGATTTTTTTACCAAATAGAGTAAGTCTTGATGATCTACAAAACAGACCAACTTGTTGGCTAACAAGTAATGTTGGAATTTCTTAACTAAATACACCATACCAAGGCCTTCTCTTTCTATGGTTATATAAATCTTTTCCGCCAGGTTTAATTGTTGACAAGCATAGGGGATAGGAAAATCCATGGTTCCTTCTCTTGGCTGAGCTAAGATACAATCTATAGAAAAACTTGAAGCATCAACATGTACATGAAATACTTTGTCCTAGTTGGGAGCTTTTAGTATTGGTGCTGAGGTCAAAGCTTGATTAATCTTTTGAAATGACTCTTCACATGTGTTGGTCCATTCAAAATGAGTGATAAGGCTATAAATGGACTTAGCAATCATAGCATACATGTAGATAAATCTACGATATTAACCACAATGTCCCATAAATGCTTGAACCCCTCTTACTGTTGTCGGTCTAGCCATCTCAGCAATGACTACTACTTTTTCCATGTCTGCTATTCCAATTTTAGACACAATATGTCTAAGAATTTTTCTTTGTATAACAATAAAAACATATTTTTAAGGGTTTAAGCAGATCCTATGTAAGCGCCATTTCTCAAAGACACATCGTAAATCCTCAAAATGACTTTCTTGTTTGGTGGAGTGCACACAGAGGTCATCCATGTATACTTCTAAGAAATATTGTAGATATTCCTTGAAGGCATCGCTCATCCGCCTTTGGAATGTTGCGATGCATTGGTCAAGCCGAAGGGCATGACTCTATCGGCAAAATTTTTCCTTTTATGTTGGTCCGTGGGATCTATTGTCAGTTGGTTGTACCTAGAGAAGCCGTCTAAAAATATATAAGCTTCCTTGCTAGCTACCGATTCTAGCACATGATCAATGATGGGAAGAGGATAGCTATATCCTATGGTGGCAGAGTTCACTCTTTTGAGATTTACACACACTCTGAGTTTGCCATTTTCTTAAGGCACCACAAAAACTGGTGATACCCAATCTGTGTGTTCTATCTCATAGATAAACTCTACTTCATTGAGTTTTTCTATCTCATCTTAGATTTTTTTGGCAAAGGTCTCATTATGCATGTATGGTCTTTGTCAACTTGTCTTGGCATCATCTCTCATAGGGATGGTATGCTGGCATATTGTAGGATCCACTCCTTTGAGATCTCTATATGACCATGCAAAGACATCTGTATATTCCCTCAATGTCCTTATGAGAATTATGAGAATCTCTTCTTCTTCTTGCCACAAATCCATAGCTATGTATGTAGGACTTCGCTCTTCTCTAGACTCTGCTAGGTTCAATTTGTTTTGGATTTTCCAGCCCTTCATAAGATTTCCCCGGTTCTGTTGACTGTTGTAATGGTTTCTTGACGACAATATGACAATCTTGCAAAGTGTACTTTTTATAGTGAGATGGAACATTGATTTTTCCATGTTTATCACTATCTAGTTCCATTTTTGTTGTCATGATTTCTCTCAAGGTCCTTTTTAACTCTTTGTATTTAGCCTTACGCTCTTTTTTTTCTCATTGGAGGATCTTTCTTCTTGGTTGTTCCAAGCTTGTAAATTTTTTGTTTCTTTTGGGTTTATCGCTCTTTAAGTGCCGAGTTTTTATACCTTCTTGCTACCTTGTCTTTTATGCAATCCAAAATGTTTACTTTCATTAAGAATTGAGTTTTGGTATCGAAGCTATTTTGTGATTTTCTTCCTCAAGTTTTTTTCTCACTTTCTATGATATCTCTGTTGACGTCTCTGATGTTGGTTTGGAAACTCAATATTCAGTAGCCCAATGACCGGAGTAAAAACTCCACCCGACCATCTCGATCCTTGGCTTTAATTCCCCCCGTGCTCGCCGAAATCCAACTTCCCCGGCCCCACAATCCGAGGCGACCAAAATTCAAAAAAATCATCTGCAAACACTTCACCTTCAACTGCTCCAGGCTTCGTCCTGCCGTATCTAGCTGACCGAACATCCAATTGATGCGCCATCAATTCTTGCCAACTCCGTATGAATCATACTATCACCAAGAACCTTGGCAAGGCCGAAATGATGCCAGATGGCGGATCCTCCAATGCAAGTGGGCTCAGACCCCCGGCCCCCGAAAAAATTTCAACTGATCATAACTTGCTATTACGAGCTCCGATTCACAATCAAAGAAGACAGGCATGCTCCATGATTCGAGCTTTACACATGCGTCCATTGACACCTGCCTGAGCCACCTGTCCCAAGCTGTCCTACTCGTTGGGGATCTGCTACACTCTCTACCTTTAAACTTTAGTATCTAGAATCTCTCTCTAGAATCTGCTAGGTTCAATTTGTTTTGGATTTTCCAACCCTTCATAAGATTTCCCCGGTTCTGTTGACTGTTGTAATGGTTTCTTGACGAAAATCCGACGATCTTGCAAAGTGTACTTTTTATAGTGAGATGGAACATTGATTTTTCCATGTTTATCACTATTTGGTTCCATTTTTGTTGTCGTGATTTATTTCAAGGTCCTTTTTAACTCTTTGTATGTAGCCTTACGCTCTTTTTTTCTCATTGGAGTCTCTTTCTCCTTGGTTGTTCCAAGCTTGTAAATTTTTGGTTTCTTTTGGGTTTATCGCTCTTTAAGTGCCGAGTTTTTATACCTTCTTGCTACCTTGTCTTTTATGCAATCCAAAATGTTTACTTTCATTAAGAATTGAGTTTTGGTATCGAAGCTATTTGTGATTTTCTCCCTCAAGTTTTTTTCTCAGTTTCTATGATATCTCTGTTGACGTCTCTGATGTTGGTTTGGAAACTCAAGAAATCTTTCTTCCCCTCCTCGGAGTAGAATTTTGGCCCTTACATGTTCTTTTTTTGAGTCCAAATATTCAGTTGTAAATGTCTCTTCTTACAACTCGTTTGTGGCATCATAGTAGTGATCCAAAAAGAGCTGTTGCTTCTCAATCATCTTGATTTGGATAGGGACTATGTCATAGCCTTATGCATCAAAAAATTGTGTAGGTGTTGATTCATTAACACATACATCCATTGTAGCCAGGATCTAAGTCCATTCAAAGGGTTTGAAAAAAATTCTAGGGAATGGTTCTGGTATATATTCCACATTATTCACCTCTCTGTCTAGATTGTAGTCTTCCCTTTGCAAACTCTACGATTGAGAAGCCCCACACATCCAAATTGGGGTGTCTTTATGTATCCCTGAAGGTAGCTTAGTCTCTACAGATGTCTAGAGTCTAATTCTTGTATTGGTGTCCTCAAAAAAACCCTATAAGAATGATCTTTCAAGTTTACTCGGGTATTTGCCCCTACTTGTTTCAGGTAGAGATAATCATTTTTCCCCAATTTTGAACTATTTTGTATGTGTCTCATGAATGGTCTTCCCAAGATGATTTCATAGAGTTCCATTCCAAAATCTACAATGGCAAAAATATTCTAATAGTCAATTCCGAAGGAAGTGACTATCACATTCTCAAGTAAGCCCATTGGTTTCTCTATGTGTCCATCTGCCAATTGCAGTTTCATTCTTGTTTGTTTTTCCCAAGATTTCCAGATAGCTTTGGTTGCTATGGAAATGCCTGCACCACTGTCTAAAATAGCCATGGTAGTTATATCATTGTACTTTACTAGAAGGGTAGTGTTTCCCTCATTCCCTTCACAGTAGTCCCCTACTTTGTTTATAGGTAATGACCTAACAATTTTAGCTTGTATGTCTTTATTTTGCAATTTTTCCAAGTCCAAGATGCTTCTTTTAGCCCCATTTTTTCCATGGTGGTTTGTATATCTCCCCACAATTGTGGTTTGTGTGCACTTAACTGGTGTTGACGTAATGGATTGTAGATTATCCACATCCAAGGTTTGCCTTGGCCTTTCAAGTTTGGTTGTTTTTTGTAGACCATCAATTTCTCTTCAGTCTCTCCTAAGTAGGATGGTAGCATTCGCAAAGTTTGAGCTTTTGAAGAGCTGGCTGCTCAGATCCTCAAACTCCATGTAATGATTGTTTATCCAGTTCCATGGGGAATCTATCAAACTAAACTTCCTCAATTGGAGCTGATTTCAAGGTTATGCTCCCATGTTTTGCTTCTCTAACCATTTTTCCATAGGTAGTTTGGCCAGTCACCTTCAACTATTAGCACGTCCTCCCATCCTTCCTCACTATCAGGAATTTCTAGTTTAGGTGATTGTGCGTTATTGTTTGCCATGTTTCCAAACTCGTACTTTTCCTGAGATCTTTTTTTCATGGTTTTGGTCTCATTTTCAGCCCCTTTTTTTGCAACCTCATGTTGTGGATTCTGTTTTTCCATCATGGTTTTTGTGATATGCACAAGGTTTTTGTAAGCTTCTAGTATAGCTGCCTCCATCTTTGGTGCTGGATAATTTTTCCATTGATTTTCCAGGGTTTGACCCGCTTTCAACCTCGCTTGGAAAGCCTCTAGATCTGCATTGATTTGTTTGTAGATTCAATTGACTAGTATGGATACAACTAATTTTGATTTGGGTCATTGAATTCTATTGAAGGAGTCTGAATTCTTTCTTCTATTTTCTTTCGTATCTTCTCTTTGTCTCTTTTCACCATTTTTGTCTCTTAAATTCGTACCTCTTACGTATTTGTTTCCTGGATTTTTTAGAGGATTCACTCGGTTTATCATGTCCGCTTTCATTTTTTTGCCCAAGCATTTTTTTGCTCTAGTCATCACTTGAACATGAATTGTTGGTTTCCCTTCTGATGAACTACTTGGCATGATTTGAATTATGCTTAAAGTAGTTCTTTCTTTGCTGGTTGGATTTCTAGGGAAATCTTCAGGAAAGTGTCCCCCTTTTATCCACATGTCCCACAATAAGCCTCTATAGGTCTTGCATACTTATCCGGTTTGACACAATCATTCTTCCAATGATCATCAGCTCCATAGTATGACAATTTCCAGTTTTTGGCTTGGGCATTGGCTTGACCATTGTGTTCTCGCCCCTTGTTCTTCCATAAAGTTAATAGGTGATGTTTTAGTAGGTTCTTGAAAATTCAGCTCTATAGGGACTAGAGCAGGTTGGCTACACCACTCTTCTTCTATCTACATTGTTACGAAGCTTGTTTTAGGGTATGGAGTAATAGGTACTAGAGCTTGCTCACCCATCTATCCCTTGGGTAGTATATACTTGACTGGTACATCATTATTCCTAGGGAGTGGTGAGTGTTGGCCTAATAATGGTTGTGATATCTCTATATTCATTAGCAATCTCTACATGGGTGCCACATTTGGCGGGTAGCGATACATGTGTTGTCCTTGTGGCCTCATTGGCATGTATTGAACATTCCCATCGTATTTAGGCTTGTAATAGAACTCTTTTGACATTTTCCTTCAATAGTGCACCATTTTAATTTCCTCTAAAGTTGTCCTTGCTTTGGTCCCTGCATTGGGCCTCTCAATGACATCCTTTGCATGTTGATCATCATATCGTTCATGCACTTCAGCATGTTCTCTATAGAACTGGCAGAAGCCGCAACAACTAGTTCGACTTGTGCCGGCATACTGGTTGTTGTTCGTCATTATCTTTGTACGTCTTTAGCTTTACTTTCCTCATTATAAATCTCGCAATTATCACTGAGGTTGATCGCGTCGAGACTACATGCTTCCCAATTGCTGTACAAGATAGCATGTAATTCCTTGTTTAAAAGTCCTTCCAAAAATAATGAGACAAGTCTTTCCTCGGTTGTAATTTCCAACTCCGAACATCTTTCTATATAATGCATCATTCGACTCACAGTAACCCTTATAGTCTCTTCCTGTTTCTGTGTGAAACTATAGATTTGTGCCAATGTAATGTGCTTTATCCCCATTTTGGTACAGGTACCAACAAATCTCATTGCCAAAGTTGACAAGTCAGTGATCGATCCAGGAGGTATGGTCTAGAACCAAGTCAAGGATTTTCCCTCCAAGGTCATCCCACATCCCTCAAACTGTGTATGGGAATTGGTTATGCTCTCATCTCTCAAAACCTGTCTGAAGCTGGTCAAATGGTCATATCCCTTGATCTGCTATAATTTTTTACCCACTTTTGGAAATTTGATGGTTTGACCCTATGATTATGTTCTGTACCCTCTATTTTCCTTCTAACCTCCTACCAATAGATACCCCCACTACTGGTACCTTGTAATCCATATCCATTGGTAGGACTTCACATGCTTCTCCACAAAGAATTTCTTCAGTTTCCCTGCCTATTGCCTTATTGGTACTTTTTACTTCATTAGTTAATCTTTTCAAAAACCGTTGGGAAAATGCAGGTACCAATCTCAATATCTATTTTACAGTAAATGCTATTGGAGCTAACAACAAAGCTTCATAAAATTCATCACCACTACTCTATTCTTTCAGTGCAGTCTTATTTTTATCTAATATATTTTTTCCCTAATCCACCAAGGATCTTGCAGCAAACTCCCATTGTTCAGATAACACATTCCCACCTTGGGACTCTCGTACTTCCTTGAGTCCTTCTGTTCTCGCTTCTTTGTGCTCCTTCCAATTTACAGTGCCCTGATTTTCTTTTTCTTGCACAATTTCCTTTCCTGGCTTTGATTTTGATCTTGCTACAACCATGACATCAGTACACCTACTGCTTTCAGAAATATCCTCAATTTGGATACATGTTGCACAATCACAGTTGTAATGCTTACTCATCCCGTGAGTATACTAACAATCTTGTACTATTTGAATAGGTTTTTGTTTCTCAAGATGAGATTGTACCCTGTCTTGCATACACTCTCCCTCAATCCATTCTTCTTCAATCCATTCCTCCAGCACTACCAAATTAGCCTCACATGGACGTCTCTGTTTCTGCTGAGGTGGAGGTTGGTCATTTTGTTCTTGAGGCCTGTTAATATTGTTGTTATTGTTATTGTTGTACCTAATGATAGGAATGCCTCTATCATTTCTGTGTCTACACCATAGGTCACAATCACGACGTTGTCTATGTCCTACTGCTCCACAAAAACTACATTGCAACTACTGCATATTATTTTGACCTCTATTCTTTGATTCCCAATTATTTTGGTTCTGAAACCTTCTTTGAGGTGCAGGTCTGTGATATCTCCTGTTAGCACTCTCAGGATCTACCACATTTGCAGCTGACTCCCTCATTTTCTGAGTAATATACTCAGGTCATCTTCCCATGAAATCTGGATTATAGTAACAGTTTTCCTGACCAAATGTTTGATAAACATGAAAATTTTGGTTTTCCTGACATTCCAAACTGATTCATTCCAATTGTCTGTAATTTTTCCTGAATGATTTTGTTCACTGCATCTGCAGTTACTACTTCCTTTCCCTGCTTCTTTTCATTCTTTTGCTTACCCTTATGTTTATTTTTCTTCTTCTTTTATGACCAATCTTCCTCCTCAGTATCCTGATCTGAATCTTCATCTTCTGACTTTAAGTCTTCGGACTCTGAGTCTGAATCTCAGTCTTTTTCTTCTTCTTCTCCTTTACTTTTTTCTTACCTCCATATCTTATTTCAGCTCTTGCAGCTGCTTCCACTAAATCAGTAAAATATTGTGCATTTGCTAATGGGGGTCTCCCTACCATTGCACTTATGAGTCCCTTACAAAAGTAGTCTCCCAATTGCTCCATAGAAGGTTGTTGTTTTGCCTCCAATCTATTATTCAAATTCCTAAGTTTTTGTGCATAATCTTCAACCAACAAATCTTTTTGCTTCAATTTCCTCAACTTCTTCAAAATGTCTTCAGGTGTTTTATCCTCCCTGAACCGTAGTAAAAATCTCTATCACAAATCATTATAATCAACAAAAGCTGTCATGCGATACTGCAAGAACCAATCCATGGCCTTACCCTGCAGTGTTGTTGCAAAATTCTCTTTCTTCACTACATCCGGATGTAATGCCTCATAACCACTTGCAAACCACGTTGTTTGAAACTGACCAACATGGTTGTTAGCATCTTGGGACTTTCTCCCGCTAGAATTTTCCACTCCCACTTTGGGATTTGGTGCAGCCATTAGAGGTACCGGAAGTGTTTTGAGTACTTTTATCGGGAGTGGATTGAAAGGTAAATTACCTATCCCTGATGGTACAAACTACAATTGTCTTCTTGCCCTTAAGATTATCTGAGTTAGAAGTACATTAACCAATTGTCCCAAAAGTGGGTATGATATGGGAGAAGTTGCCTATTGGCCTCCTTGGTTTGTAGGTGGGGTCTCTTGCAGCCTGTGTTCAGGTTCTTGCAGTACAGTCCATGTCCCAATAGTTTCTTGTCTTGTAGCAAGCCCCCTTACAGGTTCTTCTTGGTCATCACTACCCGACCATTTTCCTGTCTTCCCCTTGCAGTAAACTCTCTCCTCAATATAAACCTTGTGTGATATGAGTGTAGTGGTAAATTGGACCCTTGCCCTGACCCACTTATACATTGTTTCTTCTTTTCTATCTTAAATACTGTACCAACACTTTCCTTTCATAGAGACTGTAACATACAAACTGTAACATGAAGGTAAATTGCATGCCCCAAAAGGTAAAAATGAAGTAACTACCTTGTCAGCAATTGCAATTTTAATTCTCCTAGCAGATTTGGACAGTACTCCTCCAAGAACTTTGTTGCATATTCCTTAGACTCTTCCTGCGAGGTTACCCAATTTCCAAAATCCTACAGGTGGTCTATGTCAACCAGCATATTGTTAAGTATGGAGCCTGATTTACCCTTGTAATTTTCTGTGGTAAAAGCGCACATTTGTAAGGCCCCCATTATGAGGAGAAGCCATCATGCGTGAAGAAAAATCACTCACCGGAAACCAAAATTTTCACGGACAAGAATGAGGGGCAACTTTAGAGGCCTCGGGGACGAAGGCCCCCAAGACTTTTTTTTTCGCCGGAATATTATGGCCGCACGGCAGCCGGAAAGTGGTCGGAAAACAACCGGTCGGTTGGCCGGTGGTCGGAAGTCAATGGCCGGTGGCCGAATTCAAAAGCGGACTTGTCTTCTCAAGGGCGGCCACACATGGGCGGATTGGAGGGTCCGATTTGGACTTATTCGCACAAGGGCGGCTACACATGGCTATCTCTCATAAGAGAGGGTAGCCCTTTTGGCCTATAAAAGGAGGCCATTTCTACACACATTTCATAGTGTGAAGTTGATGCAACAAGGTGAGTGTGAGGTGGTGAGAGTGAAGCAGGGCGGGAGCTCTATTAAGGGTTTAATCCCTTTGTAAACTACTTATTCTTTTGAAGTGCTAAAGCCATTGAGTGGCTGCTTTCCTGTGGAGATAGCCCACATTGGGTGAACCACGTATATCATGTGTACTCTCTCTCTCTCTCTCTCTCTCTCTCTCTCTCTCTCTCTCTCTCTCTCTCTCTCTCTCTCTCTCTACTCTATAATCTCTTGTGTGTGAAATCTATCTCTCTCCATTAAGTAATCTACTCAAAAATCTATTTAGCTACGTCTTATTTCCTAACAACTGGTATTAGAGAAAGGTTTTCTCCTAGCTAAATTATCTCAAGGAAAGGATTCCTTGAATTGAGTGGGAGTTATGGCGGAGGAAGGGAAGCTCAAGATTGAGAAGTTCAACGGCAAAAACTACCAACATTAGAAGATGCAGATTGAAGACTATCTCTACCAGAAGGACCTCTATTTTCCACTAGGCGGTCTTGCGAAGAAGCCCGCAACGATGGCAGATGAAGCATGGATTGTCCTTGATCGAAAGTCACTGGGAACAATCCGGTTAAGCTTCGCGTCAATGGTGGCCTTCAATGTTTCGGAGATGAAGACCACGGAGGACTTGATGAAGTCACTTGACGACTTCTACGAGAAACCATCGGCATCTAATAAGGTATTTCTTATGAAGCGCTTGTTCAATCTAAAGATGGCAGAGAATGGTTCAGTTGCAGAACACCTAAATGACTTTAATACAAACATAAGTCACCTTCGATAGTGAAAATCAATTTCGATGACGAAGTGCGAGCTCTCCTTATACTATCATCTCTACCAAATAGTTGGGACAGCCTTGTGATGGCTGTAAGTAATTCTATATCTGGCACAAATACTCTTAAGTTTGATGATGTTGTGGGTGTTCTCCTAAGCAAGGAAATGCAAAGGAGAAGCACAGGAGAATCATCAAGTGCTGCACTATCAGTGGAAACAAGAGGAAGGCCTAAGGAGAGGTTCAAAAACCAAAAGGGTCGTGATCGCTCAAGCCGGAGCAAGTCACGCACAAAGTCAGTTCTTGAATGTTGGAACTGCGGTAAGAAGGGCCACGTCAAGAAGGATTGCTGGTCCAAGAAGAAGAAGGAGACAGAGTCTCAAGACAACAAGCCAACATCGGAGGCCAATGTGGCAGGTAAAGTAGAGCAAGATGCTCTAATTCTCTCATTAGACAATATGTCTAATTTCTGGATAGTAGATTCCGGGGCTTCATTCCATGCGACACCACACAAGCAACATTTCCAAGACTACACCAAAGGTAATTTTGGGTATGTATACTTGGGAGATGATGAAGCTTGTGAGATTGTTGGCAAAGGTACAATTTCTGTCAAAACTGCTAACGGAAATGAATGGAAGCTTAAAGATGTTAGGCATGTTCCTTCTCTTCGAAAAAATTTAATCTCTACAGGACAATTGGACGATGAAGGTCACAACATTGCATTCGAAAACAAACGATGTAAGATCTCAAAGGGATCTTTGGTGGTTGCCAAGGGAGAAAAGGTCAGTACACTTTACTTGTGTACTATTAGCACGCAACCTTCAGCTTGTGCAACAACTACAGAAGTTGACAATGCGGTGTGGCACTACCGACTTGGGCATATGAGTGCCAAAGGAATGCAAAAATCCTTCAAACAAAGAAGCTTCTACCAGGTTTGAAAGAAGTGGACTTAGAGTTCTGTGAAGATTGTGTTTATGGTAAACAAAAGAGGGTAAAATTTCAAAAATCAGGAAATGAAAGAAAAAATAAAAAACTTTAGTTGGTTCATTCTGATGTTTGGGGTCCTGCAAGTACACCATCACTTGGTGGCTCATTGTACTATGTAACATTCATAGACGATGCGACTAGAAAAACATGGGTTTATGTCATGAAGAATAAATCCGATGTATTTTCCATATTTCAAAGGTGGAAAGCCTTTGTGGAGAATGAAACAGGTACCAAGGTTAAATGCCTCAGATCTGACAATGGAGGCGAATATTGCAGCCAAGCTTTTGAAAGCTTTTGTGCTAGCAATGGCATTCGGAGGCAAAGGACAACCCCAAGGACACCTAAACAAAATGGGATTTCAGAAAGGATGAACATGACAATCATGGAGCGAGCATGAAGCATGCGGCTACATGTAGGCCTACCGCTTGAGCTTTGGGCAGAAGCTGTAAGTACGTCTGTGTACTTAATCAATCGGTCACCCTCAACGGCATTGGATGGGGGAGTTCCAGAAGAGGCATGGACAGGTAAACCGGTGAATTATGCATTTCTCAAAGTGTTTGGGTGTGAGGCTTTCATGCACATAGATAGAAGCCTAAGATCAAAGCTAGATGCAAAGTCCAAAAAGTGTTTCTTCATTGGCTATGGAGAAGGTGACTTTGGTTATCGCCTATGGAATCCTGAAGATGGTAAAATTTTAAGGAGTAGGGATGTAATTTTTAACGAAAAAAATATGTACAAAGATTACTTGGAAAGAAAACAAACAAAAGAAACACGTGATGAGTACATGGAGCTTGAGGACGGTGAAGACTCAAGGACTGCAAACGGTGACAATGTGCAAGAACGTCAACCAAATGAGGAGCCTCAACCTATTCCCCGAAGATCTACAAGAGCAAGTAGACCTCCAGCCGGAATCATACGAAGAAGCTATGCAACATGAATCCAAAGAACAATGGACGAAGAGCATGCAAGTGGAGATGGACTCACTGCATCGCAACCAAACATGGGAGTTGGTTGAGTTGCCTAAAGGTAAGCGGGCACTTCAAAACAAATGGGTGTACAAGCTGAAGGAAGAAGAAGGTGGGAAGAAAAGGTACAAGTCTAGGCTTGTGGTAAAAGGGTTCTCTCAAAAGAAAGGTATCGACTTCAATGAAATATTTTCTCCTGTTGTAAAAATGAACTCAATTAGGCTTGTCTTAAGCCTTGTGGCTACTCATGATCTAAATCGCGATCAAATGGATGTAAATACGGCATTCCCTCACGGTGACTTAGAGGAGGAAATCTACATGCTTCAACCAAAGGGGTATGAAGTAAAAGGTAAGGAGAAAATGGTTTGCAGATTAAAGAAGAGCTTGTATCGTTTAAAGCAAGCATCAAGACAATGGTACTTGAAGTTTGATCAATGGATGTTGGATCATGGATTCACAAGATGCAACTCGGATCACTGCATCTATACGAAGAATTTGGGAGATGGGAAATTCATCATCCTAATGTTATATGTTGATGACATGTTGATTGCAAGTGCTAACATGCAAGACATCAAAGACCTAAAAGAGGAGTTGTCTAAATCTTTTTCAATGAAAGATTTAGGTGCTGCAAAGAGGATACTTGGTATGAAAATATCAAGGGACAGGACGAAGAAGACAATAAAGCTATCTCAAGAATATTACATCAAGAAGGTACTAGAAAGGTTTGCAATGCAAAATGCAAAACCAGTTTCTACACCTTTGGCTGGTCAGTTTAAACTAACAAAGGAGATGTGTCCAAAGACACAAGAGGAGATAGCCTATATGTCTAAAGTTCCATATGCTGCAGCGGTAGGTTCTCTAATGTATGCTATGGTCTGGACAAGGCCATACATTGCACATGCAGTGGGAGTTGTGAGTAGGTTCATGGACAACCCAGGTAAAGAGCATTGGCAAGCTGTGAAGTGGATACTTAGGTATCTAAATGGGACAACAACAAATGCTTTGTATTTTGGAGGAACTGATATTTATCTAGAAGGGTATGCTGATGCAGATATGGCAGGTGACAAAGATACTTGAAGGAGCACTACTGGCTATGTGTTCATGGTTAGAGGCACAGCAGTAATCTGGGCTTCATAGCTGCAGAAAGTGGTTTCACTTTCTACCACGGAAGTAGAGTATGTAGCAATGACGGAGGCAAGCAAAGAAATTCTGTGGCTTCACAGATTCTTAGAAGAGCTTGGATTCAAACAAGACAATTGTGTCTTGTACAGTGATAGCCAAAGCACTATCCATCTTGCAAAGAACTCAGCCTTTCATTCAAGGACAAAGCACATTGAGGTGAGATATCACTTCATACGCACTCTTTTGGAAGAGGGACAACAAGGAGAAGGTGGTCAACAAGGAGAAGTTGAGCTTTTGCTCATCTTCAATCGGCATTCAAGGATAAGAAGCCAGAATGGAAAGCAGTCATAGGTTTGGTTTGGAGATCACTCTCCAAGTGGGAGATTGTTAAGTATGGAGCCTGATTTACCCTTTTAATTTTCTGTGGTAAAAGCGCACATTTATAAGGCCCCCATTATGAGGAGAACCCATCGTGCGTAAAGGAAAATCACTCACCGGAAACCAAAATTTTCACGGACAAGAATCAGGGGCCGGAATATTATGGCCGGACGGCGGTGGAAAGTGGTCGAAAAACAACCGGTCGGTTGGCCGGTGGTCAATGGCTGATGGCCGGTGGTCGGAAGTCAATGGCCGGTGGCCGGTGGTCGAAAGTCAATGGCTGGTGGCCGGTGGCGGAATTCAATGGCCGGTGGCCGAATTCAAAAGCGGACTTTTCTTCTCAAGGGCGGCCACACATGGACGGATTGGAGGGTCCGATTTGGACTTATTCGCACAAGGGCGGCTACACATGGTTGTCTCTCATAAGAGAGGGCAACCCTTTTGGCCTATAAAAGGAGGCCATTTCTACACACATTTCATAGTGTGAAGTTGATGCAACAAGGTGAGTGTGAGGTGGTGAGATTGAAGCAAGGCAGGAGCTCTATTAAGGGTTTAATCCCTTTGTAAACTACTTCTTCTTTTGAAGTGCTAAAGCCATTGAGTGGTTGCTTTCCCATGGACGTAGCCCACATTGGGTGAACCACATATATCGTGTGTACTCTCTCTCTCTCTCTCTCTCTCTCTCTCTCTCTCTCTCTCTCTCTCTCTCTCTCTCTCTACTCTATAATCTCTTGTGTGTGAAATCTATCTCTCTCCATTAAGTAATCTACTCAAAAATATATTTAGCTACGTCTTATTTCCTAACACATATCAATTCCCTACTGCATTCCTAAGTGCCAGATGGTTCAGGCTGAATGCAAACCAGTTGCAAGATCGCCAAAGTGCTAGTGGCTCACAGCCCTAACATGTAATCAATACAAGAATGATGCAATAGTAGAGATAAACAAGGTAGGGAATGCACATTTAATCACATAACTGCAGAGTAGATGAAGAAGAAATACCATAATGAAGATAAGAAAGTATTGCATCCACTATATATTCATCATCACCATTCAACTACAGAGCAAAAACAGCAGTACGACTATAGGGAACTGCAAAAACTACATGTCATTTACATCAAGCAAGATACATAAAAACATTTTTGACTTGAGGATTGCAAACCTAATGCTACTCCAATGGAAATAGGTTTGAAATTGATTATTTACAATGCTAGAGGTCTTGCTAATTTCACCCTTTATCAGACTGCTATTGGTTGTCTTCTTTATGTATGCAATACGAGACTGGATATTCAATTTTCACTCTCACAAGACAATAGATTTATGCATAGCCTAGGGTCTAAGCATTGGCAGGTTGTTAAAAGAATATTTTGCTACTTGATTTGAACTTTACATCTTGGGTTGTTCTATCCCAAAGGGGATCATTTCCACCACATTTGCATGCTTTTTGAATTCAAATTTTGATGGTTTTTATGCCACACAAGTTCCCACAACTGGTATTTCTTTTATACTTGGTAGTTCATGCATATCATGGTTGATCAAGAAGCAACCTACTATGGCCACTTCCATTTGTGAAGCTGGATACAAGACAATCTTCACAACTACGATTGAGTGTGCATGGTTTAGACACCTTACAATTGATTTGGGTGTTGGGAAAGACACCACCAACATCATCTACATTGACAGTCAGAGTGTATTGTCAATTGTTGCAAGGAACCTACTTTTTCATGCTCTCACAATGCACATTGAGGTGCATTATCACTATGTCAAGGAGAGACTCTCATACTTGCACATATATGTTGTTTTTGCCTCATTGCGACTAGCATACAATCCAACTAGAATGTATCAAACACTATACCTCTATCTCATGGACATGCATTAAAAAAATCCCCTATTTGTCATTATGAGGCCCCAGGGACCCTCAAAAAGATGGCCACAAGGGCACGCAAAATGGCCATCCAGAGACCCTGGATGGCCATTCTATGCACCCTTGTGGACCCTCTTTTTTAGGGTCCCTGGGGCCTTATAATGACAAACACACACCAAGAGCAGGGGTAGTGGACACAAGGAAGCAAAAAATGGTTGATGAGCATGATACAAGGTTTAGGTATTTGCCATTGGGGGGGGGGGGGGGGGGGGGGGGGGGAGTTTGCTATGAACACATCAAACTACACACTTCTATCTCATGGCCATGGATTTTTGCCATTTTAAGGCCCCAGGGACCCTCAACAAGAGGGGCCATAAGAGCATGAGAATGGCCATCCAGGCCATAGCAAACTGGGGGGGGGGGAGTGAGGGGAAGCTCTTGCTCTCTGCACATCCAACATAGCATCTTTATATCATCCTCATACACAAAAAGCCCCCAAGGCCTTCAGCAAGACTGGCCACAAGGGCGCGCAAAATGCCCATCCAGGACTTTTGGATGGGCTTTTTGCGCACCCTTGTGGCCAGTCTTGTTGAGGGCCCTGGGGTCTTTACAATGGAAAAAATTTCAATGAGCCAAGAGTGTCACATTATAACGATTTTTTGTTCTAGAATTTGATCCTTTTGATATCTAATGCATCCTCAAGATGAGCAAGATTTGATTCAAGAAATGTTAAACCTGTACTTCCAGAATTGGGTCAGGAAACATAGTGGATGTGGAGATCCATACAATCATCTAACAAGATTTGAACAAGTAGTGTGATTCAAGAAAGTGTTTGATTTCATATGAAATATGAGGGCTTTGGAATGATTCTTGAATGGATATCATTAACATGGTTTCATATCTTGGGGGATGGAAGTATAATAGATTTCTCATGTGTGCTCTCTATCTATCTCTCTACTCTATAATCTCTTGTGTGTGAAAAATTTTATTTCTCCATTAAGTAAGCTACTCTAATATCTACTTAGCTATGTTGGAAGGGGGAAAAGAAAAACACACTGGACAAAACAACACGTCTCTCTATAGCTCAGATGGAATCACAGCACCCCGATCCACTCAAAGAAACACACCCAAACGACAAAACTTTATTGCAAACACTCAGCTACACACACCTAAGCCCACAATCACACACAAAATCAAATCTTATTGCATCTCAACCATCACAGTCGCTTTTCGATTCTCAACCACACACACAATAACTCTCTCTTTCTCCCTCTTTGCATACACACCAATTGGTTCAAGGGGCTCACACACAACCTACACACACCAACACCTTTGGACAAGAGAAGAGAATAGAAGAAGATATGGAGGAGACAACACCAAAGACAAGGCAATCAAATCTTGCTTCTTTCCCAACAAGTGATTGCCTATGGTGGAGCATACACCAACAAGCTCTCTCAAAGATTTTTCTCCTTCTCTTTCCTATTTGCAGCCTAAAAAAGCAACAGTTTACAAAAATTGAAATATCTTCCAAATGATCAGAGATGTTTTGCCTATGCCTGAGCAAGCTCATTCGGATGTTAGATATGCGTAGGCTCATGCATTGATTACGTTATCTATGAAGTGCACTATTACTCCTCACATTTGTTCAGCTAAATCTACAAAACAAGCTTGGGATATTCTAGCTAGTTTTTATGCAAGTCGCAAATGAAACTAAAATTGCATTATTGGTAAAGAGCTGGAGTCAAAAATGCATGAGGGTTTTTGAAAATTTATTGTAATTTTTTTTTAAAACACAATAGAAAATAGAGAAAAATAGTGTAAATTGTTAGGAAATAGGACGTTGGTGTAGCCAAAAAGTGTCGATTCCAAAAAGCATGGCAAGTAATATCAAAGGTGCTTATACAGATGTATGCCCGGATGTCAAAGCATATGTGAAGATCCAATGTCCGCAAAGGAGTTCGTGATGTGTATGACTTATGTGGCTATGCAAATCAAGGTAGAGGTTCAATGATTTAAAGAAGGTTATTCATGTGGAAAACCTCTTAGGACATGAAGAGCAAGTGGAGGAGTCAAGGCCATGTGGTTTGTGATAGGAAAAGAAAGTGGATGTGTGGATCAGCTTTCTTGCATGAGGAGAACCGAAAATTACTATTCTATAAAATTTTACCAAAACGTATTTTTTCTAAACACATTGCGTTTTCAGAAGGAAAATGCCGTTTCGGACGTTTTTGCATCTCATGCACGTAGGCTAATTGCAGCAACCCCACCACCAAAACCTGTAATATCTTGAAAATTTCTTGTATTCTCAGAACCAATGTGTACATCAATGCCCTGCACAACATTTCAAACTCCCTTTGGCACAAGAACATGCTGCATCATGTAAGCCCACATTGAGTAATTTTCCCCATCCAATTTATCCTCAACAGTAAACATCTTCAACACATTTGTGTTGTTGTCAGCCATGGTGAATGCTTGCAACTAATGTGAAAAGTTCTTGAAAAGAGGATAAATGAAGCGGGACTAATGCTTGCTAAATAGCACAACCCAAAGAAGACTGTAAGGGCCTGTTATGAAAAAAATGACACTGACAAAAACTTTGCACAAAATGATAAAATTGCATGCGCAGTACTCTCTGTAGTGGAAACGCAGGCCAAAATGAGCCTGAATGGAAAATCCAAAGTAGTTGTTGACCTGTTGATGCTCATCAAAGCTCATTGAAATCTAAGAAAGTGAGCAGGCAAGTACTGGAAATGCTCACAACAACTAAGCCCAAGAGGATGCAACCTCTCTGATACAAATTGTTGGAAATAGGGTTGCAAGAAAACACACACAACTTGGAGAAGATGAAGAAGCTCAAGGCATGCAACAGAGAGTATGTATTGCTTAGTGCACAATGAAAGAAAAGATAGCCCTAGAGTGATGGGCGTATATACAATGCACAAGAAAAAAAACCTCCTAGTGAGGGAAAAATGCCCAGTTGTCCTAAGTGTGTTCACACACATCACTACTGCATATGTATGGTAACAATAAATACAACAACAAATTTCATTCAATGAGGGACCATAAGATTAAGAAATTAAATACGGAGCTTTTGACCCTCTTCGCGTGTATTTTTCGGAGCCCACAGTCACCTGTTTTCAGCGTCGTCTCACACGAGACATGAGGGGTAAGTTCTTTACTCATCAATGATCCATTTTGTACGGCCGGTAGCTAGTCTAAACCCTTGGAAAAAACCCTAGAATCCGAGCAGTGCACGGAGACCTACGACCAAAAATCGACCATAGCAGCCTGACAGCTCAACCAAATCGGATGAGATTTGAACTGTAGCATGTCTCAACATAATAGAAAACTTCTATAGCAACAGTTGACCATTCGGCAAGGGTCGAGGGGGTCCCAAGTAGAAAAGCTAGGTTTTTGGCAAATGCCAAAATTGGAGTCTGCTGACTCCACAGACAGCTTACCTATGAGGTCTATATACAATGCATATGATTGGTTTCATAAAATCAATCAAGCAAATCCCTCGAAAAGAAAAAAACAGCTCAAAGGCTACAAAGCGCCAAATTTGACATACGAGGTCAAATTGACTCCAAATGGGACAAAATTGGATGAGTTGCTTCACAACTATGTTGCAGACAAGTCCATAGCCTCAAAAGTGATTAACCAACTCAACAGGCAGTGTAGTCACAAAAATCGGTGATTTCAGAGTTGACAAAGCACAAAGAGATGCCGACAAGACCAAACTTTACCAAATTTAATTTAGGACTTGTTTTAGGTGTATAGAATGTGTTTAGGTCAAAATTTACGAGTTTTGCAAGAAAATATTGACTGCTCTAAATAATCACGATTATTTACTTTTGCACTATTTTGGCAAATATCAAGAGTTGAAAAAACCTCTAAAGAAGATATATACAACCGAAATGGAAACAACAGAAGAGGATGGTAAAGATGTAATGAATGTTCCATCCCATTACAAAAAATATACTCTCCAAGACCGAAAAGTCATAGTAGAACAACCTGTTAGAGAACTACAAAAACAAGGCGAGTCCTACGAAGGGCCTGAAAACGTGAAAAAGATAGATTTGGCTGAACTAGGAGAAGAGCCTAGGCCTACCTACATTGCAAATGACCTAGCAGAAGAAGAAGAAGAGATTTTACTAAGCTTACTAAAAGAACACCGAGATATCTTTGCTTGGTCTTACAAGGATCTCAAGAGTGTTGATCCAGAAATCTGTCAACATACCATACCCATGAGAGATGATGCAAAACCAAGTAGAAAAAGTCCATACACATACAATGAAACATTTGCCAAGAAGATCAAAGAAGAGATTGATAAACTAAAGGAAGCCGAATTCATTTATGAAATTGAACACACAAATTGGGTGTCTCCAATTGTGGTAGTACCCAAGAAGAATGGAAAATTACGAGTGTGTGTCAACCTCAAGAAAGTGAATGCAGCTACCATTAGAGACAACTTTCCTCTTCCGATCACTGAGAATGTTTTAGAATGAGTTGCAGGGAAATAAGCCTACAGCTTCTTAGATGGCTTTTTGGGATACAATCAACTTCTGGTTGACCCAAAAGATTAGCATAAAACTGCTTTTGCAATGGAATGGGGTATTTTTGCCTATCGGGTGATGCCTTTTGGGTTAACTAATGCTCCTGCCACCTTTCAAAGATTGATGAGTCATGCTTTTAAAGAATATCTTAGAAAATTCTTGGAAGTATATATGGATGATCTATGCGTACATTCGTCAATCCGAGCTGATCATTTTGGACATCTCAAAAAGGTATTTGAAAAATGTAGACTTTATAGGATTTGCTTAAATCCTGAGAAGTGCACATTCATGGGTAGACAAGGAAAAATTCTTGGACATATAGTGTCTAAAAATGACATAGCCACTATAATTGCAAAACCCCATGTTACACTATAATTGCAAAACCCCATGTATAGCTTGATTACACACTTTGAATGGACTAATGAGTGTGAAGAATCCTTCATGAAGCTTATGCAACCTCTCACCTCAGCTCCAATATTGAAAGCACCAGATTGGAATAAGATATTCCACATACATGTAGATGCTTCCAATTTTGCCATAGGGTGTATACTAGCTCAACCAGGAGACGGGAAAATTGATTTTCCTATTTCTTATGCTAGCCAAAAATTGAACATGGTGGAAAAGAATTATACAACCACAGAAAGGGAAGGATTAGGAATGATCTATGCCGTAAAAAATTATAGCCATTACCTATTAGCAAACAAATTTGTGTTCTTTGTGTTAGGAAATAAGACGTAGCTAAATAGATAATTAAGTATATTACTTAATGGAGAGAGACAGATCTACATACACGAGATTATAGAGTAGAGAGAGAGAGAGAGAGTACACATGATATGCGTAGTTCACCCAATGTGGGCTACGTCCACGGGAAAGCAGCCACTCAATGGCTTTAGTACTTCAAAACAAGAAGTAGTTTACAAAGGGATTATACCCTTAATGGAGCTCCCGCCTTGCTTCACTCTCACCACCTCACACCCACCTTGTTGCATCAACTTCACACTATGAAATGTGTGTAGAAATGGTCTCCTTTTATAGGCCAAAAGGGCTGCCCTCTCTCATGAGAGGCAGCCATGTGTAGCCGCCCTTGTGTAGATAAGTCCAAATCGGACCCTCCAATCCGCCCATGTGTGGCCGCCCTTGAGAAGACAAGTCCGCTTTTGAATTTGGCCACCGGCCATTGAATTTGGCCACCGGCCACACCGGCCATTGACTTCTGACCACCGGTCACCGGCCATTGACTACCGGCCACCGGCCAACCGACGGTTGTTTTCCGACCCATTTTCGGCCGCCGTCCGACCATAATATTCCGGTGAAAAGGAATATTCCGGCGATGGGAAAAAAAGTTGCCCCTGGTTTTTTACTGTGAAAATTTTGGTTTCCGATGAGTGATTTACCTTCACGCACGATGGCTTCTCCTCATAGTGGGGGCCTTACAAATGTGCGCTTTTACCACAGAAAATTACAAGGGTAAATCAGGCTCCATACTTAACACTTTGCGGACCACCAAGCCTTATTGTACTTGGTCAGCAAGCCATGCAACACAGGAAGAATAGTGAGATGGTTCATCATTCTTTTGGAATTGGATTTCACTGTAGTTGTATGTTCTCCGTGGAAATGATACGTTCATTGATGACCATAGCTCAAGTGGATTCACAATTACCACTTCCTATTACAATCAGATTAATTGAGCAATTGGCTATGTATTAATTACTAGTTGGTAGGCTATACAAGATAAAGAGATGGAATATTGCTCTTATGCATTAATCCTGAAGAGAAAACCCATTACCTAAGTCAAGCACATATTACCATAGTGGGACTTCACTTTGCAGAAGACCAAACTATGCAAAGGATCCTTAGACTTAGAGTATGTTGGCCAACTATGAGGAGGGATGTTCAATCTTTTGTAAAGATTGTCCTAAATGTAAAAGACAAATACCCATACCTCACTAACATTGTTTCAAATGTCACTTGTTCCTAAGTGGAGTAACTATCTAGTTACTTACTTATCGATCTGAATATTTCTAGAGGATATGAGTAAACGCCGTCAAAGAGAAATTGAAACCGAAGCAAGAGACTATTCTCTTGTTGGAAACCAATTGTATTGGAGAGGTAGGGATCAACATTTGCATCTTTGTGCAAATGAAGGCAAACATATTCCGATTATAGAACAAGCACATGCTAGATTACCTGGAGGTCACTTCTCTAGTGAGACCACCACAAGAGCAATCTTAATGGTAGGCATACGGTGGCCAACACTTTTTGCAGATGCCAAGAATATGTTCGGAGATGTGATGCTTGTCAACGAGCAAAAATGCCAATACGTGTAGATAGCATGCCCTTAAGACCACTGATGGGAGCTAGAGCTTTCGCAAAATGGGGTATAGACTTTGTTGGGACAATACAGCCACCTGCTTATAGAACCCAAGCTCAATATATTATTGTATCTACGGATTATTCGACTAAGTGGGCCAAGGCTAAAGCAATTCAAAAGAATGATGCCAAAACCACTTCCGCATTCTTATATGAGTATGTATTCACAAGATATGGATTGCCAATAGAAATTGTCAGTGATAGAGGAACTCATTTCCTTAATGAGGTAATCGAGTATCTGCTTAATGAATTTATGGTCATCCATAATAAATCAGCTCCCTATCACCCACAAGCAAACAGACAAGCTGAGCATACAAATAAGATTCTTATCTCGGTATTGACTAAAGTGGTTAGTTCAGGAAGGAAAGACTGAGAAATGAATCTCCATGCTGCTCTATGGACTTATCGAGTTTCATTCAAAACAGCTTTAAATGCTACATCCTTTAACCTTGTTTATGGTCTTGATGCCATATTGCCAATAGAGTTTCTAGTGCCGACACTAAGGGTAGCTAAGAATCTTGAGTGGACTTGACATGAATTGTTAGAAAGACTTGAAGATTTAGAGAAGCTAGATGAGCAAAGGGTAACTTCTGTAGCTGACATCTAGGCACAAAAGTGGAACAAAAATAGTTTTTTGATTCCCATCTTATTACAAAAATCTTCAAAAAAGGGGACTTAGTTGTAATCTATTCCCTTAAGCAACACATTCCCAAATTTAAGAAAAAGGGAAACGGACCATTTATCATTGAAGATGTATCTCCAAGTGGGGCAGTTAAGTTGTTCACCCTAGATGGTGAACCAATGGCTTATTGGATTAGTGGATGTCGTTTAAGGAAGTACAATTTGCCGCTAACCAATGAATTGCTAGAAAGAATGCATGCAGCCAAGCAAAGAAAGATAAAATGATAGCAGGTTATTGATGAAGCCCAAGAGGAAGCTCAACTTCGGGTACTCAAAAGAAAAGCTGCTCTCAGGAATCAACAGATAAGTCAATATTTGGTAAATTGGGAAAAATCTCACAAAATGGGAATCAATTTTAAAAATTGTTTTGGCCATAACTTGAGCATTCTAACTTTAAATTTGTCGCACATTATAGATCTAGATTCTACTTTTCAAGAGATTTCCAACGATACGATACATGCAATGGTTTTGAAAAACTATTTGATAAGTATACTAGGGCCCCGCTTTTTTAATGGGAATGGTATATTTTCAACTTTATCTAATATTGACTTAGATACCTATTCCCATCAACACACTGGAAATAGATGACCGACAATGGGAATTGCAGAAAGATACAGTGTCAACGGATGATGAATGGTTAGATGGAATGGACCTTCGTATCAAAGTATAGCTCAACAACCATAGCACAAATACTTTGGTCGATACAGGAGCTAGAGTGAATGCAGTCAGTTATTCCACGTACAAGAAAGCAACAAGTCAGGCATTGACAACAGGAATAGGGACTATCAAAGGATGTAACAAGAACCCAACGCCAACATTGGAAGTAGTCAACTTGAATGTGTTAGTACATGGATGTTCATGTCCTCATCAGTTTATATGCTTACCAGATGAACACATGAGTGAGACAATGATTCTTGGAATTCGGGGACATACAAGGCAGTACCAGATTGGGATACCAATAAGCTCAAGCTATCACCTAAAGGTGGACAACTCATTGTTCCAATTGCACCGAACAAGGAGGAATGGAAAGGCAATTACCAACAAAGCAAACCACAAAGTAATCGGTCTTCTCCATCCTATCGACAAGCAATGCTACAGGTAGCAAGCAAGAAGTCAGGTAAATTTGGGTACCAAAAGCACAACTTAAGGACAAGCCGGTTCAAATCTGAGTGTCCAAAACATCATCAACAATACCAAAGACGGTTCCTAGGGTCAGAACACAGAGACGAGTATCTCCAAATAAGGAACCTAACATGAAATTGATTTGGAAGAAAAAGGAGCACTCATCTTCTCCACAAATTGAAAAACAAATCAAGCAATGGAGAGCTAAGCCTCAGAAACCTTAACCACATCATTTTGACCAAGCCAAACTAAGATACCAATGGCAGGTAAAAGCTTGACAATAGTCATTCTTGATACCAAAAGCTCAGGAAATCAGCATGATAAAGCATCCTGATGGCACAATCAAGCAAAAGGCACACAGGCTACAAGATTTTCTTTTGGAAGACATCATCAGCAAGCCACGACATCAGAAACCCTTGAGTTAATTACTCAAGACCCACCTCTTGCACATCATAATGGTTTGAACTATATTGACCTTCAAAGCATGGTAGAGCCAACCACGGGTATGCATAGACACGATTGTTCAACCCATGCACACAGTCGTCCCAGAGAACGCCATCTAGGAGGGGAGGAAGAGTACTAAGTAATTAAGGGCAATGTTTGAAGAGGGAGGAAATTTTTGATGTTAATGTGTGATTTTTTGCAAAATTACCTAATAATTCCCTTATAATTCATCAGCAGGGGAAATTTAACTGATTATATCTCCCCATTAAGTGTAAATAATGTATATACTATCAAAAAATCATTAAAAAATAGTCCTTTTTAGTTATTTTTTCATCATTTTTCTTGATATTGAAACTTAAAAATGAAGCAATCCAACAAACAACAATAAAGCTGTGCAATGGATTTTCTTAATTATTGGATTTTCACTTTGCTTTTTTAGCGCATTTTTTTATTTTCTTTGATTTTTTTAATAAACAGGGCAAAAATTAATAATAAATAGCAACGGAGCGCAGATGAAAAAACTGAAGACACGGTGGTGATCAGAAAGACAAGGCAAACAAGCACAAAAAATTTCAATCAAATCGGGAGATGGAAGCGGGAAGCCTAAATTAGGCGGCCAAACCTACTTTTGCAGAATTCTCGCAAAATGAGCTACAGGGATCCGATTGGAAAACTTTTTGAGTCTAAGATAGATTACACGGTCTAGTAGGAATAACAAGGGAATCTGGAAAGAATTGGTTCAGGAAGTCCGAGTATAGATACCCAAGGTAGGCCAAAATCACCTCAAAACCTTTAACAATGTTCCATACACTCTTGGAAACAAGTACATGTTGCATCATGTAAGCCCACAACGGATAGTTGTCTCCATCCAATTTGTCATCTATAGATGATGTCATTTCTCTTACTATAGTGAAAGAATTGACCTAATCTAGAGCATGCCCAAAATGAGTGCAAATTAAAGGGAAATTGTTCGTGTTATATAACCATAGTAGACTGTCAAAGACCTGCTATGCACAAAAGGAAAACGCTGCATCTACAATACCTACATTAGTGGAATGGAGACCAAAACTGTTGGAATTACAATTGCAGTAAAACACACACAACTTGGACAAGACGAAGGAAGCTCAAGGCACACAACAGAGAGTGTATTACTAAGTGTGCAATGGAAAGATAAGATAGACCTAGAGTGATGGGCGTATATACAATGCATGGGGAAAAAACCTCCTAGTGAGGGAAAAAATGCCCCCGACAATCCTAAGTGTGTTTATACACATCACTACGACATGTATATGGTAACAAGTCCTCCCAGGGAGTGATGCGGTGAATGAGAGCTAAAAAACAGAGTATCAGAAGTGCCATGCCCTCAAGACATGATCAGTCCACAAAGGGAAGTAAGTCCAAATCTTTGCGAAAAGCTTCAGACTTCTCACGAGACAATGCCTTTGTGAAAATATCTGCAAGGTTGTCCTGCATTGGTACATAAGCCAAGCTTATCTCTCCTATTGAGAGCCTCTCCCTGACATAGTGGTAATGCATCTCAATGTGCTTTGTGCGAGCATGAAAAACTGAGTTCTTTGCAACTGTTGATGCACTTTCACTGTCAGTGTGGATAGTGTTTGTAGTGTCTTGTCCAACACCCAAATCATCCATAAGGCATCTGAGCCATGCATACTCAACCAAAGCTATCAAGGTTTCTTTGTACTCAGCCTCACAATTGGAAGTGGCCACAATAGGTTTCTTCTTGCTCAACCATGAGATACATGAACTGCCAAGCATGAAACAGAAACCACTTGTGGACACTTGTGTGTCAAACAACCAACCCAATTTGAGTCCGAAAAAGCATGTAAATCTGGCGGCAATGATCCCCCCTTGGGATAAAACAAGCTAAGATGTAAAGTGCCACTCAAGTAGTGAAAAATACTCTTGAGAGCCTGCAAATGCTTACACCCTGTGCTCTACATGAATATGCTAACTTGTGAGACTGCAAATTGAATATCCGGCCACGTGTTGCATACATAAATGAGGAATCCATGGTAAAGAGTGACACCTGTAGGATCACCAGCATCATGAAGACTCAATTTCAAACCTGTTTCCATGGGAGTGGCAATAGGTTTGCAATCCTCAACTCCAAAATTACATAGAAATGTCTCTATGTAACTTGTCTAGCACAAGGCAATACCACCAGCACACTGCTTAAACTGTATACCCAAGTAATGATGCAACAACCCCAAATCTTTCATCTTGAAATGAGAATTCAAATCAGCCTTAAATTCAGTAATATGTCTCTTATTTGGTCCACATAGAGAATGACAATGAGAAGTACATCACCCTCACACTTTACGTACAATGTGCTTTTTGTTGGACTGTTATGAAAGCCTCGTTTGACCAAAAGAGTGTCAGCCTTCTCATATCAAGCACGAGGAGATTGTTGGGATTCAATCCCGGGTTTAGCATGTCAAGCCCATAGTGGGAACTTCTTTTATAGCATGCAGTAGCACTTCAGTGCAATAGGGTAAGTTTGCATGGATCATATGGCAAAGCTTTATATTGTATCTTCTTTCTAATTATCAAAGAGAGATTTTTTTAGCGTTAACTTGTCAAGCCTCTTCTCTCTCTCTCTCTCTCTCTCTCTCTCTCTCTCTCTCTCTCTCTCTCTCTCTCTCTCTCTCTCTCTCTCTCTCTCTCTCTCTCTCTCTCTCTGTGCATGCCATCCCTCTCACCATGGCTCGCCTTCACCCGCCATAGCTAGGCTCCCAACACTGGTATCATAGCTTGATGTTCTTGGAGGCCTCGACTCAATTTAATTGCGGGAGCAGCCGCTTGCAAAGGGGAAAGCCAGCCCATCGACCTGGATCAAATTGATCAAAACCTGCATCAACATGATTTCCATGGCATAAGAAAAAGATTTAAACACTAAAGCACTTGCCAGTTCGGCCTCTACAGGCTACGTAGAAGAAAAACCCATCGCGTTGTTTTGTCTGCTACACAGAGCTTGAAATTCTTCTATTTTACTCATTTAAAGTGATTTATCTCCTCTTGGCCCTCATTCACACCCTTGCAAGAGCATCCACATCCTCGTTGTTTAGTCATAGCAGATCGACAGGTGGTTTTGAAGGCTTACAAAACATAAAAAATTCCAGATTGACAGCATATTGGAAAGTTTATATTCAGAGTTTATAAACCACAATTCAAATGCCGTCAAATCAAAAGCTTCAAATATGGCATCAAAAGTAGATAAATATAATGGATCTGTCTTCCACATCTGGAAAATCAAAGTGAAGGAATATCTTATGCGAAAGAATTTTTGGAGCATCGTCAAGCCTCTATCAACAAATGAAGTAGGCACATCCGCTGCTATTATGAGAGCACTCTCTGTTGAGCAACAACGCAAGGATGAGCAAGCATTAAGCATTTTTCTAACATCTCTTGAAGATGATTTTATTCATTATCTAGATGACGTGCAATCTGCAAACGCTGCTTAGATGGAACTAGAGAAAGTCTTTGGTCCTAAAGCCAAATACTCCAAAATGAGTCTTAAAATGGATCTGTATTCTTTTTCTATACATGATGACGAGAATATTGCAGCTTCGCTAACAGGTTGAAAAGCATCCGCACTCAACTGATTTTTGTTGAAGCCCCTATCCCAGATGAAGATCTTATAGCTATTTTTTTTAATAGCCTACCTGCAGAAGTTTGTCAAATTGTAACTATTTTAAAGGATAAGGATCCGCTCCCTTCTTTGGATGGTATTGTTAATTCATTGCAAGAAGAAGAGAAACAAGTACCACATATTAGCTCTATCGCACCTACTCCATATGTAGCTCATGGTTACACTTCGACTGCAAATTCAACCAGGACTGCAACTTCAACCACGCCTACTACCAACACTAGACCTTGTGCGGTATGTGGATGCAGTAATCATCAAACCAAGGATTGTTTCAACAAAAATCCTTGCATCCACCGTGGAAAGACCAATCATCCTTCAGATAAATGTTTTAAGACGAATAAACGAAAGATCAACATGGTTGAAAGTGATACTTTTTGTAGATAGTGATGTCTTGTAGTTTTCATTTTGTTTTATGTTTCCTTTTACATCAATCATTTGTCAATAAAATATACGGGTTATAGACGCTGCCACACATCAGTGGTAAGACCGCCCTTTATGTTTGGTTCTGAGTTTTGGTTTGTCTCACACTGATGGTTCTTTGAGAGAAGTGCACACACACACCTATGTTATTGTCAAGGGGGGGACTTCTACTCACACTTTCATGTGATTGAACTCTGCCATAGTTTGTATCAAGTCTGTTGTTAGTAGTTTGGGCTTGAGGGGGGGCGGGGGGGGTTGTTGGGATTCAAGCCCGGGTTCAGTTTGCCAATCCCATAGTGGGAACTTCTTTTATAGCATACATTAGCACTTCATTGCAATAGGGTAAGTTTGCATGGATCATATGGCAAATCTTTATCTTGTACCTCCTTTTTAATTATCAAAGAGAGTTTTTTAGTGTTAGCTTGTCGAGCCTCTTCTCTCTCTCTCTCTCTCTCTCTCTCTCTCTCTCTCTCTCTCTCTCTCTCTCTCTCTCTCTCTCTCTCTCTCTCTCTCTCTCTCTCTCTCTCTCGTTCAATCTTTTGCACACCATCTCTCTCACCACAGCTTGCCTTCACCCGCCATAGGTAGGCTCCCAATAGAGATTGCTTCAACCCATACAAATCTTTCTTACATTTGCACACTTTATCCTTGAAAAAACTGTGAGGCTATGTTACATAAACTTTCTCAAATATGTCACCATTCAAGAAAGCAGTAACAATGTCTGATTGATGTACACCCCAACCAAAATGAGTTGCCAATGCACATAGAAAATGCACAGTAGTCATATAACAAGTGGGAGAAAAAGTCTCTTCATAATCTATGCCTTTTTGTTGTGTATAACCTTTCGCAACAAGTCGAGCCTTATAGCGATCAATCTCACCATCCGGCTTGCATTTCGACTTGTAAACCCACTTTGTACCAATGGCCTTTTTGCCAGGAGGCAAATCACATAAAGTTCATGTGTCATTTTCTATAAATGCACCATATTCAGATTGCATGGCAGCCATCCATTTTTTTGAATTTTGTGCTTCATCAAAAGACAGAGATTCATCAACATCACATAAGCTAGACACAACCAAAGCATAAAAAACGATGCATAAGACGCATGGCAAGAACCTCAACGAGTATGACTAGACAGAGGTGCATCCAATTTACTGTCATGCAAAGTATGCACCAGCCATTTAGGCATACCTTTAGCATGCTCATTCTCAGCCCTTTCCTCATCAAGTACATCATGTACATCTACATTAGTTAATAGGCTAATATGTAACATCTTCAAAAAACTCCATAGGTTGTACATTTTCCTCATTGGAATTTACATTCAAACTTCCACCACTAAAAAGAGGCAACAAAGTGTCATAAATTTCCTGTGAGCTTACATTATTGTCTCCAATACATGAAAACAAGGGCTGAACAGAATCTTCCACAAACACAACATCCCATGAAACCAGGATATGTTTTTTTTTTCGAATGATACAACCTATAGCCTTTGCTTTCAGCACTATAACCAACAAAAATACATTTGACAGCATTATCATCCAGTTTTTTGCGCTATGTTTGTGGCACCAAAGCATATGCCGAATAGCCAAAAACTCGCATGTGCTTTATAGAAGGCCCTTTATCATGCCATGATATGGAGTCATAGACTGCCAAGCTTTTGTAGGACACTTGTTAAGTACATAAGTGGCACACATGATGGCCTCAAGCCAAAATGAATGCAGCAAAGCTTGACTTTTCACCATACATCATGCCATTTTCGTAAGTGACTTGTTTTTCCTCTCAGCAACACCATTTTGTTGAGGTGTATATGACACTATACATTGGTGTTTTATCCCAGGACTAGAAAAAAATGCTTTAAATTCATGAAACATATACTTCCCCCCTCGATCGAAACGGAGGGTGCCCATAGTACATTTCGAGGCATTTTTAGCCATAGCTAGAAATTATTTGAAGCACATAAATACTTCGGACTTTGGTTTAAGTGGATACACCCATGCATGCCTAGAGTAATCATCAATGAAAGTCACGAAGTAAAGGTAATTTTCCAAGGATGGAGTTTGCATGGGTCCACAAACATCGTTATGCACAAGCTGCAACCTGCATGTGGCCCTAACTGAACCATCCTTTAGAGACTTTGAACGTTGCATCTTACCCAAAATACAACCTTCACAAACATGTTTGACAGGTGCTTTAAGAGATGGCAAAGAAGCAACCATATCAGATTTCTGAAAAGCAACAAACTGGAAAAATTCAAATGCCCAAAACACGCATGCCAAAGTATTGCATTTGAAATAGCCTTAGAATCCACAACTGCATTTGCAAAATTTCACCCAAACTTGTTATACAAAGTGGTCTTATACAGCCCACCACATAAAATGCCTGATGCGATAACCTTAACACCAAAATTGAGATCATGAATTATATATCTGTCATCCACAAATTTCACAACAAGACCAGGTCTAGCAAGTGCAGATACAGACAAAATATTCTTCTTGATCCTAGGTACATAAAGTGCATCAACAATTGTGAAAGAACTATCACTCACAGTACTCAACACAATAATTCCAACTCCCTTGACAAGATAAGAGGCATTATTGGTACAAGTGACTGAATTCCCATGAGGAATATCCTCGAGAGAGGTAAACAAGTCACGATGAGAGGTAATGTGCTTTGTAGCACCATTGTCAAAGTACCACACTTGAGCATCTACAACAATTGACAAACATGCATCAAGGACAATAGGATCATAAGTGCACTTTGCACTAAAAGCCTATTCTACATCAACATCAACATCATCATCATAGTCTCCTTTCACAAAAGACTCAACAATAGCTGCATTTGTAGTGGAACCAACATCAGTAGTGGAACCATCCTCTTTCTTCTTAGACTCTTTGGCCTTCAACTTAAGACACTGCTTGATCAAGTGATCATTAGCTTTACAATAATGGCAACGCATCTTCTTTTTTCCCTTTTCACCAGAATTACTAGATGAATTGCTATCAGCAATCATTAGGAACATGTGATTTACCACTCACAGAAGAATCATGAGAAGTGGCTACATTACTGTTACCGCCTTTTCTTTGAGCAACAATAAATGCATGTTCAGCTGCACACTATCTAATCTTGTTTTTTCTAGAAAGTGACTCTTGCAACAACAATGTGCATAATGTATCAAGCTGGACAACTTCAGGATTTCCTTGGGTCATAAGTCTCCAAGTACTAGAAAAAATCCGATAATTATCTAGCAAGGCATCAAGAACAGTCTGCACAAGGGAACTGTTTGAAATGACTTCACCAATAGAAAAAAGTTTCTCAAAAATTTCCTTAACACCAGTAAGGAAAGTTTCCATGTCATCTTCTTTATGCATAATCTTCAACTCTAGCTCTTTACGCAATAATGCAATTTTTGCCTCATTGCGACTTGCATAAAGACCAGCCAGAATATCAGAAGCCTCTTTTGCAAATTTTATTAAACAAATGTGGGGAGTAATAGTGTGCTTCACAGACTACGCAATCAATGCATGAGTCTACGCATCTTTTACATCCCAACGAGCTTGCTTGGCTGTAGGCAAAATAGCTCTAGCAGCAGCAATCCTACCACCAAAATCTACAACATCCTCAACATCGCCCACACCCTCAGAACCGAGACGTACATCAATGCCCTGCACAATGTTCCAAATTCTCTTTGACACAAGGACATGTTGCATCATGTAAGCCCACATACGGTAATTTTCCTCATCTAATCTATCCTCAGCAAACATGTTTAACAAATATGTGTTGTTGTTGGCCATGGCGAACGCCTACACCTGATGTGAAACTGCTCGAAACGAGGAGAAACAAAGCGGGAACAATACGTGCTATAAAGCACACACCGTAGAAGATTGCAAGGACCCGTTATGCAGTAAACAGCACTGACAAAAAATTTGCACAAAATGACAAAATAGCTTGCACATTACTATCTGTAGTGGAAATAGAGGTCAAAATGGGCCCAAATCAGGAATCTGAGTAGACTAAGCTCTACGAGCTTACCCAAAATATTTTTTGACATATTGACGCTCACCAAAGCTCACAAATATCAAAGAAACTGAGCAAGCGTATGCTAGAGGTGTTGGCGACTAAGCCAAAGAGGATGCAATGTGCTCTGATAACAATTGTTAGAATTAGGGTTGTAGAAAAACACACACAGCTTGGAGAAGATGAAGGAATCTCAAGGCACACAATAGAGAGTGTATTACTTAGTGTGAAATGGAAAGATAAGATAGCCCTAGAGTGATGGGCATATATACAATGCACGAGGGAAAAAACCTCCTAGTGAGAGAAAAAATGCCGCGGTGGTCCTAAGTGTGTTCACACACTTAGGACCATATACATGTGGTAGTGATGTGTTCACACACATCACTACCACATGTATATGGTAACAAAATTGATTCCGAATCAAAATTTTGAGAGCATTTAGGGTTGAGAAGAAGCTCATGAAACACAACAAAGAGTGTATTACTAAGTGTATAAATGCAAGATAAGATAGCCCTAGAGTGATGGGTGTATATATAAAGCATGGGAAAAAAACCTTCTAGTGAGGTAAACAAGTGCCTCAATGGTCCTAAGTGTGTCCACACACATCACTACTATATACATAGCAGCATTATTAGTTTTCTTGTTTGATTCACATTATGTTTACTTTATGACCTCCTAATTTGGGCCTTGGACTCAATCAAGATCTATTTAATTTTCCTTCAACATTTCGATGAAGATTTTTGGTTCAACATCATCGATATATTGGCTACTTGATGTTCAATTCAAGTATCTTTTGTAGTGGTTTATCAAGGAAATCTGTTGTGTGTGTCGTTTACTTTGTGTTTAAAAGTTACTATGTTGATGTGTCTCAAGGGCTTATTTATCAAGTTTCATTTGAGACAAGGCCCAAGTACATTTAATCACAGTATCTATAAAGAAGCTTGGAGATGCTCCACCTCCAAAGGTTTTTCTCTTAGAGACATTACTCAATTCTATTAGAGGTATTGTAATGGAATTAGCCTTTTAACATGAGTTGAGGCCTAAAGTGAATAACATATTGAGAATTTCCTTGAGCATTTTTTTGTGTGTAGATGTATAGTGAGAAAGAAAGTGCTTGGATGGAGAGAGCAACACTAACACATTACTTCATTAACATGGCATGAAAAATACTTGTAAAAGAGAGTGAGAGTTTAGAGATTGAAACCAATAGAGGACTGGATTCATTGGACCTAGTCCCCCCTCCAGTAGGCATTTGTATTATAGATTCTTCCATGACGGAAGACTTGTTTACAATACAATTGATTGTGTTTCTTGAGACCTTCTTGATGAGGTGAAGATGGCAAGCTTCACTCACCAAGAATTATTATGGTAACAACAATAAACATGATTAGCATGAACTTGAAGAATGCACAGCCTCAATCCCAAGACCTCAAACACCATGAACGGTGAGGAGAGCTGGCAAGGAGTGAGGAAGAAGAGAGAAGTAGAAGTAGCTCTACGAGAAATCAATAACCCCCTTGCTGATAATCACTCATAGCTCTTGTAGCATAGCTTAGCATAGTGATAATGGAGCTTAGAGAGATTGATAAGCAAGCATAAGCATACTCTTGTGTGGATTTGCATCCATAGCCAAGGCTTGTTGTAGTAGGCACTCAACTTCTCAAGCTTGGAGAAGGAGATGGAGTTCTTGCTTCACAAGAGTGTGTGAAGAGAGAGAGAGAGAGAGAGAGAGAGAGAGAGAGAGAGGTAGCTTGGTCAACCCCCTTCCCTAGGCTTTCATTGAATCTCATTGGGCCATGTAGCCCTCTAGCCAATGAGAGTTTGGCTCCCTTTGGGGCAAGTTGTGTAGTCTCTTGACAAGTGTCCTTCTTTCCCTCTTGTGAGGTTAAGCTAGCACCCCCCTTGCTTAAGCACAACCCTTGCCTGCTTGAGCAGTGTGCCTCTACACCTAACATATGTCCCCTTTCCTCTCATGAAAGTATGGGCACTTGGTGAGGTGCATACATGGTACTCATATCCCTCCTTTGTAGGTCTCGCCCCCTTCTTTATAGAAAGTTATTTGAACTTGGTAAGCAAGCAGGCCCCCTGCTTAAGCACAGCCCTTGCTTAAGCAAACTTCCCCCTTGCCTGCTTGGACCTTAATTGCCTAAAGTTTAAAAATTAAAAACTATGTCTTGGCCTTGGACACGGTCCACCGTCACCCATCGCCTATTGAGCTCCGTCGGCCACCGTGAGAGCGTCGAGCCCCACGAGACCCAAAAACGGCTCGAAATTAGCCAAGCCCATTGGTGGAAGGTAGCCTTGGCACTTTCCCAAGGGGAGGATATTGCATCCCAAGTCACAAGAGGGGTATGGAAAACTCGTTGCCTCGCCTCACCCGTCCTTCGCTCCGCGGTCGTTCCTCTCTTAATCGAGCACCACTACCCTTATAGTTGTACACAATCCGGTGCACACCGACAAACTCCCCAAGAACCATGACCCACGGGCCTGCAAACGAGGGACACCCCCTTGTTGGGGGAAGGCCAAGAAAAGGTTTCCATGAGAGGATGCAATAACCAAGGGTGAGAACGACACGTCCATCGACGACACCCGGTGTGGTGACAAGATGGCTCGTGGTGCGGCGAGAAGCCAAGCGCACGGATGAGGGCCGATGGGTGCTTGACGGAGCCATCAGTGGCTCCAGCGTGATGTGGTTGACTACGTCAACGGAGGATAACTAAGGGCATGGATGCGTTGACGGGACGGCATGGGCCGATGGTTGGGTCGACACTCCAAGTATGTCGGCGAGGGCTGACATGTATGTGAAGCACGAAGCAGACGGCGTCATTCTCGATGACAACGTAATAGGGCCAATTGAGGTTGGGTGCATTGACGGGGCAGCGGACTACGTCAAGGGAGGACAATCGAGGGGTTGTTCGTGCAAGTCTTTGATGATGGGATGTAGCGGGCCGACAGGGGTGGACAGGCGAACGGGTGCTTGAAGCACAGAGCGGACGATGCCATTATCGATTGCACTGTGATGGAGCTGATCAAGGCCAGTAGCACCAACAGAGCCACCGAGCCATGCACGGCAAGGGTGATGGGGTGGCATGGGTCGATGGGTGAGCCATGCAAGGATCAACGAGTGCGTGAAGGATGGAGTGAACGATGCCACCACTGATTCCACTATGATGGGATCGATAGCATTGGCAACGCGGACGGGTCGTGCACGGATGCGACGATGGGACGACATGGACGGATGGGTGATCCAACATGATGGGTGTGTTGACAAGATTCGAAGGGTGCGTGAAGAATGAAGTGGACAACGCCATGGCCAATGACACCATGACAAGGCCGGTAGCATCGACGGGGCCACATGTGTTATAACTAGAAGTATGGCAATGAGACTTTGTAGGGGTGGAGAAATGGAGTTGAAACCCACCCGTGCAAAGGCACGTGGCCATCCAATATGGTTTGGGTGGTTCCAAACTATACTATACGCTAAAATGGACCGTACAAGCCATACGATCCATTTTACCGCATAGTATGACCCTTGACTACCCATAGTAGTTTGGATGGCTATGCAACTTTGCACACATTGGAAAATAGCGATCACCTCCACCTGTGATTTTTTTTTTGGCCATCCAATATTGTTTGGGAGGTCCCGTTACATAATATACACTCAAATTGGCCATATGAGCCATATGAACCATTTTAGCACATAGTATGGGCCTTGATCGCCCAAACCATATTTGATCCCTATGAAACTTTGCAAGGATGTGGAAATGGTTCTCACCCCCACACGTGTAAAGTCTCACAGCCATCTCATATGGTCTGGGTGGTCTCGACTCATACTCCGCCCTAAAATGGGTTGTATGAGCCATACAACCCATTTTAACGCATAGTTTGAGCCTTGACGGCCCATACCATACTGGATGGATGTAAAACTTTTCACGCATGGATAATTTGTGATCAATACCACCCATGAAAAGTTTTAGAGCCATCCAATATGGTTTGAGCAGTCTCAACCCATACTATGCTTTAAAATGGGCTCTATATCTCATACGGCCCATTTTAGTGCATAGTAAGAGCCTTGTGTTGGGTTAAAGGCGCTCCTGAGCCTTGACGGCCCATACCATACTGGATGGATGTAAAAATTTGCACGCATGGATAATTTGTGATCAATACCACCCATGAAAATTTGTAGAGCCATCCAATATGGTTTGAGCAGTCTCAACCCATACTATGCTTTAAAATGGGCTCTATATCTCATACGGCCCATTTTAGTGCATAGTAAGAGCCTTGTGTTGGGTTAAAGGCGCTCCGCCTTTTATCCGCACGGACGTCTAGTGTTTGATCATCCACCCACGTGTGTACATACCCTTATTCTTCATTACATATGATAATAAGGAGCTCCTCATCTTAAGTCTTGTGAGGCTACTCCACCCATACACGCTTGTGCTTCTCCCCTTCTCTCCACTCACCGCACCGTACATGCACGCATCTCTCGGTAGTGACGAAGTTCGGTGCTTGGCGGTGTCGGATCGGAGGCGGTTTGACATGGATTCATAAAGTAGGTCTCAAAGATCAAGGTAACGTGATCTTACACTCCACCAGGCAAAAGGGGAGAGAGAGATCAAGTTTTCTGTGAGCTAGGGACACTGAGAAGCAGGTCGCTCAGGTTTTTGGCAGCTTGACAACTGTTCAGTATTTTGGCCATAACTTGAGCTAGGAAGCTTTGATTTCAAAAGACAGTTTGGTGTACAACTGCTTGCAGAGTGAAAGGAGATTGAGAGAAAGTGAACTGTGTGAGAACACATTGGCTATGTGCGGGCGACTAAGCCCGGTGTTATCCGGCATCGGCCCGAGTTTGGTCTTATAGCATCGTCTATGGCCTCGAGCATTGACGGCTCGGCTTGGCACACCGGTTTCGACACCGATTTGCGGCTATTCGACTAGCGTGCTTTCGCCCGGTCCAACATCGAGCATTTTTTCGACTTCGAGCACAAGCGGCCATAGCATTGGCACTTTCACGCGGCGGTAGAAGATGGCTACAACGGCCATCCCCAGCTTTTCGACTTCGATGATCGTTTCCAATCTCGGCTTTGACGGCACATACCGATAGATACAGCTCTGACGGACCATTCCAAAGAGGATTTCTCCCTTGAGCGCACACAACTCTTGACAGGTTTATTTGATCGATGTGTTTACCGATTGATGAGGTAGTAGTTGCCAGTTCTTCAGCGGTTTTGCTTACAGGTTGTGAGCAGCTTGTGTGGAGCACTAGAGAGCATTTTTCGCACAATTTGGTGCAGTTTCGGGCTATGTATGCTTACGTGGATATAGCTTGAGATAGGTATAGCTCGTAGGTAGCAGATTCATAGGTTTACAGGTGTTTTTGGACAGATACACATCCATAGATCCACTTGGTTAGAAGTGAGCCAGTTTGTCGAGCTTCTGGCAGTGTATGTAGACCATTTGTGGATCTGTTTAGAGAGACACTATGTGTCTTGTTTTCATGCGATTTGGTGAGATTTTTTGAGTTTTTACTCAGTTTCCATGGGAAACTCTGCCGGATTTTTCCCAGATTCTTGCCATGGTTTGCACGTATTCACAGTTTGATCTTTGATGGTGTAGTGGTCGAGTTCACTCCCACTCTGGCAGTTATCTGCAGTTTTTTGGCTTCCGGTTTGCATTGAGTTTGACTCATTTTGCAAAGAAAATTATGTTCGTTCTTTCCCGTCTTCTCGCCATAAAAGTTTGCAGTGTTATGCCATCTTTTACAGTGGTTGATATATTCCCACTTTGACAGTGATCGAGTGCTTACTCTCACTTTGATAGCTTTTGACAGGTTTTGTCAGTTTGGACACACTTTGGTGCTCTTGTACCCACTCTCACAGGAGTGAGGATTGACGTATGCTTGTGTGGCTACAGTCAAGCAGTCAGTTTTCACAAGTTTTTGTAGATATTTTGCAAACAGATTCTCTCATGGGATGCGTTTTGAGCTAGCTTGTTCTCTACTTGTGTATATGGTTATGCGCTTTACGCTCAGTTGAGCAGTTTGTCCTAGTTTATGCTTAAGAGTTTGCAGATTGTGGAGTTTCTTTTAGGCATATGTTAGCGTCAAATTTGATGCGATTGATCATGCTTTTAAGCATTGTGTAGTGGTCAACTTACGTCCCACTTTGTTGCCATTTTGGAATGGTTTATGGTTGAGATTGTACTTGAGATTTTGCTCAGTTTCCATGGGAGATTCTGTCATATTTTTCCCAGATGTCTCACCATACTTTGGTTCTTAGCCATACATTTATGGTATGCTCATAGTGGTTACAGGTTTCATTTGATTTTGCTTCATGTTCTCACATCGTCGCATATTCCGAGTGTGAGACTACAGCATGCAGGTTACAGGTTTTCACTATTCAGCTACTGGTTGGTTTATGCTTGATTAGCATAGTGGTTGAGTGATCTCCCACTTTGTTGCCATTTCTTGCAATCACTTATGGCAGCAGACATGTGTGACATTGAGAGATGGTGGTCTCGTACTTGCCGATACTTGCGTTGCTGGCATTGCGGTCGCACACAACACATTAGACGCCGTTGTTTCAGACGTATGAGACATTAGCGAAGATGTATGCGAGATGCAGACACGGCCTTTGATACATGTTAGAGAGGCAGTTCCAGTGGCAGTCTATGCCAGTGACGGTGATGTCATGCTTGCCTCCAGTGTACCTCTTGCAGATTTGTCTATGGTTAGCACACTTTCTCCAGAGTGGTTACTAGATAGCGATGCAGTTTTCCATGTCACACCATGTCGTGAGTGGTTTAGCACATTTTCTAGTGGGAGACTTGGTTGTGTGCACTTGGATGATGGTTCGGCGTTTGACATAGAGGGTGGGAGATGTTTGTTTGTCATTGCCCAGTGGTGGTAGACTCTGTAGAGACAGAGATAAAGCAGCAGTGCTCTAGTGAGGCACAACAGGTGTTGTCAGACTTTGTGCAGGGAGAGGTAGAGCAGGCCTGCTCCCTAGAGACACAGACAAAGCTGACGGATATGGAGTTTTTTGACATGCTCGTGTTAGAGACTGATGAGTTGGTGCCAGGATGCATAGTTTTGCCTATGGGTGAGAGGGATGTAGCTTCCCCAGTGTCGGTGTTGACACATCCATACACGGTGAGTAGTCATGATGATGCAGATTTTGTAAATAGCGCAGGGGAGGCGAGTACATCCAACAGTCTTGTGCAGATTTCATCAGTGTTAGGGCATCTCATGTTCAACTTGTTACTGTCGAGGCCCGACCTAGCAGCTGCAGTGGGAGCATTTGCAGTAGGTATTGTCAGTCGTACGATGGCTGACACTAGCATGATGCTTTGTGGAGCTTTGGAGACCATACAAAGTAGTCTGCGGGATTCACATGCAGGCTCTAGCATGGGCACGCACACTAGCCTACCACCAAAGCCAATACGACTGTGTGTAGATCAACAGAGTGAGCCAGTGGGTGTAGGTTGAGAGAGTCTCTCACCTAGTTTTGTGTATATACTAGTAGTTTATCTAGTAGGCCTCACTTATCGATGCATTGCCTTTAAGTGGGAGATTGTTGGGGTAAAGGTACTCCGCCTTTTATCCGCCCTGACGTCCAATGTCCGGTTGTCCATCAACGTGTGTACATACCTTTATTATTCATTACATATGAGAATAAGGAGCTCCTCATCTTAAGTCTTGTGAGGCTGCTCCACCCATACAGGCTTGTACTCCTCCCCTTCTTTGCACGCACTGCACCGCGCATGCATGCACGCATCCACACACACGCACACTCATCACCTGGACCACCTATACGATATCAAATGGTTGTGTAATTGTATGGGTAGAAAAATGGCGCTCATCCCTACCCGTAAAAAGTATTTTATTCATCAAATATAGTGTGTGCGGTCTCGAACCATACTATGTGCTAAAATGGGCCATAAGGGTCATACGACCCATTTTAGCACATGGTATGAGCCTTGACCACTCATACCATATCGGATGATTATGAAACCTAGTAGGAGTTGGAAAATGGTGCTCACCTCCACCCGTGCAAAGACTTGTATCCATCCAATATGGTTTGGGCAGTCTCAAACCATACTATGCGTTAAAACAGACCGTATGGCTCATACGACCAATTTTAGCACATAGTATGGACCTTGAACACCCATATCAATTTGGATGGTTGTGCAAATTTGCAAGGGTGGGATAATGGTTCTCACCCCCACCCATACAAACTCTTGTGGCCATCCAATATAGTTTCAGTGATCAAGACCCATACTATGCTCTAAAATAGGCCATATGAGCCTTATGGTCCATTTTAGCGCATAGTATGGACCTTGATCGCCCAAACCATATCAAATGACTATGAAACTTTGCACGGCTGGGAAAATGGTGCTCACCCCCACCGATGCAAAGTCTCGTTGCTATCCAATATTTTGTAAATCTTAAACCCTGAACCCAGAACCATAAACCCAATACCTTAAACCTTGAACTTTGAACCTAAATCCTTATGCCTAAACTCTAACCATATACCCTAAACCCTAAATCCTAAACCATAAACCTTAAACCTTAAAACTTGAACCACAAACCCTAAACCCTAAACCCTAGCCCATAAACTTGAAACCCTAAATCATAAACCATAAAACTTGAACCATAAACCATAAACCATAAACCATAAACCCTAAATCCTAAATCCTAGCCCATAAACCTTAAACCCTAAACCAGAAACCTTAAACCTTGAACCATAAATCTTAAATCCTAAACCCTAAACCATGTACCATATACCCTAAACCCTGTACCCTATACCTCAAAGACCCTAACCCATAAATCCCAAACTTGGATGGTTGTGAAACTTTGGACGGGGGGGAATGGTGCTTCACAGCCATCTAATATGGTTTGGGTGGTCTCTATCCATACTATGCGCTAAATGGGCCGTATGGCTATCCTATAACCTAAACCGTAAACCATGAACCCTAAACCCTAAGCCATAAACCCTAAACTTAGATGACTGTGAAACTTTGCACGGGTGAGAAAATGGTGCTCACCCCCACCCGTGCAAGTTTTAACACCCATCTGATATGGTTTAGACAGTTTCGACCCATCCTACGTGCTAAAATGGATTATATGGCTCATACGACCCACTTTAGTGCTTAGTATGGGTCTTGACCACCCATATCATATCCGATGGTTTTGCAACTTTACACGGGTGGGTAAATGGTGATTACCCCCACCCATGCAATGTTTCCCAGCCATCCGATATGATATGGACAGTAAAGGCCCATACTATGTGCTAAAATGGGACATATGGCTCATACAAAAAATTTTAGCACCACATAGTAAGGGTTGAAACCTCCCAAACCATATTGGATGGCCACAAAACTTTGCATGGGTGGTATTGAGTACTATATCTCACTCATGAAATTCTCATAGCCATCCGATATGGTTTGGGTGGTCAAGGCCCATACTATGCACTAAAATGGGTCAAATGATCCATAGGATCCATTTGTGAGATCCCCAACCCGCTAATACCAAGATCGTGATGGGATCCTTGACAGGTCTCTAGGTCTGATAAAAATCAGAGTCTCTAAATGAGAAAAATCCAAGGAATAGATCTTTACCATTTACAATGGCTTGGGTCTATAGCTTTAGAAGAAGACCTAGTCCTGTCTCGCAGCGGAAACGGGACAACATATTAAAAGTAAAAAAAAAACTATTTCGGTCCTATAACTTCCACAAATTTGGCTAAGGTATCCTTAACCAACGCTTTGGCTAATGATCCATAGGATCCATTTGTGAGATCCCCAACCCACTAATACCAAGATCGGGATGGGATCCTTGATAGGTCTCTAGGTCTGATAAAAATCAGAGTCTCTAAACAAGAAAAATCCAAGGAATAGACCTTTACCATTGACAATGGCTTGGGTCTATAGCCTTAGAAGAAGACCTAGTCCTGTCTCGCAGCGGAAACGGGACAACGTATTAAAAGTTAAAAAAAAACTATTTTGGTCCTATAACTTCCACAAATTTGGCTAAGGTATCCTCAACCAACGCTTTTTTCCCCCTAACATATGTGAGGGCACAGCCGCTGGTGGACTCCTCTTCCAAGTGAAGATGTTTTCCAAACGTTTTTAGTGCGTGGGGATGGATAGTTACCTGACTAATTAGGTCCACCCGTCCATGATTGGCAACCTTAGTCAATTCCCACTTACCACCCCACACTCACACATGATTCTTTTGTTTTCTAATTACTATCACATTGTTTTAACACTTAAAATAATAGTTTCTTTTAACTTTTCGTCACAGTAATTTCTTCAATCAATCATTAAAGACAGCATTGAAAGCATTCTTTTAGAAAACAGACATCTTAAAACTTAAGACAGGGTACTTTCAATCAAAACATTGTCCATAATAACCATGACCAGTACTCTTCTTGTCTCAAGATCACCTAAGGGTGAAAAAACGGCACCCATTCCTTATTCACAATCCGGAGTGGATAAAGCCCCACCCAAGGTTTCGGGTGCCCATACACCAAACCAGTTGCCCATACAACCGGGCGGCTCCCCTAAGATAAAAACGGTATCCTAACTTATGTAGAAACATCAAGACATGACACGGAGTAGAAACTCATCGTTCATGGGGGTAACCGACTTATCCGTGGCTGGAAAGCCATCATTATCATCAATTTATACCAAGGAGTCGGAGGTGTCTTGAGACAAGATGTTTTAAGGATGATCAATCATATCTTTCCTAATTCAATCAGTTTTAACCCAAACAATTCTTTCCTACATTATAAACAAATGCACGTTAGAAGTTACCTTCCGTTTTTGGTCAATTATTCTTATTTTGATTCTTACTCACTCCTTACGTACGCAATGCTAACTTATAAAAGAACTTAAACTATTTAAGGACTAAATTGAATAATGGTAAACCCACCTGGGACTGATCGGCCATCTGTTGGCTGTTGCGCTGGTGTCTGAAGACTCTTCTCCATAGGTCTACTACTAGGCCCAACTTCATCGTCATATGACGCTCTAGTTCTTTTTAGAGCTCTGCCCTCATCATCAGATGTAGGATTGGCTCGGATCCTTTTAGGTGTCATAACTTCTTATTCCTTATAAAAAGGACGTCTAAACATTAGGTAAATTATCCGAAAGCTACACTTAACCTTTGTATCCCATTTTACCCAAATCTAGGTTAAATTTGTAGTCTTAATTGGTAAATTCTTGACCTAGTAATTTCTTATTTGCCTATATAGGCATGATAACTGTTTCCACAGCTTCCCTAAGGGTTTTGTAAGCTCTTCTAATTTTCTTATAGCTTTTTATATCGCTTTTCCTAATTTTCCCATTGAATTTTAAGCTTGGAATCTGCTTATTTTGAGCTTAATATTATTTCTATTCATTTTCTCTTAAAGATTTCATTTCCTCAACTTTATATCACAGGTTTACAATAATTGTAATTTTCCTAAAAACTTTTGACCGCAAAGCCTATTTATTTTAATTAATATTTTGCTAAAAATAGGACTTTTGGTCAATTATAATATTCTAAAATCACTAACTAGCTATGGTATAATTATCAAAAGTAGATAAGGATGTTTGCAACCTCTACTAATTATCTTTTAATTTTCCAACTCAATTATCTAATTTCCATCTTTAATTTTCAACTAAAGTTAGTATAATTTGACATAGATAAATATCTATACTAGTTTTCTAACCTTGACATAATTATCACTGCCTCTTTATCATGTAATCTAACTCTGATAAATACCATGTAATCATATAACATGATTTACTAATTTCCCCCTTTAGTTTTGAGCTAGAATTAGTATAATTTGACTAAACTCTAACCTTGAAATAATAATCACAGCTCCTTTATGATGTAGTATAGCTCTGAAAAATAGTATGTAATCATCTAACATGATTTACTAATCTTCCCCTTTACTCTTTAGCTACAATGAGTATAATTTGACTTAGATAAATATCTATACTAATTTTCTAACCTTGACAAAAATTTTATGGCCTCTTTATCATGTAATCTAGCTCTGATAAATAGCATGTAATCATCTAATATTATTTACTAATTTCCCCCTTTAATTTTTATCTAAAATTAGTATAATTTGACTCAAACAAATATCTATATTAATTTTTTAACCTTGACATAATTATCATGGCCCTTTTATCATGTATTCCAACTCTGATAAATAGCATGTAATCATATAACATGATTTACTAATTTCCCCTTAATTTTTACTTTAAAACAATGTTTTTTTACTAAGTTAATTAGCTAAACTAATTGTTTGTGGTTAATCTAATTATTACGAGTTTCTTAAGATGTGTTTTAACTCTGAAAAGTATCTCAAAGCTTTTTAGTTTAATTTGCTAATTTTTCCCCTTTACTTTTCCCTTAAAAACAGTGTTTTTCTACTAAGATAATTAGGCAAACTAATTATCTATAGTTAAGATAATTATCACCGGTGTCTAAAATGTATTTTACCTTTGAAAATTATCTCAAATCTTTTTAGTCTAATTTGCTATTTTTTCCCTTTAATTTTTTCTGCAAAACATTATTTTTCTACTAAGATAATTAGCTAAACTAATTATCTATGGTTAACATAATTATCACGAATTTTTTAAGATGTGTTTTACCTCTGAAAATTATCTCAAAGCTTTTTATTTTCATTTGCTGATTTCCCTTTACTTTTTTCTCAAAAACAATGTTTTTCTACTAAGATAATTAGCTAAGATAATTAGCTAAGCTAATTATCGATAGTTAACATAATTATCATGGGTTTTCTAAGATGTATTTTACCTTTGAAAATTATCTCAAAACTTTTTAGTCTATTTTGCTATTTTCCCCCTTTAATTTTCCCTTCAAAATAGTGCTTTTCTATTAAGATAATTATCTCAATTTAAGTTTAACTAGTATAATTACCATTAATTTATGATTAAAATGATTAATTTCAGTCCTAATAATTAATTAGATTAGTATCCTAACCTTAGTCTCAATAATCAGTAGAGAATTGAGAATTAGGAGAGAATTTTAGAGTGTAAGTAAGTTTAATCTTCTTAATTAATTAAGTTAATTAAGAAAAAAGTAAATAGATCAGCATAATTCTACTAATTAAAAAGGTTTAGTGCTAATTACCCTGGATTAACCAACTAGAGTTTTTCTCTCTAGTGATTTCTGAGTAGAGATCTCTCTAGGTGAGAGAGAAATGGCCAGGACTCCGAGTCTACTCAAAATGTGAAGCAAGAGGTCTTATTTATAGGTTTCTGGGCACTCATAGGCTAAAAATGGAAATTTCTTGCAGCTCAAGCAGCCCTACATCTCAAGATGGTGCCCCCTGCTGCTAATTGTGTCCCTGGCAGGTCAGTGATAACCCCTCCCATCACCTGTCAGCTTTAAAATATCAATTCTGCTATATTTTGACCTATTTTTGCTTAATTGGTAAATATCTAGGAGGCCTTTAGTAAAGTCTATGCTTAAATGATTACTGTAACCATTCAATTTTTTTTAATAATTCAATTTACATTGAATCTTTTGGAACGACTAGCGGGGTCAATTTTTGTTCGAATTTAACTCTGAAAATTCCTAGCCTGGGGTTTGTTGTGCTTAAGATTCCAAAAATACCATTTTTAATTGCTTTTGAAATAGTGCTTTACATGTTTTTAAGCCCAATGCTTTCCCCTAAAACTTTGAGTTCATCCCTCTGCAGCTAGAAAGGTGGAGACCTTACACCATTCTAGCGCATAGTATGGTTTGAGACCACCTAAACCATATTGTATAGCCACATAACTTTGTATAAGAGGGCATGAGCACTATTATTCCATCCATGTAAAGTTCCATAGCCATCCAATATGGCATGGACGATTAGGCCCCATAATATGTGTTAAAATGGGTCGTATGAGACATACGGTCCATTTTAGCACATAGTATGGTTAGGGACCGCCCAAAACATATTGGATATCCAAAAGACTTTGCACGGATAGGGATGATCATCCATTACTTCACCCATGCAATGTTACACAACCATCCAATATAGTATGGGCGGTCAAGGTCCATATTATGCGGCGCTAAAATGGGACGTATGAGTCATACGGTCCATTTTAGCGCATAGTATGGGTTGGGATTGCTCAAACTATACTGGATGGCCACAAGACTTTTCATGAGTGGGGGCGAGTATGATTTTTTCACTTTTTTAAATCTTCTTAGTCATCCGATATGGTATGGGCAGTCAAGGCCCATACTATGTGCTAAAATCAGACATATGGCTCATACAGCAAATTTTAGTACATAGTATGTGTCGAGACCTCTCAAACCATATTGGATGGCCATAAAACTTTGCATGGGTGGGGTTGAGTACTATTTCCTCACCCGTGCAAAGTTTCATAGATGGTTTGGGTTGTCAAGGCCCATACTATGCACTAAAATGCGTTGTATGAGCCATACAACCCATTCTAGTGTATAGTATGATTTGAGACCACCAAAAATATATTGAATGGCCACAAGACTTTTTATGGGTGGGAGTGAGCACTATTATTTCATCCCTAAGTTTCATAGCCATCAGATATGGTATGGGCGATTAGGACACATAATAGTGCTAAAATGGGCCGTATGAGACATACGGTCCATTTTAGCACATAGTATGGTTAGGGACCGCCTAAGACATATCAAATGGCCAAAAGACTTTGCAAGGATTTGGTTGATCACCATTAGTTCACCCTTGCAATGTTACACAACCATCCGATATGGTATGGATGGTCAAGGCCCATATTATGCGCTAAAATGTGACATATGATCCGTACAATCCATTTTAGCGCATAGTATGGATCGGGATTGCCCAAACTATAATAGATGGTCACAAGACTTTGCACGAGTCGGGGAGAGTATAATTTTTCCACTTCTCTAAATGATATGGTATGGGCAATCACAGCTCATACTATGTGCTAAAATGAGGCATATGGCTCATACAACAAATTTTACCAAATAGTATGGGTTGAGACCTCTCAAACCATATTGGATGGCCATAAGAATTTTCATGGGTGGGTTTGAGTACTATTTTCTCATTCATGTGAAGTCTCACAGCTATTCAAATATAGTTTGGGTGGTCAAAGCCCATACTATGTGCTAAAATGGACCGTATGAGCCATACGGCCCATTCTTGCGCATAGTATTGTTCGAGACCACCCAAACCATATTGGATGGCCACAAGTCTTTGCACGGGTGGAGGTGAGTACTATTCTCCCATCCTGCACTTTTTCATAGCCATTTGATATGGTATGGGAGATCAAGGCCCATAATTTGTGCTAAAATGGGTCGTATGAGACATACGGTCCATTTTAGCACATAGTATGGTTTGGAACCTCCCAAACCATATTGGATGGCCACAAGCCTTTTCACGGGTGGGGGTGAGTACCATTACTTCACGCCTGCACTGTTACACAAACATCCGATATGATATGGAGAGTTAAGGCCCATACTAGGTGCTAAAATGGGATATATATATGGCTCATACAACCCATGTTAGCGCATAGTATGGGACTTGACCGTCCATACCATATCATATGAATGTGAAACTTTGCACAAGTGAAATAATGGTACTCACTCCCATCCATACAAATTTTCACAACCATCCAATATTATGTGCTAAAATGGGCCGTATGAGTCATACGACCCATTTTAGCGCATAGTATGGGTCTGACTACCCATACTAGTTTGGATGGATGTGAAACTTTGTACCAATGAGGAAATGGTACTCATATCAACCCTTGTACAGTCTCACAGCCATCGGATATGGTTTGAGCGGTCCCGATCCATACTATGCACTAAAATGGGTCGTTTGGCTCATACAACCGATTTTAGCACATAGTATCGGCCTTGATCGCACATACCATAGTGGATGGCTATGAAAATTTTCACAGGTGAAAAAATGGTGCTCACCTCCACTCCTAAAAAGTTTCATAGCCATGCAAACTGGTACATGTGGTCAAGAACCATACTATGTGCTAAAATGGCTCGTATAGCCAATTTGAGTACATAGTATGGTTCGCAATCACTTAAAAACATATTGGATGGCCACAAGACTTTTCACGGGTGGAAGTGAGCACCATTTTATCACCCCTAAAAATTTTCATAGCCATTCAATATGGTATGGGCAGTCAAGGACCATAATATGTGCTAAAATATGTCATATGAGCCATACGACCCATTTTTGCGCATAGTATGGTTTGGGATTGTCCAAACCATATTAGATGGACATGAGTGTTATCATATACATGTGGTAGTGATGTGTGTGAACACTAGGATCGCCGGGGCATTTTTTCCCTCTTTAGGAGGTTTTTTCCCCCGTACATTGTATATACGCCCATCACTCTAGGGCTATCAATCTTTCCATTGCACACTAAGTAAAACACTCTCTATTGTGTGCCTTGAGCTTCCTTCATCTTCTCCAAGATGTGTGTGTTTCTCTGCAACCCTAATTCCAACATTTGGTATCAGAGTAGGTCACGTCCTCCCGAGCTTAGTCGCCAGCTGCTCCAGCACACACCTGCTCACTTTCTCCAGTTTCAGTGAGCTTTGGCAAGCGTTCATACGTCGGAAAATATTTTTGGAAGGCTCGTTGAGCTTGGTCTCCTCAAAATTTTGATTTGGGCTCAATTCGGCCTCCGTTTCCACTACAGGGAGTACTGCACAGGCTATTTCGTCATTTTGTGCAGAATTTATATCAGTGCCATTTTCTGCATAACACGTGCCTTATAGTCTTCTACGGTTTGTGCTATATAGCACAGGTTGTTCCCGCTCCATTTCTCCTATTTTCGGGTAGTTTTCACATGAGGTGCAGCATTTACCATGGCTGACAACAACAACACAGATGTGTTCAAGATGTTTGCTGCTGAGGACAGGTTGGATGGGGACAGCTATCCTATGTGGGCTTATATGATGCAACATGTTCTTGTGTCAAAGGGTGTCTAGAACATTGTGCAGGGCATTGATGTACGTCCTGGTTCTAAGGATGTAGGCGATGTTGAGGATGTTGCAGGTCTTGCTGCAAGGATTGCAGCTGTTAGAGTTGTTTTGCCTACGGCAGAACAAGCTCGTTGGGATGTTAAGGATGCGCAGTCTCATGCATTGATTGCGTTGTCTATGAAGCGCACCATTGTTCCTCACATCCGTTCAGCAAAATCTGCAAAACAGGCTTGGGATATTCTAGCAGGTCTTTATGCAAGCCGCAATGAGGCTAAAATTGCTTTGCTGCGTAAAGAGCTGGAGTCGAAGATTATGCATGAGGAAGATGATATGGACACTTTCCTTGCTAGTGTCAAGGATATCAATGAGCAACTTATTTCTGCAGGTGAAGTCATTTCAGACAGCTCCCTTGTGCAGACTGTTCTTCATGCCTTACCAGATTCCTACCAGACTTTTGCTAGTACTTGGAGACTTATGACCCAAGGAAATCCAGAAGTTGATAAGTTTGATGCATTATGCACATTGCTGTTGCAAGAGTCACTTTCCAGAAAAAACAAGACTAGACAGCGTGCAGTTGAACATGCTTTTATTGCTTCTCAAAGAAAGGGTGGTAACAGCAATGCAGTCACTTCTTATGGTTCTGCTGTCTGCGAGTGGCAAAAATTATGTTCCTAATGCTTTTGCTCGCAGCAATTTGTATGGAAATTCTGGTGATAAGGGCAAAAAGAAGATGCGTTGCCATTATTGTCCTAAGTTGAAGGCCAAAGAGGCTAAGAAGATAGAGGGTGGTTCCACTGCAAATGCTGGTTCCACTACAAATGCAGCCATGTTTGAGTCTTCTGTGAAAGGAGACCGTGTTGCTGATGTTGATGTAGAATGGGCTTTTAGCGCAGAGTGCACTTACAATCCTGTTGTCCATGATGCATGCTTGTCAGTTGCTGCAGATTCACATGTGTGGTATTTCGATAGTGGTGCTACAAAGCACATTAGCTCACATCATGAATTCTTTACCTCTCTCGAGTCTGTCCCTCATGGGAATTCAGTCACTTGTGCCAACAACGCCTCTTATCCAGTTTAGGGAGTTGGAAAGATTGTGCTCACTGATGCTAATGGCAGTTCCTTCACACTTGTTGATGCACTTTATGTACCTGGGATCAAGAAGAATCTCTTGTCTGTATCCGCACTTGCTAGACTTGGACTTGTAGTCAAATTTGTGGATGACAGATGTACAGTTCATGATCTCAGTTTTGGTGATGAAATTGTTGCATCTGGGCTTTTGTGTCGTGGGCTGTATAAGCTCACTTTGTATGACAATTGTGGACAAAATTTTGCAAATGCTGTTGCAGACTCAAGGGCTATTTCAGATGCAAAACTTTGGCATGCACGTTTTGGTCATCTGAATTTGCCAGTTTGCTACGTTTGCAAAAATCTGATATGGTTGCTTCTTTGCCGCCTCTTGAAGCACTTGTCAAACATGTTTGTGAAGGCTATATTTTGGGTAAGATGCAGCGTTCTAAGTTTCCAAAGGATGGTTCAGTTCGGGCCACATACAGGTTGCAGCTTGTGCATAGTGATGTTTGTGGGCCCATGCAAACTCCGTCCTTGGGTAATTACCTGTACTTCGTGACTTTCATTGATGATTACTCCAGGCATGCATGGTTATTTCCGCTTAAAGCGAAGTCCGAAGTTTTTATGTGCTTCAAACAATTTCCGGCTATGGCTGAAAATGACTTGAAATGTACTATGGGCACCCTCCATTCCGATCGAGGGGGGGAGTATATGTCTCATGAATTTAATGCATTTCTGGCTAGTTGTGGGATAAAACACCAATGTACAGTGCCTTATACACCTCAGCAAAATGGTGTTGCTGAGAGGAAAAACAGGTCACTGACGGAAATGGCACGATGTATGGTCAAAAGTCAAGCTTTTCCGCATTCTTTTTGGCTTGAGGCCATCATGTGTTCCACTTATGTACTTAACAGGTGTCCTACGAATGCTTTGCAGTCTATTACTCCATATGAAGCATGGCATGATAGAAAGCCTTCAATTGAGCACATGCGTGTTTTTGGCTGTTTGGCATATGCTTTGGTGCCACAACTGCAGCGCAGAAAATTGGATGATAAGGCTGTCAAATGTATTTTTGTTAGCTATAGTGCTGAAAGCAAAGGTTATAGGTTGTATCATCCGCAAACAAAACATATTTTGGTTTCTTGGGATGTAGTGTTTGTGGAAGATTCTGTTCAGCCCTTGCTATCATGTACTAGAGATAGTAATGTAAGCTCACAGGACATTTATGACACTTTGTTGCCTCTTTTCAATGGTGGAAATACGAATGTAAGTTCTAATGAGGCAAATGTACAACCTATGGGGGTTTCTGAAAATGTTTTAGATCAGCCTATTACTGATGCAGATGTACATGATGTACTTGATGAAGAAAGGGTTGAAAATGAGCAGGCTAGAAATATGCCAAAATGGCTGGTGCACACTTTGCGTGACAGTAAATTGGATGCACCTTTGTCTAGTTTACATGATGTTGAGGAGCCTCTGTCTTTTGATGAAGCACAAAATTCAAAAAATTGGATGGCTGCCATGCAATCAGAATATGATGCACTTATAGAAAATGACACATGGACTTTATGTGATTTTCCTCCTGGCAAAAAGGCCATTCGTACGAAGTGGGTTTACAAGTTGAAACGCAAGCCGGATAGTGCGATCGATCTCCATAAGGCTCGACTTGTTCCAAAGGGTTATGCACAACAAAAAGGCATAGATTATGAAGAGACTTTTGCTCCCACTTGTCGTATGACTACTGTGCGTTTTTTATGTGCATTGGCATCTCATTTTGGTTGGGATGTACATCAATCAGACATTGTTACTGCTTTCTTGAATGGTGAAATATTTGAGGAAGTTTATGTAACCCAGCCTCGCTGTTTTTTCATAAAAGGAAAAGAGGACAAAGTGTGCAGATGTAAGAAGGCTTTGTATGGGTTGAAGCAATCTCCTCGTGCTTGGTATGAGAAAGCTGACACTCATTTGGTTAAACGAGGCTTTTGTAACAGTCCAACAGAAAGTACATTGTATGTAAAGCGTGAGGATGATGTATTTCTCATTGTGGTTCTTTATGTTGATGATTTGCTGATCATCACTGGACCAAATGAGAGACATATTGCTGAATTTAAGGCTGATTTGAATGCTAATTTCAAGATGAAAGATTTGGGACTGTTGCATCATTATTTGGGTATACAGTTTAAGCAGTGTGATGGTGGTATTGCCTTGTGTCAGAAAAGTTACATAGAGACATTGCTATGTAAGTTTGGACTTGAGGATTGCAAACCTATTGCCACTCCCATGGAAACAGGTTTGAAGTTGAGTCTACATGATGCTGGCAATCCTGCTGATGTCACTCTTTACCAAACTTTTGTTGGGTGCCTCATTTATGTATGCAACATGAGGCCGGATATTCAGTTTGCAGTCTCACAGGTCAGCAGATTTATGCATAGCCCAGGGTCTAAGCATTGGCAGACTGTCAAGAGGATTTTCTGCTACCTTAGTGGCACTTTACATCTTGGCTTGTTTTATCCCAAGGGGGGATCATTGCCGCCAGACTTACATGCTTTTTTGGACTCAAATTGGGCTAGTTGTTTTGACACGCGAGTGTCCACAAGTGCAGTTCATGTATATCATGGTTGAGCAAGAAGCAACCTACTGTGGCCACTTCGAGTTGTGAGGCTGAGTACAAGGCAGTCTTCACAGCTATAGTTGAGTGTGTATGGCTCAGACGCCTTATGGCTGATTTGGGTGTTGGATAGGACACGCCAACACTATCTACACTGATGGTCAGAGCGCATTGGCAGTTGTGAGGAACCCAGTTTTTCATGCTCGCACAAAGCACATTGAGGTGCATTACCACTATGTCAGGGAGAGGCTCTCAGCAGGAAAGATCAGCTTGGCTTATGTGCCAACACAGGACAACCTTGCAGATCTTTTCACAAAGGCATTGTCTCGTGAGAAGCTTGAAGCTTTCCGCAAAGCTTTGGGCTTACTCCCCTTTGTGGACTGATCATGTCCTTAGGGCATGGCACTTCCTTTTACTCATGTGCCATCTCTCGTTCACCGCGTCACTCTATGGGGGATTTGTTACCATATACATGTGGTAGTGGTGTGTGTGAACACTAGGACCGCCGGGGCATTTTTTCCCTCTTTAGGAGGTTTTTTCCCCCGTGCATTGTATATACGCCCATCACTCTAGGGCTATCAATCTTTCCATTTCACACTAAGTAAAACACTCTCTATTGTGTGCCTTGAGCTTCCTTCGTCTTCTCCAAGCTGTGTGTGTTTCTCTGCAGCCCTAATTCCAACAATGAGACTTTTCACGGATGGGTGTGAGCCCTACTTACCCACCCCTACAAAGTTTCACAGCCATCCAATATGGTATGGGTAGTCAAGGCCCGTACTATTCACTAAAATGAAACATATGTCTCATATAGCCCATTTTAGCACCTAGTATGGGTCGTGACCAACCAAACCATATCAGATGGCCATGAGACTTTTGAGGAGTAGGTATGAGCACCATTCACCCACTCCTAGAAAGTCACACGTCCATCAAATATTGTTTGGGCAATCAAGGACCATATTATATGCTAAAATGGGACATATGGCTCATACAACCCATTTTAGCTCTTCTATCGATAAAATATCCTCTTCCTATAACGGAGCATGTATTAGAAACAGTAGCTGGCAAAGAAGTTTATAGCTTCTTAGATGGCTTTGTTGGATAGAATCAGCTAGTAATAAAAAGAGAGAATCAACATAAAATAGCCTTTTCCACTAAATGGGATATTTATGCCTATAGAGTTATGCCATTTGGCTCAACTAAAACACCTACCACCTTTCAAAGATTGATGAGCCGTGCATTCAAAGAATATTTGTGGATATTCTTGGAGATTTATGTGGATGAATTATGGGTTCATTCCTTGTTGAGATAAGACCACATTAAAAAATCTTTCAAAAGCATTTGAAAACTTCTTTGAAAGTGCTGAAAAATGTGTCTTAATGTAAGGAAAGGCAAGATTACCGATCATATAGTAGGTGAGTAAGAGCACTTTGCACATAAGAAACATTAGTGTTTTTGTGATATGAGCCATTTTTGGCTGCTTTTGTCAAACTAAGCCTTCAAAAATTAACTCTACCAAAACGGGAGAGTTAGATTTCAGCTAGGCTTCATTAACAACTACATGATAGAACACTCTCTTGCTTCTCAAGTTTTGTAGGGGTAAGTAGACAAATCTTGCTTACAATCCTTACTTTGTGCGAATGATAGAACACTCTCTTGCTTCTCAAGTTTTGTAGGGGGACGTAGACAAATCTTGCTTACAATCCTTACAAATCTTGCTTACAATCCTTACTTTGTGCGAATGTTAGGAGGACTATCAAACAGGCAGAAGGCAACAAGGAATTGTTCCCAAGCCCAACCTTCCAAAGATAGTTTTCCGCACTAAATTTCCACTAGTAGGATCAACCACATGTCTTATCAAGGGGAATATTGAGAGATCGCTTGGGCCCTAGGAGAAAGGGAAAAGGAAAGGCCATACTTTTGCTTTGAAATCAAAAGTTTCACAAGTTAAGTTGGGGGGGCTAATTTATGAAGATATTTTTAGGTAGGGTGATGTGTGGTGCTCTAGCAACGGGTGTAAATATCCAAGAGAGAAGAATTGGGTCAGATCGATGCCTGGGGTGTAGGATAGCTAGTGAGGATTTGGCCCACCTATTCATGGAATGCCTGGCGATTATAGGCATGTCATGGAAAATTTGCGAGTAGGTTTAAAGGACATGGCATATCAGATTCTTCAAGACTAATCTATTCCTTGGTCGCAAGAAGTTGGAAAGTCTTGCTCTTCTCATCTACACTCAAGATGTCAGGTACTTCTTCTTCCATCATATATCGCAGGCGAGGAACCGTCGTGTGTTTGAAGGAAATTTAGACGTGGCAAGATTCCCAAAGATTATACAATAAAGCAAAGTGGCAATCTATATGCTTGGATGCAAGCAAGACTCAGAATGTAATGGAATTGGCCTATTTAACTTGAGAGTAGCGGAAATTAATCAGAGTACTTTTGAGAAATGACTTTGTGAGCGTAGCAGGTGAACATAATTGAAGATAGCATGAACAATACTTTTGCAAGAGAGATAATTTAGAGAACATGACAACAGTTGAGGACCGGATTTATGTGGAGCCGGTCCCCCCTCCAATAGGCATTTGTATTATGATTTCTTCCATTATTAAGAGAGACTTGTTACAGTACAAACTTTGTGTTCCTTGTAGCCTAGGTGATGCAATGAAGATGGAAAGCTTCATGCATCACAAGCATAACATAAACTTGAAGAAAGCTTTAACTATTCAAGCCTCAGTCCCAAGACCTCAAACACCTTTGAAGGTGGAGAGAGCTAGTAGGGAATGAGGGTAGGGAAGAGGAAAAAAAACATTTCATAGGGGAAATAATTAGTTCCTCACTTATCATAACTCTTCTTGCTAGCATACATAATAGCATAGTAATGAAGAAGAAGGAGATGGAAAGCTTAAGCATTGAAGCATGGCTCTTGGTTGGATTTGCACTCCATAGCCAAGAGTGTTGGTGTAGGCTCTCAACCTCTACTTGCTTGGAGAAGGAGACGGAGCTCTTGCACTTTGCATAGCACACAATGAGAGTGTTTGTGATTGTGTGGAGGTGAGTATAACCCCTAATCAACCCCCTAGCCTACTTGGGTTGACCCCCCCCTTGTAGCTCATGCTTGAAGCTCATTGGACCCCTCCAGGACTAGCCAATCATAAGCAAGAGGCATTACAAGCAACAAGGGTAGCCTTGGGACAAGTGTCCCACTTTCCCCTTTGAGAGAGAGGGCTTGATAAATGTAAAATCAATTAATTAAATATCATAAATTATTAGTGGACCCCTTTTTACCCTATGACATTTTTCCAAGATGGATGACTAATTCATTTGGTTCTTGGGAGACATAACTGTCGCAAGCATGTCTGCTCTTTAGTCCATTTAATTCTCCCAAAGTAGAGTGACAAATTCTACTTGGTGTTTGAGAGACATCGTCATCACAAACATGATTCTAAGCATGCATACTAGTTAAATTTGTGAATAATTAAAAAGAGGACTAGTCTTATAAGACAAAAATATGAGTTATTTAAAAGAAATTTGTACATTTGCTTACTCTAATGTAGCATTGTAAGCATTGACAAGGTTCATACTATCCTTAAGCTGTATTGTTTGCATCCATCTAGCATCTTTAAAAGGATAATTTTTGAACTTAATAAGATACCGTTGGATAATCTTACCATGTCTTAGTACCTTGTCTTCATGCCGAAGGATAGCTTCGGGTTGTAACACCTCTTCTTGGTCTTCAACGTCGGGAGGGTCTTCAATAATTGGTTCAGTTGGTGGCTCTCCTTCGTAGGGCTTAAGTAGGCCTACATGAAAGGCATTTTGTATGAGCCAATGGTTGGGCAACTTGAGTTGATAAGCTGTCTCATTGATGGGCTTCAAGATTTGGAAAGGACCATAGTATCTTTTTGCTAGTTTAGCATAATACTTTTGATGGCCCGTAGGATTTTTGCCCGTCATTTGCTGTAATCGAGACTTAGGAAACTTGAGTAAGACCCAATCATTTTCTTTGAACCTTAAGGCTCTTCTGTGCTTATTAGCAGCAGCTTTTTGCCTTTGTTGAGAGATGGATATAGCCTCCTTAATCTTTTGAAAATATTCTTGTAGGTCACGGCTATACTCATCGGCGGCGAAGATCTTCCCATGTACTTTGAGTAGCAAGGGACTTTTAGGTCTTCCCTCAATGACCTCAAAAGGTGCTTTTCCTGTAGAAGTATGTACAGTATTATTGTAGGCATACTCTACAAGAGGTAAGTACTTTTCCCATTGTGATCGTTGATCTACTTCGGTAACATAAGTCTTGAGTAGATCGAGTATCGTAAGATTGTCTATCTCACATTGGCCATCTGTTTGTGGGTGATAGGCTGAAGAGAAATTCAATCTTGTTCCTAGATTTTCAAAGAGACCTTTCCAAAAGTTACTGGTCATTCTAGGATCTCTGTCCGACACGATGGATGTGGGTAATCCATGGTGCTTGAAAATATGAGATATGAAGAGAGTTGCCATTTGATGTGCCTTAATAGTCTTTTTGACGGGAATAAAATGTGCTTGTTTGCTAAACCTGTCTACTATTGTCCATATTCCGGTATTACTATGGATAGACTTGGGTAATCCATGGATATACTCTCCCATGGTGAATTTGAGATAGGCAATGGATGAAGTAATCCGGGTTTCTTCCCTCTATCATACTTGGTCTTTTGGCATACTACACATTTTGAAACATAATCTTGTATGTCCATTTTCATGGTAGGCCAATAGACGTATGTCTCTACTCCTCGGAGAGTAGGTTGAATACCTCTATGCCCCACATATGGAGGAGCATGGGATTCAAACATAACTTATCACGAAGGGAATGTGTAACACATAGCCTATTTCCATGGAGAAGATAACCATTCTGCAAGGTGAATGGTTCCTCTTTCTTCCCCAAAGCAAGCGCTGACATTATGTCTCTATAGTCAGGGTAGGTAGCATACTCATCTATCATAGAAGATAGATCATTGTGAGTAGCTATAGATAAACACATTAACTTTTGGTCGTCATGAAAGTGCCTCGGCCACTTGATTGTGTTACCAGCAATGTGAGCAATATGAAAATTAAATTGCGAAAGAAAATTTTCCCACCTCATTTGTTTGTCGGAAAGCTTGGTTTGCGTCATGAAATACTTGAGACTTTGGTGATCGGTTCGTAGAATGAATGGATTCCCCAATAATTAGTGCTTCCGTGTGTCTAGGGCATGTAGAATAGCTAAAAGCTCTTTCTCATGAATGCCCAAGACTCGTTCATCAGTATTGAGCCTTTGGCTCTCATATGCTATGGCATGCCCATCTTGAAGCAAAACTGCTCCAAGGCAATCACCACAAGCATCACATTAGACCTCAAATGGTTTTGAGAGATCCGAAAGTATGAGGACTGGTTGGGAAGTAAGCTTCTCTTTGAGCTTATCAAAAGCATTTTGCTCCTTAGCAGTCCATACATACTTAACCTTCTTCTTAGTTAAGTCATGTAGTGGTCCTGCTACTTGAGAGAATTTTTCTATGAAGCGTCTATAATATGCACACATACCAATAAAGCTTCTTAGCTCATGTAGATTCCTTGGGATAGGCCATGATTTTATTACCTCTAACTTCCATGGATCCATACGGATACCATCTTGATATATAATATGACCTAAGTACTGAATCTCTTGAAGGAAAAAGTCACTTTTTTTTGGTTGAGAAATAGCTTATTCTCCCTCATTGCTTGAAAAATCACTTGGATATGTTGCTTATGTTCCTCAAAATACTTGGAGTAGATGATGATATCATCAAAAAACAATCCAATGAATTTGCGGTATGGTCTAAAAATTTTCTCCATTAGACGATTGAATGTAGCTGGTGCATTAGTCAAACCAAAGGCATGACTAGATTTTCATAAAGACTAGCTCAATGTGATGGTCATCATCCCCTCCTTTTGGAGGTAAGTCCATAGGGATATCATCGATGAACACATCTTGGAATCCTTTTAGAAAATTAGAGAAGTCTTACTCTTCTTGATTCCTATAGTTCCTTTTGATGAAACATTAGGATCTTTTCCAGAGACTCTTTGACAAAAATCATATACGTAGAAACTGAGCTCTTCATTGATTTATCAAAACCGGGAGAATTTACAAATCAAATAGTGCGACCAGGCTCACTAGCATCTATATATTCTTTCCCCTGTAAGTGAAGTAAATTCTCCTTTCAAGGAACTTTGGACATGAAGACTCAACTTCCCAATCGAGGGAGTAACAGAGGCTTTTTGTCCCTTGAAAGCTGCATCAGTGGTTACCATATCTCCCATCTTGAAATCTTGAATGCCCAACTTGGTGGCCAACTCCATTGATATGAAGTTGTATGTAGAGCCAGGGTCAAACAAGATGAATGCATCATGCTCTCTTACCTTTCCCAAGCATAGGAGAGTGATGAGAATTTGCAATGAGCATCCTCTTTTGGAGCTTCGATGGTGGAATCCCTAGGAATCTCATTGCGAGTATTCTTCTTGGGGCAAGAATATTCTTCTTGGGGCAAGAACGATAGCCATGTCCTTGCTCCCCACACTTGAAACACTTATGGTCCTTGCAAAAAGCTTCAAGCTCTTCAAGAGAGATTTTGTTTTTACCTTTGTAAACTCCCTTCTCCTTGGAACGATTATTGTTGTTGTTGTGGAAGTGCCTTGGGAAGAATTTTGAACATTGGTTTTCCCCTTTGCATCATTTTTGTCTTTGTTCTCCATGGGCTTACGTCTAGCCCCTTGATGGAAATTGATGCGTGAAGCAACCATGGTGTGATGGATTACTGCGCTAATAGTACCAGGTCATTGAGAGTTAATGTATTTGGCCATCTCTTCAGGTAATCTCGCATAGAATTGCCTCCTTTGCTCTGCAAAGTCTATCTTTTGAAAGAAGTAGCCTTGAGATGTAAATCCCAAAACTTGTCTACATATTTGTGGATAGACTCATGGGAGAGAAGCTTCAAGCTGCACCATTTGGTAAGCACTTTGTCCTTTGCATCGCTTGCAAGGAATTGCTTCATGATGGAAACTCGTAGAGTTTTCCATGTCTTTGGGGCTTCACCATTGCCACGAAGGCTAGCCCACCATTGACGAGCTGATTTTTGGAAGTGCATAGCTTCATGGTGTAGCTTGGAGGACTCTGTGAATCCCTCCTCTCCAAAGGCCGCATCAAATTGCTGGATGAAGGCCAGCACTTTGTCGGTAGCACCAAAGGTGCCATCATAGGTGAGAAAAGAGATACTATTTCCTCCCTCCTTGAACTTCTTTAGCTTTTATGACCTTCGCCATGCAGGAAATGATTTTCAATGTCCTCCCCTCTTGTATTCTCTAGGAGAAGAGGAGGAAGGTGAAGAAGAAGGAGAAGAGGGTGACCCTCTTCCTAGACCTTTTCTTCCTTTGTTTCCTCTCTTGCCTTTCAGAGTGATGAGGAGAAGGACTATGTGTTGATATTTTCCTCTTGGGAGGAGTGGGTGATTGTCTATACCTCCGTCTTCGTGGAGCCACAACTTCAGAGGAACTTAAACTTTAATTTCTTTCTTGCTCTTTGGATTCCTCCTCTTGAATGGGAGAGAGTCTTTTTTTGGGGGTCTCTTCAAGAGGCCTCCTAAGATCTCTCTCCTCTTGGAGAGGAAGGGAAATTCCATAAGCACGAAGTTGTTGAGTAACTTCGGCTTGCAAAGTAGGGTTACCCATAGCTTGCTGCAACCTAGTGACGAGATAATTCACATACATGGGAGCATCATCATTAGCACCTTCATGTGCAAAATCAAAGCTATCAATGTCCATTCTACTCTCTTGATTATTGTCAGCCATGTTTAAAAAATTTATGCATGTACTTAGTGTATGCTTTGGAAATTCAAAACCTTAGTTTCCCCTCCTCTTAGCCTTTGAAAATGGGCTCTTAAGTATCTACACCCACGGCTCAAAGTGGTTAATTATAGAGAGTAGAGGAGTAGGTTTAACATAGCAGAGTTGCCGAGGGCTATATCCTTTCGGACTTCTTGTGGCTCAATAATGGTAAATCCATAGGCAAGTCTAAAAAGACTCCATTATTAAGTCCAAATCTCTCGAGGTGTGCACCATCCCCCACATAGTGGGCTCAACAAAACCGATAATAGATCCCAGTTCCACTTACCGTAATATAATTAACAACATCAACCATTTATAAGGCTACTTAAGGACCTCTCTTCTTAAGCAAGAAAAGAGAAACCAAATTCTCTGATACCAATGTAATGGAATTGGTCTATTTAACTTAAGAGTAGCAGAAATTAATGAGAGTACTTTTGAAAAATGACTTTGTGAGCGTAGCGGGTGAAAATAATTGAAGATAGCAACATAATCATAGCAATTAGTTAACTTGGCATGAACAATACTTTTGCAAGGGAGAGACTTTAGAACACATGACAACAGTTGAGGACCGGATTTATGTGGAGCTGGTCCCCCCTCCAATTTGCACTTGTATTATGATTTCTCCCATTATTAAGAGAGACTTGTTACAATACAATCTTTGTGTTCCTTGTAACCTAGGTGATGCAATGAAGATGGAAAGCTTCATGCATCACAAGCACAACATAAACTTGAAGAAAGATTTAACTATCCCAAGCCTCAATCCGAAGACCTCAAACACCTTCGAAGGTGGAGAGAGCTAGCAGGGAATGAGGGTAGGGAAGAGGAAGAAACATTTCATATGAGAAAGAATTACTTCCTCGCTTATCATAACTCTTCTTGCTATCATACATAATAGCATAGTAATGAAGAAGAAGGAGATGGAAAGCTTAAGCATTGAAGCATGGCTCCTGGTTGGATTTGCACTCCATAGCCAAGAGTGTTGGTGTAGGCTCTCAACCTCTACTTGCTTGGAGAAGGAGAGGGAGCTCTTGCACTTTGCATAGCACACAATGAGAGTGTTTTTGAGTGTGTGTGGGTGAGTATACCCCCTAAGCAACCCCCTAGATTGCTTGGGTCGACCCCCCCTTGTAGCTCATGCTTGAAGCTCATTGGACCCCTCTAGGCCTAGCCAATCACAAGCAGGAGGCATTACAAGCAACAAGGGTAGCCTTGGGACAAGTGTCCCCCTTTTCCCTTTGAGAGAGAGGGCTTGATAAATGTAAATTTAATTAATTAAATATCCTAAATTATTATTGGACCCCTTGGGTGGCCAACCAATAGGCTTCAGGCACACCATGATGGCAACATGAGGAGGAACTTGACAAGTGTCCCTTTTGCTTTCTTTGTACCATGCATGCCTTGTGTGAGTGTGTGGGTGTTCTCTCTCATCCCCCCTCATGTAGGGCTTGCCCCCTCCTTGTAGGGATTGAATATTTGACTTTTTGACACCTCAAGCCCCTCATGCATAGGCTCAGTTCCCACCACAAGCTTGGCCCTTAAGCACTTTAAGCTTGGGCTGGGTTCTCACCACAAGTGCAACCCTAGCATCTCAAGCACCTCAAGCATCTCAAGAACCTCAATAATCAAGCACCTCAAGCACCTTAGTCATCAAGCATGACAAGCGGGACAAGCACCTCGAGCTGGGTCGGGTTCCCGCGCCTCAAGCTCAGCCCTAGCTTACCTAAGGTCAAAGGACTTTTACACACATTATTGGAGGTCTTCAATGAAGATAACCCTAAGGTCTTATGCTCCATTGGTTAGCCTTGCTCTTTGCTAGACCATCTCTCATTTGGACCCCTTTACCATTGGCCACGTGTTGAGATAGATGTGTAAGCACATGTCTATATCTTAGCCCCTGTTCCCGTTTATTCTCCCACATTAAGTGATTAGTTTAATATAAGAAAATCATTTGGGTTGGTTAAGATATTAGATTTTATGACACAGAAGACTATTCTAGGGCTACACATGTTGTATTCTCAACCTAGAATAAGTGAATCCTAGGACTACAATTCACCTACTTTGTGAAGTTGTTGAGGATAAGGTTTGATAGAAGGCGTTAGAAATCCAACTTGTAATCTTCAACACCTGAGCTTGAGGTTGTTTTGTAATTTCATGTTGTGCTTAATACAATTTACTCACAAATTGTGAGTTTTTCCTTTTTTTTTAAAACGTTGAGACTAATTTTGAATGAAAAGTTTTTAACAGGAGTGTTAAAAGACAAGTGGGCAAAAGGCGGAGAGGGGAGGGGGGTCTATCATTTATTTTTATTTTTGATGAATAAGGCCACCCTACACACCATCGTAGGCTTGTAACCTAGTGATTTATCTTGACCCCTTGGACATTCAACGTGATGGGTTCAAATATGAGTAATTAAAAGTGATGTAAAAAGTGGTGACGGGTTCAAAAATGAGTAGTTAAAAGTGATGTAAAAAGTGGTTTTTACGGCCTTTGAAATGGAGAGTAGATGGAGATTTTGAGCATCTTGTGAAGATACCACATAGTGGAATGGGAGTAGAGCAAGTAAAAGTAGATAGCCTTATTAGGAACAACATTGTGATCCTTCTTTGAAATGATGTCTCCTTGGCTAAACAGGATCAAGTTTGGGCTGTCATGATCAGAGATATGATAGAAGCATCTAAACTTGGCACGAAGGGTGGAAAGTGGAGAGGGGTGGAGGTCCGTGACAAACTGTTAGCCCCGGCGTGGTCTACCTTAAGACTGGGGGGCAGCTCAGGAGAATTGGTAAGAAAATGCAATAGAGTAGCAAGAGTCTTAAAGTGGGGGGAAGAAGCTAGATACTTCAAGAACTCCATCTTGCATTGGTCCCCCTGGCTCTCCAAAGTTGTAGATCCACCGCAAACTCCCTATTGGATTGAGACAGCTAGGAAGCTGAATAATAAGGGTCTGAACCGACTTGAGCACTTCTGGGACAGTGTCAACAAGAGTTGGAAAACCATTGACCTTATGGTTCCCCAGTACCAGCTAAATAGCTTGAAGGTCTTGCTTGTCCACAAAGTGATGAAAGAGCTTGACAATCTAGTGATGCCAATCTATGATTCGGAGTTGGACTGGAATGCCTGGAAATGGCCCCGAAGTAGTCTGTTGTGGAAACCCCATACTAAAATCATTTATCAGGAAATGATGCAAATGAAGTATTGGTCTAGCCCTCTTAACAAGCTATGGAAAAAGCAATGGCGGGAGGAAAGGTGGGAGCATGTAATGGAGAACATATGGAAGCCAAACGTTCCGCAGTACATGAAGGTTTTCTTATGGAAGGTTATTTGGGGTGCTCTACCGACGGGGTGAAGATTTAGGAGAGAGGGATTGGGTCAGATCGATGCTGTGAAGATCTGGACCACCTGTTCATGGACTACCCAGCTATAAAAGGCGTAGCGGAGAAAGTATGCAAGTGGGTCCAGAGAACATGGAAAATTAGTTTTTTCAAGACTAACCTTTGCCTTGAACGTAACAATTCAGATAGTCCTGCACTCCTCGTCAGCACTCGGATCGTCAGATACTTCTTCTTTCATAATGTATGGCAGACAAGGAACCGCCGTGTTTTTGAAGGAGGATTTGAGGTGGCAAGCTTCACAAAAATTATACAAGAAAGAAAAGTGCTAATATGGGCACTCGGGCACAAGCATCACTCAGAGGATTGGTCTAGAACTGCTTGTGCCTTGTTGACAGCAGATGGAATTCCTAGGATGGGGGCAAATCTTGGCCATCGGTAAATAAAAGATCTCGGAATGACAAGAGTATGGGCTTTGTGTATCAAGGATGTGGAGGCAGGGTGGTAGGGGTGGCTACCCTGATAGCCTTTGTAATTTTGATCCCTGGATGTTTTCATGGCTTTACATGAGCATGACAAAACCTTGTAATTTTTTGGGCTGCTCAATATAGTCCACTCACAATTGTGAGTTTTGCTTTTTTTTTTTTTTTAAGGTCATGTTGTCATTCTAAAACAATAATGAAATGGACCCATGTGAGAGTCTTGAATGAAAGGACTCTTTTAAAAACTAAAAAATCAAAGAAAATCTCACTCCTTCCAAATGTATAAAATGTATGCTTAGCTCCTCTTCAGTTATGTTTTTTTAGCTAATAAAACACTAGACTGAGCATAAAAGTTTCCTTTCAAGGTTTTGAAAAAAACCTTCAAGCTCATACAAGATCCAATCTTTTTGAAAAATCCTTTCTTGTACTTGGAGTTAAGATACCATTACTTATTAAAAAAATGAGCAACTTCGAAAATTCCTCGCTATTTGGTCATGGTAAAGCCTCTAAGGTTGATGCTCCATAGCATTTCTATCAAAATAGTAATTTTTTGCAATCAATTGCATATAAGGCCAAGGGCTTTTTTGGACTAGATTATAATTTTTCCCATAAACGTCAATGATTTAGTGACCATATTATGTTGTTCCAGCCTCACCAATTTTGTTTTCAGACAAAGAATAAGGTTCAAAAAAATTATGTTTTTCCTATTATGCTAACAGCTCATCAAATATTATATTACCACTCTCATTGGTGCTCCTAAGTGCATGTTTTCTTAGGTCTCCATGAGGCTTTACATTCACAAGTAGCCATGGATCCCTTAAATAAATTTAAAAAACTTTTATCATTGACAATTTTATGCATAATACTTCTTTTCTGCAAAACTCACAATTGTGAGTGGCTAGTATTAAGAACATCAAAAATATACACCAACCTCGAGCTCAAACCGAGCCTTGAGGGTCAAAGGATTACAAGTTTTCTGATTGACAAAGAAACCACAACTACTCCTAGGCTTTACTTATTACAAGATGTCATCATGACATGTATTGTTCTAGACTAGTCCTCTGAGGCTTGTTTGCCTCCGATCATGTGGATCGTCACTCTGCTCTCTTGTATGATAAAGCTTGCCATAGCCAGATCCCCCTCAAACATGCGGCGGTTACTTGCTTGCCAAATATGGTGAAAAAAGTAGTACTTGATTATTTGAGTGCAGACAAGCAGAGCACGACCTCCCAACCTATTACTACCAAAGAACAGATCAGCCTTGAAGAACTTAATTCTCCATGTCCTTTGAATCCACTTGCATAATTTCCTAGCCATGCCACTGATTGCCTGACATCCCATGAAAAGGTGGGCTAGGTCTTCACTAGCTATTCTGCACCCTGAGCAACGATCGGACCCGATTCCTCTTTCTTGTGTCTTTACATTCGTCAACAGAGCACCCCACATCACTTTCCATAGAAATATCTTCATATACTGAGGCCACCTTGGCTTCCTGATTTTCTCCATGACTCCCTCCCACCATTTTTTCGTCCAGTGCCTCTTCCATAATTTGTTGAGGGGGCTACACCAATTAGCCTCGTGCATTAATGCATGGTAAATGCCTTTAGAATGTGGTTTCCAAAAGAGGCTACTCCCGGTCCATCTCCAAGCGTCCCATTCAAAGTTGGATTCACAAATTGGCATCACCACCTTATCAAGCTCTTTCATCACCCTGTAGACTAGTAAGATCTCAAAGCCATTTAGTTGAAATTGGATGGCTAAAGAGTCAGCAGTTTTCGAGCACTTCCTGTTGCCATTTCAGAATTGCTCTAGTCGAACGAGCCCCTTATTATTCACATTCCTGGCCATTTCTATCCAATAGGGGCTTTGCGACGGCCCCAATATTTTAGAGATCCAAGGGGACCACTGCAAAATGTAGTTCTTAAAGTATCTGGTTTCTTCCCCCCATTCCAAAACCTCATATGCACTTTTGCACTTCCTCGTTAGCTCCCTTGAGAGTCCAGTAGATCTAAGATAAGACCACTTCGGGGTGAAAAGTTTGTCGTGCATCACAACCCCCTTCCACTTTCCCCCTTTTGATCTAGTTTTTACTGCATAAAGAATTTCCTTGGTCATGATAGCCCAAGCTTAGTCTTGTTTAGCCAATGAGACAGCCTCAACATGGGATACATGGTTAAGAATTCGGAGCCCTCCTTGGTCTAACGGGCAAGAAACTACCTCCCATCTAGCCCACTGTCATGGCCGGGAGGTTTTCATGTTGTTCTTCCAAAGAAACCTTTTCACTGGTTTTAAGAATTCTTTCCAATTACAATTAGCCATCTTGAGCATGGGGGTGAGGAAAGCAATATACAGGATCATAAAATCATTAATCAATCTAACCTAGCTTTGGAAGGGGAGGAGAACAAACTCCCATCTTCTCATTTTTTAGCTTATTTTTTCAAGGACCCATTGAAATATTTGCTTGTGGGTCATGTCCACCCCTACCGGGGCTCCCAGGTGTCTGAATACACTCCCTTTTGAGGCTTCACATTTTGATCTTATCAATCCCCTGGAGAATGCTCAATATATAGGCAAACTTAGATATCATGATTAGATATGGACATAAACTACAAAGTTTTCATAGTTCGGAGTTGAAATAAGAAATACTACAAAGATTAAAGTTGTTAATGTAGAATGGCTCTAATTGTTGTTAAACTAAAAAAATCAACCATGCTTGTATAGTTTGCTATATGGGATATTGGGTGCCTAAATCTCAAGAAAAATTAGTTTCGGGTTATGAAACCCACATGCATAATCAAAATTGTATTTTAATTTTATTAATGTCACTAATGAAAGTGTAAAACTTGGCAAAATCTGGATTAGGAAAATATAGTATATAGGTCATAACTTTCACAATAACCATTTGATTCTCCTTAGAAGCATGAAAAACATGTTGAGAACTACTCATACTACTTATCTAGCACTAAAAACCTCACAAAGATGAGTTTTCATGGGTTGCAAGTGCAATTCTTTGAAAAAAGGCCAAATAGATCACACATTTTCTACACAGCTTAGAATGGAAAATTCTTTGCAAGAATAACGTTAAAGGTGGAATTAGTAGCCAAAAAATTGTCAAGTTTTTTTCACCTCACAAGCTAAATGTGTGGATATATCACACTCACTATAAGAGACTAAGGTCTTTGCCGCGCATGACAGTCGTGCCAAGATGAGAGAGAGTAGAGAGAAGAGACGTGGGGGAAGAGAGAGAGGGAAAAAAAAAATTTGCCATAGTTATTTCCTCAAAAATTGTCGTGCAGATAGCTTCAACCATTGCCACACAAATAGCATTGTTATTTGCCTCGGTTATAGCTTCGTAGATACCCTGGAATGAATAAAATATACTCCTATTGATATACCCGTCCATATCTCTCCTTTATATAATACAAAATATATGATAAAAAGTACTTTCATTTTGTATCCTCTCTTTATACTATAGTTACTTATTGGTTCTCCTCAAAAGAAATCCATTAAATTTTAGGATTCCCTTGGAATATTCTATCCCCCCCCCCCTTCCCACCCCAAAATTTCACATCAGGAGAGACTACTCGTGTAACATTTAATGGCCTAAAAACTTGTGTGTAGCAGAAATTAGCATGAACATAGTGGGCATTTCATTAGAATAGATTCCTAATGAGAATTACAAGAGTGCTTGGGTGGAGAGAGCAACTAAAAGCATAACACCTAGTTAGATAGAATGAACAATACTTTCAAAAGAGAGAGAAATTAAGTTATTGACAACAGTTGAGGACCGGATATACATGGAGCCGGTCCCCCCTCCAAAAGGCTTTGTATTATGGTTTCTCCCATCAAGAGAGACATTGTACAATACAATTATTTGTGTTCCTTCAAGACTAGCTAGTGCAATGAAGATGAAAGCTTCATGCACTAAGCAAAACACTTATCAAACACAACATCAATTCTCTCCGGTCTCAGACCCAAGACCTCACACACCTTCGAAGATGGTGAGAGCTAGCGGGGTATGAGAGTAGATTGAGAGGAAGAAGGAGTATTTTTATGAGAAAGATGTACATCTCCTCACATAATCACTCATATTAGCATAGCTTAGCTTATCATGGTGGAGAAGATGAGCATGCATTGAAGCTTGGCTCTTGGTTGGATTTGCATCACAAAGCCAAGAGTTGTTGGTATAGGCCTCCCTTCTCACAAGCTTGGAGTAGGTGGTAAGCTTTCCATTAAAGCTTGAGAAGGAGAGAGAGTCTTCTTTACTTCACACATGATATTGTGTGAGTGTGTGTGTGATAATGCCTTGCAAAAATCAGCCCCCTCTCTCTCTCTCTTGGTCGACCCCTCTTGCTATTTGCTCATGCTCCACTCTCATTGGATCTCCCTAGGGCTAGCCAATGATAATTAAGCAGTATAAGTGATAGCCTTCTGACATGTGTCCCCCTTTCCCCTTTTGTGAGAGCTTTATGTAATTAATAAATGCAACTAAACTCTCATTGGACCCCTTTGCCTCTTGGCCAATAGGAATCAGGCAAGCCATTGGGCTGCTGAATGCTCATTGGACCCCTTGGGAGACTGTCCAGTAGTCTTTTAGAGAGCTTAATTCTCATTGGTTCTTTTATTAAGTGTTTTTAAATTAATTAAACTAGATTTACTCTAGCCTAATTCTCATTGGTCCACCTCCAAGGCCATCCAATAGGAATTGGGTACACCTTGTGGGCATCTGGGCTAGGGAGCTGACATGTGTCCCTCATTCCCTTTGTGTAAAGGGAGCTTGTGTGTGTCTGTGAGTTTCTCTCTCATCCCCTACTCCCAAGGCTCGCCCCCTCCTATGTAGGGATTGATAAAGAATTTTGGGACACACACAAAGCATCCAATTCCCCCCATGCTTGACCTTTGGACACAACCTTTGAATTTTGGAACCTTAGCATTTTGGAAGTCTTAATGGGCTGAACCTTAGGGTCTTTTAAGCCCATTGTTGTACATGGCTCTTTTGCAGATGGCCCCCCCTTTGGATCCCTATTTTCCCTCCTTTGGATCCCTACTATGGCCGGTCTTCTAGCTTAACCAATATTCTAGCTTTTTCTCCCCTGGCACTTCCCCATATTAAATGATCAGTTTAACATAAGAAAATCATTTAGGAGAATTAGATATTGATTATTATGACAGTACCTCTCTCTTGAAATCATAGTCATCCTCGACTATGGGGTAGAGAAGATAAATCATATTCATTAGTCCTTTTCTTAGCGGGTAAAGGATCCCTATGTTACCCTACGACATCATTCCACAATGGATGACTAGTCCATTTGGCGCTTGAGAGCCTAAGGCTGTCGCAAGCATGTCTGTACATTAGTCCTATCAATCTTCCATAGTAGAGTGACAAGCTCTACTTGGTGTTTGGGAGACGTCATCTCCGCAAACTTGATCTAAGCATGCATACTACTTCATTTTTGTGCACAATTAAAAAAAAAGAGTCTTATAAGACAAAAACATTGTTCATTTTTAACATTTTGTACATTTGCTTACTCTTGGGAAACATTGTAAGCATTGACAAGGTTTAGGTTATCCTTTAATTGTATGCCTTGCATCCATCTAGCATCTTCAAAAGGATAATTCTTAAACTTAATAAGATATTGTCGGATAGTCTTACCACCTCTTAGTACCTTGTCTTCATGTTGGAGAATGGACTCGGGATGCAGCACCTCTTCTTGGTCCTTGATCTCCGGTGGGTCTTCAGTAGTCGGTTCTTGAGGTGGCTCTCCGTTGTAAGGCTTTAATAGGCTCACATGGAAAGCATTGTGTATGAGCCAATGATTGGGCAACTTGAGTTGATAGGCCATCTCATTGATTGGCCTAAGAATCTAGAAGAGACCATAGTGCCTTTTTGCTAGTTTAGCATAGTACTTTTGGTGTCCCATAGGATTCTTGCCCCTCGTGTGCCTTAATTGAGCCTTGGGAAATTTTAAAAGACCCAGTCATTTTCTTTAAAGGCTTGGGCTCTTCTATGCTTTTCAGCAGCAGCCTTTTGCCTTTGTTGTGAGATAGAGATAGCATCCTTAATCTTTTGAAAAGATTCTTGTAGGTCTCAGCTATACTCATCTGTACCGAAGATTTTTGTAGGTCTCGGCTATACTCATCTGCAGCGAAGATCGACCCATGTATAGCAAGGGACTTTTTAATCTTCCCTCAATTACCTCGAAAGGTGCTTTTCCTGTGGAAGTATGTACAGTGTTATTGTAAGCATTCTCCACTCAGGGTAAATACTTCTCCCATTGGGATCTTTGATCTACTTCCGTTACATAGGCTTTTAGTAGATCGAGAATTGTTAGGTTAGCTATTTCACTTTGGCCATCCATTTGTGGATGATAGGCCGAAGAGAAGTTTAGCCGTGTCCCTAAATTCTCAAAGAGACCCTTCCAAAAATTACTGGTCATTCTAGGATCTCTATCTGACACTATGGACATTGGCAAGCCATGGTACTTGAAAATTTGTGAAATGAAGAGGATTTCCATTTGATGGGCTTTGATAGTCTTTTTGATAGGTATAAAATGAGCTTGTTTACTGAACCTATCTACTATCGCCATATTCCGGTATTCCCATGGACCGACTTAGGCAATCCAAAGATAAAATCCATGGATATGCTCTCCCATGGTGAATTAGGGATTGGAAAGGGTTGAAGCAATCCAGGTTGCTTCCCTCTATCAAATTTTGTCTTTTGGCATACTACACATTTAGAAACATACTCTTGTGTGTTCAATTTCATGGTAGGCCAATAGAAATATATTTCAATTCCCTTTAGGGTAGACTGAATCCCTCTATGCCCCGCGTAAGGAGGAGCATGAGATTCATACATTACTTTCTCACGTAGTGAGTTAGTAACGCATAGTCTATTGCCATAGAGAAGATAACCAACTTGTAAGTAAATGGTTCTTCTTTCTTCCCTAATGCAAGGGCTGAAATCACATCTCTAAAATCGGGATCAATAGCATACTCATCTATCATTGAAGATAAATCATTGTTAGTTGCTATGGAAACTGCATTCACTCTCGGCCGTCTTGAGAGTGCATCTTCTACTTGATTATGCTTGCGAGAAATGTGAGCAATATGAAAATGAAATTACGAAAGGAAATCTGCCCACCTCATTTGTTTGTCGGAGAGCTTGGTCTGCGTCATGAAGTACTTTAGACTTTGGTGATCCGTTCGCAGAATGAAAGGAGTCCCCAATAAATAGTGCTTCCATGAGTCTAAGGCATCTAGAACTGCAAGGAGTTCCTTTTCATATATGCCTAGAGCTTTCTCAACAGGGTCGAGCCTTTGACTTTCATAGCCTATGGCGTGCCCTTCTTGAAGAAAAACATCTCCAAGGCAATCACCACAAGCATCACATTGGACCTCAAATGGTTTTGAGAGATCCGGTAGTGTAAGCACAGGTTGAGAGGTAAGCTTTTCTTTAAGCTTTTCGAAAGCATTGTTCTCCTTAGCAGACCATGTATACCTAACGCTTTTCTTTGTTAGGTCATGTAATGGTCCCGCAATTTGTGAGAACTTTTCTATGAAGCGTCTGTAGTATGCACACATACCTATAAAGCTTCTTAGTTCATGAATATTCTTTGGTTTAGGCCATCCTTTTATTACCTCTAACTTTGATGGATCCATTTGGATGCCATCTTGAGAGATAATGTGACCTAAATACTGAATCTCTTGCATGAAAAATTCACTTTTCTTTCGATTAACATAAAGTTTATTCTCTCTTAAAACTTGAAATATTACCTGGAGGTGTTGCTTGTGTTCCGTCTAATGAATTAGAGTAGATGATAATATCATCAAATAACACTCCAGTGAAGGTTCGATGAGGCCTGAACAGCTTCTCCATCAAGTGGTTGAATGTGGCTAGTGCATTGGTCAATCCAAAAGGCATGACAATGTATTCGTAAAGACCAAATGTGGTGCGAAATGCGGTCTTTACAATGTCTTGATCAACTATCCTTATTTGATGATAGCCACTTTTTAGGTCAATCCTACTGAAGTAGGTCGATCCTTGTAGCTTATCAAATAGGTCTTCTACCCGTGGAACGGGAAACCTATTCTTGATAGTGATCCTATTTAGTGCTCTATAGTCGACACACATACGATATGTTCCGTCTTTCTTTTGCACTAATAGCACAAGTGAGAAAAATAAAGATGAGCTAGGCCTAACCATGCCCTTATCAACTAACTCATGTAGTTGCCGCATAATCTCCTCTTGTTGAGCTTGAGAAACTCTATAAGGAGGTTTGTTAGGCGGTGAACTACCTGGAAGAATTTCAATTGCATGGTCATCATTACCTCGTTTAGGAGGTAGCTCACAAGGGATGTAGTCAATAAAAACATCTTGAAACCCCTTGAGAAAATTGGATAACTCTAATTCCTTTCGAGTGATTTTATTTTCTTTTGCTAAAGCATTAGGTTCATTTTGAGAATCTTTAACAAAAATCATGTACACGAAAATAGAGCTCTTTATTGACTTGTTGAAAGCTAGTGTATGTACAATGGGGATAGTGTTACCCATTTCCTTAGCATCTATATACATGTATTTTTCCCTAAACTTAAAGGAGATTCTCCTTTCAGGGAATTTAACATTGGCAGCCAGGCGATCAAACCATGGTGCCCCTAGGATTACATCCCTAGAATTTAACATTGGCAGCCAGGCGATTAAACCATGGTGCCCCTAGGATTACATCCTCATGCTTGAGAGGAGAGATAAATAATTCCTCTTTGTCCACATAGCTTTGGACATGGAGCCTCAATTTCCTAATTAAGAGAGTGACTGAAGCTTCTTGCCCCTTGAAAGCATTGTTTGCGGGTAGAACATCTCCCATCCCGTAGGCTTGTATGCCTAGCTTGGTGGCCAACTCTATAGATATAAAATTGTGAGTAGAACCAGGGTCAAAGAGAATAAAAGCGTCATGTTCTCTTACCTTTCCCCAAGCACGGCATAGAGGAGATCCTTTGTTGTGAGTTTGGTGAGTCTCCTCCTCTTGGATTTGAACCAAGGTAGCTCTAGGAGGATCATGGCGGGTGTTCTTTTGGGGACAAGCGCGGTACGCATGCCCTTGTTCTCCGCACTTGAAACACCGGTTATCCTTGCGATAACACTCAAGATCTTCAAGAGAGAGTTTGTTTTTACCTTTGTAAACTCCCTTCTCTTTAGCTTTGTTGGAGTTGCCCTTAGGAGACTTTTGGAAATTTTCCTTCCCCTTAGGCTCGTTGGAACCCTTGTTTTCTGTGGGCTTATTATTTCTTTTAGTCCCCGTTTGGAAATTGATTTGAGAGGCCACCATAGTATGGTGTATTACCGCCGATATGGTACGTGGCCTTTGGGAGTTGACATACTCTGCCATTTCTTTGGTTAAGCCCGCACAAAATTGTTGCTTTTGCTCTCCAAAATCCAACTTTTTGAAGACAGTGCTTTGAGTTGTAGGTCCCAAAAATTATCTACATATTTGTGGATGGATTCATAGGGAGAGAGCTTTAAGCTTCGCCATTCGGTGAGTATTTTTTCTTTGGCATCGGTGGCCAAAAACTGCTTCATAATGGAAGCTCTTAAAGCTTTCCAAGTTTGTGGAGCGTCACCGTTGGCTCGTAGGCTAGACCACCATTGCCTGGCGGACTTTTGAAAGTGCATAGTTACATGGCGTAGCTTAGAGGACTCCGTGAGGCCCTCATCTCCGAACGCCGCATCAAATTGTTGGATAAAGGCCAAGACTTTGTCTGTAGCACCAAAGGTGCCATCATAGGTAAGGAAAGAGATGCTCTTCCCTCCCTCTTTGAAATTCTTCAGCTTGGACGACCTCTTCCATGCGGCATAGGATTTCCTATGGCCTCTTCTTTTTGATGGTTCAAAGGTTGCACCATCACTTTCTTCAGAAGGTGAAGAATTTGAGGAAGGTGGAGAAGAGGGTGACCTCTTTCTCGCCTTTTTCTTCTCTTGATCTTCATCGTCTTCGCCATCACTTTCATAAGAGGAAGAGGATGAAGCACGGAGCTGTCGTTGCACTTCACTTTGGAGAGATGGATTGCCCATGGCTTGTTGAAGCCTAGAAACAAGATAGTTAACAAGAATCAGGGCATCATTAGTAACTTGCTCATTAGCAAAATCAAAGTTATCAACATTAATTTCACTCTCTTTACTATTGTCAGCCATTCTAACAACTTTTAGGTGTAAACGTTTTAGGTGTACTTTGGCACTTCAAGCCCTAGTTGCTACTTCTCTTTACCCCTTTAGAAAAAGCACTCAAGCTACTATACTCGTGGCTCGAATACCATTAATTGCAAGGAATAGAAGAGAGGGTCGTTCAACACCAAAACAGCAACGGCTCCTGTCAACCTTCTAATAGCTCAATAGTGGTTAAGCTGTAGGCAAGCCCCATAGGACTCCACTATTAAGACCATAGCTCTCGACAGTGATGCCCTGTTAGCTGCAGGAAGGCAGGCACACTGCAAGGCTGAAAAATCCCTATTCTACTTACTCATAGGCAATTAATAATACCAACCATTTATAGCTAGATTGAGGACCTCCCTTCTTGAGCAAGAAAAGAGAAACCTTGTGCTCTGATACCAATGTAACATTTAATGGCCTAAAAGCTTGTGTGTAGCGGAAATTAGCATGAACATAGTGGGCATTTCATTAGAATAGATTCCTAATGAGAATTACAAGAGTGCTTGGGTGGAGAGAGCAACTAAAAGCATAACACCTAGTTAGATAGCATGAGCAATACTTTAAAAAGAGAGAGAAATTAAGCTATTGACAACAGTTGAGGACTTGATTTACATGGAGCCGGTCCCCCCTCCAAAAGGCTTTGTATTATGGTTTCTCCCATCAAGAGAGACATCGTACAATACAATTCTTTGTGTTCCTTCAAGACTAGCTAGTGCAATGAAGATGAAAGCTTTATGCACTAAGAAAAACACTTATCAAACACAACATCAATTCTCTCCAGACTCAGACCCAAGACCTCACACACCTTCAAAGATGGTGAGAGCTAGCGGGGTATGAGAGTAGATTGAGAGGAAGAAGGAGTATTCTTATGAGAAAGATGTACATATCCTCACATAATCACTCATATTAGCATAGCTTAGCTTAGTAATTATCATGGTAGAGAAGATGAGCATGCATTGAAGCTTGGCTCTTGGTTGGATTTGCATCACAAAGCCAAGAGTTATTGGTGTAGGCCTCCCTTCTCACAAGCTTGGAGTAGGTGGTAAGCTTTCCATTAAAGCTTGAGAAGGAGAGAGAGTCTTCTTTACTTCACACATGAGATTGTGTGAGTGTGTGTGTGTGATAATGCATTGCAAAAATCAGCCCCCTCTCTCTCTTGGTCGACCTCTCTTGCTATTTGCTCGTGCTCCACTCTCATTGGACCTCCCTAGGGCTAGCCAATGATAATTAAGCAATATAAGTGATAGCCTTCTGACATGTGTCCCCCTTTCCCCTTTTGTGAGAGCTTTATGTAATTAACAAATGCAACTAAACTCTCATTGGACCCCTTTGCCTCTTGGCCAATAGGAATCAGGCAAGCCATTGGGCTGTTGAATGCTCATTGGACCCCTTGGGAGACTGTCCAGTAGTCTTTTAGAGAGCTTAATTCTCATTGGTTCTTTTATTAAGTGTTTTTAAATTAATTAAACTAGATTTACTCTAGCCTAATTCTCATTGGTCCACCTCCAAGGTCATCCAATAGGAATTGGGTACACCTTGTGGGCATCTGGGCTAGGGAGCTGACATGTGTCCCTCATTCCCTTTGTGTAAAGGGAGCTTGTGTGTGTGTGTGAGTTTCTCTCTCATCCCCTACTCCCAAGGCTCGCCCCCTCCTATGTAGGGATTGATAAAGACTTTTGGGACATACACAAAGCATCCAATGCCCCCCATGCTTGACCTTTGGACACAACCTTTGAATTTTGGAACCTTAGCATTTTGGAAGTCCTAATGGGCTGAACCTTAGGGTCTTTTAAGCCCATTGTTGCACATGGCTCTTTTGCAGATGGCCCCCCCTTTGGATCCCTATTTTCCCTCCGTTGGATCCCTATTGTGTGGCCGGTCTGCTAGCTTAACCAATATTCTAGCTTTTTCTCCCCTGGCACTTCCCCATATTAAATGATCAGTTTCACATGAGAAAATCATTTAGGATAATTAGATATTGATTATTATGACAACTCACCTTGTCATCCTCACCAGTTATCTATCACTCATTCCCTTCCAACTCTCTATGGTTGCTTAGTCCTTTGTGAGCCCCACCCCCCCCCCCCCACCCCCACCCTCCTCTTTGTGCGCATGCCTTTTCCATCCACGTCATCCCTCGTCTCGCCCACACGTACGTCCTAACAAATTCATCCGTCTGCAAAGACCACCTCACCTCAGCTCTCCTTGTTGTCGCTCGTCGCGTCTACAAACGAACGATCCATAGAGACAAGAAGAAGATGAAGAAGAAGAAGAGTATTTTAACGTCGTAGAAAACTATCCGAGGAGACCTTAAATATCTATCTCATGGGGAGAGTTAAGCTCAAGACTTCTTATTCAAGAGGAAAATGGCATAATTAATCTACCACACTTGGGTGATAGAAAGGTTATACCATTTTTCTCTTTCAATTAACACACACACACACACACACACACACACACTAAAAGAAGAGTATTTTAACATCGTAGGAAACTATCCCAAGAGACCTTAAAGATCTATCCGACGGGGAGAGAGAGAGAGAGAGAGAGAGAGAAAGAGAGAGAGAGAGAGAGAGAGAGAGAGAGAGAGAACAAATGTGTTACAATGTATGCTAGGAGAAGATCATTAACAAAGCATTCACAAAAGCAAGTGATTGACATTAGCTACAACATCCTCATTACGATGCATTAAAGCATGGCCTTAATTAATCATCCACTACATCATCATCTGCTAGCTCCATAGCCGTCATGCTGTCTATGTGGAGTCCCAGTTCAACAAAATCAGCAATATAGGGATCAAAATGATCATCCTCATCATCATTCGCTTCTTCTAGCTCTTCATCCTCTTCTTCATCTTCTATGTAGGTCTACACTTCTTCATCGACATCATTCTCATTCGCTTCGTCGAGCGGTCGTGCTAGAAGTTCTTCACCTTCTATGTCTGCTTCATCGATCATTGTTGTGTTCGTCCATAGTGGTTCCTATGTTCGCTATGTCATCTAGTATACATCTTGCTCTTGGAGTGACTTGTATGACAAACCAAAACCTTCGTTCATAAATACTTGGACGATAATCACTTGCTCACAACTTTCTGGAGAGATGTAGATATCACTTATGCTTGTATGGAATCTCGTACAGTCTACCATGTAGATACCGCTTGCATGTCTAGATGAAATGCCTGCAAACCACTTCACATCAAACACATACTTTTGAAAAGTTTGAAACTATACTTGGTATATTCTTTGGATAACTCCACAATATCTATTTTCCATATCGTTTGGAGTTTGCGCATCAAAATTGCCCATCACCCCACTATCATTTGTTGTTCGTTTTTTGTCTACATTATCAGTTTGAAAGTGCCTTCCTTCATGCCACTTAGAATTGAACATTGTTTCTTGTCGAAAGTAGAACAAGTTTGAGTATAGGTAGCTATATACTAATACTTTATATTGTGCATAATGAGTTTGATTAGCAATTACCTTTGGTAGACAACCTCGCGCATACTCCCACTCCTCATCGCTAACATGCTCAACATCAGCTTTAGCTTTAGTCATTTGTTCAAGCAACCAATTAGTCCTTAAAAGATTTGGAAACATGGCAAGGTACGGTGGGTAAACCACATTGCGATTTCTTCTGCAAGAGTGTATTTCCCTATACGCTTTCCGATCTTCTTCACGCTTTCTTTTCAATTTTGTATATAGATCTTCCCACTTTTGCATCTTTGGTGCATTAAGGATAAGGTAGTTGTTTATTGTATAACATAGGTGCCTTTCCATGAGCTTTATCTTCCCCTTCCCATTCGGCATATGAGAGTGCATCCGTGGATCTTCTTTATCAGTCCATAAACGTGGTATTGTTTCATCCACTATAGCCAGGTACTCAGAGATGTACACAAACAACTCTTGAACAATCCATCCTTCGGCCATGCTAGCGAAGTAGCCTCATGAGGTCCTTGACTGTCTTGAGAAAACTCTCAAGGAAGAACATCCAACGGGAATGGACCACTCCACAAATCTCTACCTCATCCACAAGATGCAATATAAGATGAAGTTGGCTCATTAGTATGGACCTAAAAAAGCTCTCTTCAATGAGAACAACTTGCTTCTTTGGCTAACAATCTTGCAGCCGGTATGGATGCGACTTCAATCTCCTTAGAGCTCACCCATCTGACAAGCTCTCCCATCTTATATATAGCATCACGTACTTTCTTGCTTCCACATCCACTGATGCTCAATGGTAAGATGAACTGCAGAGTGTTTTCAAAAGTGATAACATTAGAGTAGCATCCAAGTAAAATAAAACGTAAAGGGTGGATAATCACCTGGAGCATCTTGTGCCAATCGTGGGATTTCAACCCATGTAATAGGGGTCCATCACCTTTCTTTGTCTTCAAGAATGCTCCCTTTAAAGACCGCATGTAACCTGTAGGTATTCTGATGGAAGCAATAACTTCTTTCACTTTGCTTTGGTCAATGTTTGATAGGATCCATGGTGCCTTTGGAAGATGATACTTCCCGTTGTCTTCCATCATTGACATTGCTGATGCTCGAAATCTGCGTTGATGTTTCCTATCCTACACTGTCGCTCTTACCTATGATGTGGTCCCAGATCATCCGGCCTATGTTTTTGAATATGTGCATTGGATCTAGCAAATGTTGGAACTTCAAATCGGTCCAGTAAGGCAACTCAAAAAACACAGAACATCTCTCATACCCTTGGGTGGTTGTCAGGGAAGGGGGTCCATTGAGCAATGCCTATCCCATGCTCTTTTCCAATCTCTCATTGTCCATCTATATGGAGCCTTTCCATTCGAAAGGTTCTTTGTATTCTTTGAAGGAGTACGAGCGGAAGTGCGACGCGAGAGAGAGTGCGAGAAGAAGAGCACGACGATATGGTGAACTCGCTCTATTGTAATGTGTAGAGCATAGTGAGTTCTTATTAGGTTTTTACAAAAGAATATGTGTACATACCTGGCGGCCCGCCCACTTACCTGGGCGACCACATTGGGCTTTATACCCCAACAACCTCCCACTTAAAGTCCAATGTGGTACTTTAAGTGTGAGAGAAGCTACTATACAAGCTAATATACAAGAGATGTAGAGAAGTGATGTACTACCCTACACCTAACTGCTTGCGAAAATGCGCAAAGCTCTCTGAGGGAAGTCCTTTTGTAAGTAGATCAGCAGGATTTTCTGTGGTGTGAACTTTGACAAGCTGAAGTTGCTTATCCTCAAGCATTTCCCTGATGAAATGATACTTCACATCCACATGCTTTGTCTTTGAGTGATAAACTGGATTGCGAACCAATTGTATAGCACTTTGACTATCACAATATAACACAGGCATCTCTTCTTTGATTCCTAGATCTGTTACTAGTCGATTAAGCCAAATTGATTCTTTGCATGCCTCTGATGCTGCAACATATTCAGCCTCTGTAGTAGACTGAGTAACACAATCTTGTAATCTAGAACGCCATGATACTGCTCCACCAGCCAATGTAAAGACATACCCTGACGTAGACCTTCGGCTGTCTAAGTCACCTGCATAATCTGAGTCTGTAAAACCCTTTACACTTAGCTCCTGACTCCCATAGCATATACGCATACTATTTGTAGCTTTTAGGTATCTCAATATTCCTTTCACTGCCTCCCAATGTTTCTTGCATGGGTTTGACATGTATCGACTTACTACTCCCACTGCAAATGAAATGTCTGGGCGAGTAGCAATCATTGCATACATCAAAGTACCCACTGCAGACGCATATGGAATCTTATCCATTTCAGCTTGTTCTTCCTCAGACACAGGACAATCTTGTTTGCTAAGTTTCACATATGGTGGCAATGGAACACTCAATGCCTTTCCCTTCTCCATATTGAAACGTTGCAAAACCTTGTCAATATACTTTGTTTGAGATAACCAAATCAACTTCTTTGATCTATCTCTCTCAATGCGCAAACCAAGTATATGACTTGCCTCACCCATGTCTTTCATGTCAAACGATTTTGCCATCTTTGACTTCAAAGCTGAAATTTCTTCCAAGTGCTTGCCAGCAATCAACATGTCATCCACATACAAAATAAGGATCAGCCAACTGCCATCCTTAGCCTTCTTTGTATATAGACTTCTTGACATCCATTTGGTGCAACACCAAATCTAATATGACAACCAATGCAAGAAAGCATCTCAATGTAGTCATCTTGACCACCGGAGAGAAGACTTCCTCAAAGTCAATGCCTTGTTCTTGCTTAAAGCACTTGGCAACAAGCCTTGCTTTTTACTTTGGCTGACTATCATGAGCGGTGATCTTATACCTGTAAACCCATTTACAGGGTAGAGCCTTTTTGCCCCGTGGTAATTTAACTAGCTTCCATGTCTGGTTTTTATGCAGAGATGTCATCTCTGACTGCATGGCCAATTGCCAATTCCCGGAGTCCTTCATTTGCACTACTTCCTTGTAACATGAAGGCTCATTGCAATCAATCAACATGACATAGTTCATAGATGGAACAAACCTATCAGAAGGTCGCGTGACACGTCCAGATCTACGCACAATAGGTGGCTCAGGCTCAGCCACAAACTATGGTTCCACTCTATCCTATCCTTGCTCCTCTTGAGCCCTGACATTTTGTCTTGCACGTGCAGGTCCATCTTCTTGGAAGACAACTCTTCTAATCTCCTCAACCCTCTCTGGTTTAGAATGATATTTGAATTCATTAAAGTGAACATCATTGCTGCGGACAACCTTTTTGGATTCGGGATCCCAAAGTCTGTACCCCATCTCACCAGAATTACCATAGCCTAGAAAGATGCACTTTCTACTCTTTGGCTCAAGTTTGTTCCTAAATTCCTTTGGAACGTGAGTATATGCCTCATAGCCAAAGACTCTGAGATGCTTGTATGAGGGCACCTTGCCTGACCATACCATCTCTAGCACTGAATCCTTCTGCCAAACCTTGCTAGGAGATCTATTTACAAGATGAACAGCTGTTGATACAGCTTCAGCCCAAAACCCATTTGGCAGCTGTGCATTAGACAACATACTTCTGACCTTCTCTTGTATGGTCCTATTCATCCTCTCAGCAACACCCTTTTGAGGAGGATTGTAAGGAGCAGTAAGTTCACGTTTTATACCTTTTGACTCACAAAAGTCCTGAAAGGCCTTTGAAACATACTCTCCACCATTGCCAGTGCGTAAGCATTTAAGCTTCTTGCCACTCTGATTCTCCACAAGTGTCACCAACGTTTTGAAAACACTAAACGCTTCATCCTTGTGCTTGAGAAAGTAAACCCATACTTTCCTCGAGTAATCATCTATAAATGTCATAAAGTAAGAAGCTCCCCCTAGAGATAGGTTAGGCATAGGTCCACACAAATCACTATGAACAAGTGCCAACTGTGTATCTCTTCTATTGCTTCTATGCTTATGTGGCTGCTGTGTTTGCTTACCATACAGACAATGTTCACAGAATTCAAAATCATTAAATGAAAAGCCAGGCAAATAACCAGAACGAGACAAGATTTCCATTCCCTTCTTGGACATATGTCCTAACCGGCTATGCCACAAAGAAACGTTCGGTTGCTCGGTTACATTGATTACATTTTTAGAGACATTTGATACATAAATCATGTAAAGTCCTCCAGACTTTACTCCATGTGCTACTGTCATAGAACCCTCGGATATCTTCCACATGTTCTGTCCAAAAGTGGTGACATAGCCAGCATCATCAAGTAAACCTGTGCTGATCAAGCTCTTTGTAATTGAGGGAACATGTCTCACATTCTTCAGCGTGAAAGAAGAGCCATTCTGAAACTTCAATTGAACATCTCCAACACCTAAGATCTCACATGTCTGCCCATTGCCTAGCCGAACATGATCTTTAGTGGGCAAATAAGAGGTGAACCACTCCTTGTTTGGAGACACATGAAGTGATGCCCCTGAGTCTATAATCCAGTCACTCAGTGCATTTCCATCAGATGCTGTAAGAAGAGCTGAGTCCATTGTATTCTTCAAGAAGTAGATGTCTCCTGACACTAGAGTGTCATCCTCTGCAATAGTGTTCGTCACATTTATTTCTTGAATCTTCACTGAGGACTTGTTCTTCTCACCATGGTCTTCAGCTTTCTCTTTGCCTTTTTCTGCTTTCCATTCTCTGCAGTCTCTTTTCATGTGACCCTTCTTTCCACAATGGTAGCATTCTATGTCACTCTTGCCTTTAGCACTGCGGGACTTGCTACGAGACTGATTCCTCTTTCCACCTTTGTACTTTTCTTTGGTCCTTCCCCTGACAACTAAGGCTGTTCCTTTGCCTTTGTCCATTGTCTTTCTATTGGTTTCCTCAGTAAGCAGACTTCCTTCTACACCTGCTATGTTCAAACCATCTGGAGGTGCAGAATTACTCAAAGCTGTGCGAAAAGTGTCCCAGCTTTCCGGCAATGTGATCAACAGGAACATAGCTCTAACAGGTTCATCAAACTTGACACCTTGAGCTGACAACTGACTTTAGATTGTGTTGAATTCATTCAGATGATTGGACATAGGTGTCCCTTCTTTCATCTTCAAGTCAACAAGCTTCTTAAGCCAGTATACCTGTGAAGTTGCACTCTGCTTCTCATAAAGATCACTCACCTTTAACCATGCTTGATAAGCCGACATCTCGTCTGCTACATTGAAGTAAACGCTTTCTGCCAAAGTCAACATAATGGTAGAAAGTGCCAATTCATCCATTTCGCTCCATTCATCTTCGTCCATATCTTCTGGTTTTATCCCCTTGAGCTTTATAGGTTTTATCTGCTTCTTTTGTACCAACACATGCCAAATCTGCTGCTTCCACAATGGGAAATTGGTTCCATCCAGCTTCTTGATATTGTAAAGAGCAGTGTCCTATGATCCAGCCATAGCTACGCTTCACAGTAGTTTACTTTCCTGGGAAAAATTCGGCAGAGTTTCCCCTGTAAACTGACCTCTGAACCAATATCAACCTGTCAAATGAACCAAGAAAGCTTCAGATTCTGCATAAATTTTGGCAGAGTCTCCTTTGTAAAATGGCTCTGGTGTACTCAAAAAACAGAACAAAAAACAACTCAAAAAACACTGTCTCTCTGACACTGTAAACTGCGGGTAAACTTGTCCTGCACCTGTACTGTCTCTCACTGTCCTGTCACTGTCCTGTAAGCATAGACTGCGACAATGCCTCAACGGAAGTAAATCAAAGATGCAATCCCAACTGTCTAACTCAGAGTCAATACATCCTAGCTGCCTATCTAAGGGTGCTCGAGGGATCGCTCCAAGACCTGTATCACCGAAAGGATCTCAACATTCGAGAATCCCCCAGCTCAATATAACCTCACTCGACCCTCAACAAAGGCTGCAGTAAATATGACAATACATAGACTTCCCACAAAGTCATACATCCACAAATTTCCCACTGTATGTTGTAACCGCTGCGGCGGTTGTTTGCTGCGTGACTCACAGCCAGCAAACCCTCAATAGAAATACATCATCTCTGACAATACATCCCATGTGGAAGTACCTGCAATGTCAGGATGAAATCTGGAATATCAAGCAGCAAACACAAGCTACCTGATGAACTAGTGGATGTCGCCTCCGGTCTGTGTGTAGATGCGCCCGTGTCGTATGTGACACGCCTCCAAGAACTGTGAGCCGTCCTTCGATGTGTAGACAACCACAAATCAGCACTCTGGGAGTGTCGATATCCTCAGCACCTGCAGTCGTAGGCCGAAAACCCCAAATTTGCAGAGTCGGATCTACACTCGTCGAGACCACGTAGTCGAAAATGGCATGCGCAGACCTTTGTCGAAGCCGAACGGTGGCCGAGATGACCTCAGAATGAAATTCTGACAACACCTAGCCCTTTGGGCTGATCCACGAGATTTGGGGCCGTGTCTTCGCCTGTCGAATTTCACTCCAATCTGAGCTGGTGACTCTAGCCTCCTGCAGAGCTGCCCCAAGCCTCGATCTGAGCTCTGATACCAGTTGAAGGAGTACGAGCGGAAGTGCGACGCGAGAGAGAGTGCGAGAAGAAGATCACGACGATATGGTGAACTCGCTCTACTGTAATGTGTAGAGCATAGTGAGTTCTTATTAGGTTTTTACAAAAGAATATGTGTACATACCTAGCGGCCCGCCCACTTACCTGGGCGACCACATTGGGCTTTATACCCCAACATTCTTCATATATTGGTGGTAGAAAATGATGACTACTAGATAAATGACCTTTTTCGGGTGTGATTGATGCTCTGTGACGAGAGAGGGACCACAAATAGGACACATTGCATATCCGGATGTAGACAAACCTGTTGTGGTAGTACATTATATTCATAATTAGTATGGTTACTTTTGGTAGACAATAACCAATAATTGAGGGGCGCTACATATGTGGTTACCTGAGACCTCTCCAAGACCCGGAAAGTCATGCATAATCCACATAAGTATGCCTCGAGTATGGGTTTGACATTCCGTTGGTGCTAGATACACATCCAAGTTTTTGACTTTGTGCTTTCCGGTGATCAATAAAGATAGCATGATGTAGCCTTTCTTGGTGCTCTTCCAAGGGGGGATGTTGTAATTGATCAAGACAAATGGCCATGTGCTCCATCACGTACCGTTGGTGCCGAAAGTGTTGACACCATCACTTGCAAGGCCTAGAAAAAGATATCGTGGGTCTCCTTTGAGCGCGGGCCATTTTTCCTCAATGTGTTTCCATGCTTGTGAATCTGTTGGGACACGCATTATACCATCCACAGAGTGACTACCGGCATGCCATGTAAGGAGTTTGTTGAAGGTCGTGGTCTTGAACATGTATTGGTGATACGAGGGATGAGGGGAAAATGTCATAAAACTTTCCTTGGTACCAGATTAATCTTCTTTCTTTCCTCTGGATCAATGGGAAGGTCTTTGTATCTCTCTTCACCACACTTTGGACATTTCTCCAATCGATCATACTCGTTGCGGAAGAGAATGCAATCATTAACACATGCATGTATCTTTTTGTAGTCCATACCTAGCACATGAACAAACCTACGAGCACTGTGTCTATCTTGTGGCATCCTATGACCCTTTGGAAGTAGCTTCGATAACAGGCTGCAAAAATCAAAGTTTATTTATCAAAACGCTTTGAAAAAAGACTGTAAAAATCTAAGTTTACTTAACCTTAAAAGACGATCAATGTTTGTATTGCTCATTGCGCACATGACCTGTAGATTTAAAATCTCTAACGAAGCACAGAGAATAGAGAACGAAGCTCTGAGATATATAGGTGTCTTGCTTGCAGCCAAAAGAGTATCCTCCTCCTTTTGTGCAGTCTCTTTCATCCACAATCATCGTCGTCATGCGGACCTTCCTCCTGAGCGAGAAGCTCAACAACCAAATTCTCCATAATTGTATCCTCATCCATCTGGTGTGGTAGATCTATCATCTCCTCCTCCCCATAATCACCTACCAGCGGAGACGAGGATCGGGGGGAGGCTCTTGTTTCGACGCTTGCTTTGGTCGAGGTGGAGGAGGATCGTCCACTGACTTGCCAAATCCAAGGTACAGTTCTGATGTGGACGTTCAAAATGCCGATGATAATGGCCTATACTATAGGTGTCATCAAGACGGTGCCCCCGACCTTAGCACAAACAATGGTAAGCGCTTCCACAATCACTTGAAGAGCTTGATCCACTCTACCTACATTAATTGCTTCATTGACTGGGAGCAACAAGATCCTCAATACCTACAGTATATTGTTGATACAATGCGGTTGCGGTTTCCTAATCCCCAGGGCCAGTCTTTTACCACGCAGTGGATGGAAGGTTTTATCAAGACCTTCCTTCGTAATAAACGGTCCACCATTCTCAAGGCCGCTAAACAACAACGCTAACACCCCAATCTCCAAAAAAGGGGTGTCAATATGCATGATGCAAAGTGGGAGTTTGCTCTCCAAGAGAGGGCCAGTGGAGTCGATCATCCTCCGCAGAGGCAAGCAAGGGCAGGACAACAAGCTCACACTTGGGGTTCTGGCAAAAAGGACGTCTGGAAGGACAAAGTGGATGTAAACTAGTATAAATAATACTTAATATGCATGCAAACATCATAGGACATCGAATGTCAAGGGAGGTGGTGAAGTATCAAAAACGCAACGACGAATACAGTACCTACTTATGGATGCTCCAACAAGGCCACATTTATCAAGCACAGTTCAACGCTCTCATCGACACCTTGACAACTACACAAGTACGAAGTCAACCTACCTAATTAATTATTTTGTTGTTTACTTATTTTAATGTTTACTAATTATGTGGTTTGCTTTGTTATTTGTGTACACTCGAAGAGGTGGCGCTAACGAGGGCGAGGACAACGACGACGGTCAGGGTGGCAAGGACAACGAGGGCGACTAGGGTGGCGATGAGGGTTACTAACTTACTAAGACAATCCCCTCATATTTTGAATGCCCAGCCAAGAGCCCTTCTACAACATAATCCCCTCACATTTTGAACGCCCGACCAAGAGCCCTTGAAAATATTTCTCTTTTACTTTGGATGCCCGATCAAAAGGCCTTGTAAACATTTTGTGAACTCTCGATCAATAAAAAGAATTTTGTCAATAAAGTGTTTTTAAGTTTCTTGTGTTTCAAAAATTGTATGATATTGTTAAATCTTAAATAATAAATAAATGTGATATTTAAATTTTAAAAAAAATCCAAGGATCTTTGGATGATGCAAAGTCTTCACATATGGGGACTTGAGACATCTGAGATCCTTGGATACTTTCTTTCAATAAATTGTGTGGAGGGTATCAGCGCGGATGTCATAGTGGCTATACTTGCGGCAATAAGCGCGGCAATTCTTGAGAGCATACCCGCGCTAATATCCTCAAACATTGCCACGAGTTGACAGTCGTGCTACCAGTGGCAATAATATCCGTGTGCCCAATCGTTTCTCTCTCTTGAAACGATTGTTGATGCGCAGCTATTCCAAAGGCATTCAACGCTCTTTCTTATAATGACTAAACATTTCTTTTCAAAACCCTTCATCTAATACAAAACAAGTGAAAGGGTCACGACGGCTTTCAAAAACAAGAAGAAAGTGATAAAATTGTTAGATTGAATTAAATTGATATCAGTGTTTGGGAAAGGTTTGCGTCAGCTTAGTCTTGAGCCGATTGAAAATCAAGACTAGCTAGCTGCAAACCATGGTAAATGAAAGAAAAACCGATGAAATATGTGAAAAAGTCGTCCAAAAATTTTACAAATCTCAAAATGTCTACTAGTATTTTTGGTTTTCTTCTTTGTGAGGAGAAAACTCTACCAGCGGCCACTTCATAAAAGAGACTTTCTCGAACGTTAATTTCATAAAAAAAACTTTCTCGAACGTTAATAGTAACTGGAATCAAGGTATAGAATGCAAGAAATGTAAAGCCATGTGAAGTTGTAAAATGAAAGGTGAAATAAAAAGAACTAATTAATATATGTGTGTGTATAAAATTTATTAGAAGTATACAAGGTGAAGCTTCACTTTAGCATTCTAAAACAATAAAATGCAAAAAAAAAAAAAAAAAACGTATACGTGTGTGTGTGTAAAATTTACTAAAATTATGCAAGGTGAAGCTTCACTTTAGCCACACACTAGGACATACATTCTCTCGTTGCATACTGGGTCTAAGTTGCATTCCAATAATTAATTAATGAAGAATATCCCTTCTGGTTGTATCGCGTAAAGGAAAAAGGTGCCTCCTCGTCGGTTCCAATGTTGCGATACGCACCAACCATGCTGCTTTGCGCCCTGCGACCATTGCACCTGCTGCTGTTGCTTGAATTGCGCCGATTGTGATTCTTGCAGGGCCATGTCATCCCCTCAAGACATGCGCACCCACCCACCCAAGGCTGGTCGACGGCATACCATCGAGATAAGGGAGACAAGGCCTATCCCGCATACCGTCGTAGGCAAGGGCGAACACACACATACACACACATACAAACAAACACACACACACACACAAGGCCATCCGCCAGCTTCTGCCATCACTGAGCGAACCCTCGCATTCGCTCCAACAATCACCAACACTGTGTGAGCAAGGAATGCAACGTCCTCTCTCTCTGTCTCTCTCTCTGCCTGCGATGTCACTGCCCTTCTGAACTGACACAACAAAAACCCCACCTCGCGAGGCACCTGTTGCCTACATGTCCCGTGCCGGCACCTGAGTAATCAACGCCCAAAATAGCGCCGCTGCTGCAGGACACTCATGCGCGTCAACTTGCATCTTCCTTTCATTTTTCCCAAGGAATCTGCCAAGATACCGGTTAAGTTGACATGCTGCCAAAATTGCGGCAACATATTAGGACATAAAAGTGTCCCAAGACATATAAGTGTCTGATTACCAACCTTGTGTTAAACGAAAGGACTCTTTTACAAAATGAAATGTCAAAGAAAACATCTGTGTCAAATGTATATATTCCTAACTGTCTTCTTTACAAAGGCTTGTTTAGAAATCCAATAACAACAATCAACAAAGGGACAAAGCCAATCTTAAGGTTGATAGCAACAAGGACAAGGTAAAGATTTTTAAGAGGGAGATCTTCCTCTAATCAACAAAAATAAAACATATGTGCAAATATGTGTTGAAGCTTAATCATCAATCCTACTTGGCGTTACTTGTGACATCACAAACTATGTGTGAACTAATTGCCCAGGCCACCATTGCCATTGAATCCAACATCATTCACAAGATTTACGTAATATTTGTTATCATTTGATTGTGAAAATCTCCCAAATTGGGATGCAATTGTGCTTTTTGCCAAAAACGACAATGGACACTAGAGATTTTTCTCCCACAATAACATTTTCTTCACGAAGTTCAATGGATTATTTTTTAAAACATATGGCTCACAGAGCAGATTACAAATTACAAATATCACATTTCTAGTTCTACCAACTACTATGAGTGTTTCATAGCTCTTCTCAAACTATTAAAATTGTGTAGCACACCTACTAAAATTTAATTAGATAATTTGACCTTCAAAACTTATCCGCACTAGTGTGGCCGGCGTCCTTCGGCCATCTCTCCTTCTTTCTCTGTCTCACGCGGGCGCTCAGTCCAAACTTTATTGTATCACCGGAAGAGCAGGGCACATAGGTCGATTGAACCAGCTTCTGCCCGGGGGGGGGGGGGGGGAGGGATCCCTCCCCCTTTTGTAACAATATAGGTAAGTGACATTTTGATAGGACTATAGTTTTAGAATGGTTCCCATTTCCAAATCCCCAAATTCAAGACAAGGCACACTCATCTTGAAATTAGCATAACTTTGGTAAAGCCAAAGAAAATGTCCATGTTGTATTGCGATCCGTCCTATTTATGGTTGAAGGTGGCTGGTTTGTTGCGCTCTCCGTGCATGGTATGTGGCATGTGGCAGGGGTTGTAAGTCTTGCTTGCACTGGGTGCTCTTCTCCTGTGGGGTGGGCTCTCTTTAAGCCCATTTTGATGTCTTTGATTCACTATGTGGCAGCCTCGGTGTATGAAAACGATGCTTGGCTCGTTGGTATAGCATGTTGCTCTCCTCTTCCTTTGGATCGTGCAGATGGTGGAACTTTTATTTGAGGTGATGGAGCTAACATGCTCCCCCCTATGTGATTATAGATTGGTATGTGGATGAAAGTTTTTGCAAGGTGGCCTCCTTTTTAGCTTGTACTAGGCTAGCTGGTGTTGGGTTATGGTTTGTGTCAAGGCTTTTGAACAGAATGTTATTCTTTTTGCCTCCTTGTGAGCAGGCAATTTTGGATGTAACAAATTTCATTTTATATTATTCATTTCGACTCTCTCTTTTTGAGAGAGTACCTCCAAAAAAAGACTTGTAAGGTGTCCTACAATGCAACCTTGAAAAAAATTTTGGCAAAGCCAAATTTGCATGTATCACTTTCACTTCAAAAATATTTTCAAAGCATAGGCTTGAAGGTGGAATCCATAGCCCAAAAAGGTGTAAAGTTTCTCTAGCTAAAAATCCACCTTTGTGGATATCAAACTCTTTAAAAGTCATTATCTTATGACATTTCTTAGTAGTTTTTTAGTTAAGAACACATAAAAGTGTGGGATTACATGCAATAAAAGTGACATAGGAGATAATTGTTGGGCACAGCGGCTATGGTGGATGCCACCTTGGGCAAACCATGTAACAGCCATGCAAAACTAAAACTGCAACTGCATGCTATAGGGGCATGTTCCCATGTGGGCTCGACACTCGTCTAGGGCTTGGAAACCTAACAATAATAAGGAGGGATTGTTGGTTGGTAGCCTAGTTGGAAGATTATTCTCTTAATCAATTAGCATAGATTTTTGCTCCATACTAATTGAACTTTTTTGTGTTTTTAGTGACACCACACATGTACCTTAAGCACTCAAATACACAATCAAAGCATAGTGACATGCGGCTTTCTTAATATTTATATAGAAGGACATGCAATCCATGTGATTCTTTGAGTCATTCAAACAAAGAAGAATTTGCAATATAATCATGTTCTTCCTCTTTGTGAGGATATTGATTGTTTTTTTTTTTTTTTGTAAAGTAGTAATAATTAATTATGTTGAAATGGTGTAATAGTGTTACTTTGCATATGGACACCTTGCCCACAAGGCACTTCTAAGAGACTAGGAAATAGTAAGAAAGGAGGAAAACTCTTATGACATATAGAAGAAGGGCATGCATGCTTTTCATGTGATTCTTTTGATGCATTCAAAGAAAGAAGGATTTGCATTATAATCGTGTTCTTCCTCTTTGTGAAAGGGCATGTGAGCATTGATTTTTCTACAAAAATAGTAATAATTTATGTTGACGTGGTGTGGCATTTGGAATAGTGTTACTTTGCACATGGACAAAAAGCAAGGCCTATTTGACAACAAGGCACTTCTAAGGGGGCTAGGAAAATAGTTAAGGCACTAGGAAAACAAGGACAAATCTCTCATGACATCCTAGAGGAATGCAAACCTTTTTTTTTTTTTTGTGAAAAGGGGCCTCTTCTCAATTGATCAGTTAATGTGCCCTTGAAGTCAAAAGCAAAGAAAGAAAAGCCCTTGAAGTCAAAAGCAAGAAGCCCACAACTCTTATATTAGTTAGAAGTGTGTTTTTATAATGGAAGGGCTACAAACTCCAAGACAAAGATGGATGGATCTCGTCAATGTGCCTTTGGCATCATGGAGTATGGGGGGAAGCACCTTCTCAATGTGTGTGTGTGTGTGTGTGTGTGTGTGTGTGAGAGAGAGAGAGAGAGAGAGTGAGTGAAGAAGATTTAGAAATTTTCTCATGTAGGAAAACGGAGTCTTTGTTAGTGCTTTTCATACAATGCGTAACATCATGAGCTTCTGCTCGAGAGGCACCGCATACCTCGCTAGGCACGATCGGGGGCAGGGAACCGCCGGCCCGGGGGGCCGGCGGTCCCCTGTCCCCAATTGTACCTAGCTAGGTATGTGATGCCTCCCTCGCAGAAGCTCATGATGTTGAGGTAAGTCACAATGTGGGAATTATTGTGAGAATTTGTCCAAAACTTCTTTTGTGTGTGTGTGTGTTTGTTTTTCTTTTTTTCCCCTTTGTAAAATTTACCATTTACAAAACATATATTTCTTTGTACAAATTACCATTTTTCCAATTTACTATTGCTTGATGGGATGCATTTACATATTACTACCACCCCACAACCCTTAAAACTTGTTTATTGTCTAGACCCTTTCTGTCCCCTCATGGTGATATTAATATTTCAATATTTCACCCTTTTTTTTTATCTCCTCAATCCCTTCATGATAATATTAATATTGATATTGATATTTCAATCATTCACCCTTTTTTAAAAATCTCCTCAATCCCTAAATGGTAATATGAATATTAATATATCAATATTTCACCTTTTTTTGTATTATCTCCTCAATCCCTTCATGGGAAGTACTTTGTAGGGTTCTTTTTTTTTCCCATATTTCCATATTTCTCCCTTTTTTCTGAATTATCTTCTCAATCCCTTCATGGTACGTACTTTGCAGTGTTCTTTGTTTGCCTTGAGAAGAAGGAGAGGACTACAAAAGTCTGCTAGCACGATGACAAAGAAGAGAAAACAACCCCTTGTTGTGTAGAATATACATGTGAACTTTGAAGGCTTCGATGGGATGCTTTTGTAAATTCCAAACTTTAGCCTTGTAGGATAGAACATTGTCCTTGGTTTCTTCTCTCTCTCTCTCTCTCTCACACACACACACACACACACACACACACACACACACACACACACACACACACACACGGACGGGTCTCTCAAGGGATTAGCCATGGCCCTAAGAGTGTAGATAATTCTGGACTCTCGTAGTCCAGAGGAAACTAGCGACAAAAGCGTCCGCCTTCGGTTTCTGGGTGCATAGTCCTGGTCGTTCTTCTTGTATACTTTTTTGGTGTATGAGGGGAGCGGCCGGGCATGCCCTACCCAACTCCGAAAACAAAAAACACACACACACACATGTGTGTGTGTGTGTGTGTGTGTGCGTGTGTGTGTGTGTGTGTAAAGATATATACAAGGTCTTGAGTTCAAACCCTACCAAAGAGAAAAAAAATGTATTGCTCTCTCTCTCTCTCTCACACACACACACACACAGCCCTTGGGAGAAGACGTTGCCTTTTGATGAGGCTTTCTAGAAGGTAGTCCAAAAAGCCAGTCAAAAAGAGAGTGGGACACCTTAAAACATTTCCCAAATGGTCGGAGCTAAACAGAAATCTTGAAATTGGGGAAAATGTATCTCTTAAGGCAGCACCATGCTAATAACAAAATGTAAAGAGACAAATCACAGTTTCAAAGATATGCAACTTGCATATCCAAACCTTCAGAAGCAAGTTGCAAAAAAGGGGGTAGTCTAAGTGGGTGTGTCTGAGTTCGAGCAATGTGACACAAATAGTTCAACCCCCCGCACCTCAACCCTTGTGGCAACTAAAATGCACTACCAAACAAGGTGAGTAGTCATAGTGGCCAACATAAATCCCCTCTTAAACACTAAATAAGATAAGATGATGATGATGAGAGAATGAGAAAGAGAGAGAGAGAGAGAGAGAGAGAGTTGGCCCCTAGGTGCCACCTTGAACTTGTCGAGGGTCCAAATCCCGCTTGCGTTTAACGTGCGCACAAACCAACCTTACCGGCACACAACATCAACACAACACTTGAGATTGCGACTTGAACAAAGTAGCTTCGATTGTTACTAAAACAAAATTGGTACAAACGGAGAGCCCAATAAACCATGGGGCTAACGTAACAATCTAGCAACCAAGGGGGTTGCACTTGAAGTCTCATTCATTTTGAGAACGCAACTACTCCCTTATAGTTGCATATAATTAGGGATAGCCTAGCAAACCACCCAAGTCCTCTACACACAAGAAGTTTTGAACAGATTATCACAATAATGCCCACATTGTGACTTACCTCAACATCATGAGCTTCTGTGAGGGAGGCACCGCATACCTAACTAGGTACAATTGGGGGTAGGGGGCCGCCGGCCCGGTGGGGGGACCTGCGGTCCCCTACCCCCAATCGTACCTAGCTAGGTATGCGGTGCCTCTCAAACATAAGCTCATGATGTCATACATTGTATGAAAAACATTGAAAACGACTCCGTTTTCCTACATGAGAAAATTTCTAAATCTTCTTGTGAGCTAGGAGCTTTGATAGGCATCCCGAAAGCCTATCATCAATGTCAACTCTGCAAGCTATCGCGGACCCAAATTTAAGGGCTCAGCATCAAGTCCTCTCCTAATGCTATATTAACTCCTCCCTTAAGCACTCCAATCAAAAGTAGGAAAAAGACATTGGCTTTGCCTTGTGGCCCTACTATAAGCTTAATCACAAATACTGACAACAAGCTTTAATCCAATGGTCGGCTCCCAAGAGTTGCACAAGAGGCTACCCAGGCCTTATTAGGTAGACAAAAATGGAACTTTGGAAGCATGCAACTAAATATGTCAATCCGGCAAACAAGGAAGTTAACCCTAACCTAGAGCACGGATCTTATTCCATTAAAGTTTGCAACAAACAATTACAAGAGTTGCTCCATTGGCTAGGCATTTTCATCACAAAAGCTTCCACAACACAAACCTGTTAGTATGAAGTCCAAATATGTTTACATCCAATGAGAAACATGCTAGCACTCTGTTGCTTGTAGATTAGCAAAGGCGAGCACGATATGATAGCACACTAATGTGTATTTACAAATCAACTACACCAAGATCCTAGTAGCTTTACTGTAAAAATTGCATTGTCAGACACAATGCCAAAGACTATGGTTAATTTCTACATGCGCCTTTAGTGAAGGCATCAAAGCTTTTTATCTCTGAGTAGAAAGATATTAATGCATCAATGGAGACATAACCATGGGATGATCTTTCAGTTTCTCCACTGTCTTGAATGCGGTTCTCTTCACTCGATCCGCCCTTCTCTGTTTGCATATGATGCTGCCATTCCTTTCATCCTCCTTCCCCTTACTTCCACATAATGAAAAGACGGGTTCCTCATGCACACATCTTGTAGCTCCTTGTAGCTTTGCTCCTTCATATCCTTAGCAGGAAAATGCTCAACTCCGGCCCTCCCGTGCCATCAGGATTCATCATATAGAACGCTTCTGAGTCCCTCGATCCCACCACCCTCTCAAACCTCGCACGCATGTACATAAGCTCACCGTCCGGACCTTCCTCTCCCACGGGCAGAACCCCTGCCCCCATCGACACTGCCCTCACAAGCGAAAACACTTGCAAATCCGTCTCTGTGCACTCCCTCCTTATCGCATACCCTGTTTTTCTCCCATTACAATACATGGTCCACACTTGCTCCAATAAGAGCTTTCCCCTGTTCTGAGTTCTCTCACATTCTAGAGCAATACGCACAAGCCCCGACGCCATCTCCTTGACAAGTGTGTTTGTCGGGGTTGCCAGCTCGAGCAACAAAAACGGCACAGCATTTGGGTCATCCTGCACAGCAAAGTGGACATGGCCTTTTCTTTGGCCGAAGAGAGTACCAGTGAGTGCTCGTACACCAGCTGATGATGGTAGAAAATGGGATCGTCGACTGGGTGCCCTCGCAAGCCATCTGCATGCCAGAGGGGGGGCTGGAAAGAGATGGAAAATTGCACGCAGGAAAGAGAAGAGCTTGTAAGGGCGGCTATGGCCGCGGGTTCTGAAAGGGGAGAGGCTCAGAGCTTTGTCAGGAGAGAGCGCATGCGCATTGTCGTAGTCTGCGTTATTTGCCGTGCTTGATCTTGATCGAGGCAGTACATCAGCCTGCATATGAGAGCAACGCAAGGGTGAAGCTCCATTGTGAGGGGGATGGCTATGGAGGGGCACAGCAGAGCTTGCATCTGCTTTTGTGGGCATGTGGGCAGGGGTTTGATCGGAAGCACGCCGGCTCATGTTCCCTTCTATTCTACTGGCCCTCTTCAGTAAAATGATGCAGCACGAGGAAGGCCACGGGCAACACGACAAGCGCCCATCACTTTGCTACGTCTTAAAGTGCTGCACGGTGCAGGCTAGGGACCAAAGAACACAACAGAATGGAAGCTGGGGTAAGGCCCAAGGAGTGCTAGCGTGCGCACGCCGGCGTGTGTGTGTGTGTGTGTGTGTGTGGGGGGGGGGGAGAGAGAGAGAGAGAGAGAAGAGAGACCGTGCGCGCGCGCGTATGGGTGTGCCTTGTCACTGAATGAGAGAGAGAGAGAGAGAGAGAGAGTGGTAGAGCAACCTTGTGTGTTTTATGTAGAGCAATTACCTTCTGAACAGTGGTAGAGGTAATAACAACAGGTTGCTCTACCTCCCTTTGTGTGTTTTATGTTTTGGTCTTTTGAATTTTGCTAGTTTGTTGTATATGTAGAAATGTAATATAGTTGCTTCAGTGCTCCCTCTTGCGGCACCATTGAAACATGCATGTGAAGACTGGATTTTGGGCCAAATGCAACGTTCTATGTCTCCTAAGAATGGTTCTATGTGTTCTATGTGGGATACCTAGAGTTCACTTAAAATTGGATGATAAGGCTATGAAATGTATTTTTATTGCTTACAATCTAAAAAGCAAATAAAGTGTATCTTGATTAGTTAGCATGTTGTTTTTGTGGAAGATGTAGTCCAGTCCTTGGTAGCCTGCGTAGTATATGCATGAATAGGTGGTACACTAGCGACCTTCTTCTTTTTTTTGTGGGTGGGCGGGGGGGGTGGGGGGGTTGGGGGGTTTAGCTGTAAGTGAGTGAACATTAAGAATATTTAATAAGATCGGTGCAAAAGCTTCACTCTTTTGAGATTGTAGTTTCACTACATGTGTGAAAGTGGTGGGGGCCAACACCTTACTGAATCCCGTTCGTCAACAGTTGCAGAGGCCGGGCAATGCCGGTGGCCAAACGAATTCTCCAATTAAAACAAAGAAAGGCAAGTCGATAGGAAGGAGGAAGAAAATCCATTCTCCATGTCCCTCTCCTCCACCCTCAAGACTCCCCTTTGTCCACACCATCGACATCCCTTTGAATGTCTTCATTACTCCTTCACGCAAGGCCTCTACTCCTTCAAAGAAGGTAGATGTTGTCACTCCCGACACTGCGGTAATATTGCATGCTTTCATGTGTTTCTTATCCTTTGCATTTCATGTATTACTAGTGCATGCATTCATTCATTTTACTATTGTTGCATGTCTCTGCACATAGTACTGTTGTTTCCAAGGTCCATAAGCTTATAAGCTTGCTTTGAAGAAAACCCGGTTTAGAGGCTCCATAAGCTTATACGCATGCATTCAAGCTTGCATTGAAAACCCATGCTAGAGGCATGCATGCACATGTATGTGCTACATGTTTGCACATTCATGCATTTTTAGTTGAGCTTCTATTGGCTGGCTACCCATGCACTCATTGTCTTATCTTTTTCTCTATATTTTAGAGGGCAAGATACACTCTTTTGATAGGAAGATAATTTTTTGCATGAACAAAGCCTAAGCACATGAAGTATACAACCTTTTTGACTCCGAAGTGGATGCACGATCCCTGTCTAAGGCAAACTTTACAAAGAAAGACAGGTTGAAATGCTTTAAGGAGGTGCCAAAGAGGGGTACTAAAGTAAAATGTAGAGATGTGAAGCAAAGTTTTGGAACGGGTTTTATACATTTTTCACATCTGTGTATCAAGAACCTCCAAGCAATTATGGTATGGAGGTGACTAAAGCATTTGCTAGGGGATTTCTATATGAGCAACTAAAGGGATAGGTCGATTGGGCCTTGTTTTTGGAGAGTATAATCATGTATATGGATGCAGCTAAATTGCAAGCAAAGAAGTAGAGATCAGTAGTTTTCCATTTCTCCTTTGCCCCACAGATTTATCAACAAATGATGAGGACTCCAAATCGTTTGGAGGTAGGACATGAAATTGTGATCTCTAGAGTGGATGATGTGCACATTTTTTTAAATTTGTTCCACCATGCAGATTCAAATACAATTTACAACAAGGTTGAAAGCAAGTATGCTTTGGCATTGTCACAATGTAATGAAGCTACCAAGAAGCTTGAATTTGCATAAGGTAGATGTTCACATAGCTGAAAAGTGTCAATATCCTAGTGGACAAGCTCTGAGGGAAATTTGAAGGATGCATAGGGTGCAATACAGAAGACACAAGATAGCATGGATGATGTGGATGCAGTGCATATAGAGAAGCTTAAAAATACTATCGGTAGGTTTTCACTAACAACCCAAACATTGCAAATAATTTTTGTGGACAAGGCATAAATTGAGGCTATGGCTAGGACTAGGGCTCAAGATGAAAGAGATTTAACACAATAAATGAATAAGTGTGCACATGCACATATGGATTTTATGGAAAGCATGAAGGTCAAAGAGAAGTGCAGCTATTTTGTTTGCACCTCCACCAAAAGTTCCACCTATGGATATGGGCACCTTTGCTTTGCACAAAGTTTGTAGTGCTTGTGGGTTGACGATGATGCACTTGGCATGTTTTTCTTGCCCTGCAATCATGTCTTTCACATGTACTATTTTGGTCAAATCTGTGCAAACAAAGATACATGCATGGAGATGGGATGCATGAAACCCATTTCATGAGCCATGCAGGCTTTGGTGATGCTCGACAATACTGATGCCAATTTTCAAGGAGTTCAATCACAAACCAAAGTATCATTGGTGCTCTTTAGCAATTGTGATGCATCCAAAATCATGGGCTCTGGTATACACCCTAACTTTCATTTTGTAGCATTGAGCTAAAACTTAATTTCTATTTGTCTGTTATCAAGGTAGCATTGCTAATTGTAGCTTCTTGTATGATAGGTATTAATAATAACCATAGATAGTGTTGGGGTATAAAGCCCAATGTGGTCGCCCAGGTAAGTGGGCAGGCCGCCAGGTATGTACACATATTCTTTTGTAAAAACCTAATAAGAACTCACTATGCTCTACACATTACAGTAGAGCGAGTTCACCATATCGTCGTGCTCTTCTTCTCGCACTCTCTCTCGCATCGCACTTATGCTCGTACTCCTTCAACTGGTATCAGAGCTCAGATCGAGGCTTGGGGCAGCATTTGCAGGTAGCTAGAGTCACCTGCTCAGATTGGAGTGAGATTCGACAGTCGAAGACACGGCCCCAAATCCTGTGGGCGAGCTCGAAGGGCTCGGTGTTCTCAGAATTTCATTCTGAGGTCATCTCGACCACCGTTCGGCTTCGACAAAGTTCTGCGCAGGCCATTTTCAACTACGTGGTCTTGGCGGGTGCAGATCCGACTCTGCAAATTTGGGGTTTTGGCCTACGACTGCAAGTGCTGAGGATATCTGCACTTCCAGAGTGCTGATTTGTGGCTGTCTACACAACGAAGGACGGCTCACAGTTCTTGGAGGCGTGTCACATACAACACGGGCGCACCTACACACAGACTGTAGGCGACATCCACTAGTTCATCAGGTAGCTTGTGTTTGCTGCTTGATATTCCAGATTTCATCCTGACATTGCAGGTACTTCCACATGGGATGTATTGTCAGAGATGATGTATGTATGTTGAGGGTTTGCTGGCTGTGAGTCACACAGCAAACAACCGCCGCAGTGGTTACAGCATACAGTGGGAAATTTGTGGATGTATGACTTTGTTGGAAGTCTATGTACTGTCAGATTTACTGCAGCCTTTGTTGAGGGTCGAGTGAGGTTTTATTGAGCTGGGGGATTCTCGAATGTTGAGATCCTTTCGGTGATACAAGTCTTGGAGCGATCCCTCGAGCACCCTTAGATAGGCAGCTAGGATGTATTGACTGTGAGTTAGACAGTTGGGATTGCATCTTTGCTTTACTGCCGTTGAGGCATTGTCATAGTCTATGCTTACAAGACAGTGAAAGGACAGTGAGAGACAGTACAGGTGCAGGACAGGTTTACCCACAGCTTACAGTGTTAGAGAGACAGTGGTTTTTTGAGCTGTTTTTGGTCTGTTTTTTAGTACACCAGAGCCATTTTTACAAAGGAGACTCTGCCGAAATTTCTGCAGAATCTGAAGCTTTCTTGGTTCATTTGACAGGTTGATATTAGTTCAGAGGTCAGTTTACAGGGGAAACTCTGCCGAATTTTTCCCAGGAAAGTAAACTACTGTGAAGCGTAGTTATGGCAGATTTGGCACGTGTTGGTACAAAAGAAGAAGATAAAACTTATAAATCTCAAGGGGATAAAACCAGAAGATATGGACGAAGATGAATGGAGCGAAATAGATGAATTGGCACTTTCTACCATTATGCTGACTTTGGCAGAAAGCGTTTACTTCAATGTAGCAGACGAGATGTCGGCTTATGAAGCATGGACAAAGCTGAGTGATCTTTATGAGAAGCAGAGTGCAGCTTCACAGGTATACTGGCTTAAGAAGCTTGTTGACTTGAAGATGAAAGAAGGGACACCTATGTCCAATCATCTGAATAAATTCAACACCATCTACAGTCAATTGTCAGCTCAAGGTGTCAAGTTTGATGAACATGTTAGAGCTATGTTCCTGTTGATCACATTTCCAGAAAGTTGGGACACTTTTCGCACAGCTTTGAGTAATTCTGCACCTCCAGATGGTTTGACCATAGCAGGTGTAGAAGGCAGTTTGCTTACTGAAGAAACCAACAGAAAGACAATGGACAAAGGCAAAGGAACAGCCCTAGTTGTCAGGGGAAGGACCAAAGAAAAGTACAAAGGTGGAAAGAGGAATCATTCTCCTAGGAAGTCCCGCAGTGCTAAAGGAAAGAGTGACATAGAATGCTACCATTGTGGCAAGAAGGGTCACATGAAAAGAGACTGCAGAGAATGGAAAGTAGAAAAAGGCAAAGAGAAGGCTGAAGATCATGGTGAGAAGAACAAGTCCTCAGTGAAGATTCAAGAAATAAATGTGACAAACACTATTGCAGAGGATGACACTCTAGTGTCAGGAGACATCTACTTCTTGAAGAATACAATGGACTCAGCTCTTCTTACAGCATCTGATGGAAATGCACTGAGTGACTGGATTATAGACTCAGGGGCATCACTTCATGTGTCTCCAAACAAGGAGTGGTTTACCTCTTATGTGCCCACTAAAGATCATGTTCGGCTAGGCAATGGGCAGACATGTGAGATCTTAGGTGTTGGAGATGTTCAATTGAAGTTTCAGAATGGCTCTTCTTTCACGCTGAAGAATGTGAGACATGTTCCCGCAATTACAAAGAGCTTGATCAGCACAGGTTTACTTGATGATGCTCGCTACGTCACCAGTTTTGGACAAAACATGTGGAAGATATCCAAGGGTTCTATGACAGTAGCACATGGAGTAAAGTCTGGAGGACTTTACATGATTTATGTATCAAATGTCTCTGAAACTGTAATCAATGTAACCGAGCAGCCGAACGTTTCTTTGTGGCATAGCCGGTTAGGACATATGTCCAAGAAGAGAATGGAAATCTTGTCTCGTTCTGGTTATTTGCCTGGCTTGTCATTTAATGATTTTGAATTCTGTGAACATTGTCTGTATGGTAATCAAACACAACAACCACATAAGCATAGAAGCAGTAGAAGAGATACACAGTTGGCACTTGTTCATAGTGATTTGTGTGGACCTATGCCTAACCTATCTCTAGGGGGAGCTTCTTACTTTATGACATTTATAGATGATTACTCGAGGAAAGTATGGGTTTACTTTCTCAAGCACAAGGATGAAGCGTTTAGTGTTTTCAAAACGTTTGTGACACTTGTGGAGAATCAGAGTGGCAAGAAGCTTAAATGCTTACGCACTGACAATGGTGGAGAGTATGTTTCAAAGGCCTTTCAGGACTTTTGTGAGTCAAAAGGTATAAAACGTGAACTTACTGCTCCTTACAATCCTCCTCAAAGTGGTGTTGCTGAGAGGATGAATAGGACCATACAAGAGAAGGTCAGAAGTATGTTGTCTAATGCACAACTACCAAATGGGTTTTGGGTTGAAGCTGTATCAACAGCTGTTCATCTTATAAATAGATCTCCTAGCAAGGTTTTGCAGAATGATTCAGTGGCAGAGATGGTATGGTCAGGCAAAATTCCCTCATACAAGCATCTCAGAGTCTTTGGCTGTGAGGCATATACTCATGTTCCAAAGGAATTTAGGAACAAACTTGAGCCAAAGAGTAGAAAGTGCATCTTTCTAGGCTATGGTAATTCTGGTGAGATAGGGTACAGACTTTGGGATCCCGAATCCAAAAAGGTTATCCGCAGCAATTATGTTCACTTTAATGAAGCCAAATATCATTCTAAACCAGAGAGGGTTGAGGAGATTAGAAGAGTTGTCTTCCAAGAAGATGGACCTGCACGTGCAAAACAAAATGTCAGGTCTCAAGAGGAGCAAGGACAGGATAGAGTGGAACCACAGGTTGTGGCTGAGCCTCAGCCACCTATTTTGCGTAAATCGGGACGAATCTCACGACCTCCTGATCGGTTTGTTCCATCTATGAACTATGTCATGTTGACTGATTGCAATGAGCCTTCATGTTACAAGGAAGCAGTGCAAATGAAGGACTCCGGGAATTGGCAATTGTCCATACAGTTAGAGATGACAGCTCTGCATAAAAACCAGACATGGAAGCTAGTTAAATTACCACAGGGAAAAAAGGCTCTACCTTGTAAATGGGTTTACAGGTATAAGATCACCGCTCATGATAGTCAACCAAAGTACAAAGCAAGGCTTGTTGCCAATGGCTTTAAGCAAGAACAAGGCATTGACTTTGATGAAGTCTTCTCTCCGGTGGTCAAGATGTCTACATTGAGATGCTTTCTTGCATTGGTTGCCATATTAGATTTGGTGTTGCACCAAATGGATGTCAAGACAGCGTTCTTGCATGGTGATTTAGATGTGGAAATTTACATGCAGCAGCCAGAAGGGTTTGTTGAGAAAGGCAAGGAAGATTTGGTATGCCAGTTGTTAAAGAGTCTTTATGGCTTAAAACAATCACCGAGAGCATGGTACCATAAGTTCCACAAGTTTATGCTTTCTCAAGGCTACAAACTTAGTGAGTTCGATCACTGTCTATATACAAAGAAGGCTAAGGATGGCAGTTGGCTGATCCTTATTTTGTATGTGGATGACATGTTGATTGCTGGCAAGCACTTGGAAGAAATTTCAGCTTTGAAGTCAAAGATGGCAAAATCGTTTGACATGAAAGACATGGGTGAGGCAAGTCATATACTTGGTATGCGCATTGAGAGAGACAGATCAAAGAAGTTGATTTGGTTATCTCAAACAGAGTATATTGACAAGGTTTTGCAATGTTTCAATATGGAGAAGGGAAAGGCATTGAGTGTTCCATTGCCACCATATGTGAAACTTAGCAAACAAGATTGTCCTGTGTGTGAGGAAGAACAGGCTGAAATGGATAATATTCCATATGCGCCTGCAATGGATAGTTTGATGTATGCAATGATTGCTACTCACCCAGACATTGCATTTGCAGTGGGAGTAGTAAGTCGATACATGTCAAACCCAGGCAAGAAACATTGGGAGGCAGTGAAAGGAATATTGAGATACCTGAAAGCTACAAAGAGTATGTGTATATGCCATGGGAGTCAGGAGCTAAGTGTAAAGGGTTTTACAGACTCAGATTATGCAGGTGACTTAGACAACCGAAGGTCTACGTCAGGGTATGTCTTTACATTGGCTGGTGGAGCAGTATCATGGCGTTCTAGATTACAAGATTGTGTTACTCAGTCTACTACAGAGGCTGAATATGTTGCAGCATCAGAGGCATGCAAAGAATCGATTTTTCTTAATCGACTAGTAACAGATTTGGGAATCAAAGAAGAGATGCCGGTGTTATATTGTGATAGTCAAAGTGCTATACAATAGGCTCGCAATCCAGTTTATCACTCAAAGACAAAGCATGTGGATGTGAAGTATCATTTCATGAGGGAAATGCTCGAGGATAAGCAAATTCAGCTTGTCAAAGTTCACACCACAGATCTACTTACAAAAGGACTTCCCTCAGAGAGCTTTGCACATTTTCGCAAGCAATTAGGTGTAGGGTAGTACATCACTTCTCTACATCTCTTGTATATTAGCTTGTATAGTAGCTTCTCTCACACTTAAAGTACCACATTGGACTTTAAGTGGGAGGTTGTTGGGGTATAAAGCCCAATGTGGTCGCCCAGGTAAGTGGGCGGGCCGCCAGGTATGTACACATATTCTTTTGTAAAAACCTAATAAGAACTCACTATGCTCTACACATTACAGTAGAGCGAGTTCACCATATCGTCGTGCTCTTCTTCTCGCACTCTCTCTCGCATCACACTTCCGCTCGTACTCCTTCAGATAGATCAATTGATGTCACATAGTGGTGTCTAACAATGTTAGAGTAGTAATTACATTTGGTAGATAATGTAGTTATCATTATGAGACGAGTACCTACAAGATCACAGTGGTAGCTACTAGTGGTTAGATTGTCCATTGGCTAAACTAGTAGCCACTAGTACATGATTGGTAGCTACCAACCTCATAGTGGTAGCTTCCATGCTATTCCTAGTAAAGGTAGCTAGAAATATGGTAGTGGTAGCTTCCATGCTATTCCTAGTAAAGGTAGCTACCAATATGGTAGTGGTAGCTACCATTTTGCTGTAAAAAGCGTGTTGGTAGCAAGGTAGCTACCGCTTCAATACATAGTGGTGGCTACCAGTGTTAGGGTGGTCGCTACCTTTGGTGGATAATGTAGCTACCACTATGAGAGTGATACTTACCAGGATCACATTGGTAGCAACTAGTGGTTAGGGTAGCTACTAGTTGTTGAATTGTCCATTGCCTCAATTAGTAGCCTCTAGTATAGGACTAGTAGCTACCAGCCTCATAGTGGTAGCTACCATGCTATTCCTAGTAAAGGTAGTTACTAGTATGGTAGTGGTTGCTATCATTCTCCCATGAAAATCCTACTGGTAGCAAGGTAATTAGAAGTTTTGGCAAGGTAGCTACCCGTCTAGTAGTGCTACTACCATTATGCCATGGAAGTCCTGCAGATGGCAAGGTAGCTACCACTGTTAGATTGGTAGGTACCATTATGGTAGTGGTAGCTACCATTCTGCTATCATGTTGGTGGCAAGGAATCTACCACTGTCAGCTCAGTAGCTACCAATGTAATAGTGGTAGTTGCCATGCTAGACCATGGTATTCTCGATAGCGTGCTAGCTACCACTCTCAGCCTGTTAGCTACAAGTCTCATAGTGGTAGGGCTCCCAAGTGTGTCTTGATAAAGGGAGCTACTAAGCTGATAGTGGTAGCTACCAATCTGTCATGGTTGCCCTTGTAGAGTGGTAGCAACCACTACTATCCTAGTAGCCAGCTTTACAGAGTTAGTTGGCATGCTACTCCTTGCAAAGATTGCTGCTAGGCCGTGATTGTGTTAACTAACACTATCAGTCTCATTGCTACCAAACTAGAAATGGTAGCTACATTGCCCTAGTAGAGTGGTAGCTGCCATTGTCTGCATGACAACCACCTTTCCATAGTGTTAGCTACCATGCTAGTCTTGGAAAAGGTTACTGCTAGGCTTTCATTATGTTAACCACCACTATTAGCCTTCTTGCTACCAAGATAGCACTGGTTTCTACTAGTGTCATTTTGGTAGCTCTCAATCAGCCAACTACTAGGATAGTATTCTTAGCTACTAGGATAGCATTGGTAGCTACCTAGATAGTGTTGGTAGTTTCCAATGCTTGCTTGGTAGCTACCATTGTCCTACTCTAGTCACATGTAACTTGAAGTAGTGCCCTTAATTTCTTAATACTTATCATGAATACAAAGGCTGAGCCTACCAGAAAGTCAGAGATTGAAGGAGATAACAATAATTGTGAAGAACAATTTTTGGAGGCGCACGTGCTTGTTGAGAAGGAAGTTGTTCTAGACAAAGATGGTTTTGAGAGAAGGGAGATCAAGAAAAAGATGATCCTTCACCAAGTATGGCCAATGCAATTGAAGCCATAGACACCAATCCTTCCATCTTGCACACCATACAGATGATGCAAGCGGAAGGAAAGAGAAAGATGACAAGTGATAATTTTGGTTTTGTTTTGTCCTTAAGGTATATAATATTGTTTAAAGTTCATTCATACTCATTGTTGCTTCTTTCCTACAGATGAGACTTCCAAAAAGCCTATAGAAGATGCAGAAGGGCCAACAAAGACATCGAAGGACCAGGTGGAGAAAGATGCAAGAAAAACTATTTCCAAAGAAGTTGGAAGAAAAGGTGCTACATCAACCTGAGTCAGAAAAAGACTTAAAACATACTCTCAATATTTTTTCTTTATGGCATGTCCTTATTTTTGGCATCTTTTCCTAAAGCCTATCTCCATTTTTGGCTTTGTAATAGTTTTCCTTTTCCTATGTATTAAGAAAGCTAAAATTCATTTTTTTATGTCCTGACAATCATTGCTTTTTATCTCATTGTTGTTTTTAATGCTCAGACACTGCCACTAGCTTCAGTGAGGATCTAGATCACATAAAACAAGTTTGCAGTGAAAGACCATGGTAATTGTGGAGAACAATTTTTGGAGGCGCACGTACATGTTGAGAAGGAAAGTGTGCTAGACAAAGATGGTCCTGAGAAGGGAGATCAAGCAAAGGACTATCCTTCACCAATTAAGACTAATTCAATTGAATCCATAGACACCTATCCTTCCATCTTGAAGACCATACAGATGATGCAGAGGGAAAGAAAGACAAAGATGACAGGTGTCAATTTTGGTTTTGTTTCGTCCTCAAGGCAGATAATATGATTTAAAGTTCATTCCTACTCATTATTTCTTCTTTCTTGTAGATGAGGCTACCAAAAAGCCCACAGAGGATGTAGAAGGGTCAAGAAAGACATAGAAGGACCTATCGGAGAAAGATGTAAACGAAATTGTTTCCAAAGGAGGTGTGAAAAAAAGACTCCAAACATAATCTCAATGTTTTTGCTTTGTGGCCTTTCCCCATTTTTGGTCTTTTTCCTAAAACCTATTGCCATTTTTGGCTTTATAAGAGTTCTCCATTTCCTATGTATTAAGAAATCCAAAATTAAAATTTCAAATTTTTATGTCCTATCTATCATTTTTTTTTAAATTTTATTATTGTTTTTAATGCTCAAACATTTCCACTAGCCTCATTGACAATCTAGATCACATAATAGATATGGTAGTAAAGTCTGCAATGAAAGACCCTCCTGATGTGGATACTTCATTTAGACTCGAGGTAAAAATTCCAGGTGCTAGCAACGTTGAGGAGAAAGAGGATAAGGACACAGGTATAGATCTAAGTTGGGATTGTTGGAAGCTGGCAAGATTGTCATCTGTACATAAGGAACTCAATGAGTTGGGTTATGGGCTACATGTCGTCAATATAGGTGACTTATTGAAGACAATCAGAGCTTTCACTGTCAAAAATTCTAAAGAATTTGAGGACAATGATGATGAATCTAGGGATAATGGTAATAAACCAGATGATGATGTATTTGGGAGTGATGGTGATGCGTCCGTGAGTGATGTAGTTGGTGATGGATCTGGCAGTGTTGCAGGTGGTGATGCATCTAGGGCCATTGGATATGTAGAGCACAAGGATGGAATGGTGTATCATCCATGAGAGGATCCACAAAATATGGTAATTTGAGTTGAAGAAATATGTAATTCTTGATAAATGGTGTCATGTTGACTTCATTAGATAGCAAGCACTGTGCAAATGTGCCTTCCTAATGGGATCAGCTCACAATTGTGGATATTGCAACAAGGGAGTTTGTTGGGTTCAAAAGAGATGCACCTACCTCCTTGAAATGGCACCTTAAGCACTTTGATGTGTTTTTTTGGACATGCTATATGAAGAAGAAAGCAAAAAAATTATTAAAAAGCTGATTTCCTTTACACTTTCCCAAGTTCAAAGCAATTTTTGCACAAGACAATTGCACAAGGCACAAGAGATTCAAAGGATATGGTGACAAGCTTGTATTTTACAAGACGCTATCTGAAATCTGGCAGATAAATTATTGGTACACTCCTACATCCATATTTCTAGTGAATGACTCAGAGAATAAGCTGCTCTGGAATCCTAAAGGCACTTCCTGCATAGTGAAGAATATGGAAGACCAGAATCCCACTGAGATTCAAGAACACCTTACAAAAGTGTTAGATCCTGGCTCATGTCTTGGCTTTGTGCCAAAGGTTGCATCCACTTCGACATGCATTCACTATTTCGCCACTGATTGATAACAAGGGCTTAGAAGTCTCAAGGAAATTATGGAATAAAGAATATGATAACTAGACATTTTATTCTAGCATGTCATGATGATAAGCGATGTGAACAATCAAGTACTTAATGTTTTAGAGTATTTTTCTCATTGGTAAAGATTATGTATCTTCTTTTGTAATCAACCAAGAAGAAAATTGTTGAGTGCTCAATGTCCGCAAATAAAGTTCTATTGACTTTTACACTTGTTTACATTTTATTTTATTTTTTATCATTTCACCTACATAGTTTCACACTTAGATTATTATTTTGATACCATGAAATGGTACAGGTGTTCTCTCATGTCTTCAGAAATGGGAAATGCATTTCCTATTGCTTTACTAACCCTTTTGATAAAAACCCCTTTTTTTTACACATCTCAAATGATAAGTCTCCTGCATCTATTTTTGCTCCACAGTCAACTTACTCCACACAGTTTGTAGGCATTGTAGCCACCTATGTGTGACAAGGTATCAAGATTTGGACTTCAAGCTATTTATGGGTCATTTTGGTTTTGTTAATTGAAGTTTGACCACACATGTCTATGTTATGAGTTTGCAGAAATTGAAGTTTGCATACATTGAAGCCCTGAGTCTATGTATTTAGTGTTAGCTTCTGTTGTGGACGGATACGCCGCGACGGACGTCAGCACAGCGAGAACTCACCTAACATGTAATGTCAGCTAAGGACGAAGCTCGACCCGCAGGCGCGTGGAAGCAAGCATAAGGTGTCAATCTACACTCGACCGACTCCTAACTAATTCCTACAGAGGTCTCTACCAATTGTCTAAGTCACAGCCTTTAAGAGTGCATAAGAGGAAACTTCCTACCACACTTTCTAGAGCCGAACACCCATCAAACAATCTCGAAACACCATAGATCTTGAAGGAGACCCTACTAATACCAATGGATCGCTCTCCCTAAGGTCTATGAACCAAAATCACGACCCAAAACACCTGGTGCAGAAACACGTAGGATGTCTGGACAAAATCTGTAGGTATTCGTTTCCGAAATCTAAAGTGCCTAATGTGTAGTTCTACTCAATGTGAACGTGTGGATATGCTGCAATGCAAAATCGGACAACGTATGCTCACCCAAACACCCGATCAAGCTCGTAGAAGGAGCTCGCAAAACCGGACCGTACGCGCGCAATGTAGGTATTGGCGCGTAGCTCTCGTCGGGGGCAACACGCTGCACTTCTTCGTACTCGATTCCAACCACCGGAGCACACGTAGCATCAAGATGAAACTCACACTCTCTCTCTCTCGTACACAGTACGCTCACTCACAGACTTCAAAACTTGTTTTAAAATGACAAAAGGTTTTTCATTAAGGTCAAAAAGTGGTATATATACCTTACAATTTCTCAAACCCTAAAGTTCCAAAATCAACCATCTACTCAATCTAACTATCAAAACTAGGATACAATCTGGAAACTTCTGTAAGTCCCAATAATTACAAGGTAAAAAATAAGGTTTTCCTCAATGAATGAATAATTACAAAAAGAATAATCTTCCGAATAGTTAGATGCCGTGGGGTGTGTCCAGCTTCTAACACTCCCCCCCTCCTTGCTCATGCCGTCCCCTGTTACCATATACATGTGGTAGTGATGTGTGTGAACACACTAGGACCGCCGGGGCATTTTTTCCCTCTTTAGGAGGTTTTTTCCCCCGTGCATTGTATATACGCCCATCACTCTAGGGCTATCATTCTTTCCATTGCACACTAAGTAACACACTCTCTATTGTGTGCCTTGAGCTTCCTTCGTCTTCTCCAAGCTGTGTGTGTTTCTCTGCAACCCTAATTCCAACAATTGGTATCAGAGCAGGTCACGTCCTCCCGGGCTTAGTCGCCAGCTGCTCCAGCACACGCCTGCTCACTTTCTCCGATTTCAGTGAGCTTTGACGAGCGTTCGCAGGTCGACAAATATTTTGGGTCAGCTCGAAGAGCTTGGTCTGCTCAGAATTTTGATTTGGGCTCATTTCGGCCTCCGTTTCCACTACAGGCAGTACTGCACAGGCTATTTCGTCATTTTGTGCAGATTTTTTGTCAGTGCCGTTTTCTGCATAACAGGTGCCTTATAGTCTTCTACGGTTTGTGCTATATAGCACAAGTTGTTCCCGCTCCATTTCTCCTATTTTCGGGCAGTTTTCACATCAGGTGCAGCATTTACCATGGCTGACAACAACAACACAGATGTGTTCAAGATGTTTGCTGCTGAGGACAGGTTGGATGGGGACAACTACCCTATGTGGGCTTATATGATGCAACATGTTCTTGTGTCAAAAGGTGTCTGGAACATTGTGCAGGGCATTGATGTACGTCCTGGTTCTGAAGATGTAGGCGATATTGAGGATGTTGCAGGTCTTGCTGCAAGGATTGCAGCTGTTAGAGTTGTTTTGCCTACGGCAGAACAAGCTCGTTGGGATGTTAAGGATGTGCAGGCTCATGCATTGATTGCGTTGTCTATGAAGCGCACCATTATTCCTCACATCCGTTCAACAAAATATGCAAAACAGGCTTGGGATATTCTAGCAGGTCTTTATGCAAGCCGCAATGAGGCTAAAAGTGCTTTGCTGCGTAAAGAGCTAGAGTCGAAGATTATGCATGAGGAAGATGATATGGACACTTTCCTTGCTAGTGTCAAGGATATCAATGAGCAACTCATTTGTGCAGGTGAAGTCATTTCGGACAGTTCCCTTGTGCAGACTGTTCTTGATGCCTTACCAGATTCCTACCAGACTTTTGCTAGTACTTGGAGACTGATGACCCAAGGAAATCCTGAAGTTGTCAAGTTTGATGCATTATGCACATTGCTGTTGCAAGAGTCACTTTCTAGAAAAAACAGGACTAGGCAGCATGCAGTTGAACAGGCTTTTATTGCTTCTCAAAGAAAGGGTGGTAACAGTAATGCAGCCACTTCTTATGGTTCTGCTGCGAGTGGCAAAAATTCTGTTCCTAATGCTTCTGGTGGCAGCACTTCGTCTGGCAATTCTGGTGATAAGGGCAAAAAGAAGATGCGTTGCCATTATTGTAAAGCCAATGATCACTTGATCAAGTCGTGTCCTAAGTTGAAGGCCAAAGAGGCTAAGAAGAAAGAGGGTGGTTCCACTGCAAATGCTGGTTCCACTACAAATGCAGCCATTGTTGAGTCTTCTGTGAAAGGAGATTGTGATGCTGATGTTGATGCAGAATGGGCTTTTAGCGCAGAGTGCACTTACAATCCTGTTGTCCATGATGCATGTTTGTTAGTTGCTGCAGATTCACATGTGTGGTATTTCGACAGTGGTGCTACAAAGCACATTACCTCACATCGTGAATTGTTTACCTCTCTCGAGTCTGTCCCTCATGGGAATTCAGTCACTTTTGCCAACAACGCCTCTTATCCAGTTCAGGGAGTTGGAAGGATTGTGCTCACTGCTGCTAATGGCAGTTCCTTCACACTTGTTGATGCACTTTATGTACCTGGGATCAAGAAGAATCTCTTGTCTGTATCCGCACTTGCTAGACTTGGACTTGTAGTCAAATTTGTGGATGACAGATGTACAGTTCATGATCTCAGTTTTGGTGATGAAATTGTTGCATCTGGGCTTTTGTGCCGTGGGCTGTATAAGCTCACTTTGTATGACAAGTGTGGACAAAATTTTGCAAATGCTGTTGCAGATTCAAGGGCTATTTCAGATGCAAAACTTTGGCATGCACGTTTTGGTCATCTGAATTTTGCCAGTTTGCTGCGTTTGCAGAAATCTGATATGGTTGCTTCTTTGCCGCCTCTTGAAGCACCTGTCAAACATGTTTGTGAAGGCTGTATTCTGGGTAAAATGCAGCGTTCTAAGTTTCCAAAGGATGGTTCAGTTAGGGCCACATGCAGGTTGCAGCTTGTGCATAGTGATGTTTGTGGGCCCATGCAAACTCCGTCCTTGGGCAATTACCTGTACTTCGTGACTTTCATTGATGATTACTCCAGGCATGCATGGGTATTTCCGCTTAAAGCGAAGTCCGAAGTTTTTATGTGCTTCAAACAATTTTTGGCTATGGCTGAAAATGTCTCAAAATGTACTATGGGCACCCTCCGTTCCGATCGAGGGGGGGAGTATATGTCTCATGAATTTAATGCATTTCTGGCTAGTCGTGGGATAAAACACCAATGTACAGTGCCTTATACACCTCAGCAAAATGGTGTTGCTGAGAGGAAAAACAGGTCACTAACGGAAATGGCACGATGTATGGTCAAAAGTCAAGCTTTGCCGCATTCTTTTTGGCTTGAGGCCATCATGTGTGCCACTTATGTACTTAACAAGTGTCCTACGAAAGCTTTGCAGTCTATTACTCCATATGAAGCATGGCATGATAGAAAACCTTCTATTGAGCACATGCGTGTTTTTGGCTGTTTGGCATATGCTTTGGTGCCACAAGTGCAGCACAGAAAATTGGATGATAAGGCTGTCAAATGTATTTTTGTTGGTTATAGTGCTGAAAGCAAAGGTTACAGGTTGTATCATCCGCAAACAAAACGTATTCTGGTTTCACGGGATGTAGTGTTTGTGGAAGACTCTGTTCAGCCCTTGCTGTCATGTACTAGAGACAGTAATGTAAGCTCACATGACATTTATGACACTTTGTTGCCTCTTTTCAGTGGTGGAAATACGAATGTAAGTTCCAATGAGGCAAATGTACAGCCTATGGGGGTTTCTGAAAATGTTTTAGAACAGCCTATTACTGATGCAGATGTACATGATGTACTTGATGAGGAAAAGGCTCAAAATGAGCAGGCTAGAGGTATGCCAAAATGGCTGGTGCACACTTTGCGTGACAGTAAATTGGATGCACCTTTATCTAGTCGTACTCGTTCAGGCTCTCGCCATGCATCTTATGCATCAGATTGTTATGCTTTGGCTGTGTCTAGTTTACATGATGTTGAGGAGCCTCTGTCTTTTGATGAAGCACAGAATTCAGAAAATTGGATTGCTGCCATGAAATCAGAATATGATGCACTTATAGAGAATGACACATGGACTTTATGTGATTTGCCTCCTGGCAAAAAGGCCATTGGTACGAAGTGGGTTTACAAGTTGAAACGCAAGCCGGATGGTGAGATCGATCGCCATAAGGCTCGACTTGTTGCAAAGGGTTATGCACAACAAAAAGGCATAGATTATGAAGAGACTTTTGCTCCCACTTGTCGTATGACTACTGTGCGTTTTCTATGTGCATTGGCAGCTCATTTTGGTTGGGATGTACATCAATCAGACATTGTTACTGCTTTCTTGAATGGTGACATATTTGAGGAAGTTTATGTAACGCAGCCTCGCGGTTTTGTCATAAAAGGACAAGAGGACAAAGTGTGCAAATGTAAGAAGGCTTTGTATGGGTTGAAGCAATCTCCTCGTGCTTGGTATGAGAAAGCTGACACTCATTTGGTTAAACGAGGCTTTCGTAACAGTCCAACAGAAAGCACATTGTATGTAAAGCGTGAGGATGATGTATTTCTCATTGTGGTTCTTTATGTTGATGATTTGCTGATCACTGGACCAAATGAGAGACATATTGCTGAATTTAAGGCTGATTTGAATGCTACTTTCAAGATGAAAGATTTGGGGCTATTGCATCATTACTTGGGTATACAGTTTAAGCAGTGTGATGGTGGTATTGCCTTGTGTCAGAAAAGTTACATAGAGACATTGCTATGTAAGTTTGGACTTGAGGATTGCAAACCTATTGCCACTCCCATGGAAACAGGTTTGAAGTTGAGTCTACATGATGCTGGCGATCCTGCTGATGTCACTCTTTACCAAACTGCTGTTGGCTGCCTCATTTATGTATGCAACACGAGGCCAGATATTCAGTTTGCAGTCTCGCAGGTCAGCAGATTTATGCATAGCCCAGGGTCTAAGCAATGCAGGCTGTCAAGAGGATTTTCCGCTACCTTAGTGGCACTTTACATCTTGGCTTGTTTTATCCCAAGGGGGGATCATTGCCGCCAGACTTACATGCTTTTTCAGACTCAGATTGGGCTGGTTGTTTTGACACGCGAGTGTCCACAAGTGGTTTTTGTTTCATGCTTGGCAGCTCATGTGTATCATGGTTGAGCAAGAAGCAACCTACTGTGGCCACTTCGAGTTGTGAGGCTGAGTACAGGGCAGTCTTCACAGCTACGGTTGAGTGTGTATGGCTCAGACGCCTTATGGCTGACTTGGGTGTTGGACAGGACACTGCCAACACTATCTACACTGACAGTCAGAGCGCATTGGCAGTTGCGAGGAACCCAGTTTTTCATGCTCACACAAAGCACATTGAGGTGCATTACCACTATGTCAAGGAGAGGCTCTCAGCAGGAGAGATCAGCTTGGCTTATGTGCCAACACAGGACAACCTTGCAGATCTTTTCACAAAGGCATTGTCTCGTGAGAAGCTTGAAGCTTTCCGCAAAGCTTTGGGCTTACTCCCCTTTGTGGACTGATCCTGTCCTCAGGGCATGGCACTTCCCTTTACTCATGTGCCAGCTCTCGTTCACCGCATCACTCCAGGGGGGATTTGTTACCATATACATGTGGTAGTGATGTGTGTGACACACTAGGACCGCCGGGGCATTTTTTCCCTCTTTAGGAGGTTTTTTCCCCCGTGCATTGTATATACGCCCATCACTCTAGGGCTATCATTCTTTCCATTGCACACTAAGTAACACACTCTCTATTGTGTGCCTTGAGCTTCCTTCGTCTTCTCCAAGCTGTGTGTGTTTCTCTGGAACCCTAATTCCAACATCCCCGACATGGCCTTGATCCGTGCTTCATCGTATCGTTTCTCACATCTTTAGCAGTGATTCGTACTTGGCATGTAGGTTCAGCATTGTTGGGCCAAAGATGTCAGTATTTATGGTGAAGAACCCTGTATAGAATGCTTCTTCAAAAGCCTGGAGGTGATAGGATGGTAGAAACATGATCCTTTGATACAGTGCATGTATCACCTCCTTGGAAGGCTGACGTGATAGATCATAGGCGCATCTGTATGTATCCTGGAAGAAGAAGATGTTGTTGGTCACCTGGCCTGGCTTGAAGGTCTCGAACACTGCTAAGATGGTTCTGCAAATTTTCCTCATCATAATGCATGTAAGGTCAGGTGAGCCAGTGAACAACTTTATGGCACCCGTTAGGGTTTTCACCATGTATTGGACACTTATTCTCTCACCTGCCTTCAAGCCCGGCAGCTTTGGGTAGTTCAGCCAAGTGGGTTGGCTTCTTTGCAAAATTTCCTGTGCCTTCCACATCCTAATTCTTGGTAGAGGACAGAAGCTGAGGTCGTCTCTGATATTTTTAGGTGCCTCTACCAAGTGGATTAGGTATTGTGGGTACTTTGTAAGCCAGGCCTTCCTCCACTTTGGCTGAGAGTCCACAATAAGCTTGACCCCTTCTGGTTTTGAGGTATCTGCATTGTAGAGAGGTACAGATGGCTCTTCTCTGATCCGCTTGTTTATTGTAGTTGCCTCATATTTCAGCAATGGGTATGGGAGAGAGGGTTGAAGCCACTCGTGCCTGAGATTGCTAGCGTCGATCATCTGAATGGTCATAGATTTGAAGACCCTCTGCTCCCACTCCAAGCCTTCCTTCGTGGTTTCTCTGAGCTCTACCTCTATTGTTTTACGCAATTTTTCCTCCTCTTCTTGTGTTAGATCCTGTGGCTCTTGAGAGGATCCTGCTATGATTTCCTCTTGCATAGGCGTGTCCACAGGATCTGCCACATTTTCTAGGTCAATGCCCTCATTGGCGGCTGGCCCTGAGCTCTCTGCCTCTCCTCCTTGCTGGCCTTTCAACTCCTCAATTTGCCTGAGGAGTGTTTGCTTTTCCGCTTCAACTTCTCCGCCCATATTCACGAGGAGGTCATTAAGTTCGGCGTTTACTCTTTCCGCCTCCTCGAGCTTTATCTTCATGCTTTCCACTTCTAGTCTTGTAGGGCTTTTTGGCCCTCTTTCATTCTAGTTTGCATGACTATAGAACCTTCGGCCATCATCAATCTCTTCTTTTTCTCGAGAGTCAGCTCTTTCTGAAGTTCCTGCATTTCTCTTCATAGAGTTGGCTCTCAGACATGATTTGAGTCGAGCTCATAGCTCTGACTCTAGCAGGTGATGCTCGCAGCCTCTGGATGGTTTGATCTTTGACTTTTAGTTGGTCCTTGAGCTCAAGGACTTCATCCAAGCTTGCTTCTTGATCTATCTCTGCTCTTTCCTTGGCGTTCCTCATGGCCTCAACTTCTTTCGATTCTTCTGCCAGCTGTAGTGTCAGATTATCTCTTTCTTTTTCGGCATCTCACAATGACTTGCTGAGCTGCTGACACTCTTCTTCAGCTGCTTGTATTCTTTTTGCTGCTTCCTGATTTTCTTCTTCCATTGCTTGGCAGTTTTGTAGAGCCCTTGCCAAGCTGGCCTGTAGGTCGGCTTCTCTCTCCTTTTGCCCTTGGCTTTGTGCCTACAGAGGATGTACTTCCATTTTGATCTTTTCTTCCATGGCTTTGAGAGTTGTCACTTCTTTCTCTGAAGCCATGGATTGTGCTCTCAAGCCGGCTAGCTTTGTCATCAGCGTTTGGAGGGCGGGTGCAGGTCATCAGCGTTTGGAGGGCGGGTGCAAGTCATTGGAGGGCGGGTGCAGGTCTATCGTATCCGTAGCAATTTCTTTTAGCTCCACTAGCCTGATGCCTTGCATCTGTTCTTTAGGCCCTGTCCTCGCCAAGTCGAATGCGACTGTGGCGGCTTCTTCCTTAGTATAGCTTGCAGCTAGCAGGTCCAAAAATGCATAGTAAGCATCATCTAATCCTTTTTGCTTAGTTTCAGGCTTGGCCTCTTCTTTTGGCTCAGGTTCTTGTCTATGCTCTTGATCTTCTGCTTGCCTTTCTTCTTGTCTATCCTCAGCCTCCTTATCTTCCTGTGGAGGGCTTCTAGGAGGTGGTGAGGGCGGTGGCGATGGCTGTGGGCTGGGTTTAGGGCTATCTGGTAAAGAGGCAGGTTCACCCTTTAAGTCTCTGTCTGCTTTTGTTTTTCTTTCTCTTTCTTGGCTCTCTTGTTCATCTAGCAATTTCTGCCTTATTTGTTGTACTTCCTCCTCTGTGAAAGGGAGGAATCTCAAAATTCTTGATATAATCTTCAAATCGGTCCCTTTGCACTCTTCTGGACGATCCGTACATAGACTCTAGAGATGGATTCCAGAGTTCGCTTAAATCACCCTTGAGGGCTCTCTCCGCTCGAAAACTCTCCATTAGCTTCTCGAGTCTTGCCACTTTCTGTGACCTTGTTTCTTTGGCCAGCACTTGAGCAAACTCCTTCTTCCCTTTCTTCTGCTCGGGCTGCTCCTCTTGAACTGGCTCTAGCCGTCTTTTCAGTCTTGTTGCCACATTTGGTGCCCTTTGCGGCTCATCTTCCTTGTGTTCTTTTACTCTCAGCCAATCATTCTGAGATGGGGGGTCAGGCCACCTTCCTTTTGTGTGTAGTGCCCCATAAACCACCTTGGTGATCAGTTCTCTTGGCACTATATAGGTTGGCTTCTTGTTGCCCATCTTCACCAGGCTGTCATGTATATATGCCGCATAGTCGATTATCTTTGGGGTGCCTTTTGTCATTGCCCAAGTAAACGTTGTGGCAAGTGCACCCGGCGGCATCCTGAAAACTTCTGTGGCCTCTTCATGCACATGTGGAAGTAGTGGTTGTATAACTGGCTCATGATTGCCACTTTTGGGTTGGCAATGTCTTCAAAGGTGTAATTTGCCTTTTTCTCTTTGTACACCTTGACCTCATCCCTTCTTTTTGTTACACTGTCCCCCTCGTTGGAGAGGTCTAGTGCATGGGCTACAACCCGCTCAGTGATTATTATCTCTGCTTCTGGTCTGTCTTGTAAATCTGTTACCTTGGCCACTCCATCCTCTTTGATGCTTGTTACAAACTCCCAGACTCTTTTGATGTCCACCCCCGCCGGTATTGCTTCGAAGTAGTTGTGGAGATCAATCTTCTCCAAGTAGCCGGCCATCTTGCTTCGTACAAACTCATTGAGTTCTCTCGGCAGCATTGGTAGCTCTATAACATTGCCTTCAGTGTCTTTGAACACTCCCTGGTAGATCTTTAGGTCGTTGGACTCTAACAGATCCTCTTGTATCCAGGTTCCACTTCGTCCAGATAATCCTTGATGGTCATTCTGGTGGGCTTTAGTGTTCCTTCTGGAATGAAAAAGGGTTCCACTTCGTCCAGATAATCCTTGATGGTCATTCTTTTCCTCTTTGCCGGTGACTTCGAGGCTGCCATAGATCCTGTTGCACTCAGTAGTCCGAAGTTAGCGTTTTTTCCATATTAGCTGCGAAACTGAGTTTTACTTATCCAAATGACTTGAAAATTTAAAATAAAGCTTAAAAGGAACTTGTGAAGCTGTGCATGTGCTCACAGTGCAAATCTGGCCAAAAGTTTCTATCTAGACATCCTACGCGTAGGATGTCTTTTTCATCAGAATTGGTTCATATTTGACAAGCAGGTAGTGTAAGGCTCATGGAACATGGCTATATGCTTGGATTTGAATTTGGATATCAAAAAGTGGATTTTTGGGCTGATTCAGGCTTTAGGTCACAATTTGGGTAGAATGTCCATCATAGATAGCAATTGATGTCCAAATGGGTTGAAAATTGGTATATGGGCTCATTGCACCATGGTATTGGCTCCCATGATGTCATTCTTTGCACAGAAGGCTAGATTTATGCTGGAGACATCCTACGCGTAGGATGTCTTTTTCATCAAAATGACATGAAACTTGTTCTGTGGGTTGTCCTTGGCCTATGGAACATGGCCATGTTCTTGGATTTGAATTTGGACAAGATTTGATACTTGTAAGGCTCTGTGTGGTGTTTTTAGGCTCAAAAAGTGTATCTTTAAGGTGTTGGGGGTCAAAAGTGATTAGAATGGCTTCAAACTTGATATATGGGCTCCTGATGATGAGGTGATTGGATCTGGAATGATAAATCATCCCTTGCATGCCAAAAAGGTCAAATAGACATCCTACACGTAGGATGTCTATTTCATCATTTTTTCTCTCTGACCACACAAATTGTTTGTTGATGTGTTGGTGAATGTGTTGTGCAAGTTTCATGGGATTTGGACAAGATTTAGTAGGTCCATGGCCCATTATTGCCTCTATGCCCTAACTTTGCGTTTTCCCATGCATATGAGGTCAAATTTGATCCAAATGTGATGAAACTTGGTGTATAGCTTGTAAATGTCATTCAGAACATGTGCATGATGAAAAATGTTGGAGTTTGTGCCAAAAAGTGCCCTTGAGACATCCTACGCGTAGGATGTCTCCTGGTGATTTTTTCAGTGGTGGTGCTCCTAGTGCTTGCCCTTGGCCCCCCTAAGTCCCTTTTGAGCCTAATTTCAACAAAAAAGTCAAATGGATAGAGAATAACTCCCTGTGTGGACTTCAGAGCCTCCGAGCCGTTTTCTGACTTTTGGAGTGCTTTTTGGCGATGAAATTTCTTAATGTTGGTCTCCATAGCTTCCCGATCCCTTGCGGATCTTTGCCGTATGGTTTTTGTCGACTTTGGCTTCACCAGAGCTCCATTTGGCAATTTGTCGCTCTAGAAGCACCCGTGGTTGTGTTTACATACCTTTGATGATTTGTGGTGGTCTACCACCATAGGACTTGGTCTACCACCATTGGACTTGGTTGTTGATGGTCTAGGAAAGCCGCTCGTGAGGTTTGGTGGCAAACGGGCTTGCGGTTCGGCCGCAAGAGCAATTTGACGCTTTGTGTGTCTGATGCCGTTTCTGAAGTTTAGTGCCGCTTCGGGTCACTTTTTGGTCATGTGGGTCATATAGACTTGTCGAGCATGTCGAGATGCTCCTACCCATGAATTTTGGTAGCATTTGGTCGCCGTTTCGTCGATTTCCCATTTGGTGGCCTCTTGCAGGTTTCTAGGAATTAGGGTTTTTTCCGATGGTTTTCTACTGCCTTTGGCCATCCAGGACTGGTCTCCTAGACTAGGGTAAGATGTTGATGAAGTCTTGTTTCTTTCGGGTTAGCCGTTAGGCCGCCGTCTCTACTTGTAGGTCTCTACCGCCCGCTTTGTGTGTGACTCCTACGCTAGTTTTCGCGACATAATGACAAACGTGCACGAAAAGCTCAAGGTGGTGAGCCTACCTCTCGTGTCTGGAGCTCGTCGGGTAGTCGTGCGCGTCGTAGAAGCTGTTGGAAGGTCGATCCGCTCTAGGTGGCAGAAGCTCTCTCCACAAAGTCAATAGTGAGAATGAGCTAAAAATGAGGTGAAAATTTCTTATAATGGAGGTCCCTGAACCACTTTTCATGAAATTTGACATGTGCTCCTATCTTCTTGCGAGATGCGGTTTAGGCTCAAAAATTTCTTGATTTGGACTCCATTTGCTCTGTTTACCAGAAATTTGGCATTTCGGTCAAAACCTGGGCAAAACACGCTTTTCGCTCCAGTCTCATAATTGCACCCCCAATGTACCATAGGTTGTCCTATAGTCACTGATCATCCCCATATTTTTTGTTTTTCATTACGATTGTTTTTCACCCGCTTTTTGTAATTTTGAAGTTTTTCTGCCGAAACTTAGTAAAATTAAAAGAAAAATAGCAAATCAAACCCATAAAATCCCCAAAAATCATAATAAATCACAAACAGCACCGCCAATCATTATATACACTCGCATGCAATTTTTATGGCTGGATTTCTCCGTTTTACCAATATTTTGCCTGAAAAATGGCTATTTCTACTTAGATACACACACCTAGGGGCTTGATTTGGCGTTTGGCCCCATATACCTGTAGCTTCATGCTGTATAAGGGCATATATACTTGGGTTACTCCAGAAAATTTCGCAATCAAACAAAAACCCTTAAAATAGTCGAAAATCATGCCCTTTTTTGCTGTTTCTGTTATTGGTTCCGCATTTGAGAGTGCCTCTAGAATGCTTCCCCCCCTCCTAGGCGGAGTCCCCCCGGACGACAAGGTATCGCCTCGGAGTATGTGCCGTGCATAGGTTGAAAAAGTTGTGCTAATGCCTGACCGATTAATGTGGCCCTACTTTATGCATACTCGGTCAATGCATGGAAAAATTAATGTTGTGCAAGAGAAGGGAATAAGCAAGATGCTTATTGGCATTCGCCGTCGAGGTTTCCTGCTTTCTTTGCTAGTAACAACTGTAACTCTACTGCTCTCTGTTTAATTGTCTTTTTTGCAAACGGCAATTGCTTTGCCGACACTGTTGATGGAGTCGTAGCTGTTTCTAAGGATAGAATTGGCTGGGCCGGAATGGCTATGGGCCGTATTGCCTTTGCTTTCCAATGGTATTTTGTTGCTGCCGGTTTTTGTAGATGGTTTGGCACTTTCTTGTTTGCCACTGGTTTGTTTTTTATTGGCATCCACATAAGTCGGTTTTCCTTTTTGAAATGCAGCTATCTGCCTTCCTTTGTTGCTTGTACTGAAGGGAGTTCCTTTTGCTTTTTCTTTGGTATCCAAATGTGAGTGACATTTGGGTTATGGCTAAACATTTTCTTTGGGATCCATATTTGTTTTATGCCCCTGGTTTGTTGTTGAACCATCTGCTTTGTTGGAATTTTTGTTGTTGCATTGTTGTTTGTCCGCCATGGCATTTCTATCCTTCCGCCTCCATACTTGTTTTCCTTGTGTTGGTAACCTAGATCTTTGCATTGCGGCCGGTGACTTCATATGTCTGTAATTAGCATGGTTGGCTTTTACCTGATTGTTGGTCTCGGGTATCATGTTGTTTTTTAATGGCATTCGTGCTTTTGGCTTTGTTTCTAGTGATTGCAAGGCTTGCAGTTGATCATGCTGGTATTGCTGAGAAAAAGCTATCACCGGTTGTTCATGTTCATGCTGAATTTTGACTGCCTTTGCTTTCCAATCTATCTGCACATTGTACGCTTTTTGCCAAGGTTGCCCCAACATCATTGGGTGTTGTGTGCTTTCATCTGTCACCACATAGAATTTGTGTGGGTAAATATATTGATGTATCTGTACATGAAATATAGTCCATCCCAATGTTTTCAACGGGTGTGATGTGCTACTTTCCAGCACTTGAGGAGTAGGATGAAGTTGACTTGTGACTTTGAGCTGTTGGTATAATCCGTAAGAGATCAAATTTGCTTGAGCTCTTGAATCAAGCAATGCTGTTGATTCAACTTGATTGCTGCCCACTTTGACCGCAATTATTGGCTCCACTGTTTCCTCCTCCAACTTCGTCAGTTGAATGGCATTGATTCGCAATGGTGGTCCACTTTGTTGTTGTTGTCTCGTAGAAGCCGTCTTTTTGCAATGCGTTCTTGTGCTTCTTTTTGTCTTATCTTTTTAGCATATATTGAAGCGACAGCTCGTAAGCGGAGTTCATCTAGCTTTTCAAGATCATCAATTCTTGAAGAGAGCTCATGCCCTGTCCATTCCAAGCTTTTTGCTACTTGTAGAGTTCGAATTAAAAACTCTATGGGTAGTATAGCATTTAGGCCAAACACCATGTTGTATGGTGTTGTTCCGATTGATGTTTTGTAAGCTACCCTGTATGCCCATAGTGTTGTGTGTAGCTGCTGATCCCAATCTGTTCTTGATTCTGACACTATTTTAGTGAGAACCGTGCATAGTGTTTTATTAGTGGCCTCAGCTTGCCCATTGGCATGTGGATGGTATGGTGCGGATTTCCTATGTATGACCATGAATTCCTCTAGCAGATATTCAATGACTTCATTGAGAAAATGTGTTCCATGGTCACTGACAATTTCTATTGGTAACCCGTAACGTACAAAAATATTCTCATACAAAAATTGTGCCGTGGTGCGTGCATCAGCGTTTTGTGTTGCTTTGGCTTCGACCCATTTTGTGAGATAGTCCGTGGCCACTATGATATATTGGGTATGGGTGCGATATGCAGGGGGTGATATAGGTCCCACAAAATCAATGCCCCATTTTGCAAATTCTCTTGCTCCCATCATTGGCCGTAATGGCATCTCATCTCTTTTTATTGGCATGTTGGTGCGTTGACATGCGTCACAACGCTTTACAAACTCTTCAGCATCCATGTGCAATGTAGGCCACCAAATTCCTGCGGTTAAGACAATTTTTGCCGTCTTATCGCCCGAAAAATGGCCTCCACTTATTTCGCTATGTGCATGTTCTAGAATTAGCAGGTATTCGCTTTCACTTGCATAGATTCTAAGTTGATTGTCCTTACCTCGCTTATAGAGTTGGTTCCCAATTAACTGAAAGTCACGAGCTTCCAGCTGTATAGCATTTTTCCGTGCTCTTTTGATGTTCTCAGGGAACGTCCTGGTGGTCAAGAAGTCAATGATATATTGACTCCATGCAGGTGTTATGTTTACCTGAAACAAAGTTGCGTGATCCACTGGTTGTTTGGCACTACATATAGTACAATTGGTAACATAAGAATGTGTGTCCGCATACATAGTTGGCCAATAAACCCCTAACTGTTTCAGTCTCTGGTGTGTCTTCACTGTTGAACAATGAAATGCACAACCCTGGACATGTGCCTCTTCAAGGTAGCACTCGAATTCTTCCGGATTTATACATAATCGTAGGATTAGGTCCGATCCAAGATGATACAGCCTTCCTGCTATCAACTGGAAGTTTTTTGTTTGTCGAATTGTTTGATATTTGTATTTGCATTCCGTATTATCAAACCAGCTTCCAAAGGAAAGAACGCTAACAATTTCTTGAGACCATTTGGGTACCATTTCAATGTTGAACAGATAAGCATCTAGTATGTCATCATCGACTCCTTTAGGAGCTTCCCCGTTGTGTATCCTTGAAAGATGATCCGCTCGTAGATGGGTTTTACCCTTTTTGACCACCACTGTGAAGTCAAATTCTAGCAATATAATAAACCAGGGTACGATTCTCCCTGTATTGCAAGGTTTATTGTCAAAAGTACAAAAGAGCTTGATAATCTGTGAAGAACACAAATTTGTTTGCAAGAAAATAATGCCGAAATTTCTTTACCGCATAAATCATTCCTAACCCTTCCTGCTCGGTGGTTGTGTAGTTCTTTTCTGCACTGTTTAACTGTCGGCTCGCATAGAAAATCGGAAAATCCATTGTTCCGTCTCCAGGTTGAGCTAAAATACTTCCAATGACATATGCTGAAGCATCAATGTGCACATGGAATATCTTTTCCCAATCTGGTGCCTTTAGTACAGGTGCTGTTATAAGGTTTTCCTTCAGCTTTTGGAATGAAGTTTCACACTCCTTGGTCCACTCGAAATTGACTTGCAAACGATACAGAGGTTGTGCGATAACCGCATACATGTATATGAATCTTCGATAATATCCGCAGTGTCCCATGAAGGATTGCACTTGTTTCGCATTAGTAGGCCTGGGTAGGTCTACAATGACTTTGACTTTGTCTAGGTCTGTGGTTATGCCATTTCTTGAGACAATGTGTCCTAAGATTCGGCCTTGCTTAACCATAAATACACACTTTTTAGGTTAAGACATATTCGATATGTCCTGCAATTTTCAAAGACCTTTTGCAAATGGTCAATATGTTCCTCTCGTAGAAGAGAGTGCACACACAGGTCATCCATGTAAATTTCTAAGAATATTCTTAGGTATTCCTTGAATGCGTGAGTCATTAACCTTTGGAAAGTGGCTGGTGCATTAGTTAAGCCAAATGGCATAACTCGATACGCATAAATCTCCCATTCTGTGGCAAACGCTATTTTGTGTTGATCCTCCCTTGCTATTGCCAGTTGGTTGTATCCTGAAAACCCATCCAGAAAGGAATAAGCCCGTTTCCCGGCCACTCGCTCAAGTACATGTTCTGTAATTGGCAAGGGATAATTATCCTTGATGGTTGCTGCATTTACCTTCTTGAGGTTTACACACACTCGCAGTTTTTCATTCTTTTTGGGAACTACCACAATGGGTGACACCCAATCTGTATGTTCAATCTCATAGATGAATTCAGCTTCCATCAGTTTATCAATCTCTTCTTTGATTCATTTAGCAAATGTGTCATTATATGTGTAAGGACGTTGTTTGCTAGGTTTTGCATCCGATTTCAAAGGAATTGTGTGTTGGCATATCAATGGATCAACTCCTTTGAGGTCTTTATAGGACCAAGCGAACACATCTTTATACTTCTTGAGAAGTTGTGCTAGCTGTGCTTCCTCTTCAGGCTCTAAATCGTTAGCTATATAGACCGGCTGAGGCTTTTCACCTGGTTCTGCGAGGTCTATCTTTTTTGCATTTTCAGGCCCATCGTAAGATTTTTGGTTGGTTCTTTCCATGACTGGTGGTGTCATTATGATTTTTCTGTTCTGGATAGTAAATTTCCGATAGTGTGATGGTACATTCATGTTCCCCTTTTCTGACTCCCCTTTACCCTCACTATCTTCTTCAGTAGTCCATATCTCTCTCAAAGACCATTTCAGTTCTTGGTATTTCTGTTTACGCTCCAGTTTGGTCCACTCGTGGTCTTTTGTTGTTTCTTTTTTTGATTTTTGAGATTTTTGCGATTTTGTTTCGGTTTTAGCTTTTCGTACCTGTTTTATTTCCTCTCGCGTTCTTTCTATTCGATTTTTTGAGAATTTTCCTGATATTTGATCTTTTACACAATCCTCTGCTTTTACAAGCATCAAATAGTGAGTTTTACCTTTTATCCTGGGCATCAGGTTCTCTCTAGCTTTGTTTCCAGCTCGTTTCCTCCTATAGCGTTCTTGGCGTCTAGGGTGTTGATTAACAAAATCATAAAACTTGATATTCTCGGTTTCATTTCCACGCTCACTTGAGGTGTCTGAACACTCATTATCTGCATCATCATTTACTTCCAAATGTTCAGAGGAGTTGTAAAACTCTTCTTGTTCTGGTGGTTCTACCGTCTCTTTTTCTGGTATAACGCTTACCATGTAATAGGGTAACACATCATAGCCATCCTTATCGCAAATTTTTTTTGTTGGACTGTCGGTAATGGTACAGACATCCAATGTTGCTAGTATGTGTTCCCATTCTAGAGGTTCCAAGGCATCTTCAGGGAAAGGTTCCGGAATATACTCCTTGTCCTCAATTGCTCTTTCTAAGACGCATTCCTCTCTTCTTAAGCTTCCACAATGTGAAGCTCCGCACATCCATAGCTCTTTTGGTTTTCCTAACCATGCTGGTAGTTCTGATCCTACTACTGTAGCCGAATCAAACTCTCCCACAGGTGTTTGGTTCACATCTTTGTAACTATGGTCTTTCAGGTGTATTTTAGTTGTTGTCTCGCCATGTTTGAGGTATATGTGGTCATAACCCCAATCTTGGACCATCTTCAATTGTCGCATGAATGGTCGTCCCAAGATGATCTCATAATTGTTCTTTTTGTCGAAATCGACTATTGCAAATGTATGCTCATACTCGATTCTGCATGAAGTGATAATCACTTTTTCTAAGAGTCCTAGAGGCTTCTCCATGAACCCATCTGCCAATGCAGTTTCATTCTGGTAGCCCTCAAAGCTGGTTTTTCCCATTTTTTCCAGATTTCCTTGGTGGCGATAGCAACTCCCGCTCCACTGTCAAGAATAGCTTTGGAAACTACTCCTTGGAATTATACTGGTAGCGTGGTGTTTCCATCTTCTCCCTCTCAATATTCTCCAACCTTATTCAATGGTACTGGCCTAGTGTTTAGTTGAGGCATGTCCAACTCTCTGATCCCTTCTTGTAGCTTCAAGGTGGGGTCTTTCACTCCAAATTTTTCTAGGCATTTTTCTACTGTGGTCCACATGTTTGGCCTTAACCTTAGGAGTTCTGCTAACGTGATTGTGCAGGCCACCGGGGTGGATAACAACTCAATCAATCCTTGCGAATCCATCACCTTGTTAGAAGAAAGTATTTGAGATGGGATTGCTCTCACCTCCGACTTAGCTTCATACTCTCCCAGGTAAGAGGGTAAAGTTCTCAACGAGTCTGGTTGGCTGTGCCCCAAACTAATTGATCCTTGGTCTCCCCCTTGTGAATGTATCTCAAAGTTCATTTGCGACCTTGCCTCAAAAATTCTTCAATAGGAGGTAAGGTTACATTCTTTTCTTTTCTCGTGCTATTCACGTGGTTACTCATCCTATTAGCCTCGTTGGCCTCATGGATTTGCTTCCACAGATCGTCTAGACCGTTACAGTCCTTACCCATTTTTGCCAATATTTTAGGCTGGAACCCGTCACTTGTCCCATCTGTGGTATTTGGCACTATGATAGGCTCTCCTCAGGACTCATAGGCATTAGTGAGTCTTTCCTTCATTTCTACATGTTTCTCTAAAGTTGGTTGGATAGGGATTGGAGCTGGTGCCTCATGCCAATTTGCAGGTTTACCCAGCGGGTCTTCCATCAATGCTTGAGCCGTCTCGATCATCTTTTTACACATATCCAACCTCTGTTTTTCTATTTCTGCATATGGATAAGTCATCCACCTTTGCTCCTGGGTTTGGTTCTTTTTAAGTCGAGCTTCATAAGCTTTTAGAAGTGCATCCAACTGCTCATTTACCTTGTCTACCAGTACAGATCCTCCTGATCCTGCACTTTTGGGCTCTGCTATTTCCTTGGGTGCTATGGTTGCTGTGGTGTGTGAGCTTAAGCTGGCTAGATCCTCTAACCGTTCCAATCTATCCTTTGTATGTTTCAATTCCTCGGATAGGACTGTTTGCTCTCGTTCTTTCCTGACTTTCCTACGCGCCTTTCTAGCTTTCCAAGTGCTTCTCTGATTTTTTGTTTCTGAACTTTAGGCATCGGTTTTTGGTTCTTCAACTATGGGTTCATTCGTCCTTCTTTGAGCTTGGGCTCATGTTACCGCCTGAATAGGTATGATTGTTTCATTTTCCGATCCTCCAATGGAAGGTACTGTTTCTAACATGTTCAAGGTGGTTTTTGCTCCTTTGCTCAGGTTTTTAGGGCAATCGGGAATCAAATGAGTAATTCCACATTCTGGGCAATACGCATTGACTCTAATGATTTCATCATGAGGACATTCTGTCAGCCAATGGTCTCCACCACACTTGTAACAGGGTCCCTTGGGTTGTTGAGGTGCTCCTTGAGCTCCTCTTTGTTGGTAAGCATGTCTCTGTCCGCCCATGCCTCCATTGGCTATGAACAACAATGTTCGTTCATCTAAGCTATATCTTCCTTCTCCTGCTACCTGTGTAGCAGTTGGTGGTCCTGTATTTCCTATCATGCTCCATGGTTCTGGTGTCGAGGGTTCTTTCGGTGGATAATAGACAGGGTTTTCCACATATCCATTGGGATCTTCATAATATGCATGCATAGGCACCAAAGACTTATCCTCTGATTCAGTTACTGTTGGTGTGTATCTTATACCAACTGGTCATAATCCTGGTAGGGGTGGTTGTTGCCCCAACACCGATTGTGGTCTTTCTACACCTATAGGTCATGTTCCCCCATTCCCCCTCTCCAACGTGTTTACTCACACTAGAGATAATCATTTGTTTCACTTCCATTAAGCAAAAGGAAAAGCTAGTACTTTTAATGTAAAAATTAAGGCTTTGAGTTAGAGACTAAAAACTTTACTCGAGTATGTACCTGCACGGGATCTAGATTAATGTTTATGATTTTTATTTACTTAAATTTATATTATAGTATTATCTTGTGCTATATATTCCGTACATTTATATAGGTTTGGATCATTCATTTTGGTTGTGTTCGAGTTTATCTCACACTTCAAATGAAATTAGGATTAGAAATTCTTCGAGTCCTTGTGTTAGAGTGATGTACTCACAGACGGCAAACGTTTGACCAAGATTTTTTATTGAAGTTTCTAGGCCGTGTGTGATGTTTATCTTATACCGTTAGAAGCGCTTTAATTACTATAATGTTATCACCTTGTTGTGTTAGAGTAGTTGCTCACACTTTCAGGAAGCTTTTTAATTGAAGTTTCTTGGTTGTACTTGATGTTTATCTTGTACAATTAAAGTGCTTCAGTTACAATAATGTTATCACCTTGTTTTATAAGAGTAGTTTCTCACATTTCTAGGACAATATGCAACGATCAATACGTATTGTTTTTACAAATGTGATTTGTAAAAAGGCACGATAATGTAGATTCAATCTATTATAATTGATTTATTAATCATCACATTGTGTTGGAGCATAATGCTCAGACCTTGAGATGACTCGATGCAATAGAGTATTGGTTAGGGAATGATTCTTATCATTCGTCGGGGTACAAACTATATGACATTCATTTCAAAGATCCAAACAGTGAATTATATTCTCTTTTTAAAGTGTGATTACAATGAAAAATTGCTCCAGGATATGGATGACTACTTAATCATTTTTTTGACATATTAAATGAATAGATTGTGTACTTTAGGTGTGTAATTGATAGAAGGATTAACTTACAAATTACAATTGTCTATTTTTTACAGATCTCTTTTGTGAATCATGGTATGTGGTCATGAGTGGAAGTACGTGCATGAAGTAGTACCAGGAGGAACTGTATCTCTCTTGAACACGTCTTGTCACCACGTGTTCAATGGTAATGCTACTAGGATCAAAAATCATTTCTTGAAAGTGGCAGGAAATGCCAAGCCTTGTGGTTTACCTCCATGAGACATCTATTAAAGATTTCTTGATTATGCACGAAAGGTAAAGGCTATCCTCAAAAGTAAAAATAAAGGGTCATGCAAAAGTGCTTGCACTCTGGGAAGAACATATCCAATGGATGAAGAAGGACATGCTTTGAATGAAGAGAGGGATCCAACGTGCACTAAGAACGGAGAGCATAATTTTTCTAATCTTTGTTCCTAGAGTGAAGTGCATGATATAGCATCCTTCAAAGCAGGTTCATCTAGTCATGCTTCTAATTTGAAGAGAAATTGTACCGATGGTATTGGTGGAAGAGGGATATCTACTGATCAGACTCTTCATCAAGCTTTTGATAAGCAGTGGTTATAGATGCTGCATTTGAAGTGGGTGCAAGAATTTCTTGTATCTAATCATGCATATAATTTGAAGAGAAATTATACCCATGGTATTGGAAGAGGGATATCTACCGATCAGAATCTTCATCAAGCTTTTGATAAATAGTGGTTATACATGTTACATTTGAAGTGGATGCAAGCATTTCTTGCATGTGGTATTCCATTCAATGTATTGCACAACTTTATCTTCAAAGATGCAATGATGAGCAACGCAAAAAAAGGATTTGTGATGTTGGATTATAACAAAATGCGCACAGAGTATATTGACAAAGTAAAAGATGAGTAGAAAGTACGTACAAACATGTAGTGTTAAAATATGTTCCTACCTTTGGGTCTACTATAGCCTTGGATGGTTGGACCAATTGTCAAAAGAAGCATTTTAATAATTGTGATGTTGATTTGTTCCCGAAGTTCAATATTCTTAGCAGGCATTGACACTTCTTTGAGAGAAAAAACAATTCCCTTTTTTGCAAAGATCTACAAGTGTTCCATATCAAAAGCTATAGGTCCAAGGAATGTAAGAGCCATTGTCACTGACAATGCTACAAATTATAAAGGTGCGGGTTTTCCAAATCAAGAAAAGTACCCAAAATTAACATGGGTATCATGTGGTGCACATACTATCAATTTGCTTTTAAAAGACATTGGCAAAGTTGACAAAATAAAGAGCACTTTTCTGGAAGAAAACACAATAGTACAATTTATTATAGAGCATTAATTTTCATATGCCTTATTCAGAACAAAATCGCCTAACAAGGCATTACAATTTTTTTGTGTGGCTAGGTTTTCTATTTCATATTATGTGTTGTCAACGCTAAAATAAGTTTAACATGCTTTGGTGGAGACAGTTTCCAACATGCAATGGGATGGATGGCTTATCAAATATCCCAACTATCAAGCTACAACATTAAGGGTTCATCAACTCATCAATTCTCCATTGTTTTGTAGAAATGTGGAAAGGTTTTCAATATTAATAAACCCTTTGTTGACTTGGTGTGCTTGGTGGATAAAGATTCTTTTGTCTTTGGGAAGGTGTATTGGTATATGTAAGAAGCCATTGAAAAGATTAAGGAATTTCAAGGCTATATTGGTAGAGATAAGAAATTTCTAGTTTCATGTGTAGAATCCCTATGGGCTCAAATACACACACCGTGATGCATGGTTTCAAAATTGTGTGCATCCAACTCTTAGGGCCTGATGGAGAGAAAGATTCTTTTCATCAATATGTTGACTATGCAAATAGGGTTGGTATGTTTGGTGATCCTTGTCACATTGACGCCATCAAAAAGTCAGTGTGTCGATGTGGTGGAAAGAATATGGTGGAGAGAAGATAGAATTGCAACATGTAGCTATCAAAGTATTATTTGTTTTTGCTTCAAGTGGTAATTGTGAGATAAATTGGTCTGCATTTGACGTCCTACACACTAAAAAGAGAAATAGATTGTAGCCAAAACGAGCCGAGGCCTTGTTATATGTGTTTTTCAATATGAGATTGTTACATGCTCCAACCACACTGAAATTAGAGAAAAAGAACGTTTCTTTGGTATAAAGAAAACGCGTGAGGATGTTGCTACTAAGGCACAAAGTGACGATGAGTCAGAGTGGGAGGTGGCTTCGAAATGTTCACACATGGAAGAAGTTGACGACATGGTAGTGTTGGGATGCGGTCTTTTGTTGCATCTCTTGTGTGAACAACCTCTTCCACCTAGGAAAGTCATGTGTCAATAACCTATGTGAAGAACTTCTTACAACCCATGTGTAAAGACTAGCCACTTCTATTTGTGCATAGGCAGCCACATTTTATACCCATGTGTCAAAAGGCCGTCTCTTTGTACATGCCTATGTAAAGGCACATTATTTTGAATAAAATGTAAGTCTATCATTTTTGCAACTACACTCTATTGTATTGTGTGCTCAATTTCAAGCCCTTAAGCCAACTTTATTCTAATCATGCTTATGCCATGAATGGCACACTAATCCATCCTCCTTAACCTATCAATTGGTATCATAGCATGGCTTAGATTAGTATTTCCTAATCTATTTTAAATCCTAAGCATCCTCACTATGCTATCCTTTCGAAAATCAAGAAGGCACCATTCCCACAAAAATTTGCATTGCCCTCCATAGGAGGCTCTTTCTGTCGTTTGCCTTACAAGTCATACAAGCACAAGTTGATCTCATGAGGAGGCTTTACAACCATGACACAAAGCACGACGCAGACCTCATTGTAATGTATGTAGGTAACCATGTTTTGGCATCTATTGTTAACCCTCACGGCTCACGAACACCATATTACCTACGACGGACGTTGTATTATTTACTTGGTAGAGTCAGGTACCGGGCTTGTCGGTCCAATAGGAAAAGGGTAAGAGTGATCGCCGATGAGAGGCGCACTCTAACTGGAACATTCAAGGGATTAGTTGGCTAAGCATGGGCGTCCAAGTGTGAATGGGGCGAGCTCATATAAAAGTCAACTAAACCTAAAATTCACTCATTCTCTCATTTGTGCAATTGAAGAGTGCTCTTGCTCCATCTCCATCTTCTTCTTCTTCATCTCCTTGTGTGTGTGTGTGTGTGTGTGTGTGTGTGCGTGAGAGAGAGAGAGAGAGAGAGAGAGAGAGAGAGAGAGAGAGAGAGAGAGAGAGAGAGCGAGAGAGAGAGAGTGCCATCGAGCATTGCGACAACGGCACGGCGGCGGTGAAGCGGTTGAGCGCGGCATAGTGGCGTGTCCTTCTTCTTTGCGGCGAGGAATCCTCCACGACAAGAAGCGTAGAGTGGGGAGTGACACACCAACGCCATATTTGAGCTTACTAGTTTAGGCTTGTTGTGTGCTTGGAGCCACTTGTGGCTCGCACACGGTGTATCGGCAAGTTCCTTGCATTGACACGTGCGACATACGCGCACATTTTTGGCGTCATTGCCGGGGAATGCCATACACTAAGCTTGAATGGCACTCTGTGCTTCTTTTGTGGTGTAATTTCAATTGTAGGAAAGGTAAGGAAGGAGGGTGTGTGTGTTGAGAAGAGGGATTTGGTGTTATACTATGTGTTTCTTTGTTAATGGAGTTTTCAAAGGTACTGTGTTTATTGTCTGTGTATTAAGGTTGTTAGTTTTCTTTGTTAATGGAGTTTTCAAAGGTACTGTGTTTATTCTCTGTGTACTAAGGTTGTTAGTTTTCTGTGTACAGTAAGTAGGAAGTAGATCTGTGAGAGTTAATAGAGTGTGTTAGTGTGTAACAGTAGGTGTATTAGTTAGAAGTAGGTAGATAGTGTGTGTGTGTGCTCTCGCGCAGGCCGCGGTGACCTTATCCTTAAAAAAAAAAAAAAAAAGGTAGGACCGAGATCGGGAATATCTCCCAGGCCCAATCCCAAGCTCACGCTCAGGCCTAGGCCTCAGTCGCTTTTTAAAATTACGAATTTTAGCTTCACACATAAAAAACACGAGTGAAAACGGACGCTTAAAAAAGATAAGCGGTTAACCTTCGAGGTTATTCGCGGACGCTTGTAGGGTGCCAAAGGCACATGCATCTGCGCTCTGGTTGTTTGCTAGAGACGGAGCAACTAGAGAGAATTTCGACTTACGTGAGTTCTCAATATCCACCTACTTTAGGTTCCGGGCCCTCGGCGGGGACCCAAGGTAGTACAAACCAAGACCCGAACATAGCTGCTAATGACTCTTCCTCTGACTACGATGTCATGGAGGGTTTTCCAATGCCTAATCCTGATAGCTCAAGCCAAGACATGCATGCCATGGGCCCATGGTCCGGGCCGAGTGTGCTTAGTTGCCTGAAGGAAACCTTTAGTAGAGCCACTCGCTCCGAACATGGAGCTAATGATGTAAATGAGGGGGGTGGGGAAGTAAATTCTCCATTCATGACCAACGTAGACCCTATATCGTTAGAGAATGTGCACATGAATACTTCATTCAATGCACCTCCTGACTCTTCAGAGTTATTTCCCTCCGAGGTCATATTACCTGATGGTAGAAGCCTTGCCGAAGTGCAAGAGGTTGAGCGATATATCCTTGCAGCGAGGGAAAAGGAAATTGAGAGCTTACGCAAGGCAGAGCAACGAAGAGAGTTAAAAGCAAAAGTCCCTATGTTAATATCCTTGCTAAGAGAGCAATCAAGTGCTCCTGACTTAGCAACTGCTAAGGGCCAACCCCTAGAAAGCAACATTGCATCTAGCTCAAAGGACACCCCTAGCACCTCAATCCTAGATGGAGTGTTCTTAAATGAGAACTGGGAGTACGAATTACAAACAGAGACTCTGACCGACCTATACACAGGTCACACCTATCACGTGGGTTGGCTAGATGTCCTACAATCCACAATGGGTGCTACTAGTGTGGAGGATCAACAACAAAGAGTTTGTGAGGTCATCCATAGGGTTCTCGAGTCAGAGAGACAGAACAAGGGGATCAACATGCCTTCAACGGGTCTCATAAGATTCTTGGATACAGGGAAGGCTAAACAACCGACCTTATCGCAAATGGAGACTCCCTCGGTAAGTCCGGTGGATCCTCCATATGTTGTTTCGCCAGGGGTCTCAGTGCAACTGAGCCCACAAGTGATAGCTTCACCTTTCCAAGTCTAGCTCATCTTTCCCTTGATGACACCACGACTACCATGCCTACCCCAATGATGAGCATGCCGAGAAACACGCCATGGACCTCATTTGTTAGTAAAGCACCGCTACCTGGTAGCTCAATGCCTGCAACAACAGTACCTACAAGTGTGTACCAATCGTATGCACCTATGGGTCATCACACTCATGTAGTCCCTACCCCTCCCATTGTTTCAACTACCTATGCTCCACAACCACAATACACAAGTTCTTATTTCCATGGGACTATACCGGCTAGCATTAGCATGTCACATCCGACGTCTGCTATGCCTAGGACCACCCATATGAACTATAGACCACCACATGGCACAACATCGTACCCAACGTGGAACCCAAGGGCTTCCTATGCGCCAAGCCCAATGCCAATACCTACTCCACATGTAGTCTCTTGAGCGCCTTCACCCACAGTGCCTGCTCACTTAGGTGACTTGGAAACATTTGCTCAAGCTATTGGTCGATCTATTGCTGAGAATATGTGTAACGCGCCTGATAGAGAGCCTAGAAGTAAGGTAGTACAAATAGCCAAGCTCACACAAAAATTTAACGGAGACGGGGATGTGAGAAAGCATATCGAAGTGTTTGAACAAATATGCGATTCTCTAGGAGAACACAATGACCTGCATAAGAGCAATGCTTTAAGCCTAACCTTAAGTGGAAAGGCTGGGGATTGGTATAGAACCCTAAGGATGGAAGAAAAAACAAGTTACCCTACTCTTAGGAAACTGTTCTTAAAAGAATACATACGAGAGGAGTGCTTTGGGGTGTAGCTTCTTAGCTCCAGAAAGCCCAACGAGAGGAAGGTGAGTCAGTGAGAGACTTTATAAGTCGCTTGAAGCATTTGAATTCTCATTTTGTAATCCAAATGAGAGCTTCAACAATAACCAATTTCTTGATAGATTCATTAGGGGATTACGACATGAGGATATCTACAATGGCCTAGTCATTAGAGGTATCACCACTTGGGAAGCAGTCACCACCAATGCGATCAAATTGGAGGATAGTTTAATGATTCAAGGAGAAAGAGTGTTTGTTGAGACTAAATCTATTAGCTCACAAGCATCAGGGCATCAGCCACCAATGACCCTAAAGCCTATTGCTAAGGAGCCAAAGATATCTGAGATGACTTTAGCAGATCTCACCAAGGCTCTTCAAGAGAGTCTTAGAGACAATCGTGCTCCGCAAAACAATCATATGTATCCAAGAAGGGAGCAACAATGGTGCTCAGTATGCTATGGACCGCATAGTACCAGTGAATGCCCTACTTTTAGAGTAAAATTCAATGGGAACTGCAATGCATGTGGAAGGTATGGTCATCAAGCTAAGGATTACATAGTATTTAAGCGTGCGGTGGCCAATAGACCAACCTTAGCATTGACAGACACACCTCGAGTGCCTGCATTGATGCCGGCCCCACCTCTTGAACAAACAGCACAACACATGGTCCGTAGGGCCCAAAATGTTGTTCAAACAACACCCTTACCACCTCCAGTGCTAGGACCGCAACCACCACATCCGAGAATCACTTCTGTGAATCAAGTGGGTTGTGAGTCATCTATTTCTTGTTTGGAAGGCTGTGAGGAAGATATAGATCCTAATATCGCCTATGGGATGGATGTGCTTGAAGAAAGTCCACAATACTACATGGAGGACTATTGGGGACAAGTCAAACCTGTATATCAAGTAGTTGCTCTTGCAGCAAGAGGCCAAAATATCAATTACACCGCTAAGAGACCACCTCTTCAATGCTATGAGTGTGGAGGTCCACATCGTGTAGCCGAGTGTCCTATTAGGCTACAAAAGAACGCCACACTAATGCAAACCAATCAAGCGAGCACGTCTACAATGCCGATACTTATGTGTAATTTATGTGGCATAGATCATTTGATTGCCCAATGTCCAAATAATCCAAATGCACCGAAGATCACACCATTAAACTTGATTGAAGTTACCGAGGAGCCATCACAAAGTACACTTGTGGTACCAGGAAACGTACTCACACGATCGATGCTCCAAAGACAAAACTATATCCTTGAGGAAAGAGACACGGCATCAATTGCCCAATCTCAGAAAAAGAAGAAAACACGAAGAAAGAGATTGCAAAAAGCAACGAAGTCAGACCCCAGTTCAAAGACCAACATAGGGACTGGTGGTGACCCCGTATATATGAATGACGCTGAAGAGGATTCTGATTCAGGAGAAACCATGGAGACCAAAATGACCACTAAGATAGAAACCAACAAGGATGATCTTCACGAGCCACAATGGCCAGGATCCAAAAAGAAGATAGGAACTTATCCAAACCCTACAGAGGAGATCAAGCGAGTCAAGCAATTAAGGAGTTTGGTAGAAGATACCCAAAGGGATCTAGAACCAGCACCTAGGAAGATCCATATTACAGACACTGTGTTCCCTACGCAACAACAACCTCACCAAGTCCATAGACCCTTAGACATACCTAGTGTCATCCAAGAAGAAAGTGACTTAAAGTCATGGGAAAGTGGGCGTACTCACTTCTTGATGGAAAGAATTTTTACAGAGGGACTACCTGATCCTATCGAAGAAATGGAGATCCCATCTTCCCCACATCAAGGGACTGAAGTCCAAAAGGTGCCGTTAAACATTGCAAAATTGATGGATTTCATGTCTTCAGAAGTTAGAACCACCATCATGTCCAAACTATATAAAGACCCTGAGCTAGTCTCAGCTCTTCGAGCCTTCCTCAATGGAGAACTAAAGTTTGGGCTACCACAATTTGCACAGATGGATGGAACTGGAGAGATGCCAATGGAGGAGGAATACATAGATCCACAACTCAACCTAGATGAGAACCTTGTTATAGAAATACCTGTTAACAAGTTGGGACAATACTTTGAGGGTGATGAATCCAATGCGACCATACCAATCACTACTAAGGGATTAACTATGAAGGGAATCCTTGATGGTGGTGCTGGGGTTAGCATTGTGACTAAAAATTGATGGGAAGCTATGGGAAGTACTCACCTTGCAACCACAACCATAGTAGTGAAGATGGCTAATGGGTCTATTGTTAAACCTATTGGGATGCTAGAAGATCTCAAGATCAAGGTCTTTGGACATAAAATAAGGATTACCTTTATTGTTATGGATTTCTCCAAACACACTATGGCATCGGAGATGATCTTAGGACGTCCTTTCATGAGGGAAGCAAAAATGGTGCATGACTAGTCTAAAAACCATGTCTACTTGCAGTTCCAAGATTCTGTCATTTGAGTGGATCTTGTTACTGGTCGAGCACATCCTCTAGGAAACAAGTTTATAATTGATCATAGATCTGACACAATAGTTCACTCGGCTGCATTGCAGTATTGTTACACGTGTAAAGCGGACACTGATGTTGGGGAAGATTCTCCTTATATGGACGTACTACATGGGATGACTGAGTCGGACAATGTGGATTGGGTCCACCTAGCAGCAACCATAGACACTTGGGGAAATAAGGGGACAACCTGGGTAACACCCGAGGGGGATGAAATACCACCACTTGTACCCTTAAACATGCTACAAGCAATGCATATAGCTTCTGACAAGACTCATCCTAATGTAACGAAGAAAAAATACAAGTGGGTCCCTAAAGCTTCTTTAGCGACCATGGCTAGTACTAAAAAATAGAAACCTTGTAAGAAACGTACCACTCGCTCCAAGAAAAGTAAGAAAATGTTACGATGGATTCCTAAACGACTATTGGAAGCCCAAGGCTACTATAGTGGAAATGATCAAATCTGGGTGCCAAAACATAAATTTTGCTCTTAATTGTCACCGAGCCCATATGAGCTCAATCCCGTAGCTCCAAAACGAATTGATAGCCGTGGAAAGAAAAAAATCATTGAATGCTACACACCCGCTCCAGAGCTAGTTTGGGTACCAAAGAAAGAACGATTTGTTTCACCTAGCTCAGGAAGGAGGGAGTCCCATGAAGCTTCTAGCTCCTCATATAATGCATCCATAGAGGTAAAAGCTTCTCCACAACCTCCACCTACAATAGTGGACCTCCATGAAGCTACAAAGCTATCCACACCTCCCAGTGTTCAAGAATCACCTGATGAACCACTTCAAGTTCGATCCTGGGAGAGTACCTTACCTCCCTTGCAACTCGATGAGGCACCTAAGGTAATAGAAAACTATTGGTAAAAATCCTCACCTATTACCGACTGGAACAATTGGTTTCAAAGGGTGACGAGCACATTTCAAAAGGTATGATCTGTTAGGAAATAAGACGTAGCTAAATAGATAATTGAGTAGATTACTTAATGGAGAGAGACAGATTTACATACACGAGATTATAGAGTAGAGAGAGAGAGAGAGAGAGTACACACAATATACGTGGTTCACCCAATGTGGGATACGTCCACGGGAAAGCAGCCACTCAATGGCTTTAGTACTTCAAAACAAGAAGTAGTTTACAAAGGGATTATACCCTTAATGGCGCTCCCACCTTGCTTCACTCTCACCACCTCACACTCACCTTGTTGCATCAACTTTACACTATGAAATGTGTGTAGAAATGGCCTCCTTTTATAGGCCAAAAGGGCTGCCCTCTCTTATGAGAGACAGCCATGTGTAGCCGCCCTTGTGCGAATAAGTCCAAATCGGACCCTCCAATCCGCCCATGTGTGGCCGCCCTTGAGAAGACAAGTCCGCTTTTGAATTCGTCCACCGGCCATTGAATTCGGCCACCGGCCACCGGCCATTGACTTCCGGCCACCGGCCATCGGCCATTGACTACTGGCCACCGGCCAACTGACCAGTTGTTTTCCGACCACTTTTCAGCCGCCGTCCGGCCATAATATTCCGACGAAAAGGAATATTTTGGCAGAAAAAAAATTCTAGGGGGCCTCCGCCCCCGAGGCCTCTAAAGTTGCCCCTGATTCTTGTCCGTGAAAATTTTGGTTTCCGGTGAGTGATTTTCCTTCACGCACGATGGCTTCTCCTCATAATGGGGGCCTTACAAATGTGCGCTTTTACCATAGAAAATTACAAGGGTAAATCAGGCTCCATACTTAACAATCTCCCACTTGGAGACTGATCTCCAAACCAAACCTATGACTGCTTTCCATTCTGGCTTCTTATCCTTGAATGCCGATTGAAGATGAGCAACAGCTCAACTTCTCCTTGTTGACCACCTTTGTAAACATGTCTGCAGGATTTTCACTTGTATGCACCTTTCCTAGCTTTAGCTGTCCCTCTTCCAAAAGAGTGCGTATGAAGTGATATCTCACCTCAATGTGCTTTGTCCTTGAATGAAAGGCTGAGTTCTTCGCAAGATAGATAGCGCTTTGGCTATCACTGTACAAGACACAATTGTCTTGTTTGAATCCAAGCTCTTCTAAGAATCTGTGAAGCCACATAATTTCTTTGCTTGCCTCCGTCATTGCTACATACTCTGCTTCCGTGGTAGAAAGTGAAACCACTTTCTGCAGCTTTGAAGCCCAGCTTACTGTTGTGCCTCCAACTGTGAACACATACTCAGTAGTGCTCCTTCGAGTATCTTTGTCACCTGCCATATCTGCATCAGCATACCCTTCTAGAAAAATATCAGTTCCTCCAAAATACAAAGCATTTGTTGTTGTCCCTTTTAGATACCTAAGTATCCACTTCACAGCTTGCCAATGCTCTTTACCTGGGTTGTCTATGAACCTACTCACAACTCCCACTGCATGTGCAATGTCTGGCTTTGTCCAGACCATAGAATACATTAGAGAACCTACCGCTGCAGCATATGGAACTTTAGACATATAGGCTATCTCCTCTTGTGTCTTTGGACACATATCCTTCGTTAGTTTAAAATGACTAACCAAAGGTGTAGAAACTGGTTTTGCATTTTGCATTGCAAACCTTTCTAGTACCTTCTTGATGTAATCTTCTTGAGATAGCTTTATTGTCTTCTTCGTCCTATCCCTTGATATTTTCATACCAAGTATCCTCTTTGCAGCACCTAAATCTTTCATTGAAAAAGATTTGGACAGCTCCTCTTTTAGGTCTTTGATGTCTTGCATGTTAGCACTTGCAATCAACATGTCATCAACATACAACATTAGGATGATGAATTTCCCATCTCCCAAATTCTTCGTGTAGACGCAGTGATCCGAGTTGCATCTTGTGAATCCATGATCCAACATCCATCGATCAAACTTCAAGTACCATTGTCTTGATGCTTGCTTTAAACCATACAAGCTCTTCTTTAATCTGTAAACCATTTTCTCCTTACCTTTTACTTCATACCCCTTTGGTTGAAGCATGTAGATTTCCTCCTCTAAGTCACCGTGAGGGAATGCCGTATTTACATCCATTTGCTCGAGATTTAGATCATGAGCAGCCACAAGGCTTAAGACAAGCCTAATTGAGTTCATTTTTACAACAGGAGAAAATATTTCATTGAAGTCAATACCTTTCTTTTGAGAAAAACCTTTTAACACAAGCCTAGACTTGTACCTTTTCTTCCCACCTTCTTCTTCCTTCAGCTTGTACACCCATTTGTTTTGAAGTGCCCACTTACCTTTAGGCAACTCAACCAACTCCCATGTTTGGTTGCGATGTAGTGAGTCCATTTCCGCTTGCATGCTCTTCGTCCATTCTTCTTTGGATTCATGTTGCATAGCTTCTTCGTATGATTCTGGCTCTCCAGAATCTGAGATCAAGAGATGGTTGAAGAAAGGAACAAACCTTTCTGGAGGTCTACTTGCTCTTGTAGATCTTCGGGGAATAGGTTGAGGCTCCTCATTTGGTTGACGTTGTTGCACATTGTCACCGTTTGCAGTCCTTGAGTCTTCACCGTCCTCAAGCTCCATATACTCATCACCTGTTTCTTTTGTTTGTTTTCTTTCCAAGTAATCTTTGTACATATTTTGTTCGTTAAAAATTACATCCCTACTCCTTAAGATTTTACCATCTTCAGGATTCCATAGGCGATACCCAAAGTCTCCTTCTCCATAGCCAATGAAGAAACACTTTTTGGACTTTGCATCTAGATTTGATCTTAGGCTTCTATCTATATGCATGAAAGCCTCACACCCAAACACTTTGAGAAATGCATAATTCACCGGTTTACCTGTCCATGCCTCTTCTGGAACTCCCCCATCCAATGCCGTTGAGGGTGACCGATTGATTAAGTACACAGACGTACTTACAGCTTCCGCCCAAAGCTCAAGCGGTAGGCCTGCATGTAGCCGCATGCTTCGTGCTTGTTCCATGATTGTCCTGTTCATCCTTTCTAAAATCCCATTTTGTTGAGGTGTCCTTGGGGTTGTCCTTTGCCTCCGAATGCCATTGCTAGCGCAAAAGCTTTCAAAAGCTTGGCTGCAATATTCGCCTCCATTGTCGGATCTGAGGCATTTAACCTTGGTACCTGTTTCATTCTCCACAAAGGCTTTCCACCTTTGAAATATGGAAAATACATCGGATTTATTCTTCATGACATAAACCGATGTTTTTCTAGTCGCATCGTCTATGAATGTTACATAATACAATGAGCCACCAAGTGATGGTGTACTTGCAGGACCCCAAACATCAGAATGAACCAACTCAAGTTTTTTTATTTTTTCTTTCATTTCTTGATTTTTGAAATTTTACCCTCTTTTGTTTACCATAAACACAATCTTCACAGAACTCTAAGTCCACTTCTTTCAAACCTGGTAGAAGCTTCTTTGTTTGAAGGATTTGCATTCCTTTGGCACTCATATGCCCAAGTCGATAGTGCCACACTGCACTATCAACTTCTGTAGTTGCTGCACAAGCTGAAGGTTGTGTGCTAACAGTACACAAGTAAAGTGTACCGACCTTTTCTCCCTTGGCAACCACCAAAGATCCCTTTGAGATCTTCCACCGTTTATTTCCGAATGCAATGTTGTGACCTTCATCGTCCAATTGTCCTGTAGAGATTAAATTTTTTCGAAGAGAAGGAACATGCCTAACATCTTTAAGCTTCCATTCATTTCCATTAGCAGTTTTGACAGAAACTGTACCTTTGTCGACAATCTCACAAGCTTCACCATCTCCCAAGTATACATACCCAAAATTACCTTTGGTGTAGTCTTGGAAATGTTGCTTGTGTGGTGTCGCATGGAATGAAGCCCCGGAATCTACTATCCAGGAATTAGACACATTGTCTAATGAGAGAATTAGAGCATCTTGCTCTACTTTACCTGCCACATTGGCCTCCGATGTTGGCTTGTTGTCTTGAGACTCTGTCTCCTTCTTCTTCTTGGACCAGCAATCCTTCTTGATGTGGCCCTTCTTGCCGCAGTTCCAACATTCAAGAACTGACTTTGTGCGTGACTTGCTCCGCCTTGAGCGAGCACGACCCTTTTGGTTTTTGAACCTCTCCTTAGGCCTTCCTCTTGTTTCCACTGATAGTGCAGCACTTGATGATTCTCCTGTGCTTCTCCTTCGCATTTCCTCGCTTAGGAGAACACCCACAACATCATCAAACTTAAGAGTATTTGTGCCAGAGATAGAATTACTTACAGTCATCGAAATTGATTTTCACCTATCGAAATTGATTTTCACTGAACGAAGTTGACTTATGTTTGTGTTAAAGTCATTTAGGTGTTCTGCAACTGAACCATTCTTTGCCATCTTTAGATTGAACAAGCGCTTCATAAGAAATACCTTATTGGATGCCGATGGTTTCTCGTAGAAGTCGTCAAGTGACTTCATCAAGTCCTCCGTGGTCTTCATCTCCGAAACATTGAAGGCCACCGTTGACGCCAATCTTAACCGGATTGTTCCCAGTGCCTTTCGATCAAGGACAATCCATGCTTCATCTGCCATTGTTGCGGGCTTCTTCACAAGACCGCCTAGTGGCAAATAGAGGTCCTTCTGGTAGAGATAGTCTTCAATCTGCATCTTCCAATGTTGGTATTTTTTGCCGTTGAACTTCTCAATCTTGAGCTTCCCTTCCTCCGCCATAACTCCCACTCAATTCAAGGAATCCTTTCCTTGAGATAATTTAGCTACGAGAAAACCTTGCCCTGATACTAGTTGTTAGGAAATAAGACGTAGTTAAATAGATAATTGAGTAGATTACTTAATGGAGAGAGACAGATTTACATACACGAGATTATAGAGTAGAGAGAGAGAGAGAGTACACACAATATACATGGTTCACCCAATGTGGGCTACGTCCATGGGAAAGCAGCCACTCAATGGCTTTAGTACTTCAAAACAAGAAGTAGTTTACAAAGGGATTATACCTTTAATGGAGCTCCCGCCTTGCTTCACTCTCACCACCTCACACTCACCTTGTTGCATCAACTTCACACTATGAAATGTGTCTAGAAATGGCCTCCTTTTATAGGCCAAAAGGGCTACCCTCTCTTATGAGAGACAGCCATGTGTAGCCGCCCTTGTGCGAATAAGTCCAAATCGGACCCTCCAATCCGCCCATGTGTGGCCGCCCTTGAGAAGACAAGTCCGCTTTTGAATTCGTCCACCGGCCATTGAATTTGGCCATCGGCCACCGGCCATTGACTTTCGGCCACTGGCCATCGGCCATTGACTACTGGCCACCGGCCAACCGACCGGTTGTTTTCCGACCACTTTCCGGCCGCCGTCCGGCCATAATATTCCGACAAAAAGGAATATTCCGTCGGAAAAAAAAAGTCTAGGGGTCCTCCGTCCCCGAGGCCTCTAAAGTTGCCCTTGATTCTTGTCCGTGAAAATTTTGGTTTCCGGTGAGTGATTTTCCTTCACGCACGATGGCTTCTCCTCATAATGGGGGCCTTACAAATGTGTGCTTTTACCATAGAAAATTACAAGGGTAAATCAGGCTCCATACTTAACATGATCTACCCAAGTAAGGGGGGAGTGTTTGTTGACAGTCATCATTCACTCACTCTCCTCTCAACCTTCCTCCGTGACCTCTCAATCTTCCAATCTTAGGGAATGTACATATAAAGCCTTATACTCACAAAAAACAAAAGAAATAAAGAGCAAGAGCAATTAGCAAATGAGTATGCACAATAAAAGTCAAAACATTGACCAAACCTAAACATTCACATCCGTTACAGTGAAACAGAAACCTATGTCATAAAACACCTATGATCCTCATCACTCGAGTGATGGAGGGTAGGCAATATTAGTACGATAGGAGTGTCTCTGTTTGAGAGTTTAGTGATTAGCAAAGTTCTTTCTTCCCACTGATGTGCCTCCTAGAGGTATTCTTTGTGTTTCCTAGTGTGTACAGGAACGTGTTGCTGTGGTTAGGATTTGGACCTTCATGGAATATTTCTCTCATCCACACTTCAAATCAAGCGCGACCATCAACACAAACAGGTGTTTCTTGTCCATTATCATTGCCCCTTATCTTTTTTTGCATCCATGTTTGTTTGCTTTAATTGTGATTGGTAGCATAATATTCATCGCATTTGCTTAGTATCAAACATTTAATTCAATGTAATTTTTTGTCATAATCACTTGTCTAGGTTTAAAAATTAAGCAGTCTGACTAAGCTAGTTTGACCAAGCTAGGCGTTAGAGATCTTCTCTTAATACCATGGGGAATGCCTTCCTAATAATTAATGGTTACTTAGGTTCTTAATCCGATTTAGGCAGCATTGTGTGAAATGTACTAGGGCTTTCTAATGGGCTTAGTCCCTATTGACCTTTAGCTTAAGTATTATAAAGGGAGTTTACTAGTGTGATGAGCCTGGGGAGGTGTAACAGTGTTATATGACCCCCCAAAGTTACAAAATTAAAATGTTGAAAATGAACAAACAAAAAATCAAAGTGCCACATTGTAAATCTTAAGCTGGAAGAGAAATCTCAGCTTGATTGGGTACTTCACTCACATGTATCGCTTATGGTACTAGAGCCTTAGAGGTTCCCAGTGTGGGTGCTTTTCCTTGAAAAGCAAAAAACCCAAGGCATACAAAATAAGCAGACACATCAAAATTGAATCACTGTGAAAAGACTTTGGGGGGTCAAAGAAAAGGTAATCAGTCAGGCGATGATTTCATGAGAAATTCCTTTTATCGTAGCTTAACTACAAGGTCTTCTAGGTATAGCCTCTAGTCAGCCCTCGAACATGAAATACTTGGCTCTCGTGATTAAACAACTTAATTGACCAGAGAAAATTAAGAAGCTTACCCATGGTATTAATAGTCGATCTTTAGTGCCTTTCGATCGTTAAATTAGCGACCCCATACTTGTTTAATTTTTTACCTTTACAACTGTTTATGTATTTGATTATATTGAATTTAATGTTTATTGCTGAAAAATGGTTTAAAATTCTGTTACCAATCACATTGTCTGCCTACAACTGCATATGCTTTTTAATTCTATATGAGAATGCAATTACTGTGCCAATGTTGTTTGATTTTGCAGTTACTGAAGAAGGGTAAGGACATTCATCTCAAATGCTCTTCCACCTCGATGAACGAGCTTCAACTCAATAGCTTCCGAGGACGGAATCTACATCAGGAAGGGGGGCATGTTAACCCTCACGGCTCACGGACACCATATTATCTACGACGGATGTTGTATTATTTACTTGGTAGAGTCAGGTACCGGGCTTGTCGGTCCAATAGGAAAAGGGTAAGAGTGATCGTCGATGAGAGGCGCACTCTAACTGGAACATTCAAGGGATTAGTTGGCTAAGCATGGGCGCCCAAGTGTGAATGGGGCGAGCTCATATAAAAGTCAACTAAACCTAGAATTCACTCATTCTCTCATTTGTGCAATTGAAGAGTGCTCTTGCTCCATCTCCATCTTCTTCTTCTTCATCTCCTTGTGTGTGTGTGTGTGTGTGTGTGTGTGTGTGTGTGTGTGAGAGAGAGAGAGAGAGAGAGAGAGAGAGAGAGAGAGAGAGAGAGAGAGAGCATTGCGACAACGGCATGGTGGTGGTGAAGCGGTTGAGCGCGGCATAGTGGCGTGTCCTTCTTCTTCACGGCGAGGAATCCTCCACGACAGGAAGAGTAGAGCGGTGAGTGACACACCAACGCCATCTTTGAGCTTCCTAGTTTAGGCTTGTTGTGTGCTTGGAGCCATGTGTGGCTCGCACACGGTGTATTGGAAAGTTCCTTGCATTGACACGTGTGACATACGCGCACATCTATGTACACTATAAATGGGTTTAAACACTGCCTATACATCAAGTATATGGTAAGACCACCTGTTAACATCAGCACACACCATATACGCACCACATTTTCTACATATGTGTGTATTGTACCATTAGAAAGAAAAATACATCCTCAACATATCAAACCGACAATTCCAATGAAAATAAATTAATTCAACATGAAATGAAGATAACAAGAACTACCACAAATGAAGAAAATCAACATCAACATGCAGATGACAAAGAAAGAACGACACGGGCAAAGCTCGAGACATCAAGACAAAGGGAGAGAAGTTGTGGGACATTCTCCAACATATTGAAAATAATCCTTTTGCATAGCATAAATAATTTGAGGGCTTTTATCGATGTGGTTTTTCCCTCTATTGTACATATATGTGCATTGTGCATTCCTTTGCATTATGCATAGGATCATAACATCAACAACAATAACATCAAAATGTGGGAAGGACAACGAAGAAATTACAACAAGTTCTACAATATGTGGAGGAGAAAATCCTCCAACAAACAACAAACGACATGTGTTGTGAACAGTTTCTCAATTATACCTTACCCTTTATTTGTGCCAAGGACGCCTTGTGTGTGTGACTACACCCTTTGTGTCTAGGGGGGGCAGATTTGTGTTCAAGGGGAGGCTTGTGTTTTGTGTGCCTCACCCTAGTGTGCTTTGAGGAGAGGATAATCTTGTGTGAGTGATATGCAACCAAAACCCACATAGGGGAGGATTGTTGGGATACGGGCTTTTGTTGCATCTCTTGTGTGAACAACCTTTTCCACCTAAAAAAGTCATGTGTCAATAACCTATGTGAAGAACCTCTTACAACCCATGTGTAAAGACTAGCCACTTCTATTTGTGCATAGGCAGCCACATCTTGCTTGTGCATGGACAACCGCATTTTATACCCATGTGTCAAAATGCTGTCTCTTTGTGTATGCCTATATAGAGGCACATTATGCTGAATAAATTGTAAGTCTGTCATTTTTGTAACTACACTCTATTGTATTGTGTGCCTAATTTCAAGCCCTAAGCTAACTTTATTCTGATCATGCTTATGCCATGAATGGCACACTAATCCATCCTCCTTAACCTAACAGATACCGGTGTTTGTGTGATGACATTGTTTAAAATCACTTTTGGTACAATGTACTTGTAGTCTCCGCTTTGTTTTGTTGGCCAAGAGTTATGATATAGCTCTTGTGACATGATGATATCTCTCTTTTCTCTTTGTCACTCTTTGTCGTAATGTGTTGTCTATCACTTTTTGTTACACATCTTGTATACAATTCATATATATGTTTGGAAAAGACACAAAGCAATAAATAATTGAGTTGATTACAAAGGATTGCTTGAATGATTACAACAATAGAAGAAAATGATTTTATAATTCAGCATGTTGAGTGAGATCTGTCAAAATCTCATTCAAGCAAAACGCATCAAAGCCAAGGGATGCAAAGTTGGAAGATGTAGTCAAAAAGGCATTGAGGTTTTTTGTGGCTGCTGCAACATATTCTTTTGGAAGAGGACAAAATTTTTGTTTTACTTTGTGAGCTTGGTTTGAGCTAGTACAAGCCCTCTTCTAGTGGTGTTTAAACTGTGTCTCAAGGTCTAACACTTTCAATCGCAATCTTGTAGGAGTTTCTCCTTGGCTTCCTAGGTCAACTCCCTTGCTTGCCATCTCCACAATGACATCATGTTCTTCTGGGAAAAGGATCAATGGACGCTTTTGTGATGGTGTTGGAATTTGTTCGTTCTGTGATAAAATCTTATCGGCAATGCGGCCAAGTCCAACACCCATGTTAGGAGGCTTGCAGCAGTAGGCAAAACAACTCCAATGGAAAAAATGATAGAACATGCACCATCATCCACAGAACGTGTATGTAATGTACCCAACATTTTTCAATAAAAACTATTTCATTTATTTTGAAAAAGTATTTAAGGTTCACATTTTATTAAGTCGTAGAACGTTCCAATGGAACGATTGGATCAAAAATCGGACTCTGAAACTATTAATTATGGTCTTTATTCACTTGGAAACAATAGATTGATATGGGAAACTTAAGCCTCAAGTCTATTTCTAAAGATAGAAGTTGACCCTCAAGAAAGAAGGAGTATTTTTAGGAAAGGAGGAGTATTTTTAGAAGAGAAGGAGTATTTTTAGAGAAGAAAGGGAAGTGAGTCAAGCTTAGAGATTCTTTTTTTGGAAGTCAAGCTTCTCCTAAAATTAGAGACTCAAAATCGTGCATCGAGATGCGTGTCCGCAAAAAATATAAATAAATAAAAGGGCTTTATGAACGAACTTGTGCCCAAAACTAATAAGAAACCCTGTTTGTATTTGTAAAAAAATGTGGTAGTAATTAAAAAACAAGAAGAACGGGTGAGTGTGGTGTGGAAAGTGGGAGACTAGTGTCCTAATGGATCTAGGTCTACGGATGGGTGGACCCGATTAGTCGAGTACTTTTCTCAAGATTACTAGTTAGTTTAAACTATGTCTCATATCATATTCAGGGTTTATGAAGGGCGGTCGTGCCTCTTGAATGTGGAGAAAAAGGTATTGTTTATGGATTCTAAATATTTCAATGGGATTTTATCTTTATGTTATAAGAAATAGATTTCATTAGAATCCTTGATTTATCGACCTAGCAACCACGATCATGATGGAAAGAGGACTTCCTTTCTTCTGTTGCTCGTATCTCTACTTTGTTGAAACACAGTAGGGTGTCATCAACAAAACTTGAGAATAAAGGAAGGCCATCTAAGTCACCCCAATCTTCTCGAGGTTGGGGACCTCATCTTTGGTATCAGAGCTTTAGGTTAAAAGGTTTTATTAGTTACCCTGAGATTCATCATGTGTACCATTTTCTATTCCTATTACCCGACTCACATAGATATTATATATTATGTCGATTGATGTGTACCATAGTTACGGTTGAAACCTCTATTATGTTTTCTCATGGAGAGATCTTTGGTAGACCCCTATATGACATTTTGATAACTTTATGAATTGAAGATTGAGTTTTTTTTCTACAAAGAAATTGTTTGACTGTTAAGTCATGTAGGTGAATTGGATAAGCCATGAGTGGTTAAGTCATATGACTGAGATTATCATGACTTGTTAAGTCATGTGATTAAGTTTTGATGGACTGGATAAGTCATGACTGGTTAAGTCATGTGGTTGAGTTTTGATGGACTGGATAAGTCAAGATTGGTTAAGTCATGTGATTGAGTTTTAATGGATTGGATAAGTAATGATTGGTTAAGTCATATGATTGAGCTTTTAGTAGGCTGAATAAGTCTAAGTTTGGAAAATACCATGTTGATTTGAGTTATTATAAACATTGATGTACACTCAAGGCAATCCTCTGATCACTTCTACGTTGGAAAACCCTCATAACTATGCTATTTACACAGAAATTCAAGAAAAGAAATTGTTTCTTCTTTTAGAGGAGAGGGTGATGATATTGAGAAAGATGTGGAAGTATGGATTGAAGTTATGGAAGATTATTTCTCTCCTGGAAGGAACACACCTGCAAATCAAGCGATGCTTGGGATGTTTCATCTCTCATGAGGAGCATAATTATGGTGGAAACATTGTCGTGACATGGGAGTAATAGAGAACTCTCAGAGTTGGTGGGAAATAAAACAAGCAGTGAAGGAAATATACTTACCTCCTATCCATGAAGCGATAAAGATGAATGAGTTCCGTAGCTTGAAACAATACAACTTATCCTTGGAAGAGTACTACTCAAAGTTTGTAACGCTTAGGCGTTACACACCGTCAATGACCATAGAGAGCAGCAAGTAGCTCACTTTTGTCAAGGTTTAAGAGAACCAATTATCTCGCAATTGGAAGCCTTGAAACCTATGACCGTACAAGATGCTTTACTACGAGCTGAACCCTTAATGAAAGAACAAGGGATTACAAGAAGAATTTAACAAAATTAAATCTTCAGAGATAGACAACCACAGAAAGCTTATGCTGCTAATGTGAAAGATCCTCCATGCTTGAATGTTCGATGCTTTGAATGTGGAGAGTTGGAAAATTATCGAAACACTTATCCATGATTGACTAATAGAGCAACAGTAGCAAGTGAAATAGACTAAGGACACCACACCCTTTTGGATATAATGATGATTGAGATAGTAATTAGAGTAGAAGTATCCTCATTTTTTCTCGAGTTCAGGATATCTCAAATCCCTAAGTTGGGGGGATTGTAATATACCCAATATTTTTCAACAAAAACTATTTCATTTATTTTGAAAAATTATTTAAGGTTTGTATTTTATTAAGTCATAGATCATTCCAACGGGATGATCGGATTAGGAATCGGACTCTGAAACTATTAATTATGGCCTTTATTCACTTGGAAACAATAGGTTGATATGTGAAACTTAAGCCTCAAGTCTATTTCGAAAGATAGAAGTTGATCCTCAAAAAAGAAGGAGTATAATTAGGAAAGGAGGAGTATTTTTAGAAGAGAAGGAGGTAGAAAGAGTATTCTTAGAAAAGGAGGAGTATTTTTAGAAGAGAAGGAGTAGAAAGAATAATTTTTAGAGAAGAACGGGAAGTGAGTCAAGACTAGAGCTTCTTTTCTTGGAAGTCAAGCTTCTCCGACTCAAAATCGTGCATCGAGATGCGTGTCCATAAAAATAGAAATAAATAAATAAATAAATACCTTTTTTTTAATAGAGCTGCAAACTCGCACGAACTTATCTATCTGCTTTTTGCTATTCTTAACTTGTGCTTTTAGCTCTTGAGAGCCTATTTCAAGGCCCTCTTTCCTCACTTTCAACATACATATACACAAAAGTTCTCAGAAGCGGAAGCTCTCTTACCATCACACCGGAGTTACCTTCTTTCCCTCAACCTCTCACCCTCGACCTATTCCCATTCCTACCACCATCGTATTGTCCCTCGGATCGTTGAGTTCTCTTTCTCTCTCTCTTACAATCTTCTCAGCAAGCAAGAAAACCATAACTCTGCTTTTCATGGTGAAGCTTTCCTTTTCTCTTTCGTAATACTATGGCCCCAAAGCGAGTGACTTGAAGCTCCAAGGATGCTCCTATCGTTTCACCTACAAGAAAGGTATAAAGGAAGGCATCAACTACTCCAATCCTAACTCAGGTGGAGATAACTTTGAAAGAAGTATAAACCGCCCAACCTCAATTATGGGAGGTAATCAAACATGCTATTCATGTTGACCTCGGAAGCTAAGCATAGGGATTCTCTTAAACCATCCAAGAAACGTGATTCTATCACAAGAAACAAGCATATGTTTTCATAGATTAGTAAAAGAAATATTTGATAAATTGTCACTATTTGTTAAATTGTTATTGTTTGATAAGTTGTTACTGGTTAATATGAAGCTCTGGTTGATCATGTTTGAAAAATCATTTAAAGAGAAGAATTGTTGGAAGAATATCTTTTGTTCCTTGTAGGTAGCGAGATGCCTTGCGCGGTTAGCAAGATGATTCCATGAGGTTATCGGGTCTCTTTTGTTCATCGCGGTTAGCGAGATGCCTAGCGATTAGCAAGATGCCTTGTGGTTAGCGGGATGCCTTGCGATTAGCGAGATAGGAAAGTTACACAATTCACAGTTAGTGAATAAATAAATCCTTTGCAAAGGCTCTGTTGCTTAGACAGAGAAAGTCCACGGATAGCGGCAAACTCATAAGAAATTGGACAATTTTCTTTTGTTGAAATATAGGATTGCCTTCATTAGTCCTTGTGTTGTTTGAAGGGCTTGATGAACAAACTTGTGTCCAGAATTAATAAGGAACCCTGTTTTATTTGTAAAATAGTGTGGTAATAATTAAAAAACAAGAAGAACGGGTGAGTGTGGTGTGGAAAGTGGGAGACTAGTATCCTAACGGATCTAGGTCTACGGATGGGTGGACCCGATTAGCCAGGTACTTTTCACAACGTTACTATTTAGTTTAGACTATGTTTCACATCATATTCAAGGTTTATGAATGGCGGCCATGCCTCTTAAACGTGGAAAAAAAGGAGTTGTTTATGGATTCTAAATATGTCAATGGGATTTTATCTTTATGCTATTATAAGAAATAGCTTCTATTAGAATCCTTGATTTTTTTATTTGGCCTATGGCATATGACCCTTACAACCACAATCACGATGGATAGAGGACTTCCTCTCTTCTCTTGCTAGTATCTATACTTTGTGGAAACAGAGGAGGGTGTCATCAACGAAACTTGAGAATAAAGGAAGGCCATCTATCAAGTTGCCCCAATCTTCTTGGGATTGGGGACCTCACAGTGTATTTATAGAACTTGGCCTTACATCATAAACATGCACAATGTTCTAAACTCCTTTTGCAACAAGATCATGTTTCATCATGTATGCAAAAGTGATTAGTTGTCCCCATACAATTTTTACTCAAGAGATAGCATGCAAAAACATAATTGTTGTCAACCCATTACCGATGACTAAGCTGATGCAAAAGTTACCTTTGTAGAGAAAAATTTGCACAAAAATAATGTGCACCATATAGCACAACCCACAAAAGACTATAAAGTGCTTATTTTGCAAAAAAAAAGTGCTCTTGAAAAATGTGCACAAAAAGGAGAAATTGCATGGACACTACCAGCAGTGTAATGGAGGTCAAAATAGAGGCCAATTAAACAACTTGATCTCTCTCAAAAGTTATGTTTCATTAAAAACTCTCACAAAAAATCACCTCAATTTGAAAAAGTGAACCAAATGGTGTTGGCAACACTACGTTAGATGTTGTAACCCACTTTAATACCAATTGTTGGATTACAAGTGCAAGAATGTAGGCAAAGATGGAGAAGATGAACGAGAAGCTCTAGAGCACACAACATAGGAATTTTTATTACTAAGTTTGGAAATAAAAAGATAAGGCTTGCAATAGAATGATGGGCATATATACAAGCTGGGAGAGAAAACCTCCCAACAAGGGAAAAATGTGCCACGAAAGTGAGGCTAAGTGTGTCCACACATCACTGCCATAATATGGTAGCATGGATTAGGTTGCTAGAGCTTCCCCTTATCCCAACCTCACCATATGACATGTATAAAATGAGATTAGGTGCTTGTTAACCATGTTGGGTTTACAATTTAGAGAGTAAATATTCAATCTATGCTCATACTCACTCTTTATGATTGTTATCACTTGAGTTTTACACAAAAATATTGCCAAAATGGTGATCAAAGGACTCACAAAGAGCAAGAATATAGGGATGATGAATAAAGGTCATAAATCTTATGAGATCATGAGCAATTGGATTGGCTTTTGAAATCCCCAAAACTAGGGGACCTTTGTGCTTTCATAATCTTAGCTTAAGACCTCTGAAATCCACAACACTAGTAGCACTACAAGAGGGCTTCAAATTTTCTACAGCATGACATGGAAATGCTTCAAATTGGCAGCGGCTGGGATTTTCCAATAGCCCAGAGTGAAACTCAACTCTTAGTGCTGCAATACACGGAAAATGCAAAGGTGCTCAAGGTGAGAACGATGTGTGAAGCAAGAAACAAGATGTTGAGTCAGCAAATTTCTACGAGGGGGGCTGGAGCAATCAACATGCAACAAGACATGGGTTTGATGCCATGGGCAATAGAAGGACGTTGAGTTGTTGGAAACGATGCATGAGTGGTGATGGCCGTGATAAGCTGTAGTTTGATACTTTCAATGCACGCACACTATATCCTCAAGCTCACATGGAGCTAGGAGAGAGAGAATGGCATTGTGTGATCTTCCTTGCCCAAGTGTGGGTTGGTCACGGTTTCCCAACATGGCCTCCTCCATTTTCAAATTTGCAAAAATAGATTTTCACTTAATTCCATTGATGAAAATGGCCGAGATGTCTTTCACAATCGGGTGAGGCCTTTAAGGGAATACCTTCATCTAAGGTACCTCTTATGGGGCTAGTCAAGGTTAGTGATCCAATTTCTCATAAGATTATCACAGTAGCAATGATGCAATATCCAATGAGAAGAAAATTCACAAAGTCCTCCCGTAGAGGTTGAGATGAGGAAGGTTACATTTCAAGGTGTTACACTAGCTGGTCATTAAAAAGGAGAGGTTGTCCTTGTGTCACAAGGTGAACAAGGTGTGATCTATGATGCTCCTAGCATATTGGTATAATAAGTTTGATGCTTTGATGAAGTCTTAAAGGTATATTGAAGCAAAATTGATCAGTGTCTCTATACAAAATAAGTTCCAGATGGTACTCTTTTGATTTTGATCTTATATATGGATCATATTGTGGATCATATGTCCATCGCTAGGAAGAACAGACTTGAGGTAGATGGATTGCAGTGGAAGTTTCATGAGAACTTTGACATGGAAAATTTGAGAGAAGCAAACATACCCCTAGCATGCACATTATGTGAAATGCAACAAGAAGGATATTCTTTACTTGTCACAGAAAGAGTGCATTTTTTTGTACTTAAGCAGTTCAATATGGAGAAGGCAAAAATATCCACTCCATTGCCTCCATACATGAAACTGAGCTCAGAGGATTTTCCCAAATCTCATGCAGAAAGGGTTAAAATGGCCAAAGTTACTTATGCATTTATGATTGGTTCTTTGATGTACACCATGATGGGCACTCGTTCATACATTGCTTTTGGAATAGGAGTTGTTAGCAAATTTTTGATGAATCTCAAAAAATAAGAAATAGTACGAGGTTGTGAGAGGTGTGATGAGATACTTGAATGGTACCAAAACAGTGTACATGTGTTTTGGAGTCAAAGGTGCATGTGTAGTTGGACATACATATATAATTATGCAAGGAATGTGGGAAATAGAAGGTCTACAATATGTTATCTCTACATTCAGTGGTGGTGAAATTTCATGGCGATCTTCTTTGCAAGGTTGGACGTCTCAATCTACCACAAAAGTGGATTATGTTGTTGTGTCAGATTCCAACAAGGAAGATATATGGATTACTTGTTTGGGAGATTTGGGAATTTATGTAGAAGTTAAATTTTTGCATTGTGATAGTCAAACTACTATCCAAGGAGCATGGAATGTATTATTTCATGTGAAGATGAAGCACATTGGTATCCCCCAAGGGGTCAACCATGAAAGTTTATTATACATGGAAGTAAAGAGGAGGGAGATTTTAAATTATCACAAATTTAGACAAGCATATAAGTTAGAGATAGTCTCCCACTAATTTCCCCTTCTAAAATTTAGGGGGGAAGGATAGAGCTACATAGACATGTATAGGAAGTCTATCAATAATATATATCTATGTTGGCATATATAGATAGAGAGTTTGATTAATAAATCAAATACAAGCATTGCTAGAATAATATTTGTAATTTTGACTCTAATGTGACTGAAAGCTATTTTTTAATATTGCAAAACTTAAACCCTTTTCACATAAATCAACTCAAATTTATCCGTACTCACATGCTACCATCAAGGATTACATAGTGACCACTTCTTTCTTTTGGTCTCTCATATGGAGTTAGGACTATTTGAAGCTTAGGAATAAATGGAAAAAAAATTCCAAGAAAAAGATCCTTCCATTAGTTAGGAAAAATTTTTAAAGTGCTGCAAATGGCCTCTGCTTTAGTGGGCTACTTCAAAACATGGAAAGAAGGCTCCCAATGAAAAACAAGATATGTAGAATGATTGCTAATATAGGATATGGAAGGAGGAAACAACCACATTGGTGGCAAAACTGCAAGAGGGCCCTGGATACCAAAGTTGCCAAGAAGGCCTCACGACGCTCTTGGATGCGATCGGAGCTACTTTGAAGTATTTTAAATTGGCCCTTGAGTGTATGGATCATCTCCAGCCAGATATCACAAATAGTCTTTGCCAATGGGATAGGTTGATCCTTGAAGATGTGAAAGCAATGGGCTTGCCAAATGAAGCACAATGGCAGGCCACAAATGAGCTCCCAACACCACTCTAACCTCTATGGCAGGCTAGAGTGTAAGCCGGACCTCATGAATCACTATCATCCTGCTGATGAAAGCCATATCAAAACAAAGAAATGGGCCTATAGGTGTGGACCAGGATGTAGCACCCCCAGTGTACAGGTTAGCTGTAGAAAGTGCAAGTATTAGCAAGCTGAAGAATCTAAAGCAAAACCTATTGTGCCATGTGGAAGTGCCATAGACACGGATGGTGAGTCTCTAGTGGGTGGCCATAGGCTACACATTCTACCAAGAAACCGTTGTGTACCACCATGTAGCACCCCAACAAGTGTACCAACTGGATCTAGAAGTGTAGCATTAGCCAAAGAATCCAAAGCCAAACATGTTTTTGGGAGGCGTTCTAGCACGACCTAATCGCAACCCACACAAACTTATGAAATCCGTGGATCGACAACCCAGCTAGGACATGGAAGCACGAGCATCGGATGAATGGAATAGACGATTCAAGAGATCACCTCTCCAATGCAAGTAGAGATTAGCCATGGCAAGACAAACTATAAACCTACTCTAATCACTAATCAAACAACTCCTACACACATCAAGCCCACCGAAGTCCGACTTACCATAGACTAGAAACCCCAAGCACCCTAACGATAAGCACACACTAATTACCACATGTCAATCACGGCACTTCATCAATAGCTACACACACCAGGTGAATGGTGATAGAGCTTCATAAAGCCTATCTACACACAAGCAAACAATAGGGGGCACACACTAATTACAAGATTAAGACCCAACTTAATCAACCTAATTAGTGATGCTAAATATCACAAATCAAAATGCTTATGGAAGATTAGGAGTGGTTACTAGCAAGAAGTACATACATCTCTCAAATCTAGAATAATGAAAGCGTAATACTACTTTATGACAAGATGAAATGTAGAGAAGAAGTAGACTAATGAGAAAATAAGGATTAGATTAATCACGAAGAGCTTACTCTAATTACAATGATTAGCACTAGCCTTTCAAGCATAGACAGTAAGCTCAAGGCTAGGCCAAAGAGTGAACACTCAAGAGAGAGGGAGCTCTCAAAAGTGAATCCTCAAGAGTGGATACTCAAGAATGAAGCCTCCTTGCATAAAGGCTTCCTTTTAAAGGCTTTCACCACAATCCCTTCTACTATGGGTTTAAGCTTGAGCCCTCAATCTACCATATACAACTTTGGAACTCCAAGTGAGCTCAAAACTTATACAAAGCGAGTGAGAAATATTGTGTGACATCCATAGCATATCTCCCGCTTGATGCACATTCGGTGTAACCTGTGTTAGCCGCCGCTGTTAATATTCTCCCCTTCCTAATTTGGCACACGTCCTTGTGTGCCGATGAAGCAAGACACAGCGACATGGTAGAAAGCGAGTCCATGGAAGAAATGTTGAGCTGCAAAACATAAGAACAAGTAATGGGCATCAAAGGCCAACAAGGATAAAAACTTGAAGTATAGTGAACAATCATGCAAAGTGATTTTTTTGTTTCTAAAAGATGGGTGAATCATAGTAAAAAACTAGACAACATAAAGCAAAACAACACTCAAACTATTGTGAAGATTAAACCACTTGAAAATTTAGTGTTATGCATGAAACACAAGCAATCAATTATGACCCTAGGCTAATGCAAGTTCATAAACTTACTAGCCTAAAAACTATGTGACTGATATTAATAAATCATTCAAGCCTATCATATCTATGGGCTATAAAAAAGCTCTTAATCTATTAGTACATTGTCACAGCTTTTTGAAGCTCATGGAAGTTTTGTTTTTGTCATTCATTGAAAAAAGTAAATCATAACACAAGGATACCACCCCAAGGCAAGTCTAGGTGCAACTCTTGGCTCCTTGAACCCTTAAGAAGGTGTTCCAAAAGCCTACTAGCCTACCAAGGCGACGGCTAACCCTTATCAGCCCAGGGCATCAGTTCAGGGCCTTGATCAAGTGAGCCAAGGTGATTCCCCTCACCTGCCAAGTGCTAATAAGGCACTAGGCCTCACATAAACACAACATAACATAGAAATTTTCTCTTCATTTGTCTAGTAGTATTTTTGCTACTTTTTTGGACACATTTTTGCTTCATTGTTTCATTTTCTAGCACTTTTTGTTTCTTCCAATATGAGATGCTAATGGCAATTGGACTAAAGGACTAAAGCCTAATCATAGCCCTAGGTCATGTTAAAAATGAATAGAGTACTAAGACTATCACTAAGAGTCTAGGACTAATGAGAAATGAACCCACATTAACCTAAGGTCAAGGCTAATTACCTATGATTAGCACACATAAAACCTAATTTTTCGATGAGTTAATTTTCACAAAGCAAAGTGTTGAAACTTTAGGATACCTAGCTTTCGAACATGAAAAAATCATAGCTTAGAAGCAAAAATTACTTAAGCCAAGCAAGAGAATGAAGAGATAAACGAAAGAGCAAAATCATGGAAGGATTACACCTATTCATGCTCTTTTGAGCATCCTTGAGCAAGCATCCCCTTTGTGTAGAGAAGTCTCTTGATCCTTTTTATTTGCAAAAGAAGCTTTTTGAAGCTAAGTGTAAACACAAGCTACAAAAGCCATTTATTTGAAATCCAAAAGCACACAAAAAACATTAATAAAAACATAAAGCCAAGGTCTTGCACACCCAAATATGCCAAACCAAAGGGAAAAAATGCCTTTGGTTAAGCACATGATGCTCTTTGATAGCACATTTATGCATACATACCAACAATGAGAGAGGTAAAATACTTCTACATAAGCAAATTTTACAATTTTTACCATCTCTCATGCATGATTCAAAGTTGATTAGTTTCTAGCTCAATGAAATATGGAGTTAAAAACAAGCCAAGAGCTTAAAATAATGCAACTTTGATTAATGATGTAACTCTTGATAGCCAAATTTTACAATTCAAAGCTTTCCAAAAAGTTGGCTAACAACTAGCTCACATGAAATTTTACATTTTTAGAGAAATCTATGAGCTAGAGATGATTGCAACTTGTTGAAATGAAATGAATGGCTCTCAACAGCCAAACTTTTACTTGAAAGCTTCAAAAAAGTTGCGTAAATACTAGCTCAAAATGAAAAAATTTAACTTTTGACCAAGCTATGAGCTAGCATATATACAACTTTTTATCCAAACAATTGGAATGGCTCTAATTAGCCAAATTTTGGAATATATTGCAATGATGACCCCTTCTTGGATCAATGAAAGCACACACCTATCACAACCCTTCAAAACAACTCAAATCATTACTGCTCTTTAAGAATTTGTCATTTAAAGTAAGCACTAAAAAATCAACCATAAACCCAAAATTGTCATGCTCTTCCATGATCATTCAAAATCTCAATGGTCAGTGCTATGCAATGATTTGCAATCAAATCAAGCACCTAAAGAATGCACAACAATGCCAAGCCCAAAGTTTAATCCACACTCTTGTTACCATATACGTGTGGTAGTGATGTGTGTGAACACATTAGGACCGCCGGGGCATTTTTTCCCTCTTTAGGAGGTTTTTTCCCCCGAGCATTGTATATACGCCCATCACTCTAGGGATATCTATCTTTCCATTGTACACTAAGTAACACACTCTCTATTGTGTGCCTTGAGCTTCCTTCGTCTTCTCCAAGCTGTGTGCATTTCTCTGCAACCCTAATTCCAACAATTGGTATCAGAGCAGGTCACGTCCTCCTGGGCTTAGTCGCCAGCTGCTCCAGCACACGCCTGCTCACTTTCTCCGATTTCAGTGAGCTTTGGTGAGCGTTCACAGGCAGTACTGCACATGCTATTTCGTCATTTTGTGCAAAATTTTTATCAGTGCCGTTTTCTGCATAACAGGTGCCTTATAGTCTTCTACGGTTTGTGCTATATAGCACAGGTTGTTCCTGCTCCGTTTCTCCTATTTTCGGGTAGTTTTCACATCAGGTGCAACATTTACCATGGCTGACAATAACAACACATATGTGTTCAAGATGTTTGCTACTGAGGACAGGTTGGATGGGGACAACTACCCTATGTGGGCTTATATGATGCAACATGTTCTTGTGTCAAAGGGCGTCTGGAACATTGTGCAAGGCATTGATGTACGTCCTGGTTCTGAGGATGTAGGCGATGTTGAGGATGTTGCAGGTCTTGCTGCAAGGATTGCAGCTGTTAGAGTTGTGTTGCCTACGGTAGAACAAGCTCGTTGGGATGTTAAGGATGCGCAGGCTCATGCATTGATTGCATTGTCTATGAAGCGCACCATTGTTCCTCACATCCGCTCAGCAAAATTTGCAAAACAGGCTTGGGATATTCTAGCAGGTCTTTATGCAAGCCGCAATGAGGCTAAAATTGCTTTGTTGCGTAAAGAGCTGGAGTCGAAGATTATGCATGAGGAAGATGATATGGACACTTTCCTTGCTAGTGTCAAGGATATTAATGAGCAACTTATTTTCTGCAGGTGAAGTCATTTCAGACAGTTCCCTTGTGCAGACTGTTCTTGATGCCTTACCAGATTCCTACCAGACTTTTGCTAGTACTTGGAGACTGATGACCCAAGGAAATCCTGAAGTTGTCAAGTTTGATGCATTATGCACATTGCTGTTGCAAGAGTCACTTTCTAGAAAAAACAGGACTAGGCAGCGTGCAGTTGAACAGGCTTTTATTGCTTCTCAAAGAAAGGGTGGTAGCAGTAATGCATCCACTTCTTATGGTTCTGTTGCGAGTGGCAAAAATTATGTTCCTAATGCTTCTGCTGGCAGTAATTCATCTGGAAATTCTGGTGATAAGGGAAAAAAGAAGATGCGTTGCCATTATTGTAAAGCTAATGATCACTTGATCAAGTCGTGTCCTAAGTTCAAGGCCAAAGAGGCTAAGAAGAAAGAGGGTGGTTCCCATGCAAATGTTGGTTCCACTACAAATGCAGCCATTGTTGAGTCTTCTGTGAAAGGAGACTGTGATGCTGATGCTGATGCAGAATGGGCTTTTAGCGCAGAGTGCACTTACAATCCTGTTGTCCATGATGCATGCTTGTCAGTTGTTGCAGATTCACATGTATGGTATTTTGACAGTGGTGCTACAAAGCACATTACCTCACATCGTGAATTGTTTACCTCTCTCGAGTCTGTCCCTCATGGGAATTCAGTCACTTGTGCCAACAACGCCTCTTATCCAGTTCAGGGAGTTGGAAAGATTGTGCTCACTGCCGCTAATGGCAGCTCCTTCACACTTGTTGATGCACTTTATGTACCTAAGATCAAGAAGAATCTCTTGTCTATATCCGCACTTGCTAGACTTGGACTTGTAGTCAAATTTGTGGATGACAGATGTACAGTTCATGATCTCAGTTTTGGTGATGAAATTGTTGCATCTAGGCTTTTGTGCCGTGGGCTGTATAAGCTCACTTTGTATGACAGGTGTGGACAAAATTTTGCAAATGCTGTTGCAGATTCAAGGGCTATTTCAGATGCAAAACTTTGGCATGCACGTTTTGGTCATCTAAATTTTGCCAATTTTCTGCGTTTGCAAAAATCTGATATGGTTGCTTCTTTGCCGCCTCTTGAAGCACCTGTCAAACATGTTTGTGAAGGATGTATTCTGGGTAAAATGCAACGTTCTAAGTTTCCAAAGGATGGTTCAGTTAGGGCCACATGCAGGTTCCAGCTTGTGCATAGTGATGTTTGTGGACCCATGCAAACTCCGTCCTTGGGCAATTACCTGTACTTCGTGACTTTCATTGATGATTACTCCAGGCATGCATGGGTATTTCCGCTTAAAGCGAAGTTCGAAGTTTTTATGTGCTTCAAACAATTTCTGGCTATGGCTGAAAATGTCTTGAAATGTACTATGGGCACCCTCTGTTCCGATCGAGGGGGGGAGTATATGTCTCATGAATTTAATGCATTTCTGGCTAGTCGTGGGATAAAACACCAATGTACAGTGACTTATACACCTCAACAAAATGGTGTTGCTGAGAGGAAAAACAGGTCAGTGACGGAAATGGCACAATGTATGGTCAAAAGTCAAGCTTTGCCGCATTCTTTTTGGCTACTTATGTACTTAACAGGTGCTCTATGAAAGCTTTGCAGTCTATTACTCCATATGAAGCATGGCATGATAGAAAGCCTTCTATTGAGCACGTGCGTGTGTTTGGTTGTTTGGAATATGCTTTAGTGCCACAAGTGCAGCGCAGAAAATTGGATGATAAGGCTGTCAAATGTATTTTTGTTGGTTATAGTGCTGAAAGAAAAAGTTATAGGTTGTAGCATCCGCAAACAAAACGTATTCTGGTTTCACGGGATGTAGTGTTTGTGGAAGATTCTGTTCATCCCTTGGTGTCATGTACTAGAGACAGTAATGTAAGCTCACAAGACATTTATGACACTTTGTTGCCTCTTTTCAGTGGTGGAAATACGAACGTAAGTTCCAATGAGGCAAGTGTACAGCCTATGGGGGTTTCTGAAAAATTTTTAGATCAGCTTATTACTGATGCAGATATACATGATGTACTTAATGAGGAAAGGGCTGAAAATGAGCAAGCTAGAGGTATGCCAAAATGGCTGATGCACACTTTGCGTGACATTAAATTGGATGCACCTTTGTCTAGTCGTACTCGTTCAGGCTCTTGCCATGCATCTTATGCATTAGATTGTTATGCTTTGGCTGTGTCTAGCTTACATGATGTTGAGGACCCTTTGTCTTTTGATGAAGCACAAAATTCAGAAAATTGGATGGCTACCATGGAATCAGAATACGATGCACTTATAGAAAATGACACATGGACTTTATATGATTTGCCTCCTGGCAAAAAGGCCATTGGTACGAAGTGTTTACAAGTTGAAACGCAAGCCGGATGGTGAGATCATCGCCGTAAGGCTCGACTTGTTGCAAAGGGTTATGCACAACAAAACGACATTGATTATGAAGAGACTTTTTCTCCCACTTGTCATATGACTACTGTGCATTTTCTATGTGCATTAGCAGCTCATTTTGATTGGGATGTACATTAATCAGACATTGTTACTGCTTTCTTGAATGGTGACATATTTGAGGAAGTTTATGTAATGCAACCTCGCGGTTTTGTCATAAATTTATCCATAATGAAAAGGATGCTTAATATTACTAGGGGGAAATTTATGTACAATGAGACTCTTATATAGGCATAGATGAGAGGTAGCTTCTTGACACACAGTCTGACACATAGGCTTGTAGGTGTCTCACATGCATGAAGTCTATGGGTTTTCTTACACATGTCTTGTCAACTTATTAAAGGGGTTGCACACACAAAAGAATACATAGATGAAGCTAGGGTTTACATAACACTACACACGTACCAAAGGGCGGCTCTCCCTAGCCCAAATTTGCCAATGTCTAGACTCAAGATCTGGCATATCAAGATCTATGATACAAGTCCTTCCACCAATGCCCACAACTTGAATCCTTTGAAAAAAACACTCAGCCACCTATGGTGCCTCTACCAAGACTCCATGGAGAGGACCCTCTCCTTGAACCTCAAAAAACATGCAAGATCGTGTGTTTGAGTAAGCCCTAGCTGCAATGAGGACCTCCAATCACATGAAAACCCCCATCCAACAGGGAGCTGCGAGTCCAGGAGGGGTATGCCACTTAGCAGGTATAGCCTCTACAATATCTTGAACATGTTCTGTGTCAGAGAATCTAATACTTATTTTAGATTTAGTGAAATTTTAATTTATGAAAGAAGAGACTTTTTCTTAAGAGAAACTGAAGAGGAGACTATAGGTTGTGCCAAGCTAATTTCTTTACACAATTACACATTGAAACACTAAATTAATACACATAATTCAAAGAGAATACCACAATTGAGATGGAAAACTTGATGAGGACCGGATTTCCTTGGAGCAGTCCCTCCTCCAAAAGGTCTTTGTACTATAATTCTCTCTCAAAAAGAGCTTTGATTACAACACAACTTGTGCTCTTGCAGAGCTTCCATTGAACCAAGAAGATGGTGTTCATCTAGATTCCATGGTATACCTTCCCATGCCCTAAACACCCTAGAAGGGAGAAAGAAGTATTTTTCAAGCAAGGAAATTTTTACTTCAAGTGCACGTACTCATGGGAAAGCTCTTAGTACATATTAGCATAATAGAGTAGTATAGATGAAGAAGAATAATCTTTCACTTGCTTAGATTTGCATCCATAGCCAAGTGCTTGAGCATGATGGTTGGGCCTCTTGAGCTTCCATGAGAGAGAGAGAGAGAGAGAGAGAGAGAGAGAGAGAGAGAGAGCTTTGCCAACTTGAGCACTTGAGAGTGTGTGTATAAGGAGCAAGAGAGGAAAAATCCAATGAGCCCTTGCTTATATGTTCATGCAAACTTACAACTAGTCTTTAAAAGGAATGCATGCCATTTGTTGTCCAATGACAAGTGAACACTCAAACTGCAACTAATTCATGCTCATACACTTGTCCAAGCTTTCCATACTTGAAAAACTTGCCTCCTCCTTCCTTGGGCCCTTCTTGGCAAGTGTACATACCACACACACACGCGCACACACACACACACTCGCTAACTTCACATATAGCAAGTAGGTGCTACTTTGGACATGTGGTCTAGCCAAGCTTAGTAAAGAAAGACTACATTAAACTTTCTAAATGAGGAAGGGATGATCTACTAACCTTAGACTTTAGCTTTTCCCTTTCATTCATTAAAAACCATAAACTTACCCTTTAATTTGATTAGCTCATGTGCAAGAATTTTGCACAAACCTTGGAGGCTTTATGCAACTGACCCGAGCTACAGTCCTACCTGCAAATTAGAATGGACTTTGGTAAAAATAAAACTCACCCTTGGGCTTTAAAACTTCACCTCTTGTGTGAAACCTTAGCACAATGCTTTGGAAGTGCCACCAAGTTACTCCCCAAACTTGCTAAATTAAACTATTCGTGGCGAGTTACAAATTTATCCTAAGGCTTCCCAAACTTCATACTTGGAGTCTAAAGAGTTATTCTAATGATTTGAACTTAGCACAACTACTTTCTATATTTAGACTCTTATAATTGCTCTAGGTCATCTCCTTTGTCATGTACCTTTGATCAAGGGTTCGCAAGATATATTCATCCTTCCTTGACTTGTATCTATGACTGAGATAACTAAACAGTAATCACCCTTTCTCTTTTATGGACTTCTCTCTTTTTGGTCCGAACCCTTTGACCGAGCCGGTCCATAAGCACTTAGATCAACGTCACTTGTTCTTCTTTATTTTTTGTAGACTTAAGCGGCCATTTTAAGATGGAAAATATTTTTAGAAGGTTAAAGTTCAATTTTTATGACATTAATCCTCCCTTGAAATCATAGTCTTCTTCCATTATGATATGAAGTCATAGCTAATCTTGTTGCTTTGGGTAGAGGATCTCTTTTTACCCATTGACATTCTTCCACGGTGATGACTAACTCCACTTGGTGCTTGGAAGGTTTAGCTATTGCAAGCATGGGCTTTAAAATTTGAAATAGTCCATGTTAATATCTTTTTGCTAGCATAGCATAATATTTTTGGTGACTTGTTGGGCATCCTTTTGTTCCCTTGCCTTTAGTATGGTGTTAGCGGGTCGCTGCGACAACGAGTGTCTGTAGCATAGCTATCTAGCACTCATATAATTTCAATACTCAGGGAAGTGACTTGAAGATCGGGCACGAAGACTCTTTGAGGTTGTCACGCCCAAGAAGTGAACCTATCAAGCTAACGCAATAACTCAACAAGCAAACCAACACTCAATGATCGAAAAATCTACCTATGTCCTTTCTCACCGCTCTAGGTCATTACGCCATTTCTGGACTCAAACGAAGTCAAAATGCAACGAAACGTTAGGAAGAGGTCTAAGACACCTAGGGGCACTATCCTACCAACTCTGGTCACATTCCAACAAGGTACCAAAATCACGTTCCATTAGGAAAAAGGTCCTAAAAATTATGACAAAACTATCCAAAAAGGTCGCCCTATGGTCTAAGAACAATCTCCTATGGTCAAAATATCAAACAATTGTGATTTACGTTAGGAAATAAGGCATAACTGGGTAGATATTAGAGTGTTTTCCTTAATGGAGAGAAATAATTTTCACACACAAGAGAGACAATAGAGTAGAGAGAGAGAGAGAGAGAGAGAGAGAGAGAGCACGATATACGTGGTTCACCCAATGTGGGCTACGTCCATGGGAAAGCAACCACTCAATGGCTTTTGTACTTCAAACTAGAAGTAGGTTACAAAGGAAGTATACCCTTAATAGACCTCCCACCTTGCTTCACTCTCACCACCTCACATACACCTTGTTTCATCAACTTCACAGTGATTTTGTGTGTAGAAGAGGCCTCCTTTTATAGGCCAAAAGCGCTACCCTCTCTCATGAGAGGCATCCGTGTGCATAGATTCCCTTGTATAGACAAGTTTGAGTTGAATTCTCCCATGTATCCATGTGTGGCCGCCCTTGAGAAGGCAAGTCCGCTTAGAAATCAGCCACTGGCCATTGACTACCAGCCACTGGCCAATCAGCCAATCGATCGGCCGTTTTTTGATCACTTTTTGGCCGTTGTTCGGCCATAATATTTTCGCAAAAAAGAGAACATTTTGGCAAAACTTGAGACTAGGCGTGAAGTTTTGGTTTTTCAAAAAGTGTTTTCTCTTATGGACGATGGCTTCTCCTCATAATGGGGGCCTTACAAATGTGCATTTTTGAGACTTGAAAGTTACAAGGGGTAAATCAAGCTCTATACTTAACAATTTAAGCACTCAAATTTGAAGATTAGGCTCACTAGAGCGTAGTCATCTCGAACCTCAACAAAATTAATAATGCTTACACTTGAATGAAGAAGCAAGGAAAGGGGAACACAATGCAAGTTTCAAAACTGAAAACGGATTACCCAATCATCAGTTATGTTGATTACAAATATGAGCTTTGTAGTCGCTTGTGAGCGCGTACAGTAGAGCTCTTTCTTCTTCAAAAGATAAGCCACCTTTCACATTAAGGTTATTAACTTTTATACCTAAGTCTTTCTAAATGGCCAATGGCCGGATCACATAGACTTTTACAAATGTCATGACAGAATTACAACTCAGGGAATTGACTTGCTACTCTGGAATGGGGATTTGCACAGATTGTAGCTACACTAGCTTGGAAAAATAATAGAGTACAAATGTGGTGTCCGGCTACGTGTTCAACCATGCCAACGCCCGTTCAATTAATCCGCCAACATTTCCCCATTTCTAGCTCGTGTCGTCCCTTGACACGACCATGTGAAATCTTGTTATTTGGGTTGTCTTCAGCTTTGTCTTCAAAGCTAGTCTTTCACTTTGTATGCTTTGTGGTTGACGACGCTCCCCCCTTTCTTGAGTAATTCATATCTACTATGTTCTTGTTGATGTTGACGGACGCAAAGCGGACCCCGAACCCCGACGGCCTCTAAAACGCCGGGATCCGAATGGCGCGCCTTCAGCCTGTCACGGTAAAGCGAACAGGGGGCACCACCTAGCTTTGAGCGGCTAGGACACAAACCACGATGATATGAACACCGCAAACTTACACACACACACACACACACACAGAAATTTGCAAATGATGAAAACCCTCAGAGGGTGTGAGGGTGAATTATTTCTGCAGTATTTACAAAGTGGCACGCCGTGGTGGTAGAGAGGTAGGGAGAGGAGGTGGTGCAACCTACTTGGTGCGTTCTCTAAGACGACTCAACGATTGTGAAACTTACTACCAAGAGCGTGTATACGTGTATGCATCGACCATTGGAGTCGAGAGATGGGTGTGGTTCCCTTCGCATGGTGCAATTCCCAAGGCAAACCCAACACACAAGCCCCCTCCCCATGATGGTGATAGTGTCAATCCTTCCCACTACACTGTACCAAATGCTTGGCTCCTCATGAATTGCTCCCCCCCCGATAGTGACCTCTCAAGGCCAATTTATAGGTGTTGGCTGCTTGGATTATGGTAATCTCAGTGTGGTTAGGATAAGCTTAATCGGGGAGACAAAGCAAGTGGTGGGCCCAGTGTGGTTGACCCTTGCTTTGTTTTGGGAGGTTTATTAAAAGATGGGAATCTCTAGGTGGGCCTTTGTGACCATCACCTAGAGAGAGGATATTTACAGAAAAATGGGAATTTACAATGGCTCGGGTGAAAACTGAAGAAAATGATGAAAATAACCTATAAATTACTGGGATGGCGTCGTGGTTGCGTGTTTCCAACGTATGGTGTGTTGCCAGTGCGTCGGTGTCAAGCGTACTTCTTTTCGGGGTCGGACGAGGCATGCCTTTGGCGCACTTCCTCTTTTTGTTGTTGGTGGCGCGTGCTTTGGATCCTTCATCTTTTTGTCGTAGTTGTGAAGTCCTTCGTTTTTTCCTGAATTCGTGGTGCGTATATGCGTATGTGTACGTATGTGCATGTGGGCGGATGTATATATATATATATATATATATATATATATATATATATATATATATATATATATATATATATGTATATGGGTGTGTGTGCATGAGTGCATGTGTGTATTTGTATGTGTGCGTGAGCGTGAGTGCATGTGTGTATTTGTATGTGTGCGCGAGCGTGAGTGCGTGAGTGCATATGTGTATTTGTATGTGTGTGCGAGCATGCGATGGGAACGGGGGGCTTATATACATAATGTATATTTGTTTTTTTTAAAATTTTTTTCTTCTCTGCTCGATGGCCAGCGGCAGCTACACAAGCTTGGGGTGGGTGTGTGTGTGTGTGTGTGTGTATGTATGAGTGGTGTGTGTGTGTGTGTGTGTGTGGTGTTGAGAGAGAGAGAGAACGCGCTGCGCCTGTACAGGCCGAGAGGGAGAGAGAGCGGGAGGGTGGGCGGCTGCTGCCGAAACAGAGCGCGAGAGAGGGAGAGGGGGTTGGGGGTGGTGTGTGTGAGTGTGAGGATGAGGGTGAGTGTGTGGTGTATGAAGGCGTGGGATCCATGGTCATGCGCGTTGTGCCTTCGGGCTTGAAATGGAAGAGAGAGAGAGAGAGAGAGAGAGAGAGAGAGAGAGAGAGAGAGAGAGAGAGAGAGACGAGGTGGCGCTAGAGGGAGGGGGAATCTCCTAGGGCGGGTGCCCACCGTGGGAAGGGGGGGGAGAGGGAGAGGGGGGGGGGGGGGGGTCTTATCCTCCGTTTTGTATGATGACTCAAGGATGAGGAGGGGGGTAGAAGTCAATGGTGTGGGGGGGGTGGTGGGGATAGTGGGCCAAGGGAAGGGTGAGTGAAGCCAAGGGGAGGGTGAGGCGAGCGGGTGGGGAAGAGGGGGAAGGGGTTAGGGGAAGAATATTAGCAGGCCAAAGGGGGGGGGGGGGGGGGTTTCCATGCGGCTCAACACAGAGGGAGCGAGAGAGAGCTGTATGAACTGATTCAGCCCAGTATGTTAATGGCATATTCATCTCATTCATCATGGCTCTTGCAATATCTGCTATGACTCTATTCTTTCTCTCAGAAACTCCATTTTGTTGTGGTGTGTATCTGCAAGTAATCTGTCTTCTTATGCCTTGTTCACGTAAGTAATCATCAAAACTGTGTGACATGTACTCTCCCCCTCCATCTGTACGTAGGCATTTAATTTGACAACCATTCTCTTTCTCAACCATAACTTTGAACTCCAAAAATACCTCAAATGCCTCTAACTTTTCCTTTAGAAAGAAACCCATGTCATTCTGCTGTAATCATCCGTAAATGTGATAAAATATCGACAACCATTTGGTGTAGCATGATCACAAGGTCCCCAAATATCTGAATGAACAATTTCCAAAGGACTTTGGCTAATTCTCCCCCTCTTTGGAAATGGTAAACGAGATTGCTTTCCAAATTGACAAGCTTCACAAACATGATCAAAATTCAATCTGCCAAACTTTGGTAATCCACGCACAATTTGATTTGATTGCATATGCTTTAGTCTTCTAAAATTGACATGACCAATTCTCTTATGCCATAACTCTACCCAATCATCTTGAGTGGCTGATTTGTTTGCATACATACCACTGTGTAAACATGGATCTCCAGCTTCCAATGAGAACAAGCGACCTTTCTTTCTTCCACGTGCCAATATCTTGCCTAGTCTACCTTTGTGAAACTCCTCTATGAAGCATCCATAACGATTAAAACGGACTTGCAACCCTTGATCTATCATTTGTCCAATTGATGCTAAATTCTTTGTCATTGAAGGCACATATAGAACATCTCCCAATGTGTTGTATGTCCCGTCTTTTTCTAGCAATGGAACTGAACCAACATGTGTAATCCGATGCATAGTATCATCACCTATAGCGACAAACTCATCCTCTTCTAACTTCTCTTTTCTGTCAAACCATTCACCATGATATGTCATATGATTTGTGGCACCACTATCTAAATACCAATCATCTGTATGATGTGGCTCCACCATGCTTCCAACAACATGCTCCACAGGAAATAAATGTCCACTCGACCTATTGTCATATATATTTTGATCATGAGGATTGTATCCAACAAAGTTTCCTCCATCTCTGCCATAACCTCGGCCTCCTCCACCACGATCACGATTTTGATTTAGCCTTGTGTAACATTCTCTTTCAAAGTGACCATAAATGCCACATCTGTTACAATATCCATCTCTTTGAGGATGTACAAATCGTCCACCTCCACGTCCACGAGTTCGGGCTCTCCCCCTGCCTCTTTGGCTATAATCATTGTAACTTTGACTTTGTTGGTTTTGCCATTGACCTCTTCCAACATTGTTTCCACGACCATAGTTTCCTCTTCCACCTCTATTGTTTCCACGACCTCTAGAGTAAAAAACCTGATCTCTGGAATTGTTATTTGATGTAGAAGGACCTGACTTGCCTAACTTCACCTCTTCTTGCAAACAAAGGTTTACTAACTCTTCAAAATCAGGCATGTGTCCTCGAACAGATATAGATGTATCCAATGACTTGTATTCCGGTCCCAAACCATTCAATGTCACTGAAACTAAGTCATCATCTGGAACTTCAACATTAATGCTCGCAAGATCTTCCTGTATTTGCTTTATCTCTGTCACATAATCTGATATGGATCTATTTCCTCGCCATACACAATGTAACCTTTGCTTCAAGTGAACTTTTCGTGGTTCTGTATTGGAGCTGTTCATTCTTGCTAGTATCTCCCATGCTTCCTTTGGAGATGGAGCCTTCTTCACATGTGGTATAAAGAAGTCACTAATGCATAGTGAAATCCAATGCATCACTTTCCTTGAATTCTCGATCCACTTCTTATAAGCTTCTACTCCTGCTTGCCATGTTTTATGTGCTTCAACATTCTCTCTATTTGGTTCCAAACCAACCTCTGGACACTCTTGTTCACCTGTAATGTAATCCCATAAACCTTTGCCCATGATAAAGTTCTCCATCCTGTAAGACCATATGCTGTAGTTCTCTCTGGTCAGCTTCTCTCCAACAATCTGTGTGACTTGAGTTGAACTTTCTGCCATCTTCACTCTCTCAATTTCTTTCAAAGGATTTTGATAAAATTTCGGCAGAGTTTCGTTTGTATTTGGACAATATCTCAAGTGAAAATCTTCATCAAAGTGCTCATAAACACTGACAGAAAATCTCTCACTGCCAAGGCAAAATCCACTGACTCACTTTGCCACAGACTGACTCAGTACTATGCATAAATACTCTAAAACAATGTCCACATGGACTTGTGTGCAAATGCAATCCATACGCTGTCATGTACCACATATCCATACATCCACCTTCTTCCCATAGTCGTAAACGACATATGAGGTCTTTCGCGGGGCTAGTTGGGGGTTCGCTCCAGTACCTAATCCACCTTGCCAAGGTACCAAAGCTCCCAAGGCAAGGCTTCAAAAAACCCCACTCGACCCTCACAAAGGCTGCAGTTTTCCAAAATACATTGACCGCATATCCATACATAACCACAAAGTACTCAATCTGACAATATAACCGCCTCAACTTCTTCCCACAACCTTTCTTACATAGGCGGCTGTCCATAACGGACCCACAACAACCAAACATAATCTTCGATAACACAATATCATGATGCAAAAGCTCTATGTCGCTCTCCAAAACCTGTGTAAATGCTGAATTCTTCACCTGTAACCTGTAAATCTACTGCCGAGTGCAAAACTGGACATCTCTTATGTTTGTGTGAGCTGGCTGTTTGCTGCAAAAAATTGCAGATTTTGGAAAATCTGAGTATTCCAATGCGTCCGGAACGCCCAAAAACATAAAGATAGACTTCTGGATCACTGTATTCTGAATTCGGGTGAGAGAGTTATGACCAAAAAACCTCTCTTTTTTGCTGTTTTCCAGAGCTACGAAAACCTGTGTATTGACTGTAGCTCCATAAACTGAGCTCTGATACCACTTTGTAGAGTGCGCAGGTGATGGAGAAGGTAGGAAAGAAGACTACACACACACACCAACACACATCGAGACACACACACACAATCGTTACCCTGTAGCAGCCATTCAACGAGCTGCTCTTCTCTTCTTCTCTTTTGAACTATTATCCAAAGTATATTTACAACATAGTGTAGTCATTGTCCAGCCGCCCATAGCACAATGGACATATTCTTTAACATCATATTCTTTAACAATATTTGCGCGCCACCATCTATGTAGACGTTTGAAATTCGTTGCCCCTTGATGTGAGCGTCCATGGTTGACAGGATGTCGTCGAGATCCCTCCCGGAGATAGCCCCAGCTATCTTGGGCCTTGATTTCCTGGTACTTAACATTTTTTTCCATTGCCTCCTCATTTTGGGTGCAAGGTGGAGTAATTGGGGCCAAGTTATCTTTGGGCCCTGCATTAACACATCCTGAACTAATTCATAGGGTTTTGCATACTCACCTAGTGAGAAGTCCACGATGTCTATCTTCCGCCGCGGTTTAGCTGCTTGCTTGCTAGACTCGGCCTTTCCTTTCATCTTCTCTTCTCTTTGAGATGCCTCCTCGTGCCTTGCACGCTTCACTCCCATAGCATCCACTTCTTCTACCTTCGCTTTTCCTTCGCTGATTCTTCTACCTTCACCTTCCCTTTAGCCTCCAAGCTAATAACACTCACCGCTTGGTTCACAGCAGGTGGTGGGGGTAGTGGCGGAATGAGAGGTTGGGGTGGTGGTTGCTGTTGTACAGGTGGTCGAAGGATTTGGACCGGTGGGATCGGTCCCGGTTGCCTAGGTGGTGGTGGTCTTGCTCTTGGCGGAGAGATCTGAAATCTGTCTCCCCCTTCTATTGAAATTCTGCCTCCTCGGGTGTGGGCAGTAGTACATTCCATGGCCATCTTCCCCGTAGTTGTAACAGTGGTACTCTAGGTTCTGCCTTCGTTGTCCTCTTCCTTGTTCTGGGTTCCTACCAGATGCATGCCCTTACTGTACCAGATACACAGATAAACTCTCTAGTTGGGTGGTGATGTGACTCAGCAGGTCTTGTTGCTCTTCTGATGCCTCCTGCGGTTGGACTCTATGATTCGCTATTGTAGCCCCAGTGGGGTTGGTCAAGACGAGCGTATTTCCTCTAACTCGTTTACTCTTGCTTGCATGCGCAGCTTCTTGTCTTTAAGGCGGGCTACTTCGACTGCCAACTCATATGTTGCAGGAAACCTTCCCTTCACCTTCTCTCTAAGCGGCGACCATAGACCAGCAATGAAACGGTCCTTCTTTAGGAAATTAGGCGCTCCTTCGCCTTCCTCCAGTGAGGCAACCCATCTCTCCCATAAGTTGTACAGGGAGAGGAGGAAGATCCTCCACTCGCTTTCCAAAACAGCAAGAGCAGTAGCCGAACCACTCTTCTCTAGGACATGGGAATCTTCTTACCACTTCTTCTTCTGGATTTTCAAAGTGGATTGGTAGCACTCGCATGCGTCGTGCAAATCGACAGGTGACCTTCCGTCGCTTAGATTCGGATGACTTCTTCTTTGGCAAAGTGGGTACAACCCGGATTTCTGAGCTTGAAGCACTTGCTTGGCCAGATGCTTCTCCCTTCAGGGTCATGTGTTTCCAGACTGGCTTATCTTCTCCTTGCCTTTGGCTCGAGCAGCCCCTTTAGGCCACTTTGGAGTTATAACTTTGACTGTGCAGTTTCTTTAGGGAAAAGAGGTCTCACTGTTTGCTTCCCTTCCTCTTCTTCGTGATGAATGTCTATGTAGATGACTTCAGCCCTTTCGCTGCCTTCGTTGCTGGCACTCATTGACAGTGTGCCTTGGTTGACAACAACGATGGCACTTCACTGACCTCCCACATGATGCTCTCAATTTATAGTTAGAATGAGCGACACGAGATGGAGAATTTACCTCTTGAATGCTGATGACACTGCAGCCTGGTAGTAGCACCTCAATGAAGGCGGCTAGTGCCTCCTTCGTCTCCTCTTCTTCCGTCCTCCAGTTAGAAAATTCCTTCAGCCATTCGTCCATGATTGATAGTGGGCATCACTTTTAGCATTGTAAACTGAAGGGTCTTAGAAATCCCTCCTCCGTAGGGGCACCAAAACCCCAATGGCCTCTAAAACGTGGGATCCGAATGGCGCGCCTTGAGCCTGCCACCACAGTAAAGTGAACAGGGGGCACAACCTAGCTTTGAGCAGCTAGGACACAAACCACGATGATATGAACACCGCAAACTTACACACCGAGAGAGAGAGAGAGAGAGAGAGAGAGAGAGAGAGAGAGAGAGAGAGAGAGAGAGAGAGAAATTTGCAAATGATGAAAACCCTTGGGGGGTGTGAGGGTGAATTATTTCTGCAGTATTTACAAAGTGGCACGCCGTGGTGGTAGAGAGGTAGGGAGAGGAGGTGGTGCAACCTACTTGGTGCGTTCTCTAAGACGACTCAATGATTGTGAAACTTACTACCAAGAGTGTGTATACGTGTGTGCATCGACCATTGGAGTCGAGAGATGGGTGTGGTTCCCTTCGCATGGTGCAATTCCCAAGGCAAACCCAACACACAAGCCCCCTCCCCGTGATGGTGATAGTGTCAATCCTTCCCACTACACTCTACCAAATGCTTGGCTCCTCATGAATTGCCCCCCCCCCCCCCCGATAGTGACCTCTTAGTGCCAATTTATAGGTGTTGGCTGCTGTGTTGCCGATGCGTCGGTGTCGAGCGTACTTCTTTTCGGGGTCGGACGAGGCATGCCTTTGGCGCACGTCCTCTTTTTGTTGTTGGTGGCGCGTGCTTTGGATCCTTCATCTTTTTGTCATAGTTGTGAAGTCCTTCGTTTTTTCCTGAATTCGTGGTGCGTATACGCGTATGTGTGTACGTATGTGCATGTGGGCAGATGTATATATATATATATATATGGGTGTGTGTGCATGAGTGCATGTGTGCGTGAGCGTGAGTGCGTGAGTGCATGTGTGTATTTGTATGTGTGCGCAAGCGTGAGTGCGTGAGTGCATATGTGTATTTGTATGTGTGTGCCAGCGTGCGGTGGGAACGGGGGGCTTATATACATAATGTATATATGTTTTTATATTTGTTTTTTTTTTAAAAAAAAGTCTTCTCTGCTCGATGGCCAGCGGCAGCTACACAAGCTTGGGGTGGGTGTGTGTGTGTATGTATGAGTGGTGTGTGTGTGTGTGTGTGGTGTTGTATGAGTGGTGTGTGTGTGTGTGTGTGTGTGTGTGTGTGTGTGTGGTGTTGAGAGAGAAAGAGAACGCGTTGCGCCTGTATAGGCCGAGAGGGAGAGAGAGCGGGAGGGTGGGCGGCTGCTGCCGAAACAGAGCGCGAGAGAGGGAGAGGGGGTTGGGGGTGGTGTGTGTGAGTGTGAGGATGAGGGTGAGTGAGTGGTGTATGAAGGCGTGGGCTCCATGGTCATGCGCGTTGTGCCTTCGGGCTTGAAATGGAAGAGAGAGAGAGAGAGAGAGAGAGAGAGAGAGAGAGAGAGAGAGAGAGAGAGAGAGAGAGAGAGAGAGAGAGAGAGAGAGAGAGAGAGAGAGAGAGAGAGAGGACGAGGTGGCGCTAGAGGGAGGGGGAATCTCCTAGGGCGGGTGCCCACCGTGGGGAGGGGGGGAGAGAGTGTGTGAGAGGGGGGAGGGGGGGGGGGGGTGTTGTCTTATCCTCCGTTTTGTATGATGTCTCAAGGATGAGGAGGGGGGTAGAAGTCAATGGTGTGGGGGGGGTGGTGGGGATAGCGGGCCAAGGGAAGGGTGAGTGAAGCCAAGGAGAGGGTGAGGCGAGCGGGTGGGGAAGAGGGGGAAGGGGTTAGGGGAAGAATATTAGCGGGCCAAAGGGGGGGGGGGGGGGGGGGGGGGGTTCCATGCGGCTCAACACAGAGGGAGCGCGAGAGAGGGGTCGGGGTGAGTGCTCAAAGCTTGCGCCTGGATGGGGGGGGTGATAAATTTGGGAGAGAGGGAGAGAGGATATTAGATAGAGGTATGCAGGGAAAATGAGAGAGAAAGAGGATATTAGAGAGAGGTATTGAGGGAAAATGAGAGAGAAAGAGGATATTAGAGAGAGGTATGCAGGGAAAATGAGAGAGAAAGAGAGGGGGTGTTATTTCATCCAATGCCCGTCGGGCGGGGGGGGGGAATAAACTACGGGGGGATTAAGGGTATCTGAAACCGAGGGCGGCCGGTTAGGCTGGGGTATGGACCAACAGGGATGAGGGTGACAAGGCCGGAAAATCGAAAGGGGGGGGGGATGTCATGCCTGTAGGGGTGTTGGGAGGATTGACCAGGCAGTGCCAAGCCTTCCAACAGTGTTGCCAAGGCTTCAATAGAGGAAAAATAAGTTTTCTTTTTCTTATTTTTCTTTGATTTTCAAAATTCGGCTATCATTAACCCTCTCCCTTTGGCTAGAGGCATTCATGCTTCTAGTCCTTCTTCTGCTTCTTCAGCTGTAGAGTTAGAGGGTTCTCCCTCCTCTAGAATGTCTAGCACGAATTCTGGGTCAAACCTAAGAAAATACCTTTTCAGTCTCTATCCATTGACCCTAGTCTTGTGAATTCTCCCATCTACTTCCATAAGCTTCCATCAGCTCCCATCAGCTTCCATCAGCTTATAGCTGCCGTTGTCATAGCGCTTCTTGATGATGAATGGCCCTTCCCATCTGGGTTGAAATTTCTTATCCTTCCTAGAGTCAAATCTGTTGTCGTATCGGAGTACTAACATGCCTTTTTCTAGTCCCTTTTCTTTAATCCCTTGATTGAAAGTGAGCCGGCGTCGTTCTACCTGTGCTACATAGTGATTGATTGCTTCTTCCCTATCCAGTTGGAGTCTCTCCAGATCCAAGATGTGGTTTCGGAGGTTTACAATCGGACGATGTGTCTGGCTAGCCAAAACTTGTAAGCTGGCTATCTGTACCTCAATGGGTGGAATTGCCTCCTTCCCATAAACTAGATGGAAAGGGGTGAAACCTAGTGATGTTCGTAATGTTGTTCTTTAGGCCCAAAGAGCTGCCATGAGATGTTTATCCCAGTCCCCTGTGTGATTGTTCACCTGTTTTCTGATGATTTTGAAAATCATTCCATTTACCTTCTCTACCAGACCATTGCATTGTGGACAGTATGGTGTGGAATGCCGACGTGTGATGCCTAACTTCTTCATCAGTTCTCCCACCAAATCACCTCTGAATCCTGGTCCTCTATCTGATATTATCTCAAGAGGGGTGCCAAAACGGAAAACGATATGCTCAAAAATGAACTTTTCTACTTCTTGGGCTGTAATGCAGGTGGTGGCCGTTGCTTCTGCCCATCGAGTCATGTAATCTACACCCACTATGATGTACAATTTACCTGATTGGGCCCTTGGTAAAGGACCGATTGCATCTATTCCCCATTTCTCAAAAGGACCATATGAGATGATAGGGGTTTGTGGCTCGTAGGTTAACGTGCGATCACTGGCCACTTGACAAGCCTTGCATGTTTTACACCAATGGTGTACATCCCTGTTCAAACTAGGCCAAAAGTATCCTGCTTGTAGAATCTTCCTACTAGTGATATCTAGAGCAAAATGACCACCACAGACGCCATCATGGAAACTTGAAATTACCTCTGTGATTTCACTGGAGGTTGGCACCCGCCTAATAATTTGATCTTTGCCCTTACAATACAAGTGGTCGTCTATAAGGCGGTACCTAGTAGCCTTCCTTACCACTGTTTTTGGCCTTTGGTGTGTCCTGCTGGACATTCTCCTATATCTAGAAAACCGATGATATCAGGCATAGCATCACTACCTTGGAAGAGGGGTAGCTTTAATTTGATCGCCCCTACGGGAACGTCTTGTATTCTTTCTTTAGCTAGAGCATCTGCCTCTTGATTTTCTGCTCTGGGGACATGGAATAGTTTCACTGCTTCAAACTTCTTTAGAAGGTCCTTAACTTGGCGAAGTTGACCAAGTAAAACCTAATTTTTACAATCCTGGGTGCCATTTATCTGCCTTATCAAAAGCAAAGCGCCGTCGAACACATTTAGGCGCTAAAATCTTTGTGAAATACATTGTTCCAACCCAAGAATTAGGGCTGCATATTCTGCTTCATTGTTGGAGTGGGAGTGTAATAATTGCCCAATGGAGAATACTCTTTCTTGTCGTTCATTGAAAATGACCATGCCTGCTGCAGACTAATCCATTGTTCTCTTGTATGCTCCATCAAAGAAAAGAGAGTGAGCTCTTTCTAGCCTAGGACTTTCTACCATTGGTGTTTCTTCCTTTGCTTCCGTGTTAACCTTCAGCTTCTTCTCATAATGGCGATGAGTGAGAATTCCCGCTAAACTAGCCCTGGTGGAGTTTTCTACTTGCATGGTGTAGTCAAACTCTTGTAGTCTAATTCACCACTTTGAGATCCTAGATGATACATCCATGTGTGGCATTACATATGGGAAAACCTCCTCCATTGTCAGGATTACAAAGGGTCTAGGCAAGAGATAGGAGCGGAACTTTGTGGTAGCAAACATTAGTGCCAGAACCATGTGTTCTACTTCGGTAAATCCTTTTTCTGACGGGGTCATGACACGACTAGAGAAGTAAATAGGTCCTTTTGCATTAGCACTGCTCCGAGTGTATCACTTCCCACACTAGGGTTCACATAAAATGGCTCGTCCCACTTAGGAGGTGAAATAGTGGGAAGCTTAGCTAGGATTTTCTTTACCTCAGTAAACTGCTGCTCATTCTCTTCACTCCATGAGAAGACATCCCTCTGGGTGAGTTGTTGTAGGGGAAGGACCACTTGAGATAGGAGGTGAATGAACCTGCTTAAGTATCTTACCTTCTGAAGGAAAGAAACCAACTGCTTGGCGGTGGTGGGTGACGATAAAGATACCAGGGCCTGAATCTTGCTAGGGTCAGCCTCGATTCCTTTTGCTGAAATTACATGGCCAAGGAGAGTGACTTTGCTTTCACCAATGTGACACTTGTCCACGTTGAGTTGGCCCCCCAAGGTTTGCAGCCTGGTTAAGCCATCCTAAACTTTGCTTAAATGAAGGGCTCGTGAGCTATAAATGCAAAAATCATCTATGAAAACCCGTATTGATGTTCCAAAGTAGGGCTAAAAAACAAAAGTCACATGGCGTTTAAACGTGGACGGGGCGTTAGTGAGGCCAAACGGCATCACTCTGTAGGCAAAGCATCCCCAAGGTGTGATGAAGGTTGTCTTCTTCTGATCTTCCTCAACAATGCTAATCTGGAAGTATCCTGAGTAGCCATCGCATACTGTGTATCGCTCGTGACCTGCCACTTCATTGAGTATTTCATCCTAGAATGGGAGGGTAAAGTGGTCCCTCTTTGTGGCTGCATTGAGAGGTTTATAATCCACACAGACTCTCCACTTACCATTTTTTTGGTGTGACTACTACTGGGGAGACCCATTCTAAGTCTTCGACAGGGTAGATGAAACCTGCTTGTAGCAAACTTCTCACTTCTTTAAGCAACGCCTCTTGTTGGATTACTCCAAGTCTTCTGAGCTTTTGTACTACGGGTTTACTGCCTTCCTTGAGCTTTATGTGGTGTTGTACTACTGTAATACCTGTGATCTTATCATAGCCATCAATTAACAAAGTAGTGAAGTTACCTAGCATGGAGAGGTACTCCTTCCTTTCTTCATTGGTTAACTCATTCGAGAGTATTTTTTGTAGCTTACTTGCATCCTCCAAGGACTGCATACCTGATGATCCCTCTTCGTTTGTCGAGGTTGTTTTAGATTGTGTTAATCTATTCGGGTCTTTAAGAATGACCCCCATTACTTCGATGCTACTGTCACTTCCATCGGTGGTGGTCGTATCTTCTCCTGAGGTAGACGAGTAGTCGCTGGTGGACTCATCTTCTGAAGCCTCCAAGATCATGTTACGCTGCTTTACAGTCCTCATGTCGTAGAATATGGACTTCCCTTTAGCATCCTTCATCTGGATCATCCCGGTGTTCCAGTCTTGTTTAGCTTCCATAGCCATAAGCCAAGGCCTCCCAAGAATGATGGGGTAGCCCTCCCCTTTGTGTGGCATGACGAAGATTTCTACCTCCACTTCTGTATTGAATGCTTTTACTTTGACCGTATTTACAATGCCTACGCATTTCACTCTTACATTGTTTGCCATCTTGGCTCGGCAGGGTGCCGGCCTACTTACCTCTAGACCTAGATGGTGCATCATCTTTTCACTCATGACGCATATTTGCGCGCCACCATCTATGTAGACGTTTGAAATTCATTGCCCCTTGATGTGAGCGTCCATGGTTGGCAGGATGTCATCGAGATCCCTTCCGGAGATAGCCCCAGCTATCTTGGGCCTTGATTTCCTGGTACTTACCATTTTTTTCCATTGCCTCCTCATTCTGGGTGCAAGGTGGAGTAATTGGGGCCAAGTTATCTTTGGGCCCTGCTTTAACACATCCTGAACTAATTCATAGGGTTTTGCATACTCACCTAGTGAGAAGTCCACGATGTCTATCTTCCGCCGCGGTTTAGCTGCTTGCTTACTAGACTCGGCCTTTCCTTTCATCTTCTCTTCTCTTTGAGATGCCTCCTCGTGCCTTGCACGCTTCACGCCCATAGCATCCACTTCTTCTACCTTCGCTTTTCCTTTGTGCTTCTCTCGAGCTGATACTTCTACCTTCACCTTCCCTTTAGCCTCCAAGCTAATAACACTCACCGCTTGGTTCACAGCAGGTGGTGGGGGTAGTGGCGGAATGAGAGGTTGGGGTGGTGGTTGCTGTTGTACAGGTGGTCAAAGGATTTGGACCGGTGGGATCGGTCCTGGTTGCCTAGGTGGTGGTGGTCTTGCTCTTGGCAGAGAGATCTGAAATCTGTCTCCCCCCTCTATTGAAATTCTGCCTCCTCGGGTGTGGGCAGTAATACATTCCATGGCCATCTTCCCCGCAGTTGTAAAAGTGGTACTGTGGGTTCTGCCTTCGTTGTCCTCTTCCTTGTTCTGGGTTCCTACCAGATGCATGCCCTTGCTGCACCAGATGCACAGATAAACTCTATAGTTGGGTGGTGATGTGACTCAGTAGGTCTTGTTGCTCTTCTGATGCCTCCTGCGGTTTGACTCTATGAGCTGGCAGTCGAAGTTTCTCAGCACATACGGGGTGATGGCGACGCGTCTGACCACTTCCAGCCTCTTGGCTAACAGCAATTGCAGGTAATTTCCGTAGTCAGCGTGTTGCATGAATTCTAATCCATTCAGTTGCAACTCGTCCCCAGCCCACTGGGTTTCTCCGGTGGTAGAGAGTTTCTTTAGGATAAGTTGTACAGGGAGAGGAGGAAGATCCTCCACTCGCTTTCCAAAACAGCGAGAGCAGTAGCCGAACCACTCTTCTCTAGGACATGGGAATCTTCTTACCACTTCTTCTTTTGGATTGTCAAAGTGGATTGGTAGCACTCGCATGCGTCGTGCAAATCGACAGGCGACCTTCCGTCGCTTAGCTTCGGATGACTTCTTCTTTGGCAAAGTGGGTACAACCCGTCTTTCTGAGCTTGAAGCACTTGCTTGGCCAGATGCTTCTCCCTTCAGGGTCATGTGTTTCCAGACTGGCTTATCTTCTCCTTGCCTTTGGCTCGAGCAGCCCCTTTAGGCCACTTTGGAGTTATAACTTTGACTGTGCAGTTTCTTTAGGGAAAAGAGGTCTCACTTTTTGCTTCCCTTCCTTGATGTGAATGACTTCGTCATGATGAATGTCTATGTAGATGACTTCAGCCCTTTTGCTGCCTTCGTTGCTGGCACTCATTGACAGTGTGCCTTGGTTGACAACAGTGATGGCACTTCACCGACCTCCCACATGATGCTCTCAATTTATAGTTAGAACGAGCAACACGAGATGGAGAATTTACCTCTTGAATGCTGATGACACTGCAGCCTGGTAGTAGCACCTCAATGGAGGCGGCTAGTGCCTCCTTCGTCTCCTCTTCTTCCGTCCTCCAGTTAGAAAATTCCTTCAGCCATTCGTTCATGATTGATAGTGGGCATCACTTTCAGCATTGTAAACTGAAGGGTCTTAGAAAGCCCTCCTCCGTAGGGGCACCAAAACCCCAATGGCCTCTAAAACGTCGAGATCCGAATGGCGCGCCTCGAGCCTGCCACCACGGTAAAGTGAACAGGGGGCACCACCTAGCTTTGAGCAGCTAGGACGCAAACCACGATGATATGAACACCGCAAACTTACACACCGAGAGAGAGAGAGAGAGAGAGAGAGAGAGAGAGAGAGAGAGAAATTTGCAAATGATGAAAACCCTTGGGGGGTGTGAGGGTGAATTATTTCTGCAGTATTTACAAAGTGGCATGCCGTGGTGGTAGAGAGGTAGGGAGAGGAGGTGGTGCAACCTACTTGGTGCGTTCTCTAAGACGACTCAATGATTGTGAAACTTACTACCAAGAGCGTGTATATGTGTGTGCATCGACCATTGAAGTCGAGAGATGGGTGTGGTTCCCTTCGCATGGTGCAATTCCCAAGGCAAACCCAACACACAAGCCCCCTCCCCGTGATGGTGATAGTGTCAATCCTTCCCACTACACTCTACCAAATGCTTGGCTCCTCATGAATTGCCCCCCCCGATAGTGACCTCTCAATGCCAATTTATAGGTGTTGGCTCCTTGGATTATGGTAATCCCAGTGTGGTTAGGGTAAGCCTAATCGGGGAGACAAAGCAAGTGGTGGGCCCGGTGTGGTTGACCCTTGCTTTGTTTTGGGAGGTTTATTAAAAGATGGGAATCTCTAGGTGGGCCTTTGTGACCATCACGTAGAGAGAGGATATTTACAAAAAAATGGGAATTTACAATGGCTCGGGTGAAAACTAAAGAAAATGATGAAAATAACCTATAAATTACTGGGATGGCATCGTGGTTGCGTGTTGCCGGCGAATGGTGTGTTGCCGGTGCATCGGTGTCAAGCGTACTTCTTTTCGGGGTTGGACGAGGCATGCCTTCGACGCACTTCCTCTTTTTGTTGTTGGCGGCGCGTGCTTTGGATCCTTCATCTTTTTGTCGTAGTTGTGAAGTCCTTCGTTTTTTCCTAAATTCGTGGTGCGTATACGCGTGTGTGTGTGTACGTATGTGCATGTGGGCGGATGTGTGTGTGTGTGTATATATATATATATATATATCCGTGTGTGTGCGTGAGTGCATGTGTGTATTTGTATGTGTGCACGAGCATGCGGTGGGAACGGGGGGCTTATATACATAATGTATATATGTTTTCATTAAAAATTAATTAATTTTTTTTTCTTCTCTGTTCGGCGGCTAGCGACAGCTACGCAAGCTTGGGGTGGTGTGTGTGTGTGTGTGTGTGTGAGTGGGGGGTGTGTGTGTGTGTGGTGTTGAGAGAGAGAGAGAGAATGCGTTGCGCCTGTACAGGCCGAGAGGGAGAGAGAGTGGGAGGACGGGCGGCTGCTGCCGAAACAGAGTGCGAGAGAGGGAGAGGGGGTTGGGGGTGGTGTGTGTGAGTGTGAGGATGAGGGAGAGGGTGAGGATGAGGGTGAGTGTGTGGTGTATGAAGGCGTGGGCTCCATGGTCATGCGCGCTGCGCCTTCGGGCTTGAAATGGAAGAGAGAGAGAGAGAGAGAGAGAGAGAGAGAGAGAGAGAGAGAGAGAGAGAGAGAGAGAGAGAGAGAGAGAGAGAGAGATGAGGTGGCACTAGAGGGAGGGGGAATCTCCTAGGGCGGGTGCCCACCGGGGGGGGGGGTAGAAGTCAATGGTGGGGATAGCGGGCCAAGGGAAGGGTGAGTGAAGCCGAGGGGAGGGTGAGGCAAGCGGGTGGGGAAGAGGGGGGAGGGGTTAGGGGAAGAATATTAGCGGGCCGGGGGGGGGGGGGGGGGGGGGGGGGTTCATGCGGCTCAACACAGAGGGAGCACAAGAGAGGGGTCGGGTGAGTGCTCAAAGCTTGCGCCTGGCCGGGGGGGTGGTAAATTTGGGAGAGAGGGAGAGAGGATATTAGAGAGAGGTATGCAGGGAAAATGAGAGAGAAAGAGAGGGGGTGTTATTTCATCCAATGCCTGTCGGGTGGGGGGGGGGGGGATAAACTACGGGGGGATTAAGGGTATCTGAAACCAACGGCGGCCGGTTAGGCTGGGGTATGGACCAACGGGGCTGAGGGTGACAAGGCCGACAAATCGAAAGGGGGGGGGGGGGGGGGGTGTCATGCTCGTAGGGGTGTTGGGAGGATTGACCAGGCGGTGCTGAGCCTTCCAACAATGTTGCCAAGGCTTCAACAGAGGAAAAATAAGTTTTTTTTCTTCTTTTTCTTTGATTTTCAAAAGTCGGCTATCAATGTGTGTGTTGAACTTTGATTTGGTCTCAGACAACTTTGTCTCTCATTATGCTTTTTCCATTTTAGTGGCCACTTTTGGCCGTGAGGATGATTTTGATGCGCTTGCTTCTTTGGGTTGTGGACTTGATAATATATTGTCCCTTGAGTTACACTGCTCTTATGCTATATGTCTCCAACTTTGAAGCACTATATGAGCTTCAAATCTTTGTTTCTGAGAGCTTTCTTGATGAAGTTATCATTGTTTGTCCGTTGTCTTCGTATCCTTGCATGTAAGATTTGCTCTTGATAAGTATGTTGTGATCTGCAACTATTGCGCCAAGTCGTTGTCGATTGATTTGGGTATCCATTTCCTTATTGCTGATATAGAAGTAATATATATAAGAAGATGATGATGAGGGTTTCTAGATTAGGATCTAAAACATGGATGACCAAAGGAAAAAAACCCGATGGGAAAAAAATACCTTTGGTATACACTCTTATTGATTTGAGTGTCATAATAATCAATATCTAATTCTCCTCAATGATTTTCTCATGTTAAACTGATCATTTAATATGGGGAAGTGCCAGGGGAGAAAAAGCTAGAATATTGGTTAAGCTAGCAGACCGGCCACAGCAGGGATCCAAAGGAGGGAAAATAGGGATCCAAAGGGGGGCCATCTGCAAAAGATCTATGTGCAACAATGGGCTCAAAAGACCCTCAGGTTCAGCCCATTAAGACTTCCAAAATTCAAAGATTGTGTCCAAAGGTCAAACATTCGAGGAATTGGATGCTTTGAGTGTGTCCCAAAAAGTCTTTGTCAAGCCCTACATAGGAGGGGGCGAGCCTTACAAGTAGGGGATGGGAGCAAAACTCACACACACTCACAAGCTTCATTTGTACACAAGGGGAAAGAGGCACACATGTCAGCTCCCTAGCCCAGATGCCCACAAGGTGTACTCAAATCCTATTGGATGGCCTTGGAGGTGGACCAATGAGAATTAGGCTAGAGTAAATCTAGTTTAATTAATTTAAAAACACTTAATAAAAGAATCAATAAGAATTAAGCTCTCTAGAAGACTATGGGACAGTCTCCCAAGGGGACCAATGAGCATTCAGCAGCCCAATGGCTTGCCTGATTCCTATTGTCCAAGAGGCAAAAGGGTCTCATCCAGTGGATGGATTTTCAGTCCCATTTTCTCGGGTTTTTGCGCATTTTCCCCAAAAGATGTGGTCTAAACTTCAAGTTCTGCAAGAGTAATGGTGCATCTTATAAAGGATGACATCAATTCATGCAGGCTCTTTGTGTCAGTCATTTGCAAAATTAGATTTCATTGAGATGACATAATCCTCACCTTGGATTTTGTCTCTTGTTCCCCTATGAAAGATGGCAAAGCCTATAGAGAGTGTGGATTGCTCTCTTTAGATGCTATAGACCCTGCATCTCCATATAGAGACCGTATATCTCTAGGATCTTGAGATCCATGTTGATCTCACAGATAGGTGCTGACTGTAAAGTAGCACTACCATCTTTTTGGTTTCTGATCGTCTCCTATAATTGTGGCCACAGCTCGTCCACTTCAGGAATTGGCTGCATCTCATGAGACTTCGCCTCGTCTATAGTGTTTTCCACTCTCTTGTATCCAATGGATTTTCATTCCCTGGTTTAGTTGGCTCTACTGATTTGTTTTCTTTTTGTGTGCTTGTGTTAACCTTTTTTGATGCAGACACTACTTTCTTAGGGGTTTTCAATGTTTCTGGCTGCATTAGAGCTTGAGCTTTCTCTATGATTTTTTTGCACATTTTCATCCATTTTGTTTTAAATTTTGGAGTCATATATGTTAGCAATCTTTGTTCCAATGTCTAATGGGGTTTCAGTCTAGCCTCGTAAGCCTCGTAAGCCTCTGGCATGGCATCTAAGTGCTCATTCACTTTCTCAACCAAGATTGAACCTCTCAATGACATTGTGGATGATTTCTCTTTTTCTGTTTGTTTCCTATTTTCCTTTTCTTGTTTCAACCACTCTTTGGCTTATTGCAACTCAATTTCTAGGGTAGTTTTCTCCTTCAGATTTCCACAATTTTCTTCTAGTTCTCACCGCCGATAAGTTTTTTACTCATGTTTGAATAGGAAATATAGGTCCCTCAGCTTCTTGAGCTTGAGCCCAAGTCATCACCTTTATAGGAAATGTGGGTTCTATATCAGATCCACTTGAAGAAGGCATCACTCCTACAACGTTCATTGTTGTTTTTCCCTTCTTGTTTGGTTTTTCTGGACAATCATGAACCATGTGTCCAACATCACATTCTAGACAATATCTCAATATCTCTATGTTCTTTTCTTGATGAGGACAGTCCCTTGGCCAATGATTTCCTCCACACTCATAGCATGGTCCTACTTGTTGCATAGTTGGTGGTATAGCCAATGGTTGTTCTTGCATGGTTAGAATTGTCTTTGATCCATACTCTTGATTGGCTATGAACATTAAAGTGTTCTCATCCATGGAATATTGGTTTCTCATGGGTTGTGGCATATACTCAATTGGTTTAGTGTAGGTGACTGCTACTCTACCATCATTTAGAAGAGATGATTTTTTCCCTAGCATACGTTACGGTTTCAACTAAGTGTTACACCATGGGGTGGGATGATCCCCTTCACATATATCACATCTTCTCATGGGATGTTGTCGTTCATTCAAGTCATTTCTATAGCCTTGGATTATTCTTCTAATTACCTGCTCAACCACTCGATCAATGCTTGGTTCCCAAAAAGTTTGAACATTGCTCTTTATTGTGGATTCACTCTTTGGAGAAGAGGCACTGCTAGTCCCTCAAGCCCTCTATGAAGAGAACTAATAGTATCTCATCTTGTGGTAACTCTCATGCTAGACATCTCTCTGTGTACTTTTTGAAGCAAAGCAAAGCTTCCTTCACTTCCTCATTCTCTTTCTGTTTGAGAGCGTAGATCTGTGACACCGTGTTGTGCTTGATCCCCCTTGTAGAGAACTCCTCTGTGAATTCTTGCAAGAATTGTGCTATGTTTGGAAAATCATCTCTGTTCAATGGTTGAAACCACGTCAAATCCGTCCCTTCTAATGTTAATGCAAAGCCCTCGTACTATGTGTGGAAATCCGTAATTTGTTCAAGTCTCAAAACTTGTTTGAAGAGTGAAACACAAGTATATGGATCTCCCAACCCATTTTTCTTTGCCTTGACACATTGGGCCACTTAAAATCCCGGGGGATTCGCTATTAGTAATGGGGGGATGCCACTTGCGTGCATCAAAATTAGAGAAACCCCCTATGTACGGTATCTTACATGCTAACCTACCCCCCTACATACGCACAAAACACGGACGTTCTCGCAATGAACCATCCCCCCTCATACGGATTTCATACGGAATGTAATGAACCACTATTTTATGTATACTAGTAACATAACAATTTTAGAGGCGCATGCTTTTGCAAAAATACATGCTGAACTGCAAATGAACATAAGTGTACATTGTAGTGTGTTTTCATTTGCAATAGATGTTAAGAGAACAAACCATGAAAAGCAACAAATATAATCAATACTAAATTAAAATAAACCAATCGTTTCAATGTAATTTATCAAAAAACGAATAACATTTGCCTTGTAAACTGATACAAATCTCAATCTCAAAACATATGATACTAGCCACCTACTTAGTAAGCACATGGGATTTAAGACACACATATGAAATGGATTTTTCTCTAAATAACAAATAATGCATACTCTTAAACAACCATAAAAAACTTCACTCATCAAATCAAAACACATTACAAAAAAACCCATTAAAAGATTAATCTTTTTGAACAAAAACAATTATATGTGATATGAATGCACGCCTATGCTTAAGCAAAATGTACCTTTTAAAAAAGCACCATCTGTATTTAATTTTGAGTTTGTACATAAAATATAAATCTTAAAAATTTTGTCAGAGCCTCCTTTGTACGGAGACCTCTTTCTCAAAAAAAATCAGTACACCCTTTTCTTGGGCTCCCACATGGGATTTTCATCACATAATTTCTTTTTCCAAAAAAATTGTCCACCTCATCTTGGGCTCCCACGTGGGACTTAAGGATTATCTTACACATTAAACTCAAAAAAAAATTCAATAGAATCAAAGTAATCTAGTGGTATTATGACATGCATATCATACATAGTACATAGGAAACCTCCAATCACATAGTCTAATCACACAATTACCAAAAGTCCATGTCCACATCGATAGACGATCATGTACAAAACAAACACAAAATGAAAACATAAAAGTAGCCTACCAAATCAACTTAAGAACCCTCAAAACCAAACTACATCCCAAGTGCTAGTATATCATGCTTCTCATACTACACTCAACAAAATGGGATGTCCATGTCATATAACTTCCGTGTACATACATAAATCAAATCAAAACATGTCATATGGATCCCTCTCTCCCCATAACAAAACCAAGTGTGTTTGTTTGCCATGTCCCTTTATTAAGGTTAATCACAATCTCCTTGATGGCCATACCCGAGTCTGCTTATCTGTAAAGACAAGCCCCATTCATAAACAAGAATACTTGCAAACAACTACATAATCTGTAACTCCCTTTGTAGCTTTTTAGATAACACATATTGTGTATCTATATCTTTTGCACGCTTACTCTTCTCTCTTTCTGCATGCCAAGCCTTGAGCTTTATCAACTGAACACCTTCAAAAATAGCTTCATATAAATAATGGGCGCACTTTTCCATGTTACTAATGATATTATAAGCAGACTGCGAGCTTTGTCTTTGCTTATAACAAAGGTTTCCTTGGAGATCGCACTTACAATTGCTTTTTCAACCATTTTTTCTATGAGAGTCTCATTTTGCATGATACTTTACACCTGCTTCTTCATAAATTCATTAATCACCTTGCAAAGAGTTGACCTTAGAGATTGAAGAAATGCCTTCTTCTTACTCTCTACCATAATTACTATATAGATATCCTATTTGAAAAAAGAAGCATTCAAGTCAACCTACATATATATAGATATTTTTTATTCTATTTCAAACTATCACATCAAAGCTCCTGCATTTCTAACGTGACACATTCGTATACCATATTTCACTTTGAAAGCTAAAAGAACTGAAGGTGAAAATCGATAGCTCAAGATGGCACACCTAGTCAAGTCATATGACCATGTGACAAATTGAGACTATATTTGTAATTATATACAAAATAAAGACATTGCTTATGTGTAACACATAGACCCAAAGTATGCTAGAAATTCTTGGCAAAAAACTATAGCTCAAGATAACACACCCAATCAAGCCTTACGACCATGTGGGAAATTGAGACTATAGAATTTGTAACTACATGGAAAAAAAACTAAGTCTTAAAGACTTTAACTCTTTTTATCGTAAAAAGAGACACAACTACACATTTGGTAAGAATGGATAGCTCAAGAGACCCGATCAAGCCATATGGATAGCTAAAAGAACTGAAGGTGAAAATCGATAGCTCAAGATGGCACACCCGGTCAAGCCATATGACCATGTGACAAATTGAGACTATATTTGTAATTATATACAAAATAAATACATTGTGTATGTGTGATATATAGACACAAGGTATGCTAGACGTGTCTTGGCAAGAAACTATAGCTCAAGATAACACACCCAATCAAGCCATATGACTATGTGGGAAATTGAGACTATAGAATTTGTAACTACATGGAAAAAAAACTAACAATCTTATAAACTTTAACGCTTTTTATTGTAAAAAGAGGCACAACTACAAATTTGGTAAGAATGAGGAATCCCAAACTCCGAGCAAGTGTTTCCGAGCTAATACAAAATCGAGCGACATCTAGCAAAGCACCTTGAGCATATCCATGTTGTAAAATTGATGCAACTCATGATCAAGCAAGAAAGCATATTCAAAAGTACATTTTTACGATTTTCAACTTCACATATGCATCTTCTCCATCATCTATGGTTATGGCCTCCAAACGTCACTTCTACTTTCAAAATGTCAATGGACGCAAATATACATGGTTTCCCATAGGCTCAAAATTCTCTTTCAAAGAATAACCTTGATCTCAAACATTCTACATTCTAACCTCAACATAACCTCATGGCTAGGAAGAGGACTAAAGATAGGGATATGCATATCCATGGAAATCTATTTTCTTGCAAAAGTTAGAGAGAGATGTAGGGTACTAGTGTCTATTATAGAGAAGCTAAGGAAGAAAGCTTGTGAGCACTTAAAGAAAAACTTTTGTAAAGAGAGAGTTAGATGATTCTCAAGGGGAAATTCCAAAGTCCATAGGTGGCACATAGTGATGCATCACGGTGGAGCGTCCTTCCATACCACCCATACAAAACTTGTGCAGACAACCTTCATTTTTCTTTGGGTTAATGGAAGTCTTTTTTGGCGGTGGTTGTTTAGGTGATGGTCAAGTGAGATCACCTAGTTATTCATAAATGATAACTAAGGTGATAATGCCCAACATTAATTACAAAGGGAAGTAGTGCTTCATGTCGTGTTCAAGCATAATAACTAAAATCACATTTCCCTACATCGAGCACCACATGGAGGTCAAATGTGTGCATAATATAGGTGATAGCATCTAGTTTCCACTACCTTCTCATCTTTGCTTGGTCCATATGTGCTAAAAGTTGCTTGCAACCATCCTCATCAAAGTAAGGAAGGGGTTAATAGTGTAAGTATGTTGATTTTGGCATGGTATTGATGTTGATGTTAAAATTCTCTTCTTCTTCTTCTTCTTCTTCTTCTTCTTCTTCTTCTTCTTCTTCCTCTCTCTCTCTCTCTCTCTCTCTCTCTCTCTCTCTCTCTCTCTCTCTCTCTCTCTCTCTCTCTCTCTCGCTCTCGTAGTCAAAGACTCAATTGTTATTTGCATTGATGATAGACACATGCGAGTATGAATGTAAAATCCCTACAAAATTTAAGTCCTAAAAAATATCTCTTAGTTCTTGGATATCTTTGTGGTCTTGCTGAACACGACTATAACTAGAGCAGCTTCAACACCAATAGATCTTCCCTTCTTGCACCCTTTCTCTAACAAATAGACATTCCTTGGGCTCTCTGAGATTGAAATTGATTTCAAAATGTATTCTTGCGTGCCTTTTTAGCCTTTGAAGTGTGGATACTCTCCACAAAGAAGTCAATGTAGAACACACATGCATCTCAGCCACAAGACCTTGGATGGAACTACACTTCATCCTTGGCTTATAGAAAATATTGGTTATCTTCAAAATTACAAAACCTTCTTTGATGATCTTGGTGATGTCCTGCCATAATGAAAGTGAATTGGCCATGGAAATCTCATTGACCTCATTGGGATTGGGCCAACGCACATTTGAGAATGCTGGCTACCAGGCATTTTTGCAGCTTGAGAGAAACCATGGACTTCACCCGAGGTGACACTCACTATTCACCACTGTCTCTCTCTCTCTCTCTCTCTCTCTCTCTCTCTCTCTCTCTCTCTCTCTCTCTCTCTCTCTCTCTCAGATTTGCAAAGGAAGCTAGAAGCCTGACCTTATCCACCTTTCTAGTCTTCACTGAACATTTCACAAGGGACTCCTGATAGTGTCGGTCTTTCAAGTTCTGCTGCTAGAGTTCTGATGAGGTACCATTCAGCCATGCCTCCTAGTAGGTTGTCTGAAGCTATAGAAGTTGTACCCTTTCAGGAAGAATCTCGTAGGGCTGATGATCACTGGCAGAGACCTTGAAATGAAAAAACACCTTTGGTTACTAGGATTGAAAGAAAAACATCTCTGGCTAATTATCATGCAGGAAAAGGCTCCCCTACTAGTGCGTCCATGGAGGACTTGAATGGTTTAGCCAACTCATTTGCTACAAATGCAAGCGACCATAGGATTATGGATACATCAGATTTGGAATCGTGTAGTGATTATGAAGCACTCTTTTGCGTCACTGCCTTTTCGCTATATTACTCTTTGAGCCAATGCTTAAAGTGAGGGTGACGGGAGCTCAAGTGATGGGAGCTCAAACTCAAGATCAGGATCAGGTGCAGACATATCGTAAGGCAAGAGAGTTGGCAAACTGTAGAGAAAACACGGAAATTATGGGGAAAAACAAGGCTCGATCGCATGCCAATCTTTGACAACTGCATATTAGATTGATTTTGGGAGCGAGGGGCCGAACGATGGGATTTATATATGGTGGCATTGATCGATAAGCCGCTCAACCTCTAAATTTGAATGAAATATCAGCATCAAGTGGGGGCAAAGCCTTGGTTTCCTTTGCTATCGGTGCTATGGAAGCTACTAGATTTGCTGCAATTCCTATGCTATGGGCTCCTAGCCAATACACATTATTGATTTTTCATAACAATGGCCTCACAACGCTGCCTCATCTTCACATTCATTCAAAGGTCACCTTTGCGCAGACACAGTATTGAATTGTCTTTAGCTATTCTCACTCGAGCTCAATGTCCATGAGCTCATCGCAAAAAAACATTGCCAAGGTCTATGAGATTGACAAGACTTGAAGTTTATATTCATAACAAAGAGACTCTGCTCAATGATCTTTTTCAAGTTTAGACAAGACTTACCTAACCCCATACAAGGGATGCACTCGCATATGACCTCTCGACCCTTCTTTGGAAAATAGCTTACTTCTCCAGTTCCTTGACACCTTGAACACTTTCCAACCCGTTGGTAAAGAACATCTTTGCAATCCTGAAACCAGGTTTTGACATTAACCACGAGCATGAATATTTCAGTCATGCGTATGAATAATGAGCACCTTTTTTTCAGCTTCAGAGTTCTTCATTTCCTTCACTTCCTGAGGATTATAAGGGCTGGAGTCTGGGTAAGCCATGGGTAGGGGAAGGGGTTCATCTTTGCTGAGGGCACTCTCATCGTCTTTATGCCATCGGCCATTTTTGTTGTTGTTGTTGTTGTTGTTGTTAGCATGCACGCGCCATTCTTGGCTGCGAGGAGACCCTTTGGTGCTAGGATTGAGCTTCTGTGGCCATGCAGGGCTGCCTGTTGGTGGGGGAGAGCGTAAAGGCTGTGCCAGAGGCTGCCGATCATCGGGATTGATGGCCGGCACAGAGGTAACCAAGCCTCGGACATGGAATTTTGGAAAAGGAGAAAACGTTACCTGTAACCGAGTGTGCAAAAACACAACCTTACCCAATGATGGGTGCCGCAAAGAACCAACTTAGTGGAGGGGATGAGAGGTTCCATGGAGCATTCTAGCCGGTCGTCTGGCCTCTGCCTCTATCTATCTATGCCTACATCTCCAGACCTGTTGCTCCAGCCTCGTGCTTTGGTTTTGTAAGAGCAGACGCACTTTTGAAAATATCGCAGTGAACTGTGAGTGTCAAATTGCTGATTTTTGTCATGTACGTAGCAACGTAGGGTGGTAGCGGTTCTGGCTTTGCAGGCCTGCAAAAAATATTTAAGTTGGCGTAGTCATTTGCTTTTCGTCGTTGCCATGGAGGGAAGTGGATTAACTCGCAGCAAGCCCTAGACTTTTGTCTAGCATGGGATTAGGCAAGAAACACTGACTTGAAACTGCCTGTAGCCATCCACGCCGGCGTGGATGGCTACAGGCAGTTCATTTTTTGAAAAATTACCAAAATACCCCTCATCTGTGGAAATTCTCAAAATACCTTTCAGATGTAAAAAAATTCCCAATATACTACTTGGCGACTCCTCCATTTTATTCCATTACATTCAATATTCCTCCCATCATCATCTCCTACCTTTCCGAAATGGGAATGCGTCATCTCCTATCTTTCAAAAGTAGAAGACAGCTTTTGAGCCCAACTCCTTTAGATGAGGATTCCAAGAACAATTTCGTAACCACTCAAGCTGGCACACGAAGTTGCTATCGATGCTTCACTTTGTTTTATTAAAAAAACCTCAAATATCTGGTCGTGCCTTGTTGGTGTTCGTCAACTGCTGCCACCTCTTCGGTCTCAAGGCCTCACCTCCCCCATCACGGGTCTTCACTTGCTTGCGAGCAATCACTGCACTGCGGCACCCTTCTGCTCCGCAACCCTTAGCTTTTCTAGCGCGGTTTTCTTTGATTCTTCTGCGGCACCCATTCCTTTCCTTCCCGTTTGCCAAATGGGATCTTCCATCATTCTCTTTAATAAAACATAAACGAGATTGGGTCCCCCCTACTAGCGTGTGCATAGTGGGGGCCGGGGTCACGGGCCTCTGCGCCTGCAAGCACCTGCTGCAGCATGGCGTGGAGTGTGTGGTGTTGGAAGCTCGGGTGGGGGTAGGCGGCGTGTGGAGGAATACGTTTGCCTCCACCAAGCTGCAGACCCCGCGCGACGCCTTCCAATTCTCCAACTACTTGAGGCCCAAGGATACGCCCCGCCTCCCTACCTGTAGATTTTCATAAGAAGCCTTTGATTGTCTATCAACACAAGATACTTAAACTAGAATTTGAGCTAGTTATGTAGGCTTTGGAGAAGAATTGCTTCATTATTTTTAGACATAATTGTCTTTTTTTGGGAGGTAATTTGTGACAAATTACATGCTAAGTACTAAAAACGGATTCCCATTGTCAAAAAAGAATAAAGATTAGGAAATCGTGAACAATCCAACTAAAATAGATGCAAGGGTATCTTGAGAATTTTTGAAATTTGAGGGATATTTTGGGAATTTCCACAAATTAGAGAGGTATTTTAGTAATTTTCCCTTCATTTTTTGAACGATCGTGCCAATGTTTGCAGGAGTGACGGGTAAAGATTTCCATTCCATGCTGGCGCGGATGGCTATAGGAAATTCCATTATGCACCAAATCATTCCCTTGTTACATGTGGTGCTCATACAAGGCAAATGAAACACCCCCGCTAGCTACCTGTAGAAACTCATAGGTAAAGATTTTCATTAGAAACTTTCATGTAGCCATCCACGCCGGCACAGATGGCTACGGACACTTTCGTTATGTACCAAATAATTTTCTTGTCACATGTGGGTACTCTGACAAGGCAAGTTGAACACCCTTGCTAACACACATAGACAGTGAGTCGAAGAAAATGAAGGTCTCATCTGACTATAAAGTGTTCACGATGCTTCCTCGGAATCTAAAGTTCAAGACATTTAAGTGTCATTCTTGCCTCTAATAAAAGGAGTGTCCTTTTCTTCTTGGGGAGGTTGCCCTAAACAACAGAAGTCTCTTGCAATGTAGCTTCTTGCCACAAGTTGGGCACAAACGTAAAATTGGACATGTCCAAGGAGCAGACATATGTGATACGACCCACAATCTTTCACTCACATCATTTGAATGATGATAGATGTCTTGTTGCTATTCTAATGTACTTGCTTACTAAGGCTTTATTTGTACCCCACAATGCCAACTTAGTTGATGGCTAGAGACACAACATTTACAAGCATCATTGAGAGCACTAGAGGGATATCAATCAATTGACACACCAAAAGCTACAAATTAGACCTAATTTTAATGACTTAACTTGACCTTGTATGGCATGCTTTTTTCACAACGAATTTCATGTAGCCATCCATGTTGCCAAATCCTCTTTACCCAAAAACCAAAGCTAGTGCTTATGGAATTTTCCTTTTTTCCACCTTTGTTGCATGTACCCATCCGTGTTGGCACGCATACCTACAAGTAATAGAAAGAGATGATTTTTTTTTTTTTGGGTTATGCAATTCATATGGGCATGTAGGTTGTTGCATGCCTAACAATATTCCGGGTTTAAGATCTGAAAAAAATGTATTTTAATCGAATAGATCACTTTCATGTTGGCTTAAATAAGTTAATGGTCAACTTAAATCCAATATGGATTGATGCTAAAAAAGCATTGGAGTTTAAGCTCATGTATAAACCTCCATTGCAAGCCTTGGCCAAAAACATAATTTATAACTTGGATGCTAATAATAGGACTATTTCTTGGTGAACAATGATTACAAAAAGCTTCTCTAGTATTATGGATGAAAAAATTGGAGGGTGATTTCCACCATTATAATTGGCCCAAAATTGCAATTCTTTTACTTTGCAATGCATGAACTTTTGAGTTGACATGTGAAGCAAGAAATATTGTTGAGGCACAGAGTCTTGGTATCCACTTACTTATCCTTAAAAGTAGAAACTCAAAATCAAGCAGTATCCACTCATCCAACTAGACACATCTCTCTCTCTCTCTCTCTCTCTCTCTCTCTCTCTCTCTCTCTCTCTCTCTCTCTCTCTCTCTCTCATTGCTCGCTCGCTTTTCTCCTTGCTCAAAAATATTCGCTCGCCATATGGTAGTACTCGGTAAGAATGGATAGCTCAAGAGACCCGGTCAAGCCATATGCATAGGTAGAAGAACTGAAGGTGAAAAATGATAGCTCACGATGGCACACCCGGTCAAGCCATATGACCATGTGACAAATTGAGACTATAGAATTTGTAACTAGATGGAAAAAAAAACTAACAGTCTTAAAAACTTTAACGCCTTTTATCGTGAAAAGAGGCACAACTACACATTTGGTAAGAATGGATAGCTCAAGAGAAACCCCCTATGTACGGTATCTTACATGTTAACCTACCCCCCTACATACGCACAAAACACGGACGTTCTCGCAATGAACCATCCCCCCTCATACGGATTTCATACGGAATGTAATGAACCACTATTTTATGTATACTAGTAACATAACAATTTTAGAGGCGCATGCTTTTGCAAAAATACATGCTGAACTGAAATGAACATAAGTGTACATTGTAGTGTGTTTTCATTTGCAATAGATGTTAAGAGAACAAACCATGAAAAGCAACAAATATAATCAATACTAAATTAAAATAAACCAATCGTTTCAATGTAATTTATCAAAAAACGAATAACATTTGCCTTGTAAACTGATACAAATCTCAATCTCAAAACATATGATACTAGCCACCTACTTAGTAAGCACATGGGATTTAAGACACACATATGAAATGGATTTTTCTCTAAATAACAAATAATGCATACTCTTAAACAACCATAAAAAACTTCACTCATCAAATCAAAACACATTACAAAAAAACCCATTAAAAGATTAATCTTTTTGAACAAAAACAATTATATGTGATATGAATGCACGCCTATGCTTAAGCAAAATGTACCTTTTAAAAAAGCACCATCTGTATTTAATTTTGAGTTTGTACATAAAATATAAATCTTAAAAATTTTGTCAGAGCCTCCTTTGTACGGAGACCTCTTTCTCAAAAAAAATCAGTACACCCTTTTCTTGGGCTCCCACATGGGATTTTCATCACATAATTTCTTTTTCCAAAAAAATTGTCCACCTCATCTTGGGCTCCCACGTGGGACTTAAGGATTATCTTACACATTAAACTCAAAAAAAATTTCAATAGAATCAAAGTAATCTAGTGGTATTATGACATGCATATCATACATAGTACATAGGAAACCTCCAATCACATAGTCTAATCACACAATTACCAAAAGTCCATGTCCACATCGATAGACGATCATGTACAAAACAAACACAAAATGAAAACATAAAAGTAGCCTACCAAATCAACTTAAGAACCCTCAAAACCAAACTACATCCCAAGTGCTAGTATATCATGCTTCTCATACTACACTCAACAAAATGGGATGTCCATGTCATATAACTTCCGTGTACATACATAAATCAAATCAAAACATGTCATATGGATCCCTCTCTCCCCATAACAAAACCAAGTGTGTTTGTTTGCCATGTCCCTTTATTAAGGTTAATCACAATCTCCTTGATGGCCATACCCGAGTCTGCTTATCTGTAAAGACAAGCCCCATTCATAAACAAGAATACTTGCAAACAACTACATAATCTGTAACTCCCTTTGTAGCTTTTTAGATAACACATATTGTGTATCTATATCTTTTGCACGCTTACTCTTCTCTCTTTCTGCATGCCAAGCCTTGAGCTTTATCAACTGAACACCTTCAAAAATAGCTTCATATAAATAATGGGCGCACTTTTCCATGTTACTAATGATATTATAAGCAGACTGCGAGCTTTGTCTTTGCTTATAACAAAGGTTTCCTTGGAGATCGCACTTACAATTGCTTTTTCAACCATTTTTTCTATGAGAGTCTCATTTTGCACGATACTTTACACCTGCTTCTTCATAAATTCATTAATCACCTTGCAAAGAGTTGACCTTAGAGATTGAAGAAATGCCTTCTTCTTACTCTCTACCATAATTACTATATAGATATCCTATTTGAAAAAAGAAGCATTCAAGTCAACCTACATATATATAGATATTTTTTATTCTATTTCAAACTATCACATCAAAGCTCCTGCATTTCTAACGTGACACATTCATATACCATATTTGAAAGCTAAAAGAACTGAAGGTGAAAATCGATAGCTCAATGCCAACTTAGTTGATGGCTAGAGACACAACATTTGCAAGCATCATTGAGAGCACTAGAGGGATATCAATCAATTGACACACCAAAAGCTACAAATTAGACCTAATTTTAATGACTTAACTTGACCTTGTATGGCATGCTTTTTTCACAACGAATTTCATGTAGCCATCCATGTTGCCAAATCCTCTTTACCCAAAAACCAAAGCTAGTGCTTATGGAATTTTCCTTTTTTCCACCTTTGTTGCATGTACCCATCCGTGTTGGCACGCATACCTACAAGTAATAGAAAGAGATGATTTTTTTTTTTTTGGGTTATGCAATTCATATGGGCATGTAGGTTGTTGCATGCCTAACAATATTCCGGGTTTAAGATCTGAAAAAAATGTATTTTAATCGAATAGATCACTTTCATGTTGGCTTAAATAAGTTAATGGTCAACTTAAATCCAATATGGATTGATGCTAAAAAAGCATTGGAGTTTAAGCTCATGTATAAACCTCCATTGCAAGCCTTGGCCAAAAACATAATTTATAACTTGGATGCTAATAATAGGACTATTTCTTGGTGAACAATGATTACAAAAAGCTTCTCTAGTATTATGGATGAAAAAATTGGAGGGTGATTTCCACCATTATAATTGGCCCAAAATTGCAATTCTTTTACTTTGCAATGCATGAACTTTTGAGTTGACATGTGAAGCAAGAAATATTGTTGAGGCACAGAGTCTTGGTATCCACTTACTTATCCTTAAAAGTAGAAACTCAAAATCAAGCAGTATCCACTCATCCAACTAGACACATCTCTCTCTCTCTCTCTCTCTCTCTCTCTCTCTCTCTCTCTCTCTCTCTCTCTCTCTCTCTCTCTCTCTCTCTCTCTCTCTCATTGCTCGCTCGCTTTTCTCCTTGCTCGAAAATATTCGCTCGCCATATGGTAGTACTCGGTAAGAATGGATAGCTCAAGAGACCCGGTCAAGCCATATGCATAGGTAGAAGAACTGAAGGTGAAAAATGATAGCTCAAGATGGCACACCCGGTCAAGCCATATGACCATGTGACAAATTGAGACTATAGAATTTGTAACTAGATGGAAAAAAAAACTAACAGTCTTAAAAACTTTAACGCCTTTTATCGTGAAAAGAGGCACAACTACACATTTGGTAAGAATGGATAGCTCAAGAGACCCGGTCAAGCCATATACATAGGTAGAAGAACTGAAGGTAAAACTCGATAGCTCAAGATGGCACACCCGGTCAAGCCATATGACCATGTGACAAATTGAGACTATAGAATTTGTAACTACATGGAAAAAAAACTAATAGTCTTAAAAACTTTTAACGCTTTTTATCGTAAAAAGAGGCACAACTCTAAAACCTAAAAGACATCTGCAAATTACCTCATCACTTTGTACTATACCTAATTTTAAAGGGCCTAACAACTTATGAAAAATGACCTAAAATTTTTTTAATAAAAGACTGGACTATAGGACTGTTTTTATATATGTATGGCTGTAACGACATGGGCACCATGCTTGTCCGCAAATTAAAAATTGCTCACTTTCTACAATACTGTATACACCATGCAAGGGAGGGGAAGGCCACATTGACTATAGTCCTACGCCACGCAATGTAGGGGAAGGATGGGCAAGGACCTGTGATCCCATGGTTGCAAGCATTTGCAACCATGTAGATCATAGGTCCTGCCTTTGGCAAGCTCATTTGCACGGGCTACCTTGACTGCGTGGACTTTGTGCATTGGCTACCTCATAGCTTTCCTCACCTAGCCATGAGAAGCTCCGGCATCTTAAATTGTCAAGAGTTTCTCCGTCATTTTTTTGGTGTTTTCACTGTCGATATTGATTGTATGATGGCTTACAATATTGGATGCAACGATATTTTAGCAATAGCTTCTATCATTTTCTTGTTGTCCTCTTTTACTCATTTTTTGTCTATTTCACATGAGGTCGAGAGAGAGCTCAGAGGCGCACTCGGACTGCCCTAAGGTCGAGGCCGCCTGCTTTCGCTATTCTTCTATTTTTGCCCATGAAATCAAGCCTGCCAATTTTTAGTCCTCATTTTACTCAACGTTGAAACGAAGGCCATAACTATTTTGAAAACGTCCTGATTTTGATTCCTTTGCTTTACCATATAATTAGCTTATAGTAAATACAATTGTCTTACCCATTCCCTACAATCCATATAAATCAATACTTCAATCGTAGCAAGAAAAAAAAAAATCCTACGTCCCCACTAATAATCAATACTTCAATGTAATGACTAAGAATGACCAGGTAGGAGGTGTATCTCACATAAAGGGGTCACAATCAATCCAGATATGTAACTATCTCATTAAGCATTCACAAAATTAGAATTCAGGTAGGATCTTTGCACCATTTATTTAGTGAATACCTTGAACATTTTTTTACCTGAGGAGAGCTAAACATGCTCATATGATTATCTTAACCATTATATTGTACATGACCTATGTCCCCTTTCCTAAAACGAGTTATATAATAGTTCTTTGCCTCACCTTTGCAGCGCACCTTCCAAGCAAAACTAGCATGCGAATCGAACTCTGGAATTCTCATAAACAAATCATACTAGCTAACCACTGCATTGAAGCGCCTAGACTATGAACGCGCTTTGTTTGTTATTATAAAAAAAACGTTTGTCCTGCGCCATCCGTGCCCGGCTCTCTGAGCCTGCCGCACCTAGCCTCACTGCTCGTCCTATGCTCCATGGTGACGTATTCTCCTCCCTGACACCTACGGTCAGTCACCACCTTTGCTTTCATTCTCTTTTGCTTAACACCACTAGGGCGTCTCCAAGGACCTGCGTACTCACCTGGGAGAGCATTTTTGAAGATTCTGGAGATTTTTTGAATATCTTGCAGCTGTTATCACCTAATTAATAGGTATTCCTAATGGCTTCAAAAAAATAAAAACCATTGATCTGTTTAGAGATTCCAATTTCAGATAAGGGGTGGCAAGCGCATGCAGCCATCCTCATCCGTTTCGAGTGCCGACCCTTCATGATCCTAATGAGCTTAGTCTGGTTTTTTTATGCGGCCCAAATAGCAGTCATGCATCTTGGCCCATCCCTAGATTGCAACGGCCACCACAAGTCATGCATCACTTTGCTTGCAAGGTGCTGACCTCCCATCGTGAGCGTCATCACAAACTCCTCCTCACATCGTCATCATCCTTGCCGAAGAAGTCTGAAAAGAGGAAGCTTAATAAGATGAGGCCCAAGGAAGCCATTGAGAACGCGAACTTGTTGTGGGAGGCAAAGCTCAAAACTACAAAACGACTACAAAACCTAGGCCTCAAACCGGTCCCGTTCAAACACTATCCATACTACCAAGCTCCAGATCCATGAGCACGGCACGAGGCACATAGCTCTCGCAGCTTGCCTCGTTGTAGTACACATTCAATCTCTCCAGTTGCACGTCAGCGTCGCCGATGTATGACCCCGTGGGATCAATGCCGTGCTCTGTGCATACCACCTCCCAGAACTTGGTGCCGATTTGGTTGCCGCATTGGCCCCCCTGCAAAGGCTCCTCCTCAGTCAAAATGACAAATCTGCCGAATGACAAAGGTGCAGAAGCAAGGGTCTTGATGTCTTGGGCATTTCTCAGTGTCAACATAACTGGCAATCGAAATGGCAGCACCTACCATCGGAAGAATCTTGGCAGCTTTGTAAAGGAAAGTTGTCCTTGAGGGTCACTTGCATTGGTTGGGCACACCATGCGCGCTCGAGAATCCAACTGCAATTGCGGTGTATACCCTTCAAAGAGACTAATGGGACGTTGGCTCTGCAAGTAGAGGTTCCTTTACAAATACGGAGGGAATGTTTGCATCCTTGAATGTGCTAACCTCTTCTTCCGTGTAAACAAGACCCCATTCTGTGTATGCGGCGACCTTCTCAAGGAGAGCATCAAAGGAAGAGATTACCTGCAAGGTAATAGGTTGTGCCTGCATTCGCCGCTTTGCCAACAAGAGATACACCATTGTGTAAATCTGTGAGAGCCATGCTTGTAGTAGTACCATCCTAGTGCACGTGCAAGATCTCATGCATCTTGGCGAGGCTAAGAGGAGAGCGAGAGAGCAGTAGATAAGAAACTACTTCGCTATGGCGACCAGCTATGGCGACCAGATTTCTCGCTCGATGAAAATGGATGCGTGCAAGTAGGGGTCCGTCACATGTTACTGTTACTGTTACAGTAGTGTTCGAGAAAAGTGTGCCTCAGCTTAGCATTGAGCTGGTTGCAAAATCAAAGTAGGGGAGGGCAAGAACGAGAAAATTACGCTTAAAATACATTAAAAATAGTGTAATTTTGCAAAAATACTGGCTAGTATCGTAAAATTTCCGATTCAGATTTGTATTGGAGGGATTTTGGTATGTTTGTGAAAATGATTTTTTTCGAACACTACATGTAGGGCACAGGCTAGAAAAATGCATTTTTCCTAACCAAAGAAAATAAGGACAAACTTGAAATTCTCCCGGTTTTTAGGTCAAAATTTGAAGCTTTTGCCGGTGACGAAGGAAATTTGGAATGGCGGCCTCTACACCAAAACAAACTCCATTGCGCCACAAGGGAAATGAGATGAGGGCACCACCTAGTCTTGGAAGCGTAGACTAGGACCGGTACGCAAAGAGAGAGAGAGAGAGAGAGAGAGAGAGAGAGAGAGAGAGAGCAGAGAGAGAGAGAGAGAGAGAGCTATCACTATGAATGAAGCATTAACCTCAATGTGTGTACAAGGAATGGATAACTTCAAGCACTCCCAACACAAATAGCATGTAGATTACTAAACAACAACTCAAGATTTAGCCAAAATCACATCAAGCACTCTCACACACACATAGAAGATCTCTCTAAATTAGCATAAGTAAGAGGAGGGGAGGTTACTAGCACAAAACAATTTGCACTCTAGAATGTGCAAAGAATAGATTGAATGGATGAGCTTTATGGGCTCATGATGAGTGATACAAAGACTCAATGAGGCTGAGGGAGGCTTGAAATTACAAAGGGGGGGGCCTCTTTATATAGGCAAGAGAGTGATTATGAGGGAGGTTAAGATCCACGTGCAATTTGTACAACTGAAGCTTGATTAGGGACATTACACCAATGAAGAAGCTCATTCCAAGTGATTTGTTGACCAATTTGCAACTAATTGGCTCCATCATCACTTGTGTTGTCTTCACTCCTTCCTCCATAGCTTGAGTCCAAGAGCTTACTTATTTTAAAATGTAAAGAATCTACATAAAATCAATGCATATCTAGTAATAATAGAAAGGGGTTGAATGAAAAATTATGAATTACAACAAGATTAAGCATGATTTGAGAGGTGATTAGAAGAGGAATTTGTGATGGTTTTATGAGCTTGAGAGAGAGGAGGAAGGAGGAGAGGGTGAGGAGACTAATGGCTGAGTTTTAGAGAAGGACTCAATGTGGAAAAGTAAGGGTGTGTGTGTGTAAAGGTAGAAGGGGTGGTCTCCACCACATTTGAAAAAACTGGTGTCCACTATTTTTGCCATATCTCCTAGACCGTAGATGCAAAAATTATTTAAAAAAATATGGTCAGAATCTCCAGCTCATAAGCTACAACTTTGATGAAGACAACTTTTCTTGGATCGGAGTGGACGTATTTTTTAAAAATCCAGCAAAATCATGTGTCTGTTTCCTTCCTTTACCAAGTCTTCCACCTGGGTCCCATCTATTTGAATCATCATATGGTTCCAAAGCCATGATGATATGAGCCCCTCACGACCCTTGAATCATGGGTGCATGGCTCCACAAACACATTATATCTTTTCTTTTCACATTTACATATTTTCCCTTCCCTTTACCATTAGGTTCTACCTTTCACCTCCTGTGAACTAGTCAAGGAAAAATTCCCATCAAATCATTTTTTTGAATTTTTCCAAGAGGTTGTTCTCACTCTTTCTTTTATTGTAAACCTTTAGAAGCAAGGAAAACCAACAAAATATAGTAAACAAAAATTTGTGATAGGCTTGGATCACTGGTAATTACACTAAAACTTGTGAAAATTTCCAAGTTTTCTTCAAGGCAAGCTCAAAATCTAACTGGTATTTCAGGATTTCAGTCGGTTAAAATACATTGGACCCGGGTTTTTTCTAACATTGGTAGGGCAGGCCGGCTGTCACCCTTTTGGCACATGAAAGGCCGGTTGGTGCCTTTCTTCCATCGATGTAAAGCACACTTTTGAGCAAGGTAGAGGTCTCCAAAGATGAAGAAAAATTTGTGTGTGTGTGTGTGTGTGTGTGTGTGTGTGTGTGTGTGTGTGTGTGTGTGTGTGTGTGTGTGTGTGTGTGTGTGTGAGAGAGAGAGAGAGAGAGAGAGAGAGAGAGAGAGAGAGAGAGAGAGAGAGTAAAATATAGCAGAGTAAGAGAGAGAGAGATTGAGGCAACCTTGATGTGCATATTTTGCGAAGAGAGGCAAGGTCAAACACGAGCCTATAATATTGTTGTTATTTGCTGGATTGATAAGAAATTTGAAGGCTTGGACAATATTTTGAGCTTTTCTAATGTGGTAATGGGATCTTATCACAAAAGGAACCATTACTAGACTATCTATTGTTTCATGGAATGGTGTCATCAAACTGAAGGTAATAATTTGTTCCAACCGGTAGAGAAGGTAATTTAAGCGTTACCTATAGAAGAGCTAAATAGCTAAAGTTGTATCAGACACCCTTTGAGCACTATAGTATCGTCCAAGTATTTGGTGTAGTTCATACATAAGTGTACATTGTTGCCATCATGTTGCCATGAAAGGTGGTGAAACAAATATAGAGTCAAAATCCATGTTCTCACGATGTGTCATTTCTACATTTGAACTAGCATAATAAATACCAGCTTTAACATTCTCTCTCTCTCTCTCTCTCTCTCTCTCTCTCTCTCTCTCTCTCTCTCTCTCTCATAACAGGTCTTGAGTTCAACTCTCCTCGTCGGCGGCTAGGTATCTTGGGATAGTTTCCTTACGACATTAAAACTCTTCTTCTTCTTCTTCTTCTTCTTCTTCTTCTTCTTCTTCTTCTTCTTCTTCTCTCTCTCTCTCTCTAGCCAATGTGTGGCAGGACAGAGAAGAATTAGGATGTATTCTTGTTCTTCAATGATTGATTTTGTTGATGACTACACTTATGTGTTATCTTTGTGGACATAATCGCTTGTTTTGTGAGGTAATATGGTACAAATTACATGCTAACCACTCAAAAATGCATCTCAATTGTAAAAAAGGAATAAAATTTAGAAAAGTTTGATCAATCCGATCAAAATAGATACATGGATACTTTGGGAATTTTGAAAATTTGAAGGGTATTTTGGGAATATTGACAAATTAGAGGGGTTTGAGCTTGGCTTTAAGAAAGCGAGGAAATTTAAATAAGTTTTACCATAATCACCGACAAAAGCTTCTAATTTTGACAAGAAAAACGAGAGAATTTCAAGTTTTCCCTTACTTTCACCACGCCATGAAAGTATTCATCGATGCACAGAGAGAGAGAGAGAGAGAGAGAGAGAGAGAGAGAGAAAGAGAGAGAGAGAGGGAGGGAGAGGTTTACTAATGTATTTAAGGTGTCTTAGGTAGTTGAATGTATCCCCGATGTAATCCCCCTCCTGCCCCCCCCCCCCCCCCCCCCCCTCCCTTATGTGTACGGTATAAGTATGAAATAATGAGGGGCTACCCCTATTGTATACGCTTATGTACAAAATCTAAAAACCCCCCTATTGTACACTCACGTGGTACCGTACGAAAAAACACAGTGAATCCACCGGGCTTAAAATAGTCTCATTTGTTGTGATTTAGTCACCCATCATGCCAATTTGTGGTCTCTTACAAAGACGTCTCTCGCTCTATCTTCTCGTCTTGGAGAAATCTTGGTGGAATCCTCTTTGATGTATACTCAAGCATCATTTTTAATTGAAAGTAATTAGAGATTGGAGTACCCTTGTATGTGTATCGTTCTAGGTCAATTGGATCAGCAAGTTTGTACTCTCGTCCATACTTATCTACCATCAAAACTTGCACTCCTTGGGCATCTGTATACGTTGTGAGCGGGATGAAAACACACACAGCGCCTCTATAATGACCCGACACACACTCTTGGGAAGATACACACACACACACTATGGGGCACCACTCGGCTTACACAACACACCTGGCCGAGACAGGGAACACACCTCTGGAGTGAGAGGAGAGAGACTATCCACTTGCCCACTCCACACAGAGAGACACACACACTCACACACACAAAAACTCAGCTCAAAAGAGGAGAACTTCTGATGTTTAGATACAAATGAGCTTGGGCCAACACCAATGGGGCAAACAGCTCACACAATATGGGTAAAAGATACCAGATACAATCACAAATTGGAGAAGAAGCTTCACTCACCGGAGAAGATTACACAGAAAAACAGCAGAAAAAGAGTGAGGAATTTGGCAAAATGGACAGCGCCATCGCGTCCGGAACGGCCCAAAACCCCAGTCTACAATGTCAAAGTGCTCAAATGCGACCTCGGATGAGCAGTTTACGGCCAAAACAGGCTCCAAAATGAGCAAAAACACACCTGCGGCTGTTCCTCCTCTCTTCTCCACATTTTTTCTGGTCTTCTCTCCCTTTTTTCAGTTCCCACACTTAGCTTTATTAGTTGGGCACCCTTGGCCTTTTAGATGACCTCAAACGGACCCCGAACAGGCCAAAAACTGACCTCGCAGTGCATAGTTGTCACCTTTTTGCATCATTCGCACACTTGGCACTCAGCCTTTTTCCAATAATGCATCTCGCCACCACGTGAAGTGGCCCCAAAAATTGGTCCTAATGATGACCTTTCTGCATAACTCTCACCAGAAAACACCCACGTTGTGTCCGTCCTCATCCGCGTACAAATATTGACTTCGTTCGCCCTCCTGATGCCACTAGATGTCATCTGACGCACCTGCTGACCTCACGTCGTCGGCCCGCGGATAGCTTCCTCGAGAAGTTTTACGCGCTACTAACTCCTCCTTATTGTAGAAAAAACACACTAGTATTGATAATAGTGAAAATCGCTGCACTATGTACATGTTGTCCTACCTGTACACATGTGGGCCCCACGTAACCACCTGGCTCTGGAAAATGGGCAATTCCTTATTTGATGCACCATGCATGTGTATGTACATATGCGCAATTCCTTGCTCCAAAAAACTCCTGACATAATTTGCCCATCCCCTAGCCTGCTAGATCATTCATGATCAGCAGCAGCAAAGAGAGATATGAGACTCGCCGCATCACAGGGCTCCTCATCCCTCACCAACACTGCTTGATCCACAGACAGCTCATCTTGCTCCACCATCATCAATCTAGCATGATACAATTTAAGACGCAACCCATTTACCCTTGACTTATGTAGAACACCATCCAGGTTAGCCAGCTGATATGTGCCATTTGGAAAACACTTCACTACCTTGAAAGGGCCTTCCCACTTAATGTGAAACTTCTTTTGGAATGTGTTGTCCAGCTTACTATTGTAGCGCAAAACCAAGTCATGTTTCTTGATACCCTTACTTTTAACCTTTTCATTTATCTTTGCCAAAGCCTTATCCTGCATCTGCCCATAATGCTCCAATGCGCTCATCCTATCCAACTAGACCTCTTATAACTGCAAGAGCCTCTCTTTGAATGCATCACTAGGCGACCCAAGCAACTTCTCTAACATCTTGACCGCAGGCAACTCTACCTCCACAGGCAATAGTGCTTCCTTTCCATACACCAAATGAAATGGAGTAAACCCTGTACCTGTCTTCACCGAAGTACGGTAAGCCCATAATGCACTAGGCAATTCCAAATCCCAATTCTTTCCTTGGTGCTCTGTCACTTTAGAAAGAATTTGTACCAACTCACCATTGAATCTTTCATTTAAGCCATTACACTACGGGTAATAAGGAGTGGTATGTTGGTGCCTAATCTTCATCTTTGTGCATAAGAAGTCTAGCAGTTTAGCTCTAAATCCTGACCCCTTATCTGAAAGTAGCTCTAATGGCACCCCAAACTTGCAACATATTTCATCATACACAAATTTTGCCACATCCTTTGCAGTGATCTGTTTTACTGCTATAGCCTCTGCCATCTAGAAAGATAGTCCACTGTCGTCAAAATATAGCTTTTGCCCCTGCTTGTGATAGGTAACGGGCCTATTGCATCAATCCCCCACTTTTCAAACACATCAAACGCCATAATGGTTTTTCGTAGCTCTGGCTTCAAGACTCTCTTCCCAAATGCTTGACACCTATTGCAAGACCTACACCAATGGTGAACATCCTTGTGCAAACTAGGCCATACATACCCCTCTTGCAAAATCTTATGCAAGGTGATCTTTAGAGCAAAATGGCCACCACATGCGCCTTCATGATTCTCTTCCAACACTCTGTAAAGCTCCTCCCGCCAAGGTACACGTCTCAACACGAGATCAGCCCCTTTCATGTATAAGACATCGCCAATCAATTTGTACCTGTATGCTCTACGCACAAAGCCATACTTCTTAGACTTCTGAATCTCCTTTGGAATGATTCCTGTTAGCAAAAGCTCCTCTTCTTGAGCCAAACTTTCCCGACCATGATAAAGAGGTAAATTGGTCCTCAACACGAATAGCTCCCCAATCATGCCTTGAGCTGCTTCATGTGCCTCTCCATTTAGAGCATGTTCAATGTGTTTGATGCTCCATGCTTCAAAAATTTTTAACAGGCCTTTAATTCTAAAGCACATTTCCTTCAATGAGGTGTTCTTGCTCTTCCACACACCCAGCACTTGCTTCACCACTAACAAGGCATCACCTTTTATGCTCAACCTTCGAACCCCATGCTTCAAACAAATGTGTAATCCGGCTTCCAATGTAGCATATTCAGCCTCATTGTTACTATGCGCATCCAATTTGAACCCTCTCTTGCATACTAGCTTCCCCTCTGGATCATAAAGTGCTATACCCCCTGAAGCTGCATCGTGGCTCTTTCTGTATGAACCATCAAAGAACAACACATGTGCATGGCTGATCTGTGGCACTTCTTCAACTACCTTTCTCACCAGCTCTTCCTTAACAATAAGGGGATTCTCCTTGTAGGTCAACAAATCAGCTAGGGTAGCCCTTGTACTATCTTCCACTAGAAAAGAGAACTCAAACTCTTGCAGCTCAATTACCCATTTCTTCACCACATTTGACATGTTAGTACCATTAATTAACTGTGGCAAAAAGGCATAACTCGTCAAGAAAACAAAAGGCCTTGGTAGCAAGTAATGACGAAATCGTCGACAAGCAAATATTACAATGGCCATCACTAGCTCTACTTCCGATAATTTTCTCTCCGCTACCAACTTCACTCGACTTGCACAATACACTGGCCTCAGATAATGGCTGCCCTTCCCCTTTTGCAATAGCATGGCTCCAATGGCATCATCCCCTACTGATGGATTTACATAATAAACTTTCTCCCAATCAGGAGCCTGCATGGCTGACAACCCCCCTAACACCTCTTTCACCTCTTGAAACACTTCTTCACACTTGTCATCCCATTGCAATGGATCATGCTTTGCCACTTGTTGTAATGGATAAAGAAGCTACGAAGACAATGGAATAAACCGTGCCATGTACTTCACTTTGTGTATAAAGGTTGCCAATTGCTTCGTACTCATAGGTGATGGAAGAAGAATAATAGACTTAACCTTGTCTGGATCAGCCTCAATGATCTACTTTTGTAACATAGGCTTTAAGTAGATCAATAATTGTTGAATTTTCTATCTCACTTTGGCCATCCATTTGTGGTGATAGGCCAAAGAGAAATTCAACTTACCCAAATTCTCAAAGAGTCCAAAATTGCTGGTCATTATTGGATACTATAGATGTTGATAAGCCATGGTACTTAAAGACCTATGGGATAAAGAGAGTTTCCGTATGGTGTGGTTTCATAGTCTTTTTTATCAGTATAAAATGCGATTTTTTGTTTAAACCGGTCTAATATGATCCATATTCCCGTATTCCCATTAATGGATTTTGGTAATCTAAGATAAAATCAACGGATATACTTTCCCATGTCGAATCAGGTATAGGCATTTTTTCCTTCATTGTTGGACAATAAAAGTACATCTCTACTCCCTTGAGAGTAGCTTGAATCCCTCTATGCCCCACAAAGGTGAAACATGAGATTCATACATGGCCTTTTCACATAAAGTATGTGTACCATATAACCTATTGTGATAGAGAAGATAACCATCTTGCACATTGTATGGTTCCTCTTCTTCCCAAGTGTAATGGCTGACATTACATTTTTGAAGTTTCGATCCATAGCGTACTCATCTGTCCTAGAGGATAGATCATTGTGAGCATCTTTTGATACAGCATTCACCCTTGGTCTTCGTGAAAGTGCATTAGCCACTTGGTTGTGCTTACCAGCTATGTGAGCAATGTAAAAATTAAACTATGAAAGAGTGTTTGCCCACCTCATTTGTTTATCACTCAATTTATTTTGCTTCAAAAAGTACTTGAAACTTTAGTGATTTGTGCACAAAATAAATGGATTTCCTAGGAGATAATGCTTCCATGCATCTTGAGCATGTAAAATAGCTAGCAGCTCTTTTTCATATATGCCTAGATTCTTTTCTTGGTCATCCAATCTTCGACTTTTGTATGCTATGGCGTACCCTTCTTAAAGAAAAATAGATCAAAGCCATTGTCCACAAGCATCGCACTAGAATTCAGAAAGATTTGAAAGGTGTAGTAATATTAACACTGGTTGAGGGATAAGCTTTGCCTTTAAATTTTCAAAGGATTCATTCTCTTTTACTATCATACAAATTTAACATTCATTTTAGTGAAACCATACAATGGTCCTACTATGAATGAGAATTTTTCTATGAAGCATCTATACTATGCACACATTCATATAAAGGTTCTCAATTCATGTAGATTCATTGTTGGTATAGGCCATCTTTTTATTACCGCCAACTTTTTAGGGTCCATTTTGGGTCCCTTCTTGGGAGATAATATGACTTAGATATTGAATCTCCTTCAAAAAAATCCACTTTTCTTTTTATTAATGTAAAGCTTCTTGTCTCTCAAGACTTGAAATATTACTTGTAGATGTTGCTTATGTTCCTCAATAGACTTTGAGTAGATGATAATGTCGTCAAAGAACACCCCCGTGAAGCTTTGATGAGGTCTAAAAAGCTTCTCCATCATGTGGTTAAAGGTAGCCGACACATTGGTAAGCCCAAAAGAGAGTACCAAGAATTCATATAGACCAAAGGTTGTTCAAAAGGTCATCTTATGAATGCCTTCAAGCACAATCCTTATTTGATGATAACCAGATCTATTCCACTAAAGTAGCTAGACCCTTGTAATTTATTGAACAGATCTTCTATCCTGGGAATAGGAAATCTATTCTTTGTGTTATCCAATTGAGCACTCTATAGTCCACATACATTCTATAACTACCATCTTTCTTTTGTAATTTATTGAACAGATCTTCTATCCTTTGGGAATAGGAAATCTATTCTTTGTGTTATCCAATTAGGCACTTGATAGTCCACACGCATTCTATAAGTACCATCTTTCTTTTGTTTAGTAGAACGAGTGAAAAAAAAAATGGAAATGAACTAGATGTAACCATCTCTTTTTCCACAAGCTCATTCACTTGCCTCATAATCTCCTCTTGTTGAGCCGGTGAGGCTCAATAAGCAGGCTTATCAGGAGGTGAACTACCAAGTAGAAGTTATATAGAATGATCATCTTATCCTCTTTTGGGAGGTAGTTCCTTGGGAATGTCATTTGTAAACACATCTTGAAACTCATTTAGGAAACTAGAGAATTCTAACTCCTCTTTAGTCTCATTATTAACTTCCTCAAGAACACATGCATCTTTCTTAGACTCCTTGATAAAAACCATGTAACAAGAAAAAGAGCTTTTCATTAATTTGTCTAAAGTTTGAGTTTGCACAAGTGGTATAGTGTTTCCCACACTATTTACATCAAGTGCAACATCCTTGAATCTATAGGAAAAGAGGACTTTTCTCCCAGGAAACTTCATAATGGCAACCATGCCATCAAATCATGGTGCCCCTAGGATAACATCTTCATTCCTGAGTGAAGAAATGAAGAAATCTTATTTTTTCCATGATAGAGCTTTGCACCTTAAGCCTCAGCTTCCCAATCAATGGAGTGACAAATCTCTTTTGACCTTTGAAAGCTTCATCTGCTTGTACCACATCTACCATCTCGAAGTCATGAATTCTTAGCTTAGTAGTTAGCTCAACAAAAATAAATCTGTGGGTCGAGCTAGGACCAAAAAATATGAAAGCATCATGATCTCTTACGTTTTCCCAAGCATAAGAGATAGTGCTCCTTTGCAATGGCCTTCCTCTTTTAGCGCTTCCACCGTGGTGTCTCTAGGAGGGTCATTACATTCACTTCTCTTGGGACACGCCCGAGAAACATGACCTTGCTCCCCACACTTGAAACACTTGTTACCTTTACGATAATGTTCAACCTCTTCACAGGTGAAAGCTTGTTTTTACCCTTGTAGCATTTTTCCTTCGCCTTTCCTTGATTATTGTTGTTAGCCTTGGGAGAATTCTACGTTGCATTGTTCTTCCCCTTTGGCTCACTTGGTTCCTTAGCTTCCATTGGTTTTGAGCCCTTATTGATTCCCTTGTTGAAAATGAATCCTCAAGCGACCATTATTAGTGTAATGTATGACTATAGAGATAGTTTTAGGCCTTTGTGAGTTCACATACTCAATCATCTCCTTGGATAGACTCACACAAAAATTTTTCTTTTGTTCTCCAAATTCTTTTTTCATGTAAACAATGGTTTTGAGATGTAGCTCCCAAAACTTATCCACATACTTTTGAATAGACTTGTATGGGGTCATCTTCAAGCTTTGCCATTTGGTGAGGTTTGTCTTTGGCATCACTTGCAAGGAATTGCTTCATAACAGCAACCTCAAAGCTTTCCATGTACTTTGAGCTTCACCTTGAGCATATATGCTTGCTCACCATTGACGGGTTGGGGCTTTTGGAAATGCATGGAAACATTTCAGAGTTTTGAAGATTCCGAGATCTCCAAAAGCCACATCAAATTGTTGGATAAAAGCCAACACTTTGTCAGTTTCTCCAAAGGTTTCATCATAGGTAAGGAAAGTGATATTCTTTTTTTCCTTTGTGAGATTTTTCAGGTTTCATGACCTCTTTCATCCCACATACTCCTCCATTTACAGCTTCTCTTTTCTCTCTTGGTCGACAAGTCACTGCTCTCCATGTCAAAAGATGGTGACGAAGAAGATGAATTGGAAGAAGAAGGCGAGGATGGTGATCGTTTTCTTTGCTTCCTCCTACTTGGATTTCTTTCTCCCTTCTTTGGATTTTCATGGAAGGAAGCGCTTGATGATTTTCTCTTCTTTTTGGGAGGGCTTGATGATTGTCTTGCTCGTCGTCTTCTTAAGACAGCATCACTTTCAGAGGTAGGAGGGGTGTCACTTTCATACCTCCCTTGAAAGTTCAGGACGCACTTCTTCTTCTCAAACAGTTTTCCTTGGAGGTCCTTCCGGTATCTCCTATTCATTACCCAAAGAGATTCCTCTTTTGGAGGTCTCACTAGGAGGCCTCATAGGAACTCTCTCTTCTTGGAAACTTGAAGGGATTGAATTTGGCTTTGAACCTCCGCTTGAAAAATGGGGTTTCCCATTGCTTCTTGTAACTTGTCAACAAGATAGTTGACAACTTTGCAGCCATCGTCAAATGCTATACCATGACCTAGATCTTAGTTGTAAATATTAATTACATTCTCTTGATTATGTTGTGCCATGATTAAATTTTCTCATATGTGTATACTAGCTCTTTCCTTGGCACTTCCAAAACTTTGGCTGCTACTATTCTTATACCTCAAAAATTAGCACTCGAGTAACTACACCCGTGGTTTAGAATATTATTAATTGCAAAGAGTAGTGGAGTGGGTTTGATAGTGCTAAGTTTGCACCAATTCCTATCAAGATTTCTAATAGCCAAATAATGGTTCAACCGTAGGTAAGTCCCAAAGACTCCATTACTAAGATCATATTTTCCAATGGTGTCCCCCGTACCCTATAAACAAACATGTCAACCGAGATAATAAATCCCAATCCCGCTTACACTATTGTAATGAACAGCTCCAACCTTTCATAGATTACTCAAGGATCTCTCTTTTTAAGAAAGAAAAGAGAAATCTCAGTTCTGATACCAATGTCAACGAATATACTACTTACTTTATATTCAACGGAATTTTAACATGTGAAAGAAGAGAGTTTTCCTTAAGAGAAACTAAAGAGTGGACTATAGGTTGTGCCAAAGATAATTTCTTTACACAATTAAAACACTAAAATCATAAACATAATTCAAAGACAATACCACAATTAAGATTGACAACGTGATGAGGAACGGATTTCTTCCCTCCTCCAAAAGGTCTTTGTATTATAATTCTCTCTCGAAGAGAGCTTTGATTATAACACAACTTGTGCTCTTACAGAGCTTCCCTTGAACCAAGAAGATGGTTTTTTTCAAGATTCCATGGTATAATTCTCCTTCCCAAGCCCTAAACACCCCAGTGGGGAGAAAATACTGCAGGGTAAGAGGTAGATGAGGATAAAAGAAGTATTTTTCAAGTAAGAGAATTTTTACTTCGTATAGGCTTACTCATGGGTAAGCTCTTAGCATAGCTTAGCATAATAGAATAGTAGATATGAAGAAGAAGAAGCTTTCACTTGCTTAGATTTGCATCCATAGCCAAGTGCTTGTGCATGATGGTCTCCTCTCGAGCTCTCATGAGAGAGAGAGAGAGAGAGAGAGAGATCTTGCTTTGTCAAATTGGGCACTTGAGAGTATGCAACTAATGCATGCTCATACACTTGTCTCTCTCTCTCTCATGAGAGAGAGAGAGAGAGAGAGAGAGAGAGAGAGAGAGAGAGAGAGAGAGATCTTGCTTTGTCAAATTGGGCACTTGAGAGTATGCAACTAATGCATGCTCATACACTTGTCCAAGCTTACCATGCTTGAAAAAATTCCCCCCTCTTTTCTTGAAACCTTTTTGGAAAGTGTACACACTTGCCAAGTGTATGCATACTCATACACTTGTCCAAGCTTACCATACTTGAAAAACTTTTCCCCTCCTTCCTTGGACCCTTATTGGCATGTGTACACACACACACACACACACTTGTTAACTTCACATAAAGCAAGTAGATGTTACTTTGGACTTGTGGTCTAGTCAAGCTTAGTAAAGAAGAAATAGAGTCAAATTTTTAAGTGAGGAAGACCTGATCTAACCTTAGACTTTAGCTTTTCTCTTTCATTATTAAAAACCATAAACTTATCCTTTAATTTAATTACCTCAGGTGCAAGACATTTGCACAAACCTTGGGCAACTTTATGAAGTTGATCCGGGCTACAACCTACCTACTAAATTAAGATGGACTTTGGTAAAAATAAAAATCACCCTTGGACCTCATGTGTGAAACATTAGCATAGTGCTTTGGAACCGTCGCCAAGCTACTCCCAAAACCTACTAAATTTAAACCTGCTAAATTTAAACTATTTGTGGCAAGTTAGAAATTTACCATAAGGCTTCCCATACTTCTTTCTTGGTGTTTAAAGAGTTAATTTAATGACTAGAACTTAACACGGGTACTTTCTATTTTTAGACTCTTAGGTCATCTCTTTTGTGTTGTACCTTTGATCAAGGCTTCTCACAAGATATATTCATCCTTCCTGACCTGTACCTATGACTGAGATAACTAAATAACAATTATCTTTGCTCTTTTATGGACTTCTGTCTTTTTGGTCCCAAGCCTATGAGACAGAGCCAATCCATAAGCACTTAAATCAACTTCACTTGTTCTCCTTCTTTTTCCCTGAGCTTAAGTGGTCAATTTAAGATAGAAAATACTTTTAGAAAGTTAGAAATTAATTTTAATGACACTCTGCGTCCCCCTCATGTCATGTAGCTGAGTGCTTTGAATCTCCTTCCCCAAAAGTACAGGATGGACCCTCTACCATGGGACCCCAAGAAACATGAGGTCTACTACGATATGTACTGACCATAGGGTTCCAGACTAGCAAAAAATGATGTTAAAAACACAAAAGATCTTTTCCATAGTGTGATATCAAAAAACCATTTAAAACCTTATACGTAAGCTAAGGGTATAATATTCTTTTTCACTAGAACTCTTATAAGCGTAAAAAGGTGGTCATAATTATAATATACTAGCTGTAAATAAGGGATTTCTTAAGACTCTCCGCTCATTGTACGTGGCATATCTTTTTCTACAAAGAGTGGATCCATCGGACTTTTGAGGTCACTTTATTCAGGTGCTTAAGGACAATTACATAGAGATTGTCAAGATTCGCATTGATGATAACCCTCTTGATCTACTAACCAAACATCTACCTTTTGAGAAGTTTGCACATTGTTGAGTACTTATAGGTACAATATGGATATAACGTAGAGATCCATTCTGTACATACCTTGTATATATAACCATCGCTTTCTTAAAGGCACATTGACCTTAAAGTGAGAGATTGTTGCGGGTAAAGGGTCGTTGTGCACCAACATAAGTACCCTTTTTTATCAATCTTCAAAAAGTAGAGAGCGTTGCAAGATAAGCTTCCTGCAAACTTCACTTCACCCCATCTATGTACTATCTCTCTTGCTGTGTCACACTATGGCTTCCGCTCGAGAGTGGCTTCTCTACAACTAATCAAATAGTTCCTTTACAAATGAGCTCTTCTTTTTAAAAAAATCCACCACTCTTTCAAGCACAAAGACGAACAACATCTATCTTTCACTGTGGAGGTTTTAAGCCCAACTGAAATTGTCAGAGACCCTTTTTGAACATACAATGTCTTTTTGAGTTTAACAAATTTTCAAAATCACCTTCACGTTACAAGCCCTCCTGTTGTATACATCTGTCCTCATTGTTCAAAGAATGAAGCCACATGCCTCAAAGAAAAATTCAATGTATGCATCTTGATCGCCTCAATCACAATCTTCTCCAGCAACTTACTTATTCCAAGAGCCCTTCTTGCACACTTTTTAAAGGCTTTATCTCAGAAAGCCTTTCCAATCTCAACATCTATCATCATGTTCTTCGCATGTATCAAGCATGTTTGGAGCCTAATCAATGTTTTCCCTCCTTTAAAGATGCATTTATATCACCATATCATTCCTCCAAAGGTAGATGCAAACTAATTCTAGGAGGAACCTTCACTATGAAGGATATAAGATTATATCCTTTTTGTGCCTCTCTAGGACATAATCTTCATTTCCAAGAATCCAAGGTTGCATCCTTTGCTCCATTGTCCTCCAGTATCAACTAGGTAAAAATCCTTCCATAATATTACCTTAGTAACACGGCTACTCGTTAGTCCGAGAAGCTCCACAGACTGCTGCTTTCTTCAGAGTGCTGCATTGTTTGGAGCTAAAGCCGTTCCCCAGTAGATTAGTGTGGAGTCTTTGCAGATCTTCCTCTCTCGACTTTCCATCTCGGCCCAATTTCCGTGTATCCTTACCTCTTGTCCCGTACCTTAGATGTTTCCCCTCAGCTTTGTTTACCCTGAAGAACTTGAGGGGTTTTTTCACCTTTGATTGTATCTTGTAATCTGGCTTCGACCATGTGATGTAATACATTTATGCAATACAAAGGGCACAAGCCCATCATTTTTGCAAAAAATATTGCTTATGTATCATGGATGAGAATGTACCAATAAGCAAGGGCTAAATCAACTATGCAGATCGTAGGTGGGCAAAGCCATTGAATTGCGAATATAAATGCCACTATTAGAGGACATTTCAAGGGGAGCCCTACCAATGCAGTACACTGAATGAAAAAAAGCAACCATTCCCAAACTGCACTCAACCATATGTCCATTAAGCCTCCTTCAAAATCGCTAGCCGCTGATGACAAGGCCTACCGAAGCGAAATGTTGTGTGGATGTTTGCATACGTGCATCAGGCCATGAAGTTCCCTTTGAGCGTTTCAAATCCTAAGTGCATCCACAGCTTTTTATGTCTCCACAGCATATTACATAAGGCTGCTCCAAAATAATTTCTCTCTAGGAAAAGGCATAGTGTCCGGTACACTCTTTACACCATCAAGCATGCTTCATTAATCACAGCATTTCATCTTCCACGCTTTATTTTCCAGCCTCAAAGCTTCTATAATCTCTGCTTCCTCCTTCATGCCAGCAGCCGCATAGATATTTGCCATGACAATATAAGCCACTGCAACACTTTTATCAACCTGTATTGCTCTCTCAAAAGCCCATCTTCCAACCTTCACATCTCCCCATTTTTGACAAGCACCTAACAATGAAAACCAAATGGCGTCAGTATCACAAGATGGCATCTGTTGAATAAGACTTGCTGCCTTGTCAAGGTGACCTGCACGACCCCAAAGGTCAATCATGCATGTATAGTGCTCTAAGTTCGGCTCTACACCATACTTGGTGGTCATATCTACAAAATGCATATGACCATCCTCTACAAGGCCTAAGTGAGTACATGCATAAAGAACATAGGAAAACGTCAATGCGTTTGGGAAAAGACGCTTCTGTTGCATTTGTTCAAAACATATCAAAGCTTGCTTACACTGCCCCTGTTGAGCAAACCCTCCAATTAATGCATTCCAAGAGACTACATCTTGTGAAGGCAGCTCGTCAAGCACTTCCTGCGCTTTAATAAGTGTGCCACACTTAGCATACATATCCACAAGGGCATTGCCAAGCACAGAATCGTTTTTCAACAACCCTAGCTTGGATAGCTCGTAATGAATCTGTTCCCCCTTCTGAGTAGCTCCAATGTTGCCACAGGCTTTCAGGATGCAAGAAAAGATCACTGAATCTGGAAGTAAGCCATCAGTCTTCATTTGTTCAAGTAAATCAAACGCTTTCTCCCCCTGGTCCTGTTCAACATATCCAGCTATTAATGCACTCCAAGAGACAACATCGCGTGAAGGAAGCTCATCAAAAACTTGCTGAGCTTGTGCAAGGGCTCCACACTTGGCATACATATCCACAAGTGCATTATCAAGTACTATATTACTTCCCAGTAACCCCTGATTGGAAATCTCCTCATGAATCTCTATGCCCTTACCCATGGCACCTAAAGTGGCGCAAGCCTTCAAGGCGAAAGTAAAGGTAATACAATCTGGAGATAGACCCTCTTGCTGCATCTGTGAGAAACACTCAAGCACTTGCTCACCTTGACCTTGTTGGGCGTATCCCCCAATTAATGCATTCCAAGATGGGTTACTGCTGATGGAGAGATCTTTAAGTACACATTTTGCTTTAGTGAGGGCACCACACTTAGCATACATGTCCACAAGGGCGGTGCCAAGTGCCATGTCATGCCCCAACAGCCCTTGTTTGGCAATCTCCTCATGAAATTTTTCACCCCTTTTTCTATCTCTTGCTGTACTACAGGCTTTCAAAACAGAAGTGAAAGTCACTACATTTGGGGGAATGTCTTCATGCTGCATCCGTTCAAAGCACTTTAATGCTTGCTCAGCTTGGCCATGCTGTGTGTACCCCGCAATAAGAGCGTTCCAGGAGACAATATCCCAAGCAGGGAGCTTCTCGAACACTTGTTGGGCTTTTGAAAGAGCACCACACTTGACATACATATCCACCAGAGCAGTGCCAAGCACGACATCCATTTCCAGCAAGCCCTGCCTGGCAATCTCTTCATGAATATGTTCTCCTCTAGTAACGTCTCCCACAATGCTACAAGCTTTCAAAATGCATGAATACGTCCTGGCATCTGGAGAAACACCCTTGCTTTGCATCCGACTTAAGCAGTTGATTGATTGCTGGCATTGGCCTTCTTGAATATATCCTGCAATCAATGCATTCCAAGTGACAACAGTCTGACAAGGTAACACCTCAAGCACATGTTGAGCTTTTTCTAGAGCACCACACTTCGCATACATGTCCACAAGAGCATTACCAAGAACAAGATCATTTGTCAGCATTCCCAGCCTGTCCACATCATTGTGTATTTCTTCTCCCTTTTCTAGTGCTTTTGTTCTAGCACATGCATTTAAAACCGTTGCAAAGGTAATTGCATCCGGAGGAATGCCTTCACTTTGCATCTGTGCGTAACAATCTAAGGCATCTCCCCCATGTCCTTGGCGGGCATATTCAGCAATGAGTGCAGTCCAAGAGTAAACATTTCTGCACTTACAAGTCACGAGCAATTCCTTTGCCCTCTCAAATGCACCACATTTGGCATACAAGGTCACAAGTGCGTCCACGCAATCTTCAAGCAAGCCATGTTTCAGGATTTCATTATGTATGCAAATGCCTGCATTGAGGTCTCTGTTTTTGGAACAAGACCGAAGAGAGGCAACAAAGGAGACAATCTCTGCATTGCAAAGAAGAGCTCTGCCATTCTTTTCAAGAAGTTTCCCATCTTGCGCCATAGCGAGTCCTCTTCTCCTGAGCTCTTCAACAACCCATGATGGTTTGTTGCGGCTATCAAGCCATAAACAGTTCTTGGTAGTTTTGTGCTTAAAGTCTGGGTGAGAAGGGCCTAATTTGCTCCTGCGATTGTCCCACCACTTCGAGGGATCTCTGAAGAACTCCCTCCACAATGCCTCGCAGGAGTTCTTCTGCTTTGGCTGATGTGATGCATCCTCCCCCTCTGCTCGACTCACAAGCTCAAGAGTCCGTGGCTTGCAAATTGCATCTGCCATCAGCTGTATAGAGAGAGCAAACAAGTCATGAATATGTATATTGAGAGAGAGAGAGAGAGAGAGAGAGAAAATGAGAAACATATATATATATATATATATATATATATATACACACACACACACACACACACATATACATACATACATATATATATATATATGTATATGTGTGCGTGTGCGCGTGTGCGCGCCCGTGCGCGCATCTGAAGCCCGTGTCACATTGTGGCAAGGAAAAGTTGGCCATGCTAATATGGCGGCGTCTCATTTGCGGAGGAAAAAGGCAAACATGGCCTGCAGCCTTTGTCAGAGGGACGGCCTTGCACCCTCGGCCAACTTCACAATGTAGCGGCCATTTGCAAAACTGGACGCGCGAAGAGAGATGATGGGCATTGGAGTCTGATAGTCAGCGTGGGAGACGGAGGTTGCACCACATGCCGCCTTGCGGTTTGCTGCAGAGCATGGCCGTCTGCATGTTCGTGTTCTGGTGTGACAACAGTAGGTGCGGCCACCTTTGAAGAGAGAGAGGGGCGGGTGCCCCAGTCCCTCTGACAAAGGCTGCAGGCCATGTTTGCCTTTTTCCTCCGCAAATGAGACGCCGCCATATCAGCATGGCCAACTTTTCCCTGTCCCAATGTAACGCGAAGTAGACTTTTGTATGTGCAAAGGGAGGGCTTTTGTTGGTCATGGTAGAAGAGGCTTTATAAAGGCGTAGGAAACAGGTTGACCTTTCCTCCATGGATGCTGCAAATATCATTAAAGAGTGTTTGTCGGAGGATTTTGCGAATGCTCGGGATGTCTGGGAAGGTCATCAACCTGCTACGGAAGTGGTTATTCCGGTTCAGCAGTTGATGGACCCGGTTGCATAGTAAGCATTGAATGCCGTCATATTGTTTTTCCCCGGCAAGATGCCATCGGTGCAAGATGTAAGTCAATGGGTTGACTTCTGTTTAAAAGACAAGCAGTCTGGGGGGGTGTATTTTGGTGCCCGCAGGTTTTATGAGGTGCTTTTGGAAGACATGGATGCTCGCTCGCGTTTGTTGGAAATGTCGCCTTTGTTTTTCAACATGCAAATGACACATGTTCTGCCATGGGCACTTACTAAGGATTATCAGAGTTTGATATGACACAGCTGCCCGGTTTGGGTGAAAATAGTCGGATTTCCACGGACTTGGAAACACTTTTTGCCTCTTTTGGCTGTGCAGTTGGGCAAAGTGATTTGCTCCCCAAACTTGGATACTAATTCCAATAGATTTTGCGTGTTGTGGGATACAGATAAGCCGACACCGTCAGGAATTACGGTTGACTTTGGCGATCCCATGGTAGGCAAACGGCCATTTAAACTCAAATGGGGGAAGTTTGCAGGTTCTTGTTTTGGTTTTTGGCAAATTTGGCCATATGCAATGAATGCCAAGAGTCTTTGTTTAAACTGCCACTATCTGTTGTTCCTTTGACTAGAACTCCTATTGCTCCTCCTTCCTCTTCGTCTGTGGGGCCAAAGATGGGGGATTCTAATGGAAGATTGCAAGCCAAACAAGGTAAAGACTCCCTTAAGAATTTGGCTAATGTGCAGCCTGCTGTAAAGGCCGACACCAAAGGTAAAGCCAAATTAATAGATTCCACAGATGGTTGGCAAACTCCCAAGAAGCCTGCTAAACCTCGTGTTTTGCCTGTCTCAAGGAATTATGTACTTGCTCTAGATGGGAGAGGTGGTGGAACCTCTACATCCGCATCCCATGATCATAAGTCGTTGGTTGAAGCGTGGGATAGGGCGCTTTGCTTGGGTCGACATCTGCGTCATTTCCGATGTATCAAAATCCCTTGCAAGGAATGCATATGGAATCTGCGGTTTTGAATGTTGGTATGGAGGCGGATGTGCCTATGGGCAATCCTACTCGATGATTGTGTCTCGTGGTTCGTTTGTAAATATTGTACATATGCATTCTCCTCTTAGATGTTTTACGTATAATGTGCGTGGATTGGGCAACCATGACAAGTGGAAGCCGATCTGACACTACGTACATAAGCAGATATAGTCATATTAGAGGAGCATAATCAACATGAGTTTGTTAGTCAATCATCGTATTATGTAGCATTCTGGATTTCTTATGCTGATAGTGGCTCTTTTGGGAGTTTTAATGATGGTGCGTCATGAATTGCAGCCGGTTTTGGCCCATATCACCCGGCCGGACGTTGGATGGTTGTTCAATGTCTGGTGTAAGAGGCGATACTGTGGAATTTGTTGGTATTTATGTTTATACTGCTTCGGCACAAAGATCTCGTCTTTGGCAAGATTTGGTCAAATATCCCTGGCGTTCACAGGCTTTTTGGTGTGGGGATTTTAAAAATGTGCTGGCAAACACGGACAATACAACTGGCCATTCGCATATGTTAAACTTGGAACGTCTTCATGGGATGTTATGGTCAGTGACACAGGTGTTTTGGATCTGTGGGCTAGTACTCACTCTTCGGAGAGAGGCTACACTTTTGCTCATAATGTTCGCTCCAAATATAGAGCACGACTAGATCGGTGGTATGTAATGGGTTCTCCGCAATATGATATGTTTGCATGTGATTTGAGGATTGATCGCTCCTTTACTCTATCTGATTATTTTCCGCTTTGGCTCTTGATCCATACTGAGGCATTGGATGCAGATACCCCACTTCCCACTAAGCGATTGTTGCATATTAATAATGCATATCTAGCGCACGAGGCATTTCAAACCTTGATTGAAGCAGTGATTTTGCAGCTTGTCTCTCATATGTTTATCGATGTGGATGTGGATTGGTATCGTTTTGTCATGCGAATTCAAGCAGTCATAAAGGATTATGGTTCGTGGTACATGCACCGCTTAAGAGATAAAGTACAGGAAGATAGGCTAATTAGTCAAGCTTTGGAAAGCCTTGCAGATACTAGACGACTTACTGAGTCGGAACAAGACAAATTATGTGCAGCAAAAGCTTCTTTGATGCATAATAACAAAAGGAAACTTGAAAAATGGAAAGTTAGATCAAGATAATATGATTTTATGGATAAAGACTGTTCATCGAAGCAGTTCTTTAAGCATTTGCATCATTCGAGGTTATCCGTGTCTATAAAAAGGGTTAAGATTGATAGCGAGAAATGGACGACCAATAAAAGTCAATTGGCGGATTTCATGGTGGATCATTTTCAATTGGTTTTTGCTAAGCCTAAGGCTCCTTCAAGTGAGGTTTTGCAAGCCAGACAAGTATTGTTGTCGTATGTGCATCCTATATATGCCAATGACTGATGCAGCTACCCTTGAGGCCAGTTTTACTGAGGCTGAGCTGCATGACAGTTTGTTGCATCTTGGCCATGGGAAATCCCCTGGATGGGACGGTCTTACAGTTGAATTTTTCCTTCGCTTTCTGGAGTCCCTTAAGCAGCCTCTACTTTTCATGACCAATCATGCATGGGCTACACAATCATTGCCGCGGTCGCGGAAAGAAGGATTGGTGAAATTGTTGCCCAAGCAAACTTTATGTGAATACTTCTCACATTGGCGTCTGATCATGCTTATGCGGGTGGTTTATAATTTTTTGTAAAAAATGATAGCTTCTCGTATTAACGATCATTTGTTCTCAGGCATACACCTTGCTCAATATGGATTTATTCCTCGCCGGCAAATTTTGGATAATATTGCTAATGCTTTCGTTGGCATTGAGTATGAGAAATATACTGGACAGGATGTACTTATCATGTAGGTCGATATAGAGAAAGCATTTGACACTATTGATTGGGACTTCATTGCTCAGATTATGACGGCTTTGGGCTTTGGTTCCAAAATGTGTCGAGTGGTCTATTTCCTATATGAGAATATTCAATCTACTGGAATTCTTGATGGTGAGTTGACTCGGTTATGGGATCTTGGTAGATCGGTTAGGCAAGGCTGCCCTTTGAGTGCTATGTTGTATGCTATTTCTATGCACAATCTTTTGTTGTATTTGGACTCTGCAATTGCATCCGGGCGTTTGTATGGTTTGGAACTGCCATCTTGAGATCATTTTGTGGCGCAAGCATATGCAGATGACTCTATGTTTTGGCCTAGAAATACACCTGAGGATGTTAAATGCATCATGGAAGCATTGCATCTTTATGGATTGGCTGCAGGTCTGCAAGTGAACTTCCGAAAATCCAAATTGTTACCGTTGCATCAAATGGATTGTCACTCTGTATTATGGCCTTGGGAGATAGTAAAGCTTGATCAAATTGTGAGACATCTTGGATATCCGCTGGCTTGGTCGGTTAACAATGCAAAATTATTGGATTGGGTTGAGAACAAATTGAGTTCCAAATTACACTATTGGAAATTATCTACTTGGCCGCTACATGTAAGACTCAGAATAGTACAGTCCATATTGGTGGCATATATGGAATTTTTCCTGCCTATGTTGCATTGGCCACCTCGTCGTCTTCGAGCCTTGATGTCTCGGATACTGGAGCACTTCTGGGCTACTTCCTCTCATAGAAAGGGTTTGTGTTTGCTTGCGATGGATAAGTTATGTACTCCGAAGCGTTGTGGTGGTTTGAATATTCTGCATTTGGGTTCTCATGTTATAGCAAGAAAGGCCACTTTGTTGTTAGTGTTGGTAGAGCAAAAGCAACCTTGGACGCAAATGTTTGCTTTTTTGTATTCAGATGCGCTTTCTACACCAGCCTTTGGCCATTGGTAGCCGTCGTACTGCGATGTGGTTTTTGGTAAGTTTGCAGCTACAATACTTGGATGTCCTTTTGCTTCCAGTCTTGTAGCGGATTGGAAATTATTCACACGCGATTTGTTGTGGCATGGTAGAGATGTGCCTGTGGCAATTTTCTTCGATTAGAAAGTTTACATTGGAGTCGGGTTTTTGATCAAACTCTTGTTCAACGCTCCCCAAGACAGGCTTATTTTCTCTCACAAAAAGGTATTGGCAGCATACTTGATGTGATGGATGCTAATGGACAGGTGCTCTCATTCAAACAGGTTGCTCTTATCTTTGGGCTTGGCATGCACTATAGGCGCATGTGGGACACCATTAAAAATCTGGTTGACTCCATATCTCATGTTCCATCATTGGTTGTGGAAAACCGCATTTGTGATTGGCACTATGCTGGTTCTTCGGCCTCTATGATTTCTGCCAAGAAAGTCTACAGCCATTTGCAATTGTTCTCTTGGATCTACAAACACTATAATAAGGTATGGAATATGAACAAGAGTGTTACTTGGTGGCGGAGTAAAGTCATGAAAGTGTGGAATGCGAACTTGCCTCTAAAGGAGAGATTGTTCATGTGGAGATGCATGCTTGGGGTTCTCCCGATTGGCAAATTTCTACATTCTAGAAGATTGGCCTCTTTGCGATGTGTCCGTTTTGCGGTGCAGCAGTTGAGACCATTACACATTTACTGTGGTCTTGTTCTCATACGTTACAATTTGTGGATTGCATCTCTACGGCTTTCCACACGCGTTTTCTTGGCATGCATTTTGGTAGATCTTTCTGGATCTTTGGAGTACTTCCACCGTTGATTCGGCCATATGCATACTTTTTTGGCTGGGTCAGATTCTGGGCGCTTTGGACGGTGTGGAGAGCACGTAATTCCCTCATGTTTCAGCAGATGCAAGTGGACTACGTTTTCTTCTTCAAGACATCTCTTCTACAGTCTCTGCAAGTGGCCTATGACTTGGATGAGATTCCTATTAGCCATTACGAGCTCTACTTTGATTGTTTCTGATTTCCTGTTTGTAGTATTTTTCATGGGTTTTCCTCATCTCGAGGTTTCCCATTGGTAATTCAAAATGACATTATTAAAAAAAAAGGTATGTATATGTATATATTTGTGTGTGTGTGTGTGTGTGTAGATTTACTAAACAAGTAATAAAATCAAGAGGCCTGCTAGTTAACTAAAATGGGTAGGGAGAAGTTGCCTAGGGTATCATCATTAAATTTAAACTCCCTCTCACAATTAAACGATTTCATTCCCTAGAAACTCATAAGAATCATAAGAAGGTCAAGTAATATCCAGCAGTCCAACTAGCACCACCGAGAGGGAGAAAGTCTCTCCTCCTGCCTACACACAACTAGTGAGAGACAGACGGACAAAGTGTGACCTATAGCCTATAGTCTATGCAACAAGAGAGAGAGAGAGATAGAGAGAGAGAGAGGGAGCGAAATATCTATGTTGTGTCCTTCCACTTTCCCTGCTCCATGTCACAAACACGTGCCTCTATGCTCCCCTTTTTCACCTCAAAACTCAAAGGATCTGGCCAGATACCATCTAATAAACCTCACTTGCAAAATTTGGCGGACCTACCTCGGTCCATTCTGCACTTACCCATTAATTTACCTTGAAGATTCCCTCCCAATAGCTTCGAAAAAGCATAATCTATCCGTTGTCGTATGTTCTTGTGCCCCAGTTCCTACGCATACACATAGCCCCCTCGGGATGCACACGCCCCTCCTTACCAAGGCCCCACTGGTGATCATGCTGAAGGTCCCCCACCTCGATTCAATTTCATGTTGCACCAACATGCAACAAACTTGCAGCTCCTACCCTCGCTTGTCTCTCGATCAGCTCCATCTGCTAACAAATAGTTCCAACCCTCGGAACCTCTTTATCAGTCTGTGCTCAGAGAGGGTGTCCCTTTCTTCCTTGTTCCAGTAACAGCCATGTTCCACTGTGTTCTAGTATCGGCGCCCTCCTTAGTCCTTACCCCCTCCTGTTCTTATCGCCATTGCCTCCACTCGATAGGCTACAGAAGAGAGAGAGAGAGAGAGAGAGAGAGAGAGAGAGAGAGAGAGAGAGAGAGAGAGAGAGAGAGAGAGAGAGAGAGAGAGAGAGAGAGAGAGAGAGAGAGAGAGAGAGAGAGAGAGAGAGAGAGAGAGCCATAAATGTTATCCCTTGCCCCATTGCACGCATGCAACCCACTTGACAATGTCTCCTTGCACCAACTCTCCCCCACCCCGTCTCCCCATCCTTGCATGCGTTCATCTGAGAGAGAGAGAGAGAGAGAGAGAGAGAGAGAGAGAGAGAGAGAGAGAGAGAGAGAGAGAGAATGTGCAACCAGTCAGCAGTTCCCCCCCTTTGCTCCCTAGCTAATAACTGACCGATTGAAGTGTCTTCTCATGCTCAATGCGCATAAATATTTTTGGCCAACACCAAATACATACAAAATACACAGAGAGCTACCGCCCATGGACCTACTGCTCACCAGCTCCATGGCCACCACGTCCCCTTTCCCTCCCATCATTGCATATCCCTGCCTTCACTCTCGATTGCACCTTTCCTGCGTGCACCACAAACGAAGATCCTTGCCTGTAATTCTCACACAATAGGTAGGCCGTCCACTCTGCTTCCCCTTCCCTCACTGCTTAATCAATCTCTTTCCTCAGAATCCACCAATTTTGAAGCAAAATCCCTGCCATGTCATCGACAACATCTTCAACAGAGACATTGAAGGCTCAACCCCAAGCCCCACCCTTTGCAGGTTTCCATGGCAGAGCGCCTTCTGCACCCTCCTGTTCGAATGGGAAGGCAAAAGAGGGATGCCATGTTCGCAACGCCTCTTGCCATCCTATGCACATGATGTGCATCTGGCCTACTCCACTGCGCAACACGGGTGTCTGACCCTTGGGCTACGTGCCTTGCTCTGCACCATGGTTGTGCTTCTCAGCGAGAGAGAGAGAGAGAGAGAGAGAGAGAGAGAGAGAGAGAGAGAGAGAGAGTTGCGCTAGCAAGTGCTCCAATCCGGCTTCAACACAGCCCCCATCCTCGTGCAATTGAGAGAGAGAGAGAGAGAGAGAGAGAGAGAGAGAGAGAGAGAGAGAGAGAGAGAGAGAGAGAGAGAGAGAGCAACGTCCTGTACAACAGCAGGTTAAGCATCCCAATGGAAAACAATGACAAAGTCATCCTCCTCCTCCGTCTACAACACTGCCAAGATTCTCCACATGCTGCGCTACAACATCCACCCCTTCATTCATATTGTCCTGCTCATCCATCTCCACAACAGAGGGCTTATCTTGTTCAATCTTTTCTTTGCCAAGTTTCTTGTCATAGGCACGGTCCACATCATCGAAAGGCTTTGGTAAACCTTCAAAAAAGGTACCTTTTATCAAAACCTCTAAGATCATCCAAAATGCTAAAAACTGCTTAAATGGCAAGAAAAACAAATTATTTCAAAGATTTAAGACCTTTATATGCTAACTAGCCTAAAGAGTATGCTACTAAGAATTATTAGCACTAAAGATGCTTGACCCTAGTAACATGCTAGTGATTGTCAGTATTGTGTATGGTAGGTATTTATACAATGAAAGCAATCCCACAACCAATATGCTAGTTAGCATACCGATTCTACTAGTTAACATATTAAGTAGGCTTGTTGAGTATGCTAATTAGTATACATGACATCCTCGTAAAAGTATTCCAAGTGTGCTAGCTTACATACTCAATATGATAATTAACATACCTAATATGCTAGTTAGCATACACAATATACATGCAAGCACGCTAAGCTAGCACACCAAACATGTTAGTGCTATGAATGCATATCTTTGTATGCTAGTTGGCATACCGAGTATGTTAGTTAGCATACCCAGTATGCTTGTTGGCATGCTAGTACGCATACCTTGCATACGTGCACTTATGCTTAGTTGGCACACCAAATATGCTACTTAGTATGTTTAATATGCTAACTAGCATACCCAGTATGCTCTGTAGCATTTTATTTCTATGCTTAGAATGCTAATTATAATTCCATATATGCTAATTAGCATACCAAGTATGCTAGTTAGCATGCTTAGTTGGCACACCAAATATGCTAGTTAGTATGTTCAATATGCTAACTAGCATACCCAGTATGCTATTTAGCATACTACTACTATGCTTTGGATGCTAATGATAATTCCATGTATACTAGTTAGCATACCCTGTATACCTCCAAACATGCTTAGTTGTCACACCAAATATGCTAGTTAGTATGTTCAATATGCTAACTAGCATCCACAATATGCTATGTATCATACTACTACTATGCTGAGAATGCTTATTATAATTCTACGTATGCTAGCTAGCATACCCAATATGCTAGTTAGCATACCATATATGCTAGTAAACCAAATCACTATGATGGTTAGCATTTTGAAGATGCTGATTAGCATACATGGAATTTATGATTATCTTACCAGTGTCTAGTAGGATTGGATGTTCTTCCCCTACAGTCTTGCACAACCACTTTGCTGGTACCCTCTGTTGTTGGCAAGTGGAAGCCCTACATTCAATCCCAAGGGAGCAAGCAACTGCAAAGCAGAGAAAGTGGTAGATATGTTCACGAGGCATCTTGACCATTGCAAGGATTTCATGTGCTTCAAGCGGCATACCCCAGCCAGTACACTGGTCTTTCCCAGCATCATCATGCAC